>NC_072839.1:3272500-3872500 GCF_027744805.1 Dunckerocampus dactyliophorus | reverse complement strand
AGGCGCACTCCCTCACAGCAAGGAAGTTCTAACAACATACTTTGTGTCCCTGCAGGGGGGCGCACCTGGGTCAAGGTATGTATACACGCTTTCAGCAAATGAATACGTACCTTTCTTTTGTTTCTTTCCTCCGCATCAGCAGTCACATCCATCCTTCTTCCAAGGAAAGCATGGAAAAAAGCACATTTACATAAAACTCAGACAAGGTCAGGCTCTTAATTTCGTCTAATCAACTGTCATTTGCATGGTGCCAATCGCTCAAGGTAACGCCACTAACTAAATAAAAGGACTTCTTCACTCTCGGGGGGTGACGGAGGGTGGAGGCGCCCACATCGTAACTGATTTGCATATATTACTTTGATTATCTCATTACTCGGAGAGGCTTTTTTCCTGACACTGGCGCAATTGAATTAAAATGAAGGCGCGCAATCAATAAAAGGGCAACGCGGCTGCGAAAACACACAGCGCCCCTTCGTTTGGACGGTCAACCGGCAGCGACGACGACGAGGATGATGGTTGTAAAGATGCAAGACGGATGATGGCGACCCCCCCAGGAGGGCGTCCGCTCACGTGATCACGGGAGTAATCAGAGGAGGCCGCGTCGGCCTTCAAATAGCCGCGCTTCTCTTTTGGATGATCTTCTGACCCGCCATCATGATTCCGAAGCGGGCGACTTATGTGCCCGCCCGCCCCCCATCCCACCACCCTCTCCCTTTAGATAATGGCGCCAGCATCTTTCCTATAATTCACCCCATCTGTGGAATGATGAGGTCATGCGTGAAGACACCTCCGTTCTGCAGCAGTGAGCCACAATAAGCTTTCATTGAAACGCGGGTGCCATTACTGCAGCTGTCTGTGTAATTATTACGCATTTTCTCTTTTGATTTCCCTGTGAAAACGTCCCTCTGCAAGCGGGGCACGCAAACATTATGCAGGAAGGATCTTCATTGGGCACTCACGCGCCTCATTAGGAGACAGTCAAGACAAATAAAGTGACTGAAGTGTCCCTGCTGCACACAGCAACGCCGTAAACTTCAGCTTTACAGATGCCGTTTTTCACCTTCCGAAGCAGCCGAGGCGCGACGTGGCTCGTCTGTCAGGCCTTTTCTGCCTTTCGCATTTAGGCTTAGGGGTTACAGGTTAGGGAGTTTGGGTTGGGGTTCATCAACTCAACATTCCACCCCGGAGGAACATTAGCATCAGAGCCGTAACAGAGGCCAGATGTGGTCTCTGTGTGTCAGGACTGTAAAATACAGCATTTTTTCCACTTTGGCTGTTCAGGGTCAGAGGTTAGCATTAGGGTTTGTCAACAAGGCAGTTTTGCTGCTTCGGAGAACAGCAGTATCGAAATCGTAACAGAGGTGGGGCATGGCGTAAAGCCTGGAAAAGCTGGTTAGGGTTACGGGTCAGTCAACCCGACAGTTTTCCACCTTACAGTCGTATTGGAGCCGGAACAGAGGCGGGACAAGGCTCGTGTGTAAGACCTGTAAAATCCGGCATTTTACCACCGCTGTTTAAGGTTAGGGTTAAAGTTAGGGTTTATCAAGCCGGGAATTTGCTGCTTTGCAGAAGAAGGGTAATATGAGAGCAATAACGGAGGCGGGACGTGGCTCGTGTGTAAAGCCTGTAAAATCTGGCATTTCTTTCTAACCCTAGGGTTTAGGGTTTAGGGTTTAGGGTTAGCGGTTAGGGTTGGGGTTAGGGTTGGGGTTGGGGTTAGTCAACCAGTCCATTTTCTATCTTCTGCGGTACAGTAGAATCAGAGGCAGGAAGTGGCTGGTGTGTAAAGCTGGTCAAATCGGGCATTTTCCCACATTCGCTATTTAGTGAGGGATTCGGGGGTTAAGGATTCAGGTTCGTCAAACCAACAATTTTCCACCTTCTGAGGTAGAGAAGTATCAGAACCGTAACGGAGGCGGGATGTGGCTTGTGTGAGGCCTGCAAAATCTGGCATTTTTGCTGCTTATCGCTGTTCTGTATCCACAGCACCGACACGCAACGTCGGGGCAAAGTCAACCCCGCAATTTGCCATCCTCAGGGGAACGGTGGTATCACAAAACGGATAACAAAGGCCAGCCTGGTCATTTCCTCCTGGAGCGAAACAGAGGCGGGATGACCCGTGTGTGATGCCAGGACAACTGAAGCTCCAATTTTGCGGCACCTCCGTGCAAAAGAGGCTAAATAAACATAAATCATATTGTCGTCTATTTGAGGTAAGGCGTTCATTTATTCAAGCAGACAATGCACCAGCTGGCATTTATTGAGGGCAGGGCATCTACTAGAGCAGAGGCACACGTATATAGAAAGCATAAGGGGTTAATGCCAGAAGGAAAATGGAGCATTTGAGAAGTGACAGCCTTGAAACGCCCGATGCCAATAAATTACAGGCCGGGATTTCCACGTGCCACCCCCCCCACCCCAATTCACAGCCGCTTCCTCGCCCCTCCAAAGAGAAAGACACATACTCCTGTTGACACGTTACGTCACCAATTATTTTCCTTACATAAGGGACAAATTATCGAGTCGGTTGAACGAAATTAGAGCCCTTTGTTTCAGATCAGAGCACATTAGCGGCTGGAAATTACACATGATGGCTCCGCGCCTTTGTTGTCCCGCTCGGTGCCTGTCGCTCTCAGCCGCCGCTAACAAAGTCATTAAATTGACTCCCTCTCGCACTCATTATGCGGCCTGTTAATAACCGCTAATTAACTTTGTATAACGCACGGCTCCAAAGGCCTCCCTCCCTCCCTCCTACACCCTTCTCAACACAAGCCGCCCTCCCCTTTCCTTTCCTCCGCTTCCTGTTTTGGCCCCTGGAGGAGGGCAAGCGTCCAATGACGTCATACAGCGAGGGTGCGAGCATGTGAGGATGTGAGATGGACATGATGTCATCACGCTTTGACGAGGTGTCACTGTTTTAAACGGCATGGTTTGATTCAATGTTTGATTTAAATGTTTTAAACGGCATGTCTTCATGAAATGTTTGGTTTAAAACTTGAAATTGCATGTTTTAAAGAAAATGTATTTTTATTTAACTCTTCTTGTACGTGTTAAGTTGCATGCTTTAAATGTTTCATTCAATTTAATTGTTTTTAAATTGCATGCTTAAAATAACATTTCATTTTGTTTTATTTTATGTTTTAAATTAAATGTTTTTTTTAGTTAAATTTACTTATTAGCTCGTTTATGTTTACATTCATTTTATTTAATGTTCTTGATCATTTTTTACCTAAACATCACTCGCAATACAGACTACATTAAATAACACGTTAACTTTATTTACTATTTTGATTTTAACCCGTTTCAGATGACTGTATTTTGTTATTTACACACCAAAAATGCATTCACTCATAAAACTATTCCATTATTTTTGGTTTTGTGCACTTGAAAGTGTTTATTTCCAAGTTTGAACCAGGAACCACCTATGACGCTGTACCACCAGGAGATGGCGCCATTTGAATGACATCGCCTCTTCCAAAATATGCAAGGCCCACCCGCAGCACACACAAGCCACCACATGACGTACACGCTGTCGAAAAATAAAGCACGTTAAAAATGTGCAATAATAATTCAAATAAATGCAATGATATCAGGGACTCCTGCACGTGCAGTAGAGGTTCTGTATATATATAAAAAAAAGATCCAATATGCGGTTTGAACGCGCAATCACTGATATGGTGTTGAAGTTTTTGGCATGCACGCATGCGTGAGGCGATGCCGACTGAGCCGTCGTCTCTTCACCTGCAAGCCAACCAACCAGACGGAAAATCGGAAATGTGAAAATGGCACGCATGCGCCCACCTCCCCCCTCCTAATGTATGCGTGTAATTAGTGCATTTAAACAAAGCGCGGATAATCCTGCTGCTTGGAACGGTGGCTGACATTTTTTTCCACAGGGTTAATAACAGTGCGCGGATAAATGAATCAAACTGTGGCCCACAAATTACAGAGCGCCTCTAAATACCCGTCTGCATAACGTGCGTCTGCTTGTGACCGACCGATACCACTTCACGGGCCTATTGTTGTTCGGATCATTGATTTCGCGCGCAAATAAACAAGCTTGGAAGTTTAGAAGATGAGGATGCTTTGAATTGGACACAACAAGCGTGCCCGTGTCCGTCAATTTAGACTGGCTTTGCTCAATAAAACGTGACAAGTTGACTTCATAGAGTTGTGACAAATTGAGAGGTTACATAAATCACAATAAATCCCAACTTAACTAAAGCAGCGCACTCACAAAACACGATGGAGAAATATGACCTTATAAGGGGATGTGTGCAATTTTCTGCACACTCGCGGAGGGTGGGAGAAGAGAAAGGGAGGAAGGAAGATGGATGGTGGGTGTGGGGGCAGAGTAAATTGCAGCCTGCTGAAGTTTTTTGGATTGAATTCTGAAAATGATCCTTTTAACAGTGATGGGCTCTGAGGCGAGGATGGGGGTCACAGGCCATTCGCAGCAGGTTAAATAGACTTTCATTTAAAATTACATTCTACATCTGAAGCCACGGTGAAGCCGCACCTCATCACCCTCACTTTATAATACGATCACCGCGTTATAATCATTTACATTCAAATATGACAATAAATGGTATCGATCAGGGGTTTTCAGAATGTGTTGCACTGAGCCCCCCCGTTAAAAAATAGGGTTAAAAATGACATCATTTCAGCTATCTGAAGTTACAGCTCAGCGGGTGTGAAAAGGCTGTTTTTCTGTATTTTTTTAAAGCCGCTGCGCCTCCCCTGAAGTCTTCTGGCCCTCCTTGAATAATTCCAGTGTAACACTACAAAAAAAAATATTTCTATTCATGAGGGTCACAGATGAGCTGGAGCCTATCTCAGCTGAGTGTGGCGGCGAGGACTGGCCCATCAATGCTAATCAAAGCGGCACATGTATTCCAAAAAATATGCTTCTCTGTAGTTTTTATTATTGTTGTTGGATTTTTAAGCAAAATAAATACGTTGCGACACGGAGAGCTCATTTGTTGTTGAAAAATTCACATTAAAAAGTCCTTCAACACTACAATCAGTGGTGACATTTTTTTTCCAGCAAGGCCGCATACTGAAAAATCAAAAAATGCTTGCAATGTTTTAAATGTAGCAAATTAAAATAAATAAATAAAATTCCGCATGTCTTGCATGCAAATCAATCCACATTTCAATTTGGTCTCGTTACATGAGACCTTTTTGCTTTACTTTTTCCATTTTTGCTGTTTTTGTTAAGTTTATTTCTACAATGTGCGGCGGGCCAAAAACAAAACAAAACGGTATGACCAAAAAAATGACCCCCCCCCTCCCCCCCCCCCGGCCTGCATTTTGGACACCTCTGATTTCTAAAATATTGATGGAATTTTGTGGAGTGTAAAATATGGAGTATTAAATTCATGTTAGGCCATTGAATAAACCTAACATTGTATTTTTCACACTATAGTGTCTTACCTTTTGAAATGATTGTTTTTAGTATGAAATCCATGTTGAATAAATGCATGCATCTTCTACTTTGATACATTTTGTGCGTGAAAGCTGCTAAAACCAATCCAATAAAAGGTCAATAACCGCTACGCTATCTGGGGGGGGGAAAAAACATCTTGGCTTTGTATTACAGGTGATAAAGCAAACTAGTGTAATATATCTCATTCATCATTCATTTTATTTTTAGAATATGCTGAGGTCAATAAAAAAAAAAGAGTTGCGGGCAAAAATTGGCCCCCGGGATGCACTTTGGACAACCTACTGTGACCTTCTGTGTGTATTAAATTAATATTGTTATTAATTTATCATTGTTTCACAGTACCTTAACTAATGTGACTTAAACGTTTTTTATGTGAATCTTAAACCATTTATCTCGATTACTTAAAGCTGTAAAGACGTCTCTATCGGCTTACTTATAATGAAAGTATTACTTGTGTTATACAGGTAATGACGAAGTAAGTGCTTTTCCCCTCAAAGGTTCACTCCGTGTGCAGTAAAAAGAGTCCATGTCAGGTTTTGTCCCCCTCCCCTGAAATTAACCTTAATGTAAAATATATAAAGCGGCTCTTCTGAGTCTCCCTCGACACACACGCGCTTCACGCTGCCGACCAATCAGGAGCCGCCGACACGTGCGAGCGCCAGGAGCCGGGAAGTGTGTGACAGAGTCAGGCGAGGCTGTCTTTCGCGGCGCGTCAGCCTCCATACACACACAGACACACACACGCGCGCGCGCGCGCGCACGCACGCACACACATCAACACACACACGCACACACACGAGGGGGAAGATAGAAGAGAGGAGAAGCGTCGACATGAGCGGACACTTTGAGGAAGACGTCCACGGAAGGACGGAGAGGAAGGGCAGTAAATCTCCCACCCTGCTGTCTTCGTACTGCATTGACAGCATTCTGGGCCGCCGGAGCCCGTGCAAGGTGCGGCTCATTGGCGCCCAAAGTTTGGCGGCGCTGCCCGGCAGAGGGGAGCTCGACAAGGCGGCTCAGGGTAAGTTTTCCCTCGCAAAATAACCCGAAGTAAACACAGACAAAAATGTCACTGAGCTGTTAATTCTCCTTTAAAGGTGTTTGTAGCAGTGCCTAAAAAATATAAACACAGGCAGCAAAATATGCTAACTAGAGTTAGCCTCGTTTTTAGACACTGTAGGTCTAATAGTTGATAACAGGCTCATAAATATCAACAAATAAGTTGTTTACACGTCTCCTATTGTGGCTACAGTGCATTTGCGTTGCTGTATATAGCATATCCACAATGCTATATGCAAATCTGCTCATTTTAGCCCCCAAAAAAGTATTTAAAAATGTGTTAAATCGAGAATAAATAAAGTAGGAAAATACACTTTCATGTTCATTGTTGAAAATGTGTAAAAAAAAACAAAAAAAACCCCAAGAAAATGAGTCAAGTTCAGGTTGTGAAGAATCATGCACATTTGCTACATTTTAGCTAAAATTGTTTTAAATAAATGTGTGTTGCTATGTTAAAACGTAGAAAATGGCACTGTACTCCCTAAAGTTATATATTAATGTTGGCTTTCATTTTGATCAGGGCCCACTAAAGATCCGCTATCTCTGGGGGCTGACATGCACCTGCCCCCGAAGCTACGCCGCCTCTACGGCCCTGGAGGAAAGTACCTCCAGGAGCAGGCGGACAAGCTGGACCGAGAGCGGCTCCTCCTGGAAGGAGCCGCGGACAGCCTAAAGATCATCCAGGCCCCGCAGGTGAGCATCAGCCGCAGCAAGTCCTACAGGGAGAACGCGTCGCTGAGCCGGCCTGAGGGCGAGCGAAGCCCCGCGGGGGCTTCGGAGGATGGCGACGGCGGCGGCCTGGTGGAGCTCGGCCCGTTGAAGTTCGAGGAGGACGCCGTGAAAGAGGAGGAGAGCTGCGGGGACGCGACGGCTCTGTCCCCGAAAGACGAAGAGAGGGAGAGCTTGAACGCCGGGGATGGAGACGTGAGGGACGGGGAGGATAGTGTGTGTCTGTCGGCGGGCAGTGACTCGGAGGAGGGCATGATGAAGCGCAAGCAGAGACGATACAGGACTACCTTCACCAGTTACCAGCTGGAGGAGCTGGAGAGAGCTTTCCAGAAGACACACTACCCTGACGTATTCACCAGGTTAGAATTTATATTACTGCAATATTATTAGCCAATTATTGCAAGTCTGTCATATTTTTAAAGACCTCAAACAGGCCGGGTAATTTGACCGAATATTAAACATGGCATAAAATGAAAATATTATTGTACAAAATAAGCTATAATAATTCTTTTTATGTAAAAACAATACATTCATTTAATTCGACATTTTTAAGCAATGACATAATACGGTATTTAACTTCTAAATTAATAAACAAATAAAAACAATGCTCAAACCCTTTTTCTTGTGTAAGTCAACACAATGTGTCACCTGTACCCCCCCATACTAATACAAGAAATGATTGCTAAATTGTGACATGCATTAAAATATCTCTTTATATATATAATTGTGTGTTTTTTTTTTATTTTTTACTGTATTGGGTTTATTCCAATTTTCACAATTGTGGGTCTAATTTACACAGGCACCTGAAGGGAGCTTCAATTGCTTTTGTGCATGGCAGCCTCGTTTGGATGTCATTATTCCAACCATTATGTTGTTACACTGACAGCACTGGCAGGAAGAAGGAAAAAACCCTAACAATCACTAGGCCTATTTCTACCCAATGCAGACAGGGAAAATAGAACATGTGCAATTATGTCTTTCTGTATAGTTCAAGGCTATTTTAGCCGCCTGTATTGTTGACAGGGAACAACCGTAGAGGACAAAACAGGAATTGAAAACATTTTCATTCTTTTTGCAGGGAAGAGCTCGCCATGCGTTTGGACCTGACCGAAGCGAGGGTGCAAGTAAGTGTTATCTGTTTATATGATGAAATGTTCTGATGATGCTGTATATGATTGATTGCATTAAATGGGGGGGAAGCCAAGTGCGATTACTGGCGGTTATCCGGCCTTTTAGCTGCAATTAAGCAATTCATAAAACACTCATTGCAGGAGCAAAGCCATATTGGTGTTTGGATTCCCATCAGGGTGGCGGAGAGGCGGGGTGACGCTATTTGATTTCCTATTATATGATTGCAATAGAGCCGCATTGATCCCTTGCTTTTGCACTTGGGAGCAAATGGGCGAGACCATTAAAGGTGTTTGCTTGTACTCCCCTTCCTCACTGAAAGCGTGCACGTCTCATAACCACAGAGACAGTTCAAACACAACTAGAGGGTCAATGGCCGACACTGATACAACAGATGTCTCTTTAGGGGGGGCTGGAGGTGAACAAATCACTTAGCGGGCGCCATCAGGAGGTGATAAAAACTCATAAATTCCCCAGGGGCTGTGTAATGCTAAACAGCCCTCTGGGAATAATGTGTGTGTGTGTGTGTGTGTGTGTGTGTGTGTGTGTGTGTGTGTGTGTCTTTGCGCCGTCCCTGTCGCTCAATCACTTTCCTCCTGTTGACATTTTTCTTTGTGCGTCTGCAGTGCAAACTGGCCAGCGGTGGAGTGGTTGCGTGGGAAAGTTAAATACACCCACTTGTTCCACGTCCCTTTAAAGAATTTCATTTAAAGCGCATTAATTGTCACTGGAGGCAGATCACAGGCGATTTTGTGGGGTCTTTAGTCAACAGAGCTTTTAATTATCTCCCCCACCCCTGAGTCCTCATGCATCGCCAAAGCCTGGCTGCAGAAAGCAGGGTTTAATTAGCCAGAAGTACACGTAGGCTTACCTTGTGTGGAAGTCCAGTCACTCACCTGAAAAGAACACAACAATGAACACATGCCTTCATTCAAACTACACACCTCATGAAGCGATGACTTACCAACCCCGTGTCCGCTTCCAGGTGTGGTTTCAGAACCGCAGAGCCAAGTGGAGGAAGCGTGAAAAGGCGGGCGTGCAGGCCCACCCGCCAGGCCTCCCCTTCCCGGGCCCTCTGGCGGCCGGCCACCCTCTCAGCCACTACCTGGAGGGAGCGCCCTTCCCGCCTCACCCGCATCCCGCCTTGGAGTCGGCGTGGACGGCCGCAGCAGCCGCCGCCGCCGCCTTCCCGGGCCTCGCCCCAGGGCACCACAATGGCTCCGCGCCGCCGCTCGCCACCCAGCTCGGGTTGGGCACCTTCCTGGGCACGGCGGCCATGTTTCGCCACCCGGCTTTCATCGGGCCCACTTTTGGCAGGTAAGTTCCACCTGTTCTATTTTCTGTGCTGAAATGACTGCAATCTTCTCGTCTAATGACTGATGGCTGATGCATTGCTGTTTATCTGATTAGAAATGTGTGACACAGCGCTAACCATTCGCAGTGTGGCGTGTAATCACTGCCAAACGTCTTAATAAATTAGCTAAACGTGTGATCCTGCACAACAAGCTGTGAAGAGGGCTGACGCTGCAAACACCACATGCCACAATTAGCTCCTCATTTGCCACGAGGGACACTGAAAGCCTTAATTAACAGGAAATGTTTCTTCCTCTTCTGCTGTCACACTCTGTTATGAGAAAGGGAGGTGATGTCAGCTGGGACTTGTTATTAAAGACGACTAAAACAAATCTCTCTCCCCCCCAGGCTCTTCTCCAGTATGGGCCCTCTGACCAGTGCTTCCACCGCCGCCGCGCTCCTGCGGCAACCCGCCCCTCCTGTAGACAGCTCCCACGCGGGTCCCGTCCTCCCAGACCCGTCCCCTGCTTCCGCCCCTTCAGCTTCCTCAGCTGCAGCAGACCGCCGGGCCTCCAGTATCGCCGCCTTGCGCCTCAAGGCCAAGGAACACTCGGCCCAGCTCACCCAGCTCAACATCCTACCCCCCAGCGCCACAGGAAAGGAGGTGTGCTGAACACATCTACAAGGCCTCCTTTACCCCGCTCTCTTACCCGTACCCCCCCAAAAGGAAGAAAAGGCCCCTTTGACCCCCAACAAAGCACACGGTGCACAAGTGATGCATTATTTGCTTCGCATTCTAATGCCATCCAATACAAGACCTCCATCCAAAAAACACCTTTGCAAAGATAATGCAATTTTAGTCTTTCATGTTTGTGGTGGGGGGGGGAGTGCACCACATCATTTTGAGAGATATTCTCTAATATTCCTCCCGTCTTATGAAATAAAGCAAGCAAAATATGAAAGACATGCACTCCTGAAGTGCACTTTTACTCCTGAGGTAAACATTGTTAAATTCAACATTTTCTGTTTGAGGTCTTGCATTGGATCTACTAAACTGTACCGACCCAAATATAAGACGACCCCTTTTTTTTCCAAGAAAAATACTTCTATTCATTCTATTTATTTTACATTCTAATTGTATTATTTTATAAATTTTTCAAGACACATTCTTGGTATATTTCTTCTACGTATAAATCGCAGCATCGCGTCTTTTTCAGACTTCTGAGGGGGGAAAATACCGTCTGATATTGGGGTCGATACCTTTAAGATGTACTAGATTCACTTTAGAATGTTCCTAAAATGTGTGATGGTACAGTTGTGGGGGGGAAAAAACAAAACAAAAAAAAGGTACCCCGTGCTACTTTATTTTATCGGAATGCATAGATGGGGGGCTGGGCCAGTATGGAACCCCGCCTGCCTGCCTGCCTGCCTGCCGCCCACCCAGAACCAAAGGAAACCGGTCCACAGACCTGACTTAAGTCTTCTCTACGAGCACGACTCCTCTGCCACGAGTCGGGTCGTTTCTAAAGACTGCGTGAAAGAAAGCTGTACATAGTGTGTCAAGCGGGAGGACACGATAACAACAGAAGTCATCATTTTCCAAGCTTGTGTACATTTCAGGAGTTTTGATCATTTGCACTCGTGTAGTGTGTGATGAATGTCGACCCTGTGTAGAAATCCACTTGTGTTTTATGAATTATTCAATTTTTAGATCATTATTTATGTCCGTGCTATGAACTGAGAGGACGCTTTTTAAGGGAAGTCAGAAAACGAGCTCTTTTCGGCATTCGGGACACGTGAGATATTTTAGAAGTATGAATAAAAAGTGTTATGAGATAAAGTGTGTGCGAATGCTGCAAAACGTCAAAAGGGGGAAGCGGGAGACATATTTCAACCATGTCTCTCCTCTTGAGGCAAGTTGACAAAATAGAGGCCATATATTCATGAGCTTAATCCCCCACATGTGAAAGGAGGCACAAAGGCGAGGGGTTTTCAATTAGATGCAGCACTTTAGCTGGGCGGGCGGCGACAAAACTTCCTTGGAAAAAAAGGCTTTAGAGCCGCTAAATTGGTCTTAACATCTGTAATACCGTGTCGCTGGAAGTGAGTCCTCTTTGTCATTAATGAAGTAACAAACCACTTCATCAGTCAGCTTTCACACACACACACACACACACACACACACACCTCGCATGGTTAATTCCCCCTCCTAAATCCACCCCCTCCACTACTGACGCGGGGACTATTACAGCAATCAATGCGCATTCTCCTCCGTTTGACCCATCTTTGGTGCCCGTGTAAATCGCGTGAAATTACCCTGAGGATTAATTTAGTCCCTCTTTTGATTGAGCGCCTCGGGGGGAAAAGCCTCTTCTTCTTCTCTCGGTGGACTTGTCTTACAGGTCCGACACCTGTTAATCACTCAATTTACTCCGAACAAGGGAGAAGCAGAAGCCGAGCCGACGAGGGGGGAAGTTATGTCGGGGGAAATCTTCACATGTTCACGTGGGCTCGTGCACTCATGCAGCTGCTGCAAGAATGACGGGTATGGGGAAGGGTACGGGTAAAAGTAAGGGTAGAGAAAGGGGAGGGGTACGAGTAAGACTAAGGACCTGTCCACATGGAACTGTTGGGTTTTTTTGGCGGGTTGACAACAATTGTTGTCCACACTGTGCCAGATTAGTAAATGGTTGCATCCAGACGGGAACGGATCACTGGATGAAAACGATGTAATACACAAGGCACACCTGCGTGTGGCGCTGTAAGCAGACACGCACACGGAACCACGTGACACACCCAACCATAGAGGAAGCAAGAAGTCGTCGCCCGCTTTCCAAAGATCGAGACTTCCGACAAAGTGGAATGACTTATGTGAGTCATTTTGGAGAATAAGGCGGTGAGTCATGCCAGATGTGTTTGCTCGTCGTCAAAGCTCACTTCTGGTCGGTGATATCATTTTTCCAAAAGTAGCCGATCTGCTCGTCGGCACACGGAAACAGCAGATTTTTTTTTTTTTTTTCCAGATTTTCCCCAATCTGGAAGCCGTTTTCAAAAAATACCGTTTCAAGGCAACCAGAATGCCGTTTCCGTGCGGATGACAGGCTGAAACGATAAAATACTTTGCTGTTTTGCCCTGAAACCTGAAAACGTTTCCACGTAGATACGGATAAGGGGAAGCGTAAAAGCACTGGAAGGGTAAAAACAGAAGCAATTCCGGACTCTGTAGGGGCCCTCAGCATCGCGCCACTGCTGTCGAAGTTCAAAGTTTGCCCGCCCTCGGGAGGCCCTGAACTGGCGAGTTGCCTGCCCTGCCTGGGTAAAGGTGAGGGTGAGGGAGGGGTGGAGTTTATTTCAAACATGCTTCACAAAGTTTCACTACAGTGCATCACGTATTTACACTTGCTCAGTCCAACATGTCCGCAAAGAAGCAGGGAAGAAGCGGATGTCATTTCATCCCACCCCTAAACTATTTTTTTTATTTTTCTTCCAACTCGGCAACTCGGCAACCCCCCCCCCCCAAATAAAACCCTTATAGGGGTTTGCTTTAATCTTATTGTGTGGCAAACCAATTTAACTCTAATGTATGGGGAAGGCTTAGCGGTGGGGTGTGTGTGTGTGTGTGTGTGTGTGTGTGTGTGGATGACCTGCTGGTAGAAAACTAAAAACGTCCATTGCGGTGCAAAAAGGCGAGAAAACCACAATGCAAGTTGCAGTGGAAATATCCATCAGAAAGCCGCACTGGGATGTTTTGACCGAGGACGAGGAGGAATGCACAGATGCGAGCCCCTCCCACATGCACCGATCTACAAGTTTGCTCTTCAAAAGCATGCATCATTTAACGCACTTGCGTCAATGGGCAGGGGCGTAGTGTGGGGTGCCAACGCCCGCAGGGCAGGCCAAGCAATGCCCCTTCCCCACTAAGCACAACTTTAACCAGTTTGTTTGCTATGAACTACATTTGATTTCGCCCCCAGAATGCCGGCCATAAATTAGCATCTCATTTAATGCTTGTGGATTATGTCTAATGACTCAGTGCACCTAATCCTTTCACAACAACGTTTTTCATCGTTCTACAAGTGCCTACAGCCACAAGAAGTCAGTGATTGGTGCTTTAATGTGAAAGCCAACATCACATTGGGTATATTTGTGGACAATTTCACCACAATTAGTGTCCATAAAGACGCCTGGCAAGTGGTGGTTAGTGTTTGTTTATTCAGCTGTGTAGAACACAACATATCTATTATTATTTGGGCAATTGAATATACTCTTAAAGCTGCGTGTGGACATTTTTTTTTGCGGCGAGCACAGTTTGAGTCCAAAGTTTGGACACATTGAACACAGCAAGTACAGTAATCCCTCGTTTATTGCAGTTATAGGTTCCAGGCCCGGCCGTGATCAGTGAAGTAGGATTCCCCATTTAATACATGGAATATTTTCGCAGCTAACACAGAAAACAGATTCACAGCCATCGAAATACGTTTAACATTAGAGCCCTCCAGACATGAAATAACACCCCTATAGTGACCTGTACCCTCTTATTGCCCAATATAGTAGACATAAGAGAAAATAAGACATAATATCGACTCATACATTAGGAAAGTTCATTGTTGTTCTTTTTTTTTACTATTTATTCTGTCCACTACTTCCTGCGATGGTTATGCTTATCAACATATCACTGACACCTAGTGGCCACGACATATCACTACAACATCTTTGACTGCCATATACAGGTATCTATATTTTACTTCAACATTCTTATGCCTGAAAATGCTTGATTTAGGCAAAATAAAATGGCTGAAATATGCATTTTTTAAAACAAATAGGCTGTAATGTACGTGGCAAGGGATTACTGAATAGCCAAACTTGACTGCTATGGCAAAAAAATACGATATAAGAAAGACAGTATGTAAAATCTAATTGGATGTGATGCATTCAAAGCATTGTCCAACTCTGTCTTGAAATCCAGCTTTACAGATAATTCCTTAGTTAACTTAGTTTACTTAGTTAACTTGGATAACCAGGGGCGTATTTCCATGAAAGGTTTCTCTTATTAGGCTTTGCACATCTCTATACTTGCACAGCCGTACCTCGGTTTTCGTTATTGTGTTCCAAAACACACGGGTGCTTACTTTGGGCACTCGATTTCACGAGATCATTCACGAGGACAGACAGACTCGTATGTCACATGTCCAAAAACCGAGGCCAAATTTGGGGAAAATTTTCAACAAAAACCGAATCATACGAGCGCGGAGGTATGACTGTACTTTGAATTGGTCTTGGCCACATAGCGGAAGGGGCGGGAGTGGTTGCAATTCATGATTCAAAAGGAGATATACAAAGTATATCAAGCTAGCAAAGATACTGTAACTCCTAACACAGGGGTGTCCAAACTTTTTCCACCAAGGGCCACATAGTGAAAAATGAAAGGATGAAAGGGCCGCTTTGATATTTTCCCAGTAGATATGCTAAGATGTTATCCATCTACATCTCAGCTTTGTGATATCAGTGAAAAAGCCTCTTATTAGTATCAATTTTTGCTGTTTTTATTTTAATTTTCCAAATATTTTGCATTTCTTCTTAAATAATGTTCAAAATGTTTCCTTTTTGTAATACATGACTTTAATTCCCCAACATTAACTTTTTCCCCAACATCATTTTCAAAAATGTACAACTTTGTTTCTTGTATTACAACTTCCTTTCATTTTTCAACTCCGCTACTAAAAATTAAACTAAACTACTTAAAAACATTTCTGCTCATAACAATGAGTTTATTCTCGTAAAAAACAACTTTTCTCTTAATATTTTGACTTTATTCTTGTAAAATTACAGCTGTTAGGATTCGTTTTTAATTATTTTTTAAATTACTGTACATTCATTTTTTAATTTTCTATTTCAACTTTATTCTCGTAAAATTTCTTCCCAATTTTTTTTTTAATTTTATTCTCATAACAGCTTTCTCTGCAACCTAATTTTCCAAAAATTGCAACTTTGTTTTGCTTCTCTTAATGACTTAAAATAACAGTTTTTCTTTAATATTTCAATTCTGCTACCAAAACGACTCAAATTGTTTTCCCCCAAATTGCAACTTTTTTCCTCTTCATATTTGGACTTTATTCTCAAAATTCCAGCTGTTTTTTTTTTTTCCCCTTTTGTGCAGTTTTCTTT
This sequence comes from Dunckerocampus dactyliophorus, assembly GCF_027744805.1. Lineage (NCBI taxonomy): Eukaryota > Metazoa > Chordata > Actinopteri > Syngnathiformes > Syngnathidae > Dunckerocampus > Dunckerocampus dactyliophorus. Next base: position 3,856,677 of record NC_072839.1, on the reverse strand, counting down.
GTAACTGTCCAACGATTTCAGCTTTCTTCTTGTACATTTTCGTCTCGTAATTCTGACTTTATTTTCGTAAAATAACTTTTTTCCGCAAGCTAATTTTCCAAAAATTACAACTTTATTCCTTGGTTTGTTTCTCACACTACAAATAAAAAAAAAACAAACATCTTTTTCCTTCCATATTTAAATTTATGCTACTAAAATTAAATGTTTACTCAGAATATTATAACATTCGCATAAAAATAAAAACAATTTCTCTTAACATTTTGACTGGTAAAATTACTGCTGACTTTTTGATGATTGCAGCCACGGACCACAAATGACCCCCCGGCAGCACTTTGGACACCCCCGTCTAACCTCTTCCCAAGAAGTCCGGGCCTCCCTGCCTCCCATCACGGCTGGTCCAGGTGTCCCCTCCCACTGGATGCCGCGTTCACCTCACCCCTCCCGTCCCCTTGGACTTGATTTGGCCCCTGATTTGGATTTGTGCGGCCCTCATTTCTCCCAGTCGGAGAGGAGAATAGGCCCAATCACTCCACGGCCTCAGCCGGATCAGTCCTCGCTCACTCAGTCTCTCTGGGAGAGGAGCTCGAAAAGGCGCTTTGATGAACGGCCCCCCCCTCCGCTCCCTCTCCGGGCCCAGTGAAAGAGCTGAATAGCGGGGGCCGCGGCACTCCGCTCCCCTCTCGGGTCGCCCCTTAATTCCCCGTCTCCCTTGCTCTCATCCAATTAGCTCAGTGTATTAAGCGGTTTATCGTCTCATAACCGCCCTTTCAGCTCCAACAAGGGAGACACTTTGCAATAGGACCAGCTCTCCTTTTGACACCCTCTCGGCTGCTTGTAGTTCCAGCGCGCTATGAATAACAGCCGCAGAATGGGGGACTAATTCCCTCATCAAAGCCTACCTTGTCCGTCGCTGGTCAAAACGACAAGCAATAAAGCTTAACACCACAATACAAAGAGACTTGTTCGACCTTATTAGCTTAGCGGGCTCAAATTAATGCGAGGGACTCCGTTTGACTGGTTTACGGCGGACCAGGACAAAACAAGGCCCGGCTGCCATAGCAGGCCTCAGTGGTGGACATGATTAAATCCAAAAAGCACAAAAAAAAAAAAACCCAAAACAAAACGATGAAATAAAAATGTAAAGTTATGGGCCTTAAATGCACTTTCACCGGCACGCAGCCGCCGCCATTGTGAATCACGGTTTAAGTGCGACGTCCACTTCAGGTTGCCTTCACAGGTCACAATGTTTTCAAGTGATTTGCAAGGCGGGCCCGGTTTATGGAAATATAAACAGCAGGAACAAGTCGGGGGGAGGAAATGTCCAACATCATGAATTCTTGGCGAGAAATGCCTCTTGATTGGGGCCGATGACAAAACAGAACATTCAGTCCACAATGACATCATCACGCTAAGCACATCCTCCTGTCGGGAGTTTGTCACTGTTTGCTACATATCGGAATCCTGCACTTTATTATTGCACCAAAAATAGCACGTGTTAGCGTGAACTTGGGCACAAAAAAATCATTAAAAAAAATCGAACTTAAAAAAATAACACAATCAAAAGAGCAGTATATATATTTATATACAGGCATGTTAAATGTGCTTTTATATATATAAAATTTGTATAATTTAATATGTAGTAAAATTGAAGACATAATATAAAAAATATCAGCTATAAGTTGGGTATTTGGGACCCCTCCACAATGAGAAGGCGTGTCTTTTCCAAACAAATGTTGACACACATGTCTGAACTCCAATAAAGCACTGTGGCGGTAGCTTCACTACCTGGCTCTTAGGTACACCTGCACAATGGAGAGAGCAGAAGATGTTAAGTATGATGCATTTCCATTTGGAGCTTTCTGGCAATTAAGTGGCTTGCGAGCACAAAACCTAAGACCATAAAACATCAGCTACAACTTGGACAATCCCTTAGAGTGTCGAAAGAGCTGTATTAAACACTCTGCCTTCTTAATAACAATTCACGAAGACATATGAGGCAAGACGCCTAATATGCTGTGAGTAATTAACCGAAATATGGACACAAAATCTAAAAATAACATTGAAATAAACTACAGCTTGGACTACGAGCGTTAAAAATAAGAGCTGGGTCAAATATTCTGCTTTTACAATCTATTATTATCTGGATTGCAAACACAAAATGTAATAAAAATATAACAGCTTGGACTGACTATTAGGGACACCTGCACCATTGGGGGGGAAAAGAACTATTTTCCAGAATAAAGTATGATATACCATGTGACGTGATGGACCCCATCACAACGCAGTAACTCACCGTGTGCGTTATTGTGGCTGCACCATCAGGAGGCAAGATGAGCCACAATAAACTTTGTCAGATCAATACCGCTCTGACCGGGTCAATCAAAAGCGAGCAGTTACCTTCGTAAAGGCAGACTTTTTTTTAAAAAATCTTTTTAGTAGGTGCACCTAATGTTGACATTGAAGTGGAATGATCGAGGCAAATGACAACATGAATGCGTGTATTTCTCCTTTTATTGTTTCAGTATCAAAACAGGAACACAAGTGTCTCGTTACAAAAGAACCGGCGTAGACACCGAAAATGACAAGCCTTAAAACACAATGTGAAGAGAGAGTGAGCTGGGGGGGTTAAACAGAAGGCGGTGCAGGAGAAGATTTGCTGTTCGATGCCCAGACAAAAGAGTGAGGGGGGAGAGGCAGCGCGTGTGGCCTTCCTCACGCAAGTCAACTCCTGCATCCTTTATCAGCCCGCCTTGTGACACACACACACACACACACACACACAATGGAGGTAATCAGAACAAGTGTCCGATGGGTTGAGGGATCCAGTGGTCCGAGTGGCGTAGGTCACGATCATTAGCTATTTAGCGCCTTTTGGACTATACTCAGCTGCTCTGGAGATAAGTCATTTTTACACGCACGCACGTGCACACGTAAAGATGGGCATTTGTGTGTGATTACTCCCCTTTAGTGTGGATGGCGGGGGGTCAATTCACGTGTATGTGAGGCACATTGAAGGATGGAGTGTGGGATTGATTGGGCTTTAAAACCAGAACCATTACATGCACAGATAAGTAACAATCCCGCTAAAGTAAAACGGGTTTTGTTTTTTTTTTTACTTAAGGGAGGAGAAGGATTGGAAGAGTTTAGCCAGGTTAATTTCGGAGTAGCCGCTGGCACCGAGAGCTTTATCAGGCACTTCCTTCAGCTTCCTGTACACCTCCTTCTCTTTGTTCCACCAGCCAGCACGAGCTAAAAGTGGGGAAAAAAAGAGGAAAATGGTGTCAATGTCAGCAAAAAATCATGGTGTCATCAGTTGAATCTGCCATATTTACTCCTGGATATTTACCTGGAGATGCTACGCTAGCTGCCTGTCATGCTATCACTTTGAAGGCTGGGACGGGCATCACCAGAATTGGGCCGACTGGTCGATGACGGCGCAATAGAGGCAGGAACGTGAGATCGATGGAAAAGTCCCGACCAGAGCGTTGAGTCAATATTTCGTGCGTTATCCCTTCAGGTGGGCTCGCTGGCGAGGCGACTGACACCATCTGAGGAGTACGGGCTGGCCGCCGCCGCCGAATCTTCACGACGTTGCGTCGAGTGTGCATCAAGTGTCATAAAAACCAAGTAATAACACACTATCACGCCCAAGAGGAATAATGGCTGCCGCTGGAGGGAACACGCAATTGAGAACGCATTGTTTTGGCCAAAGCTCACCTTGGATACACGCGGAAAACCACATTCTTTCCTGATTGCAGGCAAATCATGTTTGATTCGCTATCATTATACGTACAATCCTGATATATCGGCACAATTGAGAGAAATCACATTGTTCACCATCTTAACAACCAATGATTTTTTTTTTTGGTCTCAGAAGCGGGATCTTTTTTAATTGACATTGTAAAAGTGTGGCTTCTACGAGGAAGTAATGTATTTCTTGGTAGATTTAATTGTCCATATGGCCAGTTGTCAGCCCGACAGCCCCATCTCCTGTCTCGTTCTTCCTTCCTGCTACATTAGCGGCTGCTGGATAAACAGAAGCCTGCCGAGTGGCCATGAGAACAAAGGCTAGATACACAGAAATCTGCACACACGCGCGCACACAATTGATGGCAGTTAAACACTTAAAATGCACACCAACTCCGTCATGGAGACTTGGTCGGGGGGGGGTTACGAGGAACCACTCGAGTGCGCACACAGGACAAAATGGTGTAGTTGACTGACGCCATCGGCAAGTATGAAGAGAACGTGGTCATGCTAGCAGAGGGAGGAGGAAGACACCAACGAGTCTATTTATCCGGATAACAGAAGTGGGGTGTGATGATGCATGATCAAGCCAAAGCAATCATGTTAGCATTTCTAAAAAAGGTAAGGTAGGTTAAAAAAAAAAAAAAAATCACAGCGCCGCCATCATTGCTCTTCCTCGCACTCGTGCCTCAATCACTGAGGGAGGATTTACGAGAGGAGTGAAAAAGAATCATTGTGCAGGTCAAAACCAAAAGGGGAGGGGGGAGAAAGGGAAAGATGACGTTCAAATCAAATAGTGGTGCTTATTCGAGGTAAGGCCTTCATTCGAGAGGAGGTACAAATGGGTTACAGCCGGCCTGCTATTTGCGGAGCTGATGTAGCTATTAGCCGCTCGCTTTCTCACACTCCGGCGGGAGCACGGAATAAATCGGGGTGTAGCTTAGCAAACCCAACTGTAACCCAACTGGCGACGAGGCTAACATTGCTACAGCGTGGCACTTCATGCTATTGGAGGGGTGGTATTGATTTGTGTAGCTGGAAGACGCACTAAATGAGGCACTGTGGCGATAAAAAGCAGAACACGGTCCGTTACTTGAGGATAGTAAATAACGGATGGACGGTGGACTAAATATGCTTCATCTGCTATTGATAGAAATCAGCATAAGAATGAGACGTTGGTTCATACCTGTGTCATTTTTTTCTGCCGATAACGATACTGGTGAGGCGTGGCTTTAGAAAGGCTCACCAAAGTGTGAAACAGCCACGGGTTCAAAACCACTCAAATTGTGCATCATGCCGCTTCTACGATATGAGAGAAAAGTGGAGGTCCGGCGCGGCCACTGCCTGGAATACTTTGTCACGTCCTGCGTTATTCCTCGCAGTCGGAGCTGGGCTTCGACGTGTTGCCAAAGGTCGTTAGCTGCCTCCTTAGAAGAGCGGCGTCTCCGGATTGGAAATATGCAATATAAACCGCTGCCATGGGAGAGTAGCGAGTCAAAAGAAGCGACGGGACACGTGTGGAATAACAGCCCAGTTTATACGGATGTTTGTGCCACATTGAAACGTGCCGCTTTCCAAATTGTATCGTTGCCAGCATTATTTCATTGGATACTTCTTTGTGACTCTTGCTTGTTGATAGGAGAATGTTATTGGAGTATTGGGCATTGACGTTTGAGACAAAATGTTTCAAATATGGCACTTTTTCTGCAACTTATTTTGCACAACAGTGTTTGAGAAATGCATCCAGTGTCAGCATCGGAAAAGCAGCACGTGTTATCCACATCCACATCCTGTAGGTATTCAAGCCCGACACCAGGGATGTCCAAACGTTTTCCAACGAGGGCCAAAGTGAAAAATGAAAGGATGCAAGCACCACTTTGATCATTTGTAAAACAACATGCTAAGAAGCTGGACATTTAAGAAAAAACTGCTTCTTATCTTGGTGATACACAGTTGGTGAAAAAGCCGAAAGTATGTCTTTGCTCTTCTTCTTTGCTGCCCCCCACCCCCAGCCAATACTGGCACTGTAGATCGAACATCGGTAAGAAGGCCAATATCGAGCATCTGCAGAAAATGAATTCTTATTTCCACGCCAGTGTTTTGCCCCACACGCAGCGCGCGTATCCGGGGTTATCGTGGCAGTACACCCGTGCACACTATGGCGGCGCTGGGCATGAGCACGTCAGGGCTCTGCACGCTCTAACTAGGTGTAAATACAATAACAAGCCTGTAATTAAGTGAGCATGATGAAGTTAATGGAGATCGGCCATCGCGTCGGCCGTGTCCATGAATATTCCATTAGGCTGGTGGCGGCGGGCAGCTGGAAAAGCAGTTAATTTAATCACCACTCGGTGCACGGGGGAAACTTCTTTGTGTGAGTGTAATTGCACAGAATGAATAATTGATTCGACAATCGCACCCGCGGACTTGGCCACGCCGCAGAAAGGAAGGGGAGGATGAGGAGGTAGAGAGAATGGAGAGAGAGAGAGAGGAGTGGGAGGACGGAAGGGGACCGAATGCCGAGCCTGACGGTAAAAGGGATCATTAGAAACGCGCGACTCGAGGACAATTTGTATTTTATCAATGCGGCGAAATTACATTATGGCTCGCACGCAATCACGCTGCCCACACTCCAAAAGACGTGGCGGGGAGGAGAAAAAGCAAGCAGAGACCAAAACTGACAAGAAACGATTGCACGTCATTGATATGAGACGCTCCGAGCCAAGGGACGGGAGGCACGTTGTGTGCGTTGTCTATTAGTCGCTCTCCTGCCGCGGATGAAATTACCTCCAGGTTTTTACTCAGCGGCGCCAATCAGGCACAAAAACGCCGCGCACATGCAGATAAGACGCGCTCGTTCCCGCAAGACCGCGGCGCTCTTTTGCGTGCACGTCGAGTCCACGTGCCAACGCATCTGAATGCTGCAATGAACTGTAAATGCACACCTATCACGTAAATGGCAGCACAATTGGAAGGGAAACACCTGCAAGCAGCCATTGCATGTCTTTACCGCCAATAAAATGAGATCCGGTTGGCATTTCTGAGCGCCAAGAAATTGCAGGGTTGCAGACCATGACTTTGTGTTGACACCATAAGACAAAAATCCTGATTGGAAACAAGACAGAAGCCTGCAGTCCCACCAAGACGATATCAAATGTATTGATAATGTGGGGGACAAAACAAACCAACATGCACATCTCTCACACAATCGGTGTATAGGATTCTACGTCTCCTCCCTGTAATCAGAGCAATGCGGCCCCTAGGTGTGTAATGCAGTAATATGTGGTATTACGGCACCAGGACGCAGGATAACACCTTAAACCTATACTTTCTAGCAGCATGGAAGTGTGTGTGCACGTGTGTGTGAGAGAGACACAGTTTTGGCTAAACGGACGCTGTCAACCTTTTGTTCGCGGCGCACAAACATGCATACCTGCTGGCACGGTAAACACGACCCAAGAGGATTGACAATAGTGTCTCGTCTCAGTGCAGAAATGTTGGGAAACTGAGCCGTTGCACTTACAAGAGGTCAAAATAGAGGAAAATATAGAGTTGCTGTATGGAGTGGATATTATTTCTATATGTCAATATTTAATAAATAATACAAATATATACAGTATGTCAAAATATATAAATATAATAAACCATACACATATATAATATCATATATGTATCATATATTTCTTATGTTCTTATTCTTTCATTTGTTTTCTTTCTTTTCTTGGGAGAATGAACAGAATAAGATTTTCATTGCATGGTATAACTGCTGTTTTACTATGCACATGATAATAAAACTCTCTTGAATCTTGAATCTTGATAATATATGATATATAGATCTAAAAGACAACCTCAAATTTGACTGGTGGAGAGCAAGAAAGCAGTGATTACGAAGCAGCGTCATTCCACAAAATACTGATTTCTGAACATTGGAGTGAATTACTTGTAGTATTGGGTTGCTTACAAATTCACATGAAAAAAGTTCAGAATCTTTTGTTGTGTTTGTCATTTTCTGTCAGTAGTTTGGTGAATAAAATGCTTCTCAAACGCACAGTAAACAGATCATTTTGAAGTGATTAATACAGAAAACTCTTAATACATGTATATAGTATAGTGTAGTAGTAGTAATACATGTATATAGTATAGTGTAGTATAGTAGTAGTAATACATGTATATAGTATAGTGTAGTATAGTAGTAGTAATACATGTATATAGTATAGTGTAGTATAGTAGTAGTAATACACGTATATAGTATAGTGTAGTATAGTAGTAGTAATACATGTATATAGTATAGCAGTAGTAATACATGTATATAGTATAGTGTAGTATAGTAGTAGTAATACATGTATATAGTATAGTAGTAGTAATACATGTATATAGTATAGTGTAGTATAGTAGTAGTAGTAATACACGTATATAGTATAGTGTAGTATAGTAGTAGTAATACACGTATATAGTATAGCAGTAGTAATACATGTATATAGTATAGTGTAGTATAGTAGTAGTAATACACATATATAGTATAGTGTAGTATAGTAGTAGTAATACATGTATATAGTATAGTGTAGTATAGTAGTAGTAATACATGTATATAGTATAGTAGTAGTAATACATGTATATAGTATAGTGTAGTATAGTAGTAGTAGTAATACACGTATATAGTATAGTGTAGTATAGTAGTAGTAATACACGTATATAGTATAGCAGTAGTAATACATGTATATAGTATAGTGTAGTATAGTAGTAGTAATACACATATATAGTATAGTGTAGTATAGTAGTAGTAATACATGTATATAGTATAGTGTAGTATAGTAGTAGTAATACACATATAGTATAGTGTAGTATAGTAGTAGTAATACATGTATATAGTATAGTAGTAGTAATACATGTATATAGTATAGTGTAGTATAGTAGTAGTAATACATGTATATAGTATAGTAGTAGTAGTAATACATGTATATAGTATAGTGTAGTATAGTGGACATTTTGGTGGAAGGACCAGAATTTTCCTAATGGTCCTGAAAATGTCACTCATTGTTTTGAAGGTAACCATTGACAGCTCGAGAGTAGACAGTGTCAAGAGCGCCTGGTCGCCCCTCGCTGACCTTCACTATATCTTACATGATGGCTGTGGTTGACTACGGCCTATTCTTAGTCAAAGTTATACGTCACTAGGCATCAGTAATGCTGTGGAGACGTGACGTTAGATTACATGACCTTTCACACTGCATGGAGACTGGCTACTGAGCCAGCAGAGCCGAGCCGACATACCGTGGCTGAGCTCTCATTCCGTGTGGAAGTGGTACGTTTTTGGCTTCTTTGTCCTTCTGACGCACTCTGAAATGCTTTCTTTAGTTTAGAATAAGTACTGTAAATTGCAGAGGCTAACTAGTTAGCTCGGTAGCTTGCTATGCTAGCGGCGGCCGTCTGTTATGCCCCTGCAGTGATCCCGTAGCCTGTGCGATGTGATGTAAACAAAGAATAATAGGAGTGTAAAAGGGTGTTATTTCATGTCTGCAGGGCTCTAATAAGGTTAAAACCCGTAGAAAGACATCAGGTTTTCTGTGCTCCAACTATGAAAATATTCTGTTTATGAATATTGAACAATACTTCTCGCAACCGTGATAAACGAGGGTATGGGTGTGTTATCCACTGAAAATGACTCAACACACAGCTGTCATTGTCCAAACAGCTGGCAATACGATGACGTAATCGCTGAATTCACATAACTGGCCATGATGCATCTGCAACAAGTCAAAAAAACATGAAAAGCAAAACAAATGTGTTCACTGCTACAAAAATGTCTTTGCTAGACTTGTCGCTGGTCACGTTTCTGAAGGAGAGCATCTAGAAGGGTCTGGCTAACTCGTGACGTAACACTGATCCCTCTTGCGGCGTCGTCTTATTCTCTGGCAGACCATGATGCGCTTACGACCGAGTGTAGCGCCAAATCTTTGTGGCGGGTCGAGTCAAGAAGTGATTGGCAATGATTTCTTGCATCTCGGCCCCCGAGAGAAACATAAGAAAACCGAAGTGGGGGGGCTGTAATCATGTTAGCACCCCTCCCTCCCTGCACTGGTCCAATCCCTTTATTTTAGCGCCTTCCATCGTCTGAGCGGTCATCTGCTGATTACATGTTATATTTACCTCTGCTGTCTCACTCGGCCTCTCCTGGCTGCCACACAAGCCCAGCATTCAGGCATACATACATAAAAATACATAAATACATATTTAATCAAATAAATAAATCACTCAGCCCGACGGCCCTTTCTAATCAAGTGACATCAATCAGGGAGAACTATGGGTAAAGAGGCCTCGCCACTGCCGCCTACTGAGCGCGCTCAGGGGGTTGGAGTAGCGTCTATTTGAGCCCAAGGGGAGAAATATACGCTCCATGTCCCATTACAAGAGAAGGGCTATCCTTTCGTCAGCGCGCGCATTACTTGCCCTATCATTTCTCCAAATCTAAAACCTGTTTTCAATCAACACAGCCAAACGAGTGCCTGTCTAAGAGAGAGAGCGAATGGAGGCAGAGCGCTAAAGGTGGACAGTGAGGGAAGGGCTGCTGGGGGGGCAGTGGAGGGCCTCTTTCCGCCGCTCTCCCGGTGATTGGAGCATTTTGCATTCTGTATGTGTGTGTGATTGAATCCGTCTCCTAAATTAGGGCTGTTGACTTGAGGAGCTGAATGTCCTTAACCCCCTCTCCCCCCTTCCACCCGTATGCAATGGCCGTACTTTGGTGTGTGTCCCTGTGTGTGTGTGCGCGTGTGTGTGTGTGTGCACAGGGCACCGCTGCCGAATATTGTAAGTGCAGCTCGGCTAACGGGCTTACTTTGAGACATTGATTGTTCGTGCCACGTCGGCAGAGTGTTTGTGAGGAAGCACAAACGCAGGCGTCAGGATTCAAACGCCAATTTCACTGCCTTGATTTCAATCCTAAGGGTCGCGAGACTCAATTATAGCACAAACGGGGACTAAAAAGGTATGAAATATATTGAAAAAGATGTTCATGGCAAAAGGCACACAACTTTCAAAACCAAGTGAGAAGTCGGCTACAGGCAATAAAGCAGGAAGTGATTTATTCATGAGATGCTGTGTATGATGTTGCTTTGCCACCTCTAAGACAAAGCTGAGTTCAGCTTAAATTGACCTTAGCATCAACTTTGTTATTTATTAGCTTTACCGGCGGTTTTCAAAGTTTGAGGAGCAACAAAAAAAATGTGAGAAAAATGTCTTTCTGCTCAGACAGCACTTGTGTTTAGAGGCATAAATAAATTGATGGTTCGTTCCTAAAGCAAGTGAATAAACAGTCAAAACATCACAAAATATGCTGCGGAAATTTTGGGGGAAGAACAGAAAACCTGACCCCGGCGGTGTCTGAACTTTTTCCACCGAAACAAAAAAGGGATGTGGGGAGGGCACTTTTTATTTTGTGTGATTTACATCTATTTATTCTTCTACTACTTCTTATTCTGCCACATTCAGGACACGTCGGCTATCTATGAGGACTTTTACAAATATTCACACATTTACTGTACTTTTTTTGTAATTTTCTGTAAAAAAAAAAAAAAACTGAGCCTGAATGGTCAATTTATCTGGTAGCCCCTACTAGAGGAAAAATCATTTGGCATTTTCTGTTACCTTTCTCTACCATTCCACTTATTCTACAGGTGACATGGCTCTGGAGGTGGTGACATAACAGACGACCGCCGCTCCCATAGCTAGCTACCAAGCTAACTAGTTAGCCTCTCCAGTTTACTTATTTTAAACTTTAAAAAAATGTACCACTTCCACACGGAACGGGAGGATAACTTTTTTTTTTTCCCCACTCCGTCTCAGCCACGGCACGTCGGCTCAGTAGTCAGTGTCCATGCAGTGTCATGTCATCTAACGTCACACTACTGATGCCTAGTGACCAGAATGCTACATATAACTTGTCTTTCAATCATTTTCGACTAATAATAGGCCATAGTGTATGGAACTATTTCCTCCACAACATAGTTGTTGTTTTTAAAAGTGGTCCTCTAAATATTCCATTTGGTTGTTTGTTTTAAAGACTTTCAAGTACAACCTGCACAGTATGTGTGTGTGTGTGTGTGTGTGCGTGCTCTTACTCTTCTCTTCCCCCTGCAGTACTTTGGCCACGGCGTGTTCCCAATCAAAGATGAACCTGTAGAAGCAGATCTGGTTGTACAGGGCCTTCTCAGAGTACTGCGAGCAAGAACACATGCAAAGCAAAAGCCATTAAAAGTTTTGTCAGGAGAAAGCCGCTTGCACATCTCCACTTCCTCTTGGTGATGCAGTCAACTTGCTTTTTCACCTTCGCTGCAATTAACTAGGGGGAGTGCGACGATCGACCGAGTGCACTGGAAGTGCAGGAGAAGAGGAACGATAAAGACGAGAAGAGTGAGCCAAGGGAAAGAAAAGAGAGGATCAGGCCTCAAATACCCTCCCTCGTAATAGTTTGTTGTGATAAGCTATTGTGAGAGAGGCACGCCGACAGCCGAGGCTGTCAATTTGATTAGCCATTATACTGCGTGTTTAATTGCAGTTATTGGCTCGTCATTTCCCCGCGTCGCCGGAGAGGGCACGCTAAGCCTCGACCCCACACCGCCGTCAGGTGTGCGCCGAGTACTTTATTATTACCGCCGGGAGGAAGAGTCCCCCGACAATTCCTGCGTGTCGCCGCTGGAGCGTACGCGTGCCCATTATACCTGCCAATCCACCACCGCTGTAATTGTAATTTCAGTTTTTACTGCGGCGGCGTAATCAAGTGGCAAGAGTGTCTAATGTAACTACGTGCAAAATATGATGAGCGAGTGTGTGTGTGTGTGTGTGTGTGTGTGTGTGTGTGTGTAAAGGCGGGGGGGTGTTTAATGGCCGTCAACGACTGCATGCATGGAACGCACAGCTGTTGACCGCTGATGTGCCGCCTAGCCAACAACCAAACCATGCACGACCCATAATGGAGCCTCGCTTTTGGTTGCCAAGGTTGTGCAAGCGCGGTCACATGCCATCTTGAATAATAAACACACACACACACACACACACACGCACGCACGCAGAGGGGGAAAACGCACAAAGACACCACTCCCAATCAATATAAGGCTGATTATGGGCGGGCTCATTGCGGCATTCAGACTGACTGACAGGTGTCAGAAAGGCGTGGCTAAAATATTACAGGGTTGTTATTGAATTTGGAGCACCTCAACCCCACCTTTCTTTGAGACACATACACGCACGCATGCATGCACGCACGCGCACACACACACACACCTACGCCTGCCTCGTCATTCAGCTGCGGCGCTTTGTTCCCGCATTGACACCATTTCAATTTGCTCCACAAATCTGCAGCATTTTCAGCCTGACTGCCTAAGGAGCAAACCAGCTGTGAAATTGCCTCTCTCCCGGGAGCGCGGGATCCCCCCCTTCTCCCCCACCATTCCCCTCGGCACATCGTACCCCTTTGCTTCCCTTCGTCCCCTACCGCCTCACCCCCGCTTTCACCGCAAATACATTCACAAGCAACAGTTAAGAAAAAAAAAACAAAAAAAACAAAACAAGAAATGTGTGTCATAAGGACAAATCTAAAAACAGACAAATGGACCCGTAAATCACTCGTCACATCTCTGGAGTGGCCAAAAAATGAGCACTCAAGGCTTGCTTGTAGTCTTAAAACACCTGTCGCCACCCTTCAGAACGAACTTGGGCGCTGTACGCTGTCACTCTACCGAGGGGGTGTCCAATCCTTTTCCAGAGGGCCACATATCGAAAAATGAAAGGATGCAACTTTGCTACTTTGATATTTTGTAAAGCAACACATGTAGATATGCTAAGAAGTTAGATATATTTACATGAATTTAAGAAGAAAACTAAATAAACTCCATCTCAACTTTATTCCCATAATACCTGGAACTTTTTCCTCACCCTTTATTTAGTTTATTATATTAATGGGAAACATTTTTTTGTTTGTTTAATATTTCAACTATGCTACTAAAATGACTTTTTACTCATCGTGAGTTTATTCTGGTAAAATTCCTTGTTAGATACAACTTTTTTGTCTTAATATTTTGACTTTATTCTCAGAAAATTACAGCAGTTTTTTCCATTTCTACATATTTTTTATTTTCCATTTCAACTTTGCTCTTGGAAATGTTCTTCTTATAATTATGACTTTATTGCCATAATATTTTGACTTTATTCCCGTAACATAACTTTTTCCAGATCATGTCGCCCACAATATTGCAACTTTAAAAAAAGTATTTTTCCCTCATCAAAATACAACATTTTTCTCTTAATATTTAGACTCTCGTAAGATTTTTCCTCAATTCTGCTGCTATTTTCTTAAACTTTCTATTTCAACTTATGAGTATTCCAAAATGATAACTTTTTTCACATCATAATTTTCCAAAAAGTACAACTTTCATTGTTTTGTCTGTCATAACATAAAAGGGAGTTATTTTTCCTCCTAATATTACAATAATATTCTTGTAAAACGGGGGTGTTAAACTCGTGCCATGGAGGGCCGAGACACTGCAGGTTTTCCTTCCAGCCGGTCACTAAAGCAGGTGATTTTAATGATCAACACCTCCTTCGATTTGAGGGAGGGAGCTCCATTGATGTGTAAAACAATTTATTGTTAGATTACCACTTTTCCCCTCTTAATATTTTTACTTTATTCTTGTAAAATGACTGCTGATTTTTACATTTTTTGCTGTATTTTAAATTTTTTTCCCCCTCCCCCGTTATATTAATAGAATATGCCGCAGACCAATTAAAAAACAGCCACGGGCCGCAGTTTGGACACCCCAGAGAAAAAACCCCAACGGGTTTACCGGCCATCAATCCACAATGGCGGCTGCCGTAAGGACCGACATGCAGCGGCGAGAAGCAAACATCTTCCCCGCTCGGCTGTGACTCCAAACGCTTCAGCTTTTGAAGACCCGATGAGCAAGTGGCGCTGATCAGCTTCACAAGACACCGTAATGAGTCAATATATGTAAATCTTTACTCGGCAAACATGACGGGAAACAAAGGCATTTAACTGGCGCTCTCGCCTGCAAGCCTCCAAGCATTCAGCGCCGGTAATTTCTCCCCATTGAAAGGCATAATTGCCTGCTATTTGAAGATATTCATGCCCAATTTTTGAAATTAATTTCAATTGGGGGGAAATGTAGAAATGTCAGCTCCAGTGAAAGGGATTTGATTTCAATTATCTTCGCTCAAAGGACTGTGATTTCCAAATACACTTAAGCAAAATTATGACAAGAATTTTTGTTCGGCGAAATTCAGTGTTTAAAGAGCGATTAGGCGATAATGGGGCGGCTTTGAGGCGGCGGTGAATGCAGCCGTCTCCCTCTGAAAGGCACTCAATTATCTCTGATTGCTCCCGCTATAATGTATCAAATAGAGATACCTGCTATTGCCGTAATTTGTGTGAAAATTAACACGGTGCAATTTCCACTAGAGGGGAAAAAAAAAAGGGAGCTCTAATGGGCGCCTGAGCGTACATCAATAAAGCGAGGGGGAGAAAAAGGGAGACGGGAGGGTGAGGAGGAGAGAATAAGTGGAAGAGCTAAGGAGGGGAGGGGAGGGGAAGAAAGTGAAAAGAAAAGAGCAGGGGCAAGAAAGCGGTGAATAAAAGGGGAAAGAAAAGGAAAGTCAGGGGAGAGATTTGAAACAGAGTGCGGCGGAGAAGAAAAAAAAAAGAAGAGGCTATTTGAGTTAAGCGCTCTGGATGCGGGTGGGGTGGGCGGACGGGAGTGTTTGGTGAAAGGCACAGCGAGAGAGAGAGAGGAAGAGAAAGAAATTTAATTTACTGAAAATATTACAAATTGCACCTGTGCATAACTCCCCCAAATTACCAACCAATCAAGGCAGAGTGCCTATTACTCTCCCATTACATGGAGATCAGCTCACGCTCTCAGTCTGCGGCCAGCCAGGGAGGGCGGGAGAAGTAAAGGGCAGAGATGGAAGCAAGAACGGACAGATGGATGGATGAAGGAGAGGAAAAGGCGAGGCATGCGGAGGCAGCCCCCGCTGCGATGGTAAATGTAGCATGATGCAAAGAAGAAAAAGGGAACAAACAAGACGTGTAGTTCACATTCCGGCACGGCAGCAGCAACACCTGATTGTATTTTCAGGCAGGAATCATATTAACTCTATTATCCACACTGATATTGGAGATTAGACTAACGTGTGAAAAAAATAACACTGCCGTCAGCCGCCATCTCAAGCATGGCCGAGATTGGCCTCTTGAGCTCTTTTGCATAGTAATCCTATTGAATCTCCCTGCACTGGCTTGCTTCTCAGCAGTCACACATGTAACATTCAGCAGCATTTATTCCTCTATTACTACCACTTCTTACGCCAACTCCTCCCACATTTCTCAACCGATTCAAACGTCAAAATGTTCAGCTCATTCAGGACACGTGGGCCATCCATCGAGACTTTAAAAAAAAAAAAAAAAATTCACACAATTGCAGTAATTTCATATTTTCTGTGACGCTGTCCCATTAAAAAGGAATGGGTCATTTATTTGGCGCCCCCTGCGAGTGGAAAGACATTTCCCATCTAACTTTAAAATTCAGCTTCTTCTACAGGGTGAGATGGCTCAGGAGGTTGTTTCCCCAACCCGGCGGCTGCTAGTTCGATCATCGATCCTGCTGTAGTCACTTCATTTATGCTTTTCAACATTCCGTGGGCATTTGTACTTTCCAACATTCCTAATTCCGATGTTCTTTAGTCGGCTTATTCAGGACAAGCTGGTTATCCAACAGGCCGTTTCTAAACATTTCCACATTTTTCATAATTCAACATTTTCTTTGACATTTTTCCCCATTCAAAATGGACAATTTCAATGTCGTCTCCGGGAGTGGAGTGGAGCGTGGGGGGTTCAGAGTTGAGTTTCAGCTTGGCAACGGTAGCCCGTCTTGGGCCTGTTGTGAGTTCAAACCTGCAATAAAGGCCTGTTGCTCCGGCAATCAAGGCTGGTGCTTGTGTGTCTCGCCGAGCATTACAGTAACATTACTGACACCTACTGACCAGTGTACAATACTACATATCCTCACATCTTTGAATGAGTCTTCTGAATGCCTTGCATTTGTATTTTTAGATCATTTTGCAATTTTTATGCTTGAAAATGCTTAATTTTGGAAAAGAATATGTAAAATGTTCTGACATGTGCATATTATGGACTCATAGGTGGCATTCAACCAGGAAACAGCATGATTTATTAATATATTTATGAAAACTGATGCGACGCCGCAAAATTCAAAGAGCAAAGTGGCGAGGGAATACTGTAGTCCTTCATGGCCGGGACACACATCGGGGACATGGGCTGAAGGCGGTCTCTAACTTTGGGGCTTTGGCAATGAATCACTTCCACCTTTATTCTGGGGGGTTTCTGGTGTCTATTTGCACAGATTAGATGAATGGATACAAAATGATTAGTCCAATGGTGGTGCTTTTAACAGTCACGTTGTGAATCATGTGATCACTGTCAATAGTGCACGCAGACTACTGCAGCTGCCGTCTTCATTACCTTCGCTTTTCTGAATAATGCGTCATGACAAAGTGTGCAGCCAAACAGCGCGCTGTGAGCAGGTGAAACGCAGAGAAGCTTGCAGTGGATAAACGGTGGATGAGCGAGCGTGGTGGAGTTAAACGTTTTTATTCAGCCTGCAGTTTAAAGTGCCACAGCCCTCAGGCACGGCAACGGCCACCTAAGTGGCTACAGTGACAGCAGAAATTGGGCTTCTGGGTTACAATCTGTCGCCACAGAGCCAGAGACAGCAAAGCACTGAGCGCAGTGGATTACAAAAAAATAATAAGAGGCGGGGGGAGAAAAGAAAAGAAAAAACCTGACAGGAGAGTTAGGGCAACGGTTGAGCCAGCAATGGGGAGAGAGGACAGTCTCACTCAACTTAAAAGGGAGAGTGTTAAAAACAGTGGTCAAGCTAACAAAGTGTACCATCTAGCTCTTAGTGTCCTGCAAGTGTGTGCTTGAGTGCTGTCACACACACCCGCAGTGCAGACTACCAGCAATATCACTAAGACAGGATTTTTTTTGTACGGCATCTTATATGCAACAGTCAATCCAAAATGTGCAATGAGACTTTCCAGCTCCACAGCACCACCGTCTGGACAAAACCTCCAGATTCAGCGATCGGTGTGGTCGAATCACGTCAAATTCAAAGCAAAACGTGCCGCGTGTGTTGGTTACCTCGGGCCTGAGAGTAGCTCTGCCGCAGCCTGGGCAGATGGGTCCATGGCGGGAGAAGGCGATGGGCAAGCGTCTGGTCCTGTTCTGGCAAGCCTGGTCCTCACACACCAACCAACCCTGCAAGAAACACAGATCTTAACCATCAGCACTTGTGGATTTTATGTGAATAGTAGCAATCAAATGGGAATATTCCATGAATGACACACATGCAACAAATCCAGTTCAATGCATACATAAAGGTAGACTATGACAGAGACTATGCAACAACTAGGAGGTTCAGTCCCTTGCTCAAGGGCACCACTGAGCTGCAAAATAGTAAAGACAGAATCAACTGCACGGTTTATTTGTTTCAGACATGCTTAAGAAGTTACATTAACTAACATCACAAGCCTGAAAAGGAGAACGATTTTAAATGACTCATGATTCATTCACACATCATCTTCTACAGGTTTCACTTGCTTAAATTTTTATCACTCACAAACTGTGCTCACTTCCTGTCAGGAAAAGAAAGTAAGGTGTTGGAATATCAAAAAGCAAATAGGAGTTTATGTAATGACGAAAAAGAAGAAATGAAAATGGAAAATTAGGGATAAAATAAGTTAAATAATTTAGTCATAAACTCTTAATAGAAATAACTTTAAAACATTAAGGGTAAATATATACTTTCTTCTTATTGGTGATAATCAACAAATGAAATGTTTAACACAGTAATCCTTCGCTGCTTTGCAAACTCCACATCTAATCACACATGGGGTTTCAAAAACATTTTAATTAGGTCTTTGCCGTTTTGTGGTCAAATACAATCTATTATTAGTACAAAAATAGGTATGTCTAAGTAAACTGTGCATAATTTTTGCTCAAATTGTTACGATATGTAGTATTCTACACTGGTCACTAGATGTCAGTAATGTTACATTGAAGAGACAATAGCCACCACAGGAAGCAAAAAAACAAACTCTCCCTATGCTAACAATATGTCTTATAGAGTAATAGGAGTGTAAAAGTAACTATAGGGGTGTTATTTCATGTCTAGAGGGCTCTAATTATGTTAAAACCTTATTTAGATGTCGTAAACAGGTTTTCTATTCTCCAACTATGAAAGGAACAAAATCTATGTTAAGCCTAGGTCACAACTACCTGTAGACGTACGAGTTCTTGGCCATGGGATTTTTGGTGTTCCCTAAACTGCTGCATTTTTTTTTGTTGTTGTTGTTCGTAGAGAACGTAGTTGCGACCATGAAGGTGACCAACCAGCTTTGTTGATTGTTTACTTCCACCTGCATTACGACTGCGAATATCCTGGTAGTCTAGGCGACATCGCCTTCGATATATTTGTCCAGTTCCTGAAAGTCTTCTACAAGACGTACTTTGGCTTCCTCTGATTCTCCAGTGAACTTAATGCATATATCTTGCAGTTGGTGTGACTTTTCCTCTGCTTCCTTAAGTCGTGTGCTTTTATGTCAGCGTTGCGTTTTCTATGAACCAATGGATGTGTGGCAAACGGGTTCTTAAGGTGACGCCAAACAGAAAAACAAGCCGCATTACTTCTGTCAACTTGTTGTACGTTCAAATGTATCAGTCCGAGTGCACTTGTCACACAGACACAGCCACGGACAGCCACAATCAAGACCCCCCGGGGTGAGTTAGTGACCCCGGGCAGGTGTTGGCGCCTGACGCTCTCAATCGGTCTGTCGTCTTACAAACAGCCCACCCACCCCCTCAGCTTCTTATGCCCTGTCATTACTAAGTAGCAAGGGGGAGGGGGGTTTTAATGCCCAACTAATGACAGAGCATAAGAACTACCGTCATCAATGCCCGGGCTTCCTTCCTTCCATTGACTCCAAATACACCCCCCTCAGCACCTGCAAAGCTGCGACACCCCCTTGGTTGGTGATTCCAGTGGACTGTACTCCTTGAAATGACTGATGCAATTATGCAAATGGACAAGTTGTCGAAGCATACAATCCACAGAGCAGGCAGATAGACAGAAGTCTGGAAACAAAAAAAATCATGGGGAGCAAGGCGGTGTGGGGGTGCTTTCTAATTGATGCATTTTGCCAGAGTTGAGGTGTACAGTCTGCATAAAAGGCCCATAATTGCATAATTATAGCAGTGGATAGCTGACATACACAATGCAGACGTCCAAATGAGTTCCACATCATTTAACCAGGCCAGGCTCTGACAGGGTCCACTCGCAAATCTACCTCTTCTCAAAAGCCTTTTTTTTTTTTTTTTTTTACTTCTGTACTTCATTACAGGTAGGGGTTAAAGTACACATTTCTAAAGCATTCTGTGGTCTGCCTTTTTCCACTTTGGACCACCCTTAGTACAGTAGTCACTTGTTAAATTCCACCGATTACATGCAATCATTTTTATGCAAGGAAAAACCCCAGCAAAAGGACAATAAAAGACGAGGCGACTACAGCGTACGCCACCAACAATCTCAGGACATCCATGAGTGCTAGGCAGTGGCACAATTTGGAGCTGGATCAAAAATTTCTGAAAAAACATGCCCCAAAAGTCAAACAAAACTTGGGAGTTCCAATTGCTGCCTAGTTTTCTTCCATTACAGTGGAACCTTGGTTAGCATACGCCCCGGTTTACGTGTTATTTGGTTGAAAACTAACAGCAAAGTGCTAACGCAAAGCATGTTTTCATAGTTTTACATGCATAAAACAATTTTAATAGCATGTAAATGAACGAAAGATAAATGAATATGTAAGGTTATTCCAACGCACTAGTGTTTCTCACTTTTTTTTCCTTTTTTTTTTATCAAAATGCTGACAACTTTCTTTAGTTCCATTTTCAGTTATTTTACAGCCGCGGTCAAAAGACAAGCAGAGACTTGAGGTGAGAAACACTACTGAATTCAAGAAGGTGGTGTCCGTGTGAGCTCGCTGCCACATCGTGTCTTTGTCAACAATGACTGCTTCAATGAAAGTTAAAGTAACCTTAAATGTTCTCACTTGTCATTTATATGCACTTATATGCATTTGGAATGGTTTTCTGCATGTAAATCTAATTGCAAAAACTATAAAAACGTTGTGTTCACATTCTTGGGTTTCTGGCATATATTAATTGAATTTACATTATTTCTTAGCGGAAAAAAGTACATGTGAGTCTGACCTTCTGGTACGGATTCGATGACCAAGATTTCAAGATTTAAAAAAAATAATAATTCATTAAATGATTGCTGCTTCGTGGTTGTGTGGCCAATCAAAAATGATTGAAAGACAAGCTAATGTAGTATTCTGGTCACTAGGCATCAGTAATGTTATGAGACATGACATTACCTTTCACACTGCATGGAGACTGGCTACTGAGCCAGCAGAGCTGAGCTGACATGCCATGGCTGAGATGGAGTGGAAAAAAAGGTTCTCTCATTCAGTGTGGAAGTGGTGCATTTTTGGCTTCTTTGTAATTCTTCCCCACTCAGTTTGAAACACTAAGTTTAGCATAAGTACATTGGAGTGTAAAAGTGACTATTGGGGTGTTATTCCATGTGTTCAGGGCTCTAATGTTAAAACCCGTATTTAGGAAGTCAAACAGGTTTTCTATGCTCCTGGAACAGAAATATTGTTAATATTGAATCCTACTTCACGGAGATTCACCTCTCGCAGTCGAGTTTGGAAGCAATTAATCGCGATAGACTGACAACTACTGCAATTAATCCAAATTAATCCACAGCAACCCTGTGATTAACATGATTAAAACTTTAATCAACGACATCAAACTTTTGACGACTCGCAGAAAGGGAGGAGAAGGGAAGGAGAGAAGTGGGTCCACACCAACAACTTCGACATCTTCAATCATTTGTCATTAGGATTGCAACTTGTTTCAATTTGAGTAATCGGTTAGGCCCTAGAATGACCAAATCAATATGAACCAAACACAGTTACGTGTTACGTGTCCAAAGTGAAAGCTGATGTGTGTGAATATGTTGTTTTGCCTAAAACACACACATAATAGGTCTGTTTTCATGGATGACTGATGACATTTTAGAATATTTGCATTTGAGAGGCTGAAATCAGAGGATATTTACATCTTTAAAATAAAAAAAAAAACATTTAATCAAGTACCAAAATAGCTGTCGATTAGTCATCAATTGTTGCAGCTCTATTTGTGATCT
Source organism: Dunckerocampus dactyliophorus (assembly GCF_027744805.1). NCBI lineage: Eukaryota > Metazoa > Chordata > Actinopteri > Syngnathiformes > Syngnathidae > Dunckerocampus > Dunckerocampus dactyliophorus. Next base: position 3,834,577 of record NC_072839.1, on the reverse strand, counting down.
ACTTTGGGTGCAACATTAGCATCCTAGATTTCTTAGTCAGCCAAAATTTTTCATCGAAAAACCAAATTATGTGAGAAGTGGGGCGTTTGAAAAGCGAGGTTTGACTGGAATTGGTTAAACTCCATTGTTAATGCTAACACCGTGGAGCCGGCGTGACTCCTACATAAGTGCATTCCACCTGCGCACGCACACACAACACACACACACACACACACACACACACACTTAACTGTAAACATTCACATCTCAAAAGTGAAAGAAAAAAAATGAATTGATCGACTTCGCAAAGACTCATGCAACCCAACACACACTTAATCTCTCTCTCTCACTCACACACACACACACACACACACACACACACACACACACACACACTGAATAGAGCTCAAATGGTTCCACTTTGTACCTCCTCCGCTTAATCAAAGCTTCTCAATTCAACACTTTGACCTTTTGTTCAAAACAGGATTATCACCTTCTCCGGTCTTCATTCACCCTTTCTCTCCCTCTCTCCCTTCCCTCTTCTTGTCTTGCCCCCTCAGCCGGTTTCCAGGGGCGACCCGCACGTTGAGGGTAATTGCAATAATTTGTTAAATGCCATGGCAACCGAGCTTAGATGGGAGGGGGTAAGGAAGAAGAAGAAGTAGAACAGAGGAGAAGAATCTCTCATTTTGGCAAAGACAGCAGGACCAGTGGAAGAAAACAGTGTTTGCCTATTCTCAGGGTGGCGGTTTATTAATAATGACGGGGAAGGGGGGGTGGGGTATATTTACCAATGATTAATGTCCCTGGGGTTTAGGACACACATATAAGTCTAGTTGTGCCACAGAGGTGCTTTGCTTTCTCTCTGTGGCCAGACAAACAGCTCTATTTGAACTTTCCCTCGGCCTGAAAGGAATCCCTAATTACACAATATTACCCCTCTTCATCGCCCCGCCGTGTGTGCTCTGTCCACTGCGTTTCAGTCTTGAGCGATGTGTGTGTGTGTGTGTGTAGGTGTGAGGTGTAAGTATTCAGTGGTAGCAGCTGTTTCACACATCTTGACAAAGGAGTTGAGGGACTCGTTCCCCACACATTCACTCCAATAATTGATTTCTCTTCAGCACTGTGGGAGAGTAACACACACACACACACACACACACACACACACTTTTTACAGACAGTGCATTCCACTCTCTCTTGGGTCCAACATCTAAGAAGTTGCCAGAGATTCCAAACAGAGAGAAAGAGGTTGGGATGTGCTACAAAGACAACACAGGGAACCAATTCCATTCATCGTCAGGCAACTTGTCTCTGACACTTTTACATCATCAACTGACTTTCTCCGTCCGAGTCCAAGTCCAAGTCTGACGTCAACCTGCAGCTTCCAGCATGGATACCAGCCTAGCAAGTCGAAGGAAGGAAAAATGCGGCTTTTGTTTTGAAGGCACTGTGGTACATACAAATCGGCCATGACGGTGACAAAGTGACGGTCATAAGCCACACAAGAGCTCACAACTTGAAATGAAAGGAATCATTTTACTCTTGCTCCTTGGTTCCATGAATCAACAGCACAGTGGAACCTCGATTAGTGTCATTCATCTGTTCCAGAAGGTCAGACTAATCGAAACGTCCCCTAACCAAATGTATTTTTTTACATGCAGAAAACAATTCTAAAGGGATATGGATGCCGAATGACAGGTATAAATCAACATTTAGCAGGGATGCATGATAGATTTTTTTCCTCAAGCCGATACCCAATAATTTTTTATACCGCTTTTAAAATTTTGATTTAAAAGTAAAACTGCACTTTTTGGGGGGAATTTTGCCCATCATCCTCAATCATTGTGCGAGACATGAACACACATCTCTCTTTTCTGTGCGTTGTAAATATTGAAAAACTGCCAGCACGAGGCAGCCAACAATGCAGGTAATGGGATTCACCTGTATGGCCTATGAAGCCCTTTATTAAAACACCTTTTATCATTTTATATGCAGTACAAGCTGTGAGCATGTAGTACCAGACACATTCATGATAACATGTAACACTAACAGTATTTGTCATTTTAAGCATTACCGGAGCTTCCTTACTGGGCGCAATAATTTTCACAGAGCCCAAAGCAACCAACGCTACTTTCGTCAACAACAGCAGCATAGAGAGTGTTTGCTGCCACCAATCATGGCAGATGTGAGGGCCGCCACCGCCTACTTTTTAGTGAATAATGTTCCTGAGTGCAAGGCAGATCCAGCTACAGTGAAACTCATAGGGTTATCATGTAGCATTCATTGACAAAATGAAGCCATAATCAAACAGTCACAATGTCCGCTCACTGGGATGCCGACTGATGGGACGGCTCCATCTTTCAACGCAAGACTTGCGCTCCCCGTTGAGCTAGTTAATTCAGCATAGTCTTCAGGTAAAACAATGCTGAGTATCTAACGAGCATGTAGCTCATTGGGTCTAAGTTGAGAGCCATTATCCACTGCTTCAGTCTGTCGGGTATCTTCAATGACGGGAAAGGGCTGGTGGTCCAGCGGCATCATTTCCATGATGAAATCACACATCACTTAAGCCCTCATGTAGACTCTGGCAAACTTGTTCGCACTTTTCAAACGGCGCAGCGATAGGAACAAGCCCTGGGCGTCGTGGCGATGCTGGAGTTTCAGGTGGTTGATAAGGTGTAATTTAAGGTGTTGCTCCCCCCAATCCAAAACACTCCTGCCATTGTTCAGGACAGCTCTAAATATGCCTCACATGCTTAACAGTGCTCACCACTAATGAATGAGAATGTAAGATGATCCATCAACAGGAAAGTAGCAGATACACTTATTTAAATCACTATTACCCCCCCCCGATACACCTTGACACCTAAATGCAATGAGCTGTTACTGGTGACTGGCCAGTAAAATATTTGGTCACTGCTGCGTGTCCATGAATCTATCCTAACAGATATAGTGCTAAAATTGCACGCTGACAAGGAATGCGACAAACTTGTTATTCAAAAGTATTGGCATTTGAGTATTTTCATGGATCATGCTCTGACAAATCTGCCTGGTGCTCTTTTATTTTTGCAAGCATAATGTGCTCTTTGGTGGAAAATGTCAGCGCAGTGCCCCGCTGGGGTTTCACTTCATCTTTAGTCCAATATAGTCTTTGATTGCTTTGCATTATAGCACTGGCTGCCTCAATTGTCACGTACCATGTAGTAGTAGTAGTAGTAGTAGTAGTAGTAGTAGTAGTAGTAGTAGTAAACTTCCAGGACCACCAGCGAATGGCAAAAATCCGCAAGTAATTGAGACACCCATAAATATGTCTATTTTTGACCTGCTAATGAGTGATAATGTAAGATGATCCATAAACAGTTGGAATCAGAGCCACTGTAGAAATCCTATACAAGTTTCATTTTTGCATCTCACGGCAACTATGGTGCGTTCAAGTGCGAAATCTCTGGCAATAACAAAAAAAGTGAAGCATAAAGACAATATAAAAATTGTGGGGTTTTTTTTAAAGTGATAAATGTACGCTGCACATATGACTTTTATCATCATGTGTTGATAAATGATTACCAACTTACGGTGAATAAGGTGTTTTCTGTAAGAAAAATAGCTTATTTTCGCATGAAAAAAAACAAAGTCATTTCAGTAGAAATAGTGTGTGAATGCTGAAATGCTGAGGCTGAACTGAAATGTAGAATGAATGTTGAAATATCGTAGAAATGTGGTGAAATAGGTTCACCGCCCGAGGATTGAACCAGCAACAATCAGGTTGGGAGACAACCACTCTACGACCTTGAATGATTTCAGCAAGGTCGAGGATCGAACCAGCAACCATGGGGTTGAGAAACAACCACAAGGAGGAAGAAAAATATGAAAAACTCTAGAATATAATGTGTCAGCATTCAAACAATTACCGGTAGTTTTATTATTATTTTTTAAACCAAACTTAAACAGTTCAGCATTAACGAGAATACTCACAGAATAGTATCTCCTGATGTGGCGTCTGATGTCAAGAAGCAGTTTGTTGCTGATGTTGAAAGCGAAGTCGATGGGGCGGCCACCACACGGCACGTGACAGCATCGCAACAAGCTGGGCTCCAACTTTGACCCCTGAAAGACCACATGCATCACTTCAATTTGAGCACAAAACATTCATTAAAATAATTCAACTTTCCCTTTTCTGAAAGGATTGTCACCCAAGAAAGCTGCATTCAGGCGCAGGTAAATAATGGGGAATGCACTGGTGTTCCAGTCTATTGATTCTCAACTGGTGGGTCGCAGGTCTTTGCCCGGGCAACAAAAATAAATAATGTAATGACCCGATGTCAGTAAATGCATCCCCTGCTCTTGTCTGTGCTATTCGCTTGAGAAGACGCCAGGAGGTGCGTGTGATGTTTATGGGCCACTTTGTCAAGCTTGAGCGAGTGGGGACGTGTAATCCATCCAACACACAGCTGCAGATATCTGCTGGAGAAGAGCACGCCAAAAAGCTCTTGTTGTCCCTTTAAATTTAAGACATGAGAAGTTTTTGTCATTGAGGGGTGATGGTGGGGTCCCGCAGCCAAACCAGTTGACAACCACTGCTCTAATCTTACAAAAGAGACAACAGCCAACAGATTTGTCTATTTGATCAAATCATGATGCATCAGTGTAACCCTAGACTGTATTTACTCAGACAATTCCTTGTTAAGAATGATGACCTGATCAGATGAGGGTGTCAAATAGAACATTTGAGCAGAGTTGACTCTCAGAGCCGGCTCGATAGCCCTATGTGCTCATCACCACCAGGAAAAACATTTACTCAGTTAAAGTTAAAGAAATAGTACACCTGTAGGACGCATTTCCATTTAAAAGTAGACTCCTTATGGATGTGAAGGAGGTGGGGGCTTCTGCATTGATGTGCCCGTTTTCTTCACTCTCGAGCAGCCAAAACATGATTAATTTAGCATACAGTGAATGCTAATTAGTTTTAATTGTACAGATTGCACTCTCAAAGTACAAGTCAACGGCTAATAAAACACAGGGCGTCTTTTAAACACTCCATTTAACTGACGCACTGACAGGAACGGAAAAAGCTTTCAAAAAACACAGGTATTCAGGTGACATGTGCCCATGAGTCCTTTTGGGGAAAAAAAAAAAAAACAAGAGTTTCTATGCCTGCAAGTCAATCTCCCAACTCCCCTAAATGGCATTTAATGAATTAAGCCGCTCCATCTTTGTGCTCCATTCCTTCGTTTCTCTACATGACCTCCTCCCCTGCTACTTTAACTCGCTCGCTTCATTCCGATAAAAGACATCCACCCCCCAAACAAAATTAATGCACCTCCTTACTTGACTTGACAGTTCTTTAATGACCGAGCAATTAAACCAAACTATGAAACACTCGCCTCGGTGTCAGGGCTGCAGAGGAGTTGCAATTAATCTGCCGTTCCGGGGGCTTACAAAGTGACCCGGAGATCATATCTTGGCATTCGACCCCCTCCTCCGGTATTTAAAAGTGCACGTCAGCGCGTCGCCCGATTTTAAACGGTCGACAATGTCAGCTGACTGTTATTCATCCGCGGCATGGTAACGTGCGAGGCCGCCCCACTAAAAGTGAACACCAGGGGAAGTCCCGGCAGCCCCGTCCAGCTATCGCTCTGGCTCGCCCGCCATCGCCTTCATCAAACAACTCTCCTCCCCGGTCTGTCCTCCATCAGCTGTCACCGCCTCCTCCGAGCATCTCCGGCTTTGTGTCAAGGCCCATCTGTCCTCCCCTCTCACTGAGCAGAGCATGCTCACCACGCTAATTAACTTAGTCTTATCAGTGACGGCATGTGTATGCATCGAACACACCGCAAGGAAATTCTTTTTTTCTCTCAAATAGTTACAGTGGAACTTTCATAGAATTCGGTTTTCGACAAAAAGAGTGGGGGCACTGTAGACCACGGGTGTCCAAAGTGCAGCCTGGGGGCCTCAACAGATTCTAAAAATACAATTAAAGAAAACGGGGGAAAAAAAAAAAAAAAAAAAGACAAATTCATAATATTAAGAGGAAAAAATAGCATAAAATTAAAATTGGACTAAATGTAATTTCTTATATAACGGAATGTAATTAGAAACAAAGAAATAAAGCTGCAATTTTAGGAAATTGAGGTTGGATAAAAGTTACGTTAAGTCAAAATATAATAGACAAAATGTACAAGTTGAAAAAGTTGAAAAAAAAAAAATATATATATATATATATATATAATTTTTTATTTTTTTTATTTTTTCAAAAACAGCAAAAACTGAAAAATGAGCAAAAAAGCATAATGCAAGGACAACAAGTTCATACTAATAAGCTTTGTCACCGATAAGGTTGAGATGGAGGCTGCTTTGTTTATATATATATATATATATATATATATATATATATATATATATAAAGTCTCAGCGTTTTGACACAGGTTGGTTTAACAAAATGTCAAAGTGCGCCCCCGCATCCTTTGATTTCCGGTATGCGGGGACACCCCTGCTATAGACAGATTCCAACCAGGGAATTTACTTTATTCGTCTGTGTGTGTAGATTATTTGTGAGCGATGAACAACTCTGTATTGGTCTCCTTCCTTCCTCTTTCAAGCACAGTGCACCGTAAGGTGGGGAGGCGTTCAAGCACACTGTGTACTTCTGAGCTTTGATTAATTGTGCGCTATTTAAAAAAATAATAAAAATTTCGATCAACTACAGCTACAAAAAAAGTTGCAAGTGAGGGTGAGAAACACTATAGAAATAAAAAAAGAACGAAGGTAGCATCTGCTACTATGGGATTGTATGGTAAAGGTTCCTTTGTTGACACAGGTTGGGGCGGAGGGGTTCAAGGGAGATACATAACAGATGGTGAGTAAGGATGATTGCACCTGCTGCTGAAGTTAAGTTTAACGTGAGCTCTTACCGTCCACTCTTTAAAGTTAACTTTGTAACAGACTAGAATTAAATGCCTCTTTCATCCCCTCACCCACTCATCTTTGTTTTTGCTCGTCTTCAATAAATGGAAAAAGTCGCGTTAAACGTTCATGTAAAAATTTGTCATTTCTATGTATTTTTGCTTTGCTTTCTTACATGTAAAACTATAATCATTATCAACAAAATGTGCTTTTGGTTAATATTCTTAAGTGTGGAACAGATTCATTGGAATTCTTTATGGGGAAAATTTCACTGGTTTTTGTTTCGTTTTTTTTGTTGGAGTAACTATTTTGACTGGGCACTTGACACTTTTTTCCTGCATGTTTGTGTCAAAGAGTGTTTATAAGATACCATGCCCCCCACATACGGTGCTAAAGCCGCTTAATTTAATGCAAGTTGTTTATGGCAGCAGAGGATAAGAGGAGCGTTGTGAGGTTTATTAGTCTTGTAGACAAGAAAAGGCTGTGTGCCCTGCTCCTCATTACAAGATGATAGTGAACACACAACCTTGGTCTGACAAATGGTTGAAGATCTGTGTGTGTGTGTGTGTGTGTGTGTGTGTCCACAGAGCGGCAGAGGTTAAGGAGAGGCTTTTCAAGTTGTGGAGTCCAAACTATGCCAATGAAAACAGAGTCCGTATTGGAGCCAGGCAGCTGTCTAAAAATACAGGCAGAGACACAATATAGAGGATGACTGCATCATGAATCCACATTCTTTATCTCCACCGCTTCGGGTCCATTTCAGCAGCCACTAATGATTCAAATACAATCTTTAGCATTTCAATCAAACTCTGAGTATATGCAAGCTGCAAGCACAGGACAACTTGTGCTTGCAGAGCAGGGACGCGTGTTGAAGGAGTACATGTTAGCAGGGAATGCGATTCATAGTCAAACTATTTTTAAGAAAATGCTTTTTATTAGTCTACAAATCTCTACACCGTCTTGACGAGCCACTTGACAGGTTGATTGAATGCATCCTTCACATCCTTCATGTGTTGCTTATCTGGTCTGGTCCAAGTACATCACACCTCCATTTATTGCAGTTCATTGGTTCTGTGATAAGTGAATTCCCGCAAAGTAGGATTCCTGATTTATAAATTGCATACTCTCAGAGCGCAGAAAACATGTTTAAGACCTTCTAAATACGTTTTTTAACATTAGAGCCCTATACACATGAAATGACACCCCGTATCACCTTTACACTCGTATTAGCAAATATCAGAGACATAAGAGAAAATAATACATGACATCGACTCACGTTCCTTTTTCGCTTCCAGTTTCTGGACAGTACTTCCTGCGGTGGCTGCCGTGTCATCAAATGTAACATTACCGACACTTTGTGACTAGTGGAGAATACTTCATATCACTTCTTTGAATGCATCTTCTGAATGCCTTATATTTGCATTTTATTTCATTTTGCCATTTTATGCTTGAAAAGGTTTAATGCAGGCAAAAGTAAATGCATCAAATTTGCTTAACAATGAATAATTTGACTAACAGGTTGTATTCAACCACAAAACATCAGGATTTATTAATATATTTCTGAAGAACTGTGATTGAGTGAAGCCGCAAAATTCAAAGTGTTGAGGGGCGACTGTATCCCAAACAGGCTGCTTTTAGCCAGTTAGTGCCTCACACCTCCTGTGGCCATACATGAATTTAGCATCTCTTAAAATTAAAAGGTGCCGTGTCACTGATTATTTTTGTAGATTCTATATTCCGACGAGTAAGATGTAGCCAAAGTGTGACAGGAGAGCCAACTCACCGCGCCTTCGAATACGCTTTCGTAGGTGTTCTCCTTCCCACACTGGGGGCAGGTGAAAGTGAACCTCTCGCAGTCTTTGTAGCGCTCGTCGTCGGTCAGTTGTACGGGTCCTCCCAGCGCGCCGTCAGCCTCCTCCTCTCTCTGATGCTGCTGGTGAGACCGGAACTGAGAGGGGTCCAGACCTGAGCCCCAAATTAAAAACGCATAATGATTGAGTCGCTTCAGCACAAAATGTTTGATGAAAAAAAAAGAAAAAAAAAAAAAGGTGTTTACCCAGCCAGGTGGCTATGAGGACGCCGTCGATGCCCTCGATGGGTTCGCAGATGCGGGACACCACGGGATGGATCTGCTGGGTCAGGTAGTACTGGATGTCCAGACTGAGACCCTCTTGCTTCTGGAGCTGCTCCAAAGCGTACGATCTTTGGCTGGCTGCTAGTGTGGAGCCGTCCTGGGGGGAAGACAGCCATACAACGGCGTGAGCGCAAGATTGTATTTCAGAATGTCTCATCCAGGTGCTGTACATTCAACCTGTGCAGTATATTATTCTATAACAGCCATGAAAGACCATTACTTGGTGTTCTTATTCAATTATTTAATCAATCAGCTGTTAGCAGAGATAATTGCATACTTCCACTATGGGGAAGAGATCAAAGGCACTTTTCCTGCACTTTTCAGCACTGACTGAGGAAGGAAAGTCCATCAAGCCAAGAACATGACTGACTGCCATGCAGAGCCCTGACCTCAACCCCATCAAACAAAAGTCTGCATTGTGAGCCAAGCCTTCTCCTCGGGTGAACCAACTGTGTTTTCTCATTTGTACAATACTTTGGTCCTTATTAGTTTGCACATACCTACGGCCATTTCCACACAAACACAGCTATTTAAAAAACAAAAAAACAAAAAACAACAGCTGACTTGGTTGTACATCCTAACACCTCTGTCCATCACCATAGTCATCCCTCCGCACGCCACACTTCAAATTTTGCAGCTTCACTCCTTTTCAAATGTTTTTTCACAGTTTCAAAGTTTTTCAAATATATATTAATTCATAAATCATCGCTGTTTCATGGTTGAGTCCAACCTATAATTAGTCCAAAAAAATTTAAGCAAATTTTACTTTTGCCTAAATTTAGCCTTTTTTGAATTTTGAATTTTTTAATTTTTTAGCTAAATGAAGTAAAATACAAACATAAGGCATTCAGAAGACTCATTCAAAGATGTTGCAATATGTAGTTCTACACGGGTCACTAGGTGTCAGTAATGTTACACTGATGAGACAATAGCCACCGCAGGAAGTACTATCCAGAACAGGAATAAAAAAAAAAAAAAGAAAAAAAAAAAACGGAACTGTCAATGCAAATGTGTGAGTCTATATTGTGTCTTAAATCTAAGGCTTGTCTTATTCACTCCTATTATGTCTACTATATTGGGTCAGATGACTATGGGGGTGTTATTTCATGTCTTGCGGGCTCTAATGTTAAAAATATAATATTTAGAAGGTTGAAGACACATGCGTTTTTAATGTACGGACATGGCTTTACACGTCTCTTCAGTACGAACCCACCTTGCAGATGATATAAGACACCGTATCACCGGCTTTGACCCTGCGTCCGCCCTGGGAGTTGATCCACAGAGCCACGTGGACATGGGGGAGGCTCTTCTTATCCGGATAGTCCTGAGGGTCTTTTGTCAGAGCCTGAGGCGAGAAAGAGAGAGAGGTGGAGGCGTACATGAGAGCGAATTCAAGTCCGATGGCTAAGTATGCCAGATGTTCATTACCTTGTTGATCTCATACTGTTGGAGTGGGATAGCCCCGCTGGCTACCTTCTCTCCCACCTCCACAAGGTGCTTCTGTATGTTCTCCACAATGACATCACGACTCTGGTCGGACAGGATCTGACCGATGACATAGCTTCAACAGGAGAGGGCATTGTAAAGGCAGTGCGTTCACAACCCAACTAGTTTGACTTTGTGCAACATACTTGCCACATTCCTTGGCCAGGTCACACCAATCTCGCCGTACAATGTCCAAGCCTTTCAGCTCCTGCTTGAGGGTGTAGCGCCCGTCACCGTGCTGCTCCACCACCAGAGCTGCGTATTTCTTCTTCTTCAGCAGCAGGAGTGACTTAAACACTCCATCAATGTCAATCTCCAGCAGTTTGTACAGCTTGTTCACTTCTGCTTTCACCTGGAAAAGGGGGGACAAAAAAATCCAGTCAACGCATTAGAGAAAGAAACCAGCAATCTTTTGGCAGCATTTTTTTTTCTTCTGTTTGGTACACACCTTGTTGCCCAGCTTAAAGACTTCCTCCAGAGATCTGCTGTTGGTGTTTATCATAATAGAGTCAGTATCTCCATATATGACCTCCAGAGTCATCTGAAAATGGGAAAAAAAATAAAAATTACTCCGGATGTCCGCTTTTTCCGATAATATCGGCCAATACTGGCATAAAAATTAGATACCGCAATCCCTCGTTTAAAGTGGTTAATTGGTTCCAGACCCTACTGTGCCAAGTGAATTTCCGCCAAGTAGGATTCCTTATTCATAAATCAATATTTTCATAGTTCAAGTATAGAAAACCTGTTTATGACCTAAATACAATCAACGTTATTTGAGCCCTCTAGACATGAATTAACACTCCTATAGTCACCTTTACACTCCCATTACCCACTATAGTAGACATAAGAGAAAATAAGACATAAATTAGACATAAAATAGTCTCATTGATGTCAAATCATACTTATTTTGCACAAACAGTATTTCTGAGTGAAATGCATCCAGTTGCATCGCAGTAAAAGAAGCATCATGAGTTAGTTGGAGGGAAGAGCTGCTGCCTGTATCGGTATCTGTTGATATCGGTGCTGGACAGTACTGGATAACTGTCAATCAAAACTGAGCGTGATCCTCGTAAAGTTAAACATGGACATCAGATATTATGACACACGTTCCGTATGCTGTGGCTTGTAAACGTGATTATTACGGCGCTCCCTCCTTTTACGGCGGCGGATAGGGTCCAAAATAGCCCACTATAAGTGAAATCAGCAAAGTAGCCAACTATTTTTTTTAACAATTATATACGTTTTAAAGGCTGTAAAACCCAGCAGCATACACTTTTCCCACAGGCATTAACATTTTCTCACATTTCTCTCCTTTATACACTCTCAAGGTTCAACTTTCATTTGAATTTTAATGATCAACCTACTAGAATAGACACAAGAAATGAAGTGGCTCGCACGTATTTCACTTCCTGACCGTGCCTCTTCATCCTGGCGCCAGTTTTTGTATCCTTGTTAAAACATATTGCTCCTGACTTCCTACTTGAACCAAAGATGCATTTATTCTGTCATGTCACCCTACAGCCGCAGCTTCTACCTTCCTTTAGCATGTCTTCAAGTTCAACTTTTTGTGCGATGAATGCTTCCTCCGCCTTTTGGGTGCAAAACGTTTCGTTGACATTGTGGGTTTTGTTGTGGGGGGGGGGACATAGCGAGTCACACGGTTAGCTTCTATTTACATATTTACCGGTGGTTAGCAAGGGGCTCACGCGGTTAGCTAGTTTGCGAGCCACAACAGGAGATGGCACGAAGGAGACGGGTTGACAATGGTCTACAGCCAATCAGGATGCAGAAGACAATGGGCGGTGCAGACATGAGACACAGCCACCTCTACAACACTCAAATTCCCACAATGCAGTTGTTAAAGGGCTTGGCTCAGCCCGTAGCAGCGTTCATACGCTTTTTAAAGAAAGAATGAAAATAAATACATTAAAAAGCACTAAAACTGCACGAAAGAAAATCGTCGAAACAGCGTTGGCACGAAAGGTGAATCACGATGAGGGAACACTTGTCTATATTTAGTTCTGAGAAATGAATGAATGAGGTACACCAACCTTTTGCACCATGTCTTTGGTGTGCATCAGAATCTGGATGAGTGGAAAAAGAGGAAAATAAACAAAACATGATCAGTATCACCACACATTGACAAGAAATAATGACTAAATATCATTGTGTACGTATGTGGACACACGAGCAGAGCTTGATGCGATTTTCTTTGGCACGGTGGATAATTGGCTAAGAGGGCAATTATGAGAGCGTGCTGTGACAGGCGTCCTTTTCAACACCCACACACACACACACACACACACACACACACACACACACACACACATTAATGACTCATAATGGCCTTTATCACCCACAGAGTGAGTGACGGACAAAGCCTGTTAACGCTGGCTGTCCGCTGTGTGTTTGAGAAGCAGAGCGATCCTAACAGGTGGGGGCTCCGGGTCTTTAACCTGAGTGGGGGGGAGGGGTCAGTCAGAGGGACAGAACCCAGTGTGATCTGTCACTGGCAGTATTTCAGAGCAAGAAGGGGGCGGGGCTGAGCAAAAAGGCTTGGGGAAGCAGGGGGGGGGGGCGCCGCATCCACTCCCTGAAACCAGAGTGGGACTTAACCATGCTTTATGGGGTGATACATGCCACTGTACACAGACGGGTGCTTGAGTCGTTCACAGAACAGCCTCCTCTATTAGGGACTGCAAGTCAAGGTCAAGGTCTTCCCACAAATGCACGCACACACACAGACACACACAATAGAGGACTTACTGCAGACCCCGCTAAAGAGTTTCAGTAAAGGTGAAGAAACTTTTAGAACAGTTTGTTTCGATGTTCCGTTTGTTTCGATGTTCCAATTTCACGGCTTCACTCTCACGGTTATTCAAAAATACATAAAAAGATCATGCTGTTTTGTGTTAAAATGCAGCCTATTAGTAAAAAAAAAATAATAATAATAATGCCTATGTAAGCAAATTGTACATATTTTTCCTAAATTAAGCATAAAAATGGCTAAATGAAGTAAAATATAAATAAAAAGGCATTCAGAAGACTCAAAGACACGTTGCGATGATACTGTATCTAGTACTCTACACTGGTCAGTAGGTGTCAGTAATTTTACTGTAATGTTCGGTGAGACACGAAAGCACCAGACTTGATCACCACAGGAACAACAGGCTTTTATTGCAGGTTTGAATGATCTCACAACAGGCACAATAATCCCTAACACGGGCTGTAAACCGCGCAAAGCTAAGATGCAACTCTGAACTTCTGGCGTCACTTCCTGTCCACCCCCCACTGAGCTCTCAGAGCACCCGAACACATTTACAGCAACACACCAGAGCACAAGTCTTATTTTCTATTAAGTCTCCTACTGTATATTGGGTAAGAGGAGCGTAAAGGTGACTATAGGGGTGTTATTTCATGTCCAGAGGGCTCTAATGTTAAAACTGTATTAGGTCGTAAACATGTTTTCTATGCTCCAACTACAAAAATGTCATTTCTAATTTAGGAATCCTGGCCAAACAGAAAAATAATTATATTTATCATCGTGATACATCCACAGATCAGTCACTTCATTAAGTATATCTACTTCATTTCTTTACAGTTTTCTTTGCTGTGAAACAAGAATTTGCCCATTTTGGGATGAATAAAGGCTTTTTGCATTCTCCTACCTGCATATCGAAACAAAAAAACAAAAACACAAGAGGGAGAAATTTTAGTTCGCAGGACTGCGCTAAATGGAAATCCGATTAACTGTTCCAGACACCCAAAAATATCAAGAAAATAATACACTTTATAGAGAATAATTATAGTTTTACATGCAGAAAACAAAGTGAAATAATCATTAAAATGATGTTGTGGAGTTACCATACATGCTGGGGAGAGAACTCAACAGTGTTTTCTAAACTTTATCAAATTGCTGACACTTGTAACTCTTTGGCCTCATGGTGGGTTATTTTGCAGCCACAATTTAAAAAAAAATACACCAAGGTTGAATTGTTTGGGCCCTCCGTTTTGCAGAATGATACAGTGCAGGGCAAACGGACTAGGTTGTCAAGTCAAGTGCAATATTGCACAAAAACCGGGGAAACATTTTGAAAAACCAAATCATGAAAACCCACCCCATTGACTAATACTTGATTAGATTGTGCAAGTGTATTTAAAATATTGTGGCCAGTGTACATACAGTAGATAACCTTTATGGTTCATATTGTATGTTGGCACACTTTACATACCTCCAACGACATCTCTGCCTCTTCACGATGCCAACGCTGATAATAAAGTTAGCGGGGAGACAACAAAAGAGCAAAAACAGGGGCATGTTGACAGGCTAATGAGCAGAAGAAAAGGCCACACGAGTGATAAATAGCGATAAACGGAGAGATGCTGGGCCAGTCAGGGCCGACGGCGGCGACGTGAGGCGAGAGAGGCGAGAATGCGTTGATGTAAATGATGTGCGGACTTATTTAGACACAGTTTCCATATGCTGTCACTTCCAACCGGGCTGCTCGCTCCGAGGAATGGAGCGCGTGTAAGACAAGTCATTTGACCATGACGCTGGAATTTGTGCAACTGGTGGCGTGAGCGCTCATCGTGTGACACACACACACAGTCAATCATGAATCAAACGAACTGTGTGCAAAAAGAAGACCTTCAGCGGTCACTTCATTAGCTTGACCAACGCAATCACATGATTCATTGCAAAATATTAAGCGCAGACGTCTGCTGTGGTGGAAAAACGACTTATTACGCTAAATGCAAGTATATTTGCTGACATTTCTTTATATTCTTGAGACACTGAGGTTTATAATGCACCGTGCGCGTCGGGACATGCAAATTACACGATCACATCATCTAATTCTCCAGTATATTTTGCTGAAACGTCAACCTTAATTGACCTGCGGATGAATCCACAAAAAGATCCAATGGATCCAGCCAATCTCCTGTTCCGTAGCCCTTTGCATACCGCGCAGGATGAGCGCACGAGGGCAAGCATGTTAAACTGCTCTGTGGCTGAGAGCACTTGTAAAAAGAGCCCGGGGCCACCAGTGACGATTGTTTTGAAAAGCACGCGGATGAAAAGCATTTTGGGATGACAGAAGGCTGACTAAAATAGCACCTGTGGAGGAACACACCACTGTCAGAGCCGCGGGGGGGGGATGCATGACAAACACACACACAAAGAGAGACTCCCGCCCCTTGCGGAAGATTTACTTTAGAAGATTTACCGTCTTTCCTGCTAGTGCGAGCATTTCTGCACACAAAACTACCAGAGAATGTGTGAAAGGTCCTCTCCCAAAAGATGCACCTGTCCGGGAAGATGCCTTAGCAGTGTTCTCATGTCTGCTGTGTCTGATTTAATACGACCGGCTGAGATCACAAAATGCTGGCGGTCGTCGTAAATAACTCCCACGACGACAACAATGCGCCTGCGCGCCGGCACAATTAGGAAATACTGCACGCTAACAGATGGAAAGGACACATTCCAGCGTCGCTGCGTTGCCGCTGACACGGGCAAAGTCCATCGCAAATAGGCGATACTTCATGTCCAGACTGCCAAACTGAAATTTACTTGTGGCAGTTAATTTGGGAAAGATTAAACAGCCTTTGTCCAAAATCAGTTCAAGGTTGAGTCCCGCATATGCTTGACTTTTGGACGGTGTTACGGAACTATGGAAATTTCAAGGCTTCACTCAAGGTTTTTCAAAAAGTATATGAAGATATCATGGCTGTTCAAGCATATACATGGCATACAAATATAATACAAATAATAATAAATACAAATATAATACAAATAATAACAATACAAATATAAGGCATTCAGAAGATTCATTCAAAGAAGTTATGATATGTAATATCCTACGCTGGTCATTAGGCATCAGTAATGTAACATGAATGAGACAATAGCCCCCCCTCATTGATACCTATGCAGTGATGTGTGGGAGTTTTTCCACACGCTATGGCCTGAAGACTGCGTTCCTAATCAAGTGGCCCATTTCCACCTTTGTTCCTCAATGATGTCGCCATCCTTAGAATAGCGTAGCACAGCATGCTATAAATAGCACATTTCACCTCATCAAGCATATAGCATGCGTGGGGGTCCGTCCCACATTATGGCTTGAAGGGTGAGTTCCTAACCAAGTGGCCCGATTTCAACTTTGTTCACCAATGACACCGCCGTGGTTACACAGAATGTTACAACTATCAATAGCGCACGTCCCCTCATCGAGTCCTTCCCAGTGATGTAACGTGCTTGAGTTCTTCACGCGGTATTGGTTGGGGGTGGGTGGGGTGTTCTTAATCAAGTGGCCCGTTTTCAACTTGGTTCTTCAATAATTACACGTGTCTGTGGGTTTGTCCAGCATTCGTTGCGGCAGAATAAGCTATAATAATAAAAGGAGGAGCAACAAGATAGGCTGCTGTGCTTTGGTTGCAGGCCCATAATTACACATAATTAAGTTACAATTTGTGGATTTGAAAATGTGGTGTTTTCACAATAAAATGTGTTGACAAACATGCTCTCTTTCGTATTTTGTGGCGTGGTGAATGAGAACAAAAACATTGACAGCTAATTGCTCATCAAAGAAAGCCATGTCAGACTGCTCCTCTCAATCCCGGCTGTGTCAGCAACCTGGATTGAGACAGCAGGCATTCCACCCATCCTGTGTCAGGTACAATCCCAGCCATGAGTCCGGTCTCACGTGGCCTCGTTAGCGAGTGCTACTGACGTGACACCGTGGGCGCCGAAACCTCGTCCCAATCGGCCTTCTGCCACCTCGGACGAGCTAATGGAGCCAAAATAGCAGCGCTGCTCCCATGTGACTATTTGTTAAGTCCGGAGTAAAGCCAGCTCTTTAAGGGGGGGTACAAGGGGAGTGTGAAGAACACACGGGCCTCGTTTCCACACCGACACACAAACATGCACACGCAAAAATGACCCCCTCTTTCATTCCGGGACGGTAGCAGCAGAAAACGGGGGCAACGATATTGTCACATGTGATCACACACAGATGACACACGATCGCATGGGTGAGGGGCTAGCGTCTAATTCAGGGAAATGATTTGTGATTCCTGAGACAAGAGGAATGACAAAACCTGAAGGAGGGACACCGAGGGCAACAATATTTACCTTGACTTGATTACAAGCACACACATTGGCACGGTGGGGGGTTAACCTAAACGACTCTCTGACCCCTCGGCACCCTCGCCTCGGTTACCCAAGCTGGCGTCTATCCCTCACCGTGCATGCCATCCAATAATGTCAACTACCAGCTCCTGTCAGGCTGTTTTTAAACACAAGGACAGAGACTCAATTACACGGCTTTTAGGGAGTCATCCTGCACCCCCGACACGCGCACCTGCTGACGGCCGTCAGATTTGCTGGCAAAAAAGCCAAAGGTCAAACCAATATGCATTCCATAACAATCAGCGGCTTCCAGCGGGCTGCGTTGTTTACATCACTTGATTAGCACGACACGGTTACTTTTTTTGAATCAGTCGCCGAGCGCCAATCCAAAAGAGGACTCAAGTGTTTCGTCACGCACTCAATTTGCCGCAAGTAGCAACGTAGCAACATTAACACCGCGAGGGAAAATTAACACCAGCAAACAAATCCTGAAGTCTTAATCGCTCGTCTAAATGCTTTATTTTGAAGTCTGACGTCTAAGTTCTGAGTATGAGCTCATGCACGGCGCTCTGTGGACAATAAATGTCTTCCTGGTGTGATGAATGCATTTAGCATCCTATTATAACTACTTGTTGGCCAACATACAAAAGAACCCAAAATAACGCAGAGGGGCTGAGCGGACATCAATCTGCAGCGGACCCACGGCCATGTAATCCGAAACCTTCCCCTT
Organism: Dunckerocampus dactyliophorus; assembly: GCF_027744805.1. Classification (NCBI taxonomy): domain Eukaryota; kingdom Metazoa; phylum Chordata; class Actinopteri; order Syngnathiformes; family Syngnathidae; genus Dunckerocampus; species Dunckerocampus dactyliophorus. The sequence continues at coordinate 3,816,223 of NC_072839.1, read as the reverse complement.
CCTCTTAATACCCGCACATACCAGGACAGAGTCGACCGACAACAAATGGTCTGCCGACAAAGGCCAGAGTTCGGCCAGTGGCACTTGTGCACGCACCCCAACCCAAATATGAACACAGCCAAACATTTAGACTCCAATGATCAGATCAAACAAGACAAGACTCCGGAGGGAAGGTAAGGGGGGCGGCTCGCCTTTATGAACTTGCCGCCAAAAGTCAGTCATCTCTTTCCAACGTAGCCTTCGAGCCGCCGTCACATGACCTCCATTTGAAACGGCAAGCGCCAATCAATAAATAAACCCGACGCATTCCCGCCGGACACTCGTCCAAACAGACATGGTGCGGAATGCGCGTCAGTGGTGGAGGGGTGGGTTGGGGCGGGCTTTGGATTTGCACGGCGGGCGGAGGTGTGTGCGTGTTACGATTACAAAAATAAAAAGCCTCCTAAATCACGATACCGAAGTAGAGTGCAAATGTGACGATTAAAACGGGGGAGGGAAGGGGGCGCAAACGGCAATACCCACAAATACACCGGGATGCCGCTTATAAACGCCAGCTGGCCTTTCTGTATCGCTGCCGTCGGAAACTACAGAGAAGCGCGTGGCTGACGGCTACTGGACACCAAGGCTCCAGGAAAACTCCAGAAAATTCCAATTTCATTTTGGTCAAACTCCGCTCCTGGGCCACAAGCTCTATCAGTTTTTGATTGTGAAGCTGATCCAGCTGTTCAAATGTATTTGTTGCAGTTTAGGACGCTAGCTCAACATACACAATGTTGCCCAAGCTTTTACATATACAGAAAAAAACAATTGCTGATATCTTGTAGCTTTGCTTGCCGACTACCCTGATATTCTTCTCGTCACATCCAGAAATAAAATCAATAGTGATGCACCTAGCCACATTTTCTCACTTCTGATCCCTAGGCTGGAATTTGAATATCTACCAATACGGATACCAGAGCTCTGTTTGCTTGAATACGCTACCACACCAAAATATTAGCAAATGTTGCTGGAAGAATAGCAGCAAACGTGGCTATCCCCACGCATGCAGCCTGATGCATTCATGGCTTCACAGACAGTCGGACAACACAGGACTCTTACAATCGCACATAACTTCCGGGTCGCTAGACCGTCATTATGGCTGACTTTTTTTTGAGTACGTTTACCGTTACTCTCCTCTCTACATTTGCTGACATACTTCTGGCTACGCTGAATGCTATTCTTTTATCTACGCTAGCTGATATTCTTCTCGTGACATTCGTTTGCAGATATTCTAACTACGTTCGCTGCTACTACTCTTCTAGGTACGGTCGCCCATACTCTTCTGACCACACTTGCTGATACTCTTTTGGCTATGTTTACCAAAATTATTGTTTTGGCTATGTTTGCTGACTTTCTTCTAGCTACACAGTAGTTTGTGTCACACCGAACGCTGGTGCTGGCATCATGCCGGATTTTCTGTTACGGCTCCAATGTGGTAACTTTGTCGTATCTCTGTGTAAAAGAGGCCAGTGATTCCATGGACAAATGCAGTAGTTGACATTAAAACAGCTCAAAATGGAAAAGCAGCAGTAAGCGTCCTAATAATAAAGTTGTTGTGGATACCATGTGACCGGAGGCACAAACAGGCTGCCAAAATGAAAACACACAGGAGTTACAACCCTGGCCTCTATTAGGGAACACAATGCATGTGTAAGGAGATCTTAATGAAGGACTCCCCTGAGGCAGAGCTGAGGATGTTCGCTGTTCGAGCTCATTAAACCAACACGACAGCGACCACTGACACGGCCAGTGCGAGGTGTTCGCTTACAAGACCAGATTTAGCCGTTTATGTCACGCAAGACATGTCTCTTTGCGCCTATTTACCGAGCGCGTGCACACGTTGTTCCATTAGTGAGTGCTGAAAAAAAGGACATTTAACATGGAGAGTTAAGTGTGTTTGTGCTGTAGCTTTTAGTCAATATTTACATCGCATTAAAGACGACATATTTATTTTAGGATCAATTATATTAGCAAAACAGGAGTGTTAAAGAGGTGTTGAAGGGAAAGCAGGAGGGAAGGGGTTGGATGATGCAATATAATACAGCATTGCCCTCTTGTGGATGGCGTAAGGATGACTTTTTTTTGTTTGGTTCTTTCTATTCTGTGTGTAAGATTGTCTGTGTGAAGTATTTCGGGTGTGTATGTGTGTGGACTTACCTCTCGACCCTTGTGTGTGACCAGGGCGGCCAGTGGTTTGGCATAGAAGCGACTGTAGCTAAATCCCAAGCAGCCGTACATGCTGTTAGCCGTTAGCTTCAAGGCCTTCTGGCGGATGTCATACTGAGAAAAGCACACATAAGACAGCAATTATTGATGAAAGAGCGTTTCCTACATATTTAGTGGTGTTTGGTTGCGTGAGCTGCACGTGTGTGTACCTGCAGGTAGAGGTCCGGGTTGAGGTCCTGCTGCTTCATCAGCTGTTTAACCTGTTTGCGCCTTTCCACCAGCTTCCTGATCTCCTTGGGCAGGATTCCCATTTCTAGGTCACAATCCGGAATCTCCGGGATCTCTTCTGGCTCGTCCCCCTGTTGCCATAGAAACCACATGGCAATTGAAACATCTGCGCCTCGACTAGGGTGAATTTTACGCAAAACCAAGACTGGTAAGGCCTAAAGTCCAAACACGGACCAAGTTCTTCTTCTGTGCGCTGGAAGCCACCCGCTGCACGGTGGTGAAGCAGATGTTGAACTCTTGGATGATGGACGGATACAGGCTGTTGAAGTCTAGCAGCAGCACAAACTTGTCGTAGAATCCTGCAGACAGAAGCAGCTTTCAGAAAAGTACTTTGTCCAAAAGAGGACAGTTTTTAACACCACACCCACCAACTTTAGGGTCCAGCACCAGCCCCCCTGCATAGGCGGCCTTCTTCTTACGCTTCCCTTTCACAGCATCATCAACTTCTTCCCCTTCAAACTGGGAAAAACACCAGGAGTTTGTTTCACGCACGTAAGAGTAAGTTTGTTTGAGGGGTTACCGTCTCCATCTGCATCTTCTTAAAGGAGGGTTTGTCAGGGACGATGTAGTTCTTGTCGTGGAAGGCGTGAAGCAACAGGAACTCGTTCCTTTCGGCTCGGCCGCCCATCAGCGTACGAGACTGCGGGGAAGATGATCAGACAATTGAGCTTGATCTGGCCGTAAAACATAACTGAAATGTTTCGAGGAGTGATGAGTTACCATGACGTTGCCGGCGATGTTGGTGATCTGCAGGGCCAGCGGCAGCACGTTGAGCTCACACATCATTTGGAGGATCAGCTTGGCGTCGCTCCACGTCAGCTCCAACAGGTAGAGCAGGTGAGGAGAATCACTGGTACAAAGAGAATAGAGCATATAGAAATCTACCACACTGGGATCGCAAGCTATTCTAAAAACATCCGTCCATATGAAACCGGTGGTGCTATAATTTCCTCATCGCAATGGCATTAAAAAAAAAAAAAAGAAAAAGTTAGCAAAACAATAAAAACATCTATTGACCCAAATATAAGACTGTATTTTTGTGAGAGAAAAAGACTTGTGGTGCAAACCAGTCACTTTGTTCAAAAAGGCTAAAAAAAAAAAAAAAAAGAAGGAAAAAAGGTTCATTATTCAAAACATTATTCTTTTATTGCGTTTACTGGATTATAAATCACTTTGCCATAGTTTCACTGGTCCTGCAACTTCTACTGATTATCAAAAAATGTATAATTTAACACGTGCTGCCTAAAAGGTCAAGTGGGGCGGCGGTTGGTTTTTGGGCGACACCTAGTGGCCTCAGTATTTCATTGCGTTGAGGTTGTAGCACAGGCACACATATTGAATGAGAGCATACTGGACTCTGTTACTAAATACTTTCTATTATGCTTCTCCCTTGCAGACTAAACGTAAGTAATGTGCAAGTATTATAGGATGGAAATGTGGTACGTTAGACAGCAGTGTTTAATTAGGACACCAATTATATTTAGCTTGGAGATTGGAGCTGCTGTGTCAGCTACTGGCTAACTAAATACACATGTATGTTTTAAAAAGACCAACTCATTCAGCGCATCATATAAATGAAATCTTTAATATGAAACACTCTTAATGTCCAACATAATTCCAAAACTTGCTCATTTGTTCATACAATGCATACATGACAATGAACAACTCTGCGTCTCTCCCTTTTTTCCATGTTTTGATGATGATGCGTTCAAGGGCACTACGTCATTCAGGCTTAACTCTGAGTGTTTCGCAACAAAATACATGCCTGGAGTGCAGGAAAGTGTATTTAAGGGTCCAAATGTGTGCCGAGGATGAAAAAAAAATTTACATGTTGGCAGGTCTGCGGATGTAGAAAATGGAAAAAAATGGACCGTGTGGTCCATTTCATGATATGAAAACACACCTGTAAAGATTCCTGATGTTCTCTTGCGGGACGGTGGCTCTCTCCGTCTTCAGCACCTGTGCAGCCAGTTCAGTCAGATGGTAACTTTTGCAGCGGATCAGCTCCTTGGCGGAGATCTCAATGTCACACACCAGGCGGCCACAGGTGGCGCTCTTCTCTGCGAAGGCGCTGCGGCCCTGCAGGCAAATAAGTCCTTTAGAGTTATTACACCAAAAAAAAAAAAAAACGCATGGTTGGTCCATTCCGACTTGTCCTCACCCCTAGTTTGGGCATGTTGGCCCTCCTGAGGCGTCCGATCTTAGACCAGTGTGGAACTTTACAGTAGTTGATTCGCTGCAGTAGCACTTCAAGGTCAAAGCCGAAAATGTCGTGACCCTTTCGAGCACAAGCAGAGAAGCTTGTTTGAAATATGCAATGTATTAATTACGAGGGGGGGGGGGACAACTCACCACAAGAACATCTGGATCAATTTTGTGCATCTTGGCCAGGAAGAAGCCGAGCAGAGTCCGCTCTGTCATTGCTATCTCCACTTTTCCGTTCTAAGAGAGCAGACATCTTACATTTGTGGAAGAGCTGCTAAAATCCACACCATTGGACACAATTGAGAGTTATTAACTTTGTAAAGCCACAATGTTGGACTCACGTCTTGTATTGGATCTTATCCTACCCTACTCAAACGAGCACCCAAGGCAAGATGTAATATGGTGCCATTTTGCAAAAGTGCATTTTAATGTCTTATTTATTCAGTTAAATCCACAACCACTATAAAATATTAGTGTCTTTTCTAAACTATCTTTCCAAATGATACCCTGTGCCTACTCACCTTCTTTCTCACAGCATCCTTAAAGTCGTAAGGAAAGATGCAGTCATTGGGTTTGGTCACCACTGTAATAGAAAACAGAAATTGATCAGCTCTGATGGCATCTTAGCTGTAATGTACAAAAGGATTCTCACCACAAAAGTGAGTCTGATAGGGAGGTTGAGGTGGAGCTTTGTCCATGGGGAAGCGATAGTGGACGAGTGCAGCCAAGGACACAATCTGCACAAGGAGGAAAGACGCCGCTAAGTTGCAGGAAACTTCGGTAGCCTCTAAAGCCAACAAAGAGAGGTGATCGTGCCCTGACCTCATTGTGATGGGTCTTGGGGTTCTGGATGGTCTTGAGGCTGATGGACATGACGGTGATGGGTGGCGGTGTCAAGTCTTTGACCACGGTGACCAGATCAGCCCTCGGTGCCAGAGCCTCCACTTTGCACCAGCTGACCGCCTGGCTCAGTAGCTCTGTCGCACAGAACAGTAAAAGTCGTATGAAGGATACTTGCACTTAGTTTCTTTAACTTCTTAAAAATCTTTTCTCACGTGGCGTCTTGATGTCCAGCCAGCACGGCCCTTTAATCTTCCTACTCAGCAGGAAATGCTCCAAGCTTGAAGTGTTGGTTCCAAAAATGTGGGAAAACGTCGCCCCCTTGAGGTCAGCCGGCAGAGCAGGGAACTCCGCCTGCAACGACCGAAAGATACCAAAGAAGATGAATATGAGAGCGGTGTTATTCCCGCCACGTCTGCATTTACTCACAGAATAGCGGACTTCCAGGTACTCTGATTGTGTGGGCACATCTGGAATCTCAAAGGCATAGTTCTTCTCCACTTTCTGCAGACAGTCAAGGGAAAAGCAGCCCCAAACATGACACAAAAAAAAATTCTAAGTACAGTGTGCAATGCAAATTTGCAGTTTTCTGGACAAATTTTCTGGTAAATATTTAGTGGTGGTCGGAGAGGCCGTAGGCGTGAATTGGCAGCCACGTTTCCATCAGACTACCCCAGGGCAGCTGTAGATACAGATGTAGATTACCACCAGCGTGTGACTGAGGAGTGAACGAATAGTGTGTTCACTTCATGTGAAGTGCTCTGGGTGCCTTGAAAAGTGCAATAAAATCTAATCCATTATCATTATTGTCATCATTATTAATTATCATTATTATTGTGTACCGATTTTCCCTATTCGCTGGTCGGTCCTAAACAGAGGTAGGGAAAAATGTAAAAAAAATAAAAACAACAACAACAACAACAACAATAATAATAAACTATTATAATATACTACCTTGGACTTGAACTTCATGATCTTGAACTTGTCAGAGAGATCGCTGAACTCCTGGTAGACGTCCATCAGTCCAACGGGCGTATGGGACACCTCCCCCGTCTTAGGGTTGACTTTCTGTGGAGGGAAAGGACGAGCATTTAACACTTCAATTCAAATGAAATCATGCATGTATTATTAAGTATCTACAGATTTAGCAGCTACAATACACAATCCCATAGCATCCAGTGCAGGAGTACAATACAAGACACCCAATGTAAAGACAACTTGTCATTTTCAAGACACGTGCAAAAGTCAAGGCACCCAACAGCATCAGTACCTTCAGTACTTAGCGAGACCCTCTCTGGCAGATATCACAGCTTGGAAATGTTTTTTTTATATGCAACTACAAGTCTCTGGATTTTATTATTTGGGATATCCCCCCATTCTTCCTCGCAAAAGGCCTCCGGTTCTGTAATATTCTTGGGTCGTCTTGCATGCTCATCTCTTAAGAGCTACCCACAGATTCTCAATGATGTTTAAGTCTGGAGACTGAATGCCATTCCAAAACTTTCAGTTTGCGTTTCTTGGTAGTCCATGGTGGATTTTGAGGTATTTTTAGGATCATTATCTTACTGTCGAAGCAATCCTCTTTTTGGCTTCAGCTTTTTGACAAATGCTGTGATATCTGCCTCCAGAATTTGCTGCTATTTAATGGAATCCATTCTTCCTTCCACCCGAGCAAGGCTTCCTGTCCCACTGGCTGCAACACAACCCCAAAGCATTGTGGATCCACCCCCAATATTGAACAGTTGGCAAGGTGTTCTTTTCATGAAATGCTTCTCCTTTTTTTTCCTCCAAACATACCTTTGCTTAAAGAGTTCTATTTTAACTTCATCAGTCCACAGCACTTATTTCCAAAAGTCACCAGGCTTCTGTAGATGCTCTGTTGCATATTTCTGACGTATTTTATGGGGACAACGCAGGTCAGGTTTTCCTCTGCAGACTCTTCCATGAAGGTCTTGTTTGTGCAAGTTTGTGCCCGCGATTTGTTCTCTCTCTCTCTCAGAGTTTCCTTCGACTTCCAGGTCTCATCTTGACCTCCACAGTTCCCCTCACCCTCCATCTCCTAAAATGATTCCTCACACTGTGAAAACCGCAAGCTGAAAGTGCTTTGCTGTGTTCTTGTAGCCCTCCCAGGCATTGTGGGCATCAATAACTTTCATTTTTCCTGTCTTACACAGCTTCTTCGAGGAACCCAGGGTTGCTGAGTGTTTGCATAAGGAGTTTGTGGAGTGCAAATTGGCAGCAGCTGGCGCTCCCTAATGACAACTGTTGGAACATTCTTTAGGACTAATGAGCTGGTCAAGGTCAGAGCTTGTAAAAAGAACCTGACACTTTGAAACTTTCAGGGTGCCCTGACTTTTGCACATGCCAAAATGATATTTTTGTAATTTTGTTCATTTTATAAAATAAAATGTAACTACACATTGTTTCCTGATTACAATGTCTTTTTCCGCATATACAAGGTACCAGACAGTCTATAAATATGAATATTAATTTAATATATAAAATATGCAGTTTTTAAAGGGGTGCCCTGACTTCCACACACAACTGTGTATACCCATATATCAGGGGTCACCAACGTTTTTTCTTGCGAGAGCTACTTTTAGAAAATGAAAATGGCCACAAGCTACTCATTTTTGTAGAAATGATTTTCATAACTCATTTCAACCCAAACAAATCAAATATGCTTGTTTTACCAAAACATTCACAAAATTCTGGTATCCACAACTCACATTTTATGTTTCAGAATACATTTCTTTCGAGTGTTCTCACATTATTAACTGAAAACCTGGATGAAAAGCAGGCCTGCGGGCGCCTCATGTGGTCGTGGGGGACTACCTGGTGCCTGCGGGTACAAGGCTGGTGACCCCTGCCATATATTTATTTTGTTTTGTTTTTTTTAAACCATATGACCAATATAACTATTCTATGTTAGTCTTATTCCTTCACAGCTGATGGCTGCTCCATTGATCCCCATTTGCCTAAAAGCATAAGTCTTCCCCTGTCGTTGCCCAACTTTTCAGCTACTTTTATCAAGTTTTTTTCCCTGAGTGACAGGAAGAAAAGCTCTAACTCTCTTGGAGAGATGTCATGTGGAGCCCTCCTGTTGGTTTGCATGTATACATCTCTATACGGTAGAAGACGACCAGTCTTGTCCATCCTGTTTTCTAGGGGTATTTATAGTCAATAAATCATTTTCTAGTCATTTCACAATATGTGCTCTACAGTATTATGCATCGATGAAAGAAATGTGGTGTGGAAATCTTACATATTCGCGTGGCAGGATATACATGGTGCGTTCAATGTTCCTGACAGAGACGCAGCAGCTTATGTGAGACTGGGCTGACTCGATCCACACCTTTCCAAACAGGTACACCACACCTGTGTGGCAGTCAGGTGCGCTTTGGTTAGTATGTGCTTGAAGAATAGACATGTACCAAGGGATGTATTCGGCTTTACCTGGTTGGCTGTAAGGGTCTTCAAAAGCGTCCAGCCAATAGAATCTGAACACCTGCTCGCCATCGGCGCCCTCCACCAGTGGCAGCCTGCTGGAGTCCACCAGCACCTCTGCTGGGGCCTCACTGATAGGACCCTCCTCATCCTCCTGCCCCCAGGAGCCTCCAATCTTTCTGCATCCACAAATACATTTCCAACAGCGTTAGCCATGGGTAGACAGACAGGCTGACAGGTCACCAAGCAACAGGGACTCACAAGAGGACAGGGTCCTGAGGCTCGACTTTGCCAGGAGCCGTGGGGGTTCTACATTCAGGCTGGACCTCTTCTCTGACTGCCGGTTCATCGGGTCCAACCTCCATGGGCTCATCAAAGTCCATCCCGTCAAATGCCATGTCCTCATCCACTGTGCGTGGGAAACAGGAACCCTCAAGTTATCTCAGAATCGAACAACACAGCCAACACCTCATTATGGATGGTTTTCATGTCACCTTCCTCTTGCTTCTGGGCCGGTGGTTCTGTCTCTTTCTGCACGACGGTTGACGAAGCAGATGCGGATGACAGCTTGGGGGGGTCGGAAGGTGGCGGCCGGATCACTTTGGCCTTTGCTGGAGTGAGCACCTTGTATCACCCACAAAACACCACGTAGATTAAAAGAATCTAAAGCAGGCATTTCCACAACAAAATGTTTACTTTGGGCACGTGCGGCTTGATAGAGAACGGATTCAAGGGCGATCCAAGGGACTTCTTTTTCTTCAGCATTACCACAGGTGGAGCAGCCAGGAGGGAGGCTTTCTGGGTAGGAAAGAGCGAGACATCTTGGCACCTGGTCTGACTTGTTGACAAAAGTGTGCTCACGTGTGTGTGCCAACCTCTGAATGCAGATCCTGTAGGATGTCCCCCAAAAGATCATCCTTGGACAAGTCAACATCTTTCTGGAAGAGGATGAACGGATGAACGGATAAGAAACATGCGTCAGCGACAACAAATATACTGTATGTTCAATTGTGGGCAAAGATCATATTCCATACACATTTTAATGTAATGTCATGCAGCAAACCAGTAAGCGATGGGAAACATGTTGAATGAGAGCCGCTTATAAATTCACTGATTTGTCCAGAGTTTTGTACTTTGCACTTTGCATTGTCCTTTTGGGGATGTTTGTGCCCCATTCAAATGTGCAGTTTTCCAAAATGTATCGTTGCCAGGATTGGATTTAATTGGAGATTAACCAGCCTGTCTTACTTGTTGACATTAGAACGTGTTATTTTAGTTGCAAAATTGCTGCATTTAACAAGCCATCGAGACAAATATGATGCCTCATGTGGTTACTATTTTACACCAGGAGATGGCGCACATCCGTAACTTCAATCTAAGGAACATTTGTGGGCCTGTTTCTACAGTATGCTAAGTTTAGGAGCTTCATCAGTTTGAACCCCGTGTGCTGACGGCAGTGAGTCTGCTCGCCATGACAGTCCACAAGCAGCCGATACTTCGCTTCACCGTGTTCGGGGTGGCAGAAGGGGACGTCCCAGAGGGAAATTTTAGTGCTCAAAGCTTGCGCTTTGCAGCTCAGAAGACAAATTTGAAATAATTTTCCTCATTTTAGTTTCTATTTTGTCTAAAAATGTCTCTCACGTTTTGCCTAAAATATACCAGGAGATACAGGTGAGGGGGGGTTGTGGGAACATATAAAACTGCGGAAACAGCGGCAGTGGCGGTAGAATCCGCAGCAGAAAATACATGGGTAACAAAGAGTGACTTACATCCCAACTTACGTGCAAAAACGGGTAAAATCACAAGTGAGACACACACTGCCTGCACGGATTTTCAAACCCGCAGACCGCACGCAGGAAAACCTTGCATGCAGCCATGTCGCAAGGGCAAGGTAGAGGAGGAGTGCGTGTGTCGCAAGTTTAAAAGTACATTGTGTACACTGCCCGGCCACTCCAGCTGTACACTCTGGTTCTCCTGACCTCCACGGATGCACGGCCGCTGCTCACGAAGTGTATCCAACATTAATGCGCCTTACCCGGCCACGGCGGGTGGCTCTTCCCGCTCACGATAGCCGTAGGCAGCCAGTAGGCCATCTTGCAATCGAAGTGAGTGGGCTTCACGAGCCTCATACGATGACCACACACAATACGTCCCCAGTGAGTGAAACGTACAGCCTTATGTGAAGCACATCTAGCACGCATGCGTGGCACGCCGCACTCACGATCTAAAAGCTCCCAAGGAAGGGTGAGCGGCAAGCACGTGGGTGTCACAAATCACTCGCTCCATAAATACGACACACATGCAAAACCTCCGATTCCCTACTTCCTCTGCATGCTGGCCACGGCCAACAAATTTCCCCAAAATTGCAGAGCCCATGCGTGTGGTAAGACGTATGTCGGGATGTAAGTCCCGCTTAACGGAGGAGGCAGCAGTGGCGTTCAAGATCCTGCTGTAAATGATGCTGATGATGGCTGGGTTTGCTTGAAAGTGGACAAGTGGATCAGTGGATTTTGATGAATCTGTTGGGTATCGTGGAGCCTGGGATCTGACCGTTTCTGAGCCTGGTGACGTCATAATATGCAAATTAGATTTGTGAATTTACTCCCATCACAAACTTTGGGTCATACTGATTTTCCTTTTTTACAGTATGCCTTTATCGCGAACCATTTCCCGGCTGTAACCTTTACATAGTCATAACAAAACTGATTATTTTCTTTAAAAAAACTCCTAAAGGGTTAAGTATTAAGGTGATATTTCTTTTTAGCTAGTGCATGTTCTCTTTTTGGGTTATCGTCTCTAGAGATGTGATTCTTTTTCCAGTTTTTACACTTTTTTAAAGTTTCAAAATGTATTGTGCGTTTTTTTTTGTTTTTGCATGTTATTTTAGCAGCATCATGTTCATTTTCAACATCTGTCGTGTGTATACTATCTTAATTACTTTCCAAGGCAACCTAACACACCTCTGCTGGCTTCTTCACATTGCTGTTCATGAAGAGGCTCTTGATGCTGTTGGGCTTTGCCACCGCTGCTTTTTTCACGTGTTTCTTCGAGTCGGCCCCTTTGGCTCTCGCATTTCCTGTCAAAACCCAAACACCATCGAGGGGGTCACTCACACTGACATTATTCTGTACTCTGAATAAAGCCATACTGCTAATACCTTGGGTTTTTTCCACTACGTCGTCATCCAAGTCATCATCAAAGATCTCTCTTCCGTCCTCCACATACCCGACTCCGTCTGAGACACGACAAAGATGTTGGGTCAATGTTGATCACATGGATTGTGATAGTGGTCAAGACTCACCATCATCAACAATCCAGTCGTCTTCTTGCCGATCCCGTACCATTTTGGAATATTGTTCTTCATCTACTTCCTCGTAGACGCTGCTAAACTCCTCCACCTGGAAAAAAATACAGTCAAAATGCTTAGCAATGAAACACTAAATAAGGTAAGGTCAAAACAACACAGCTTGTTTCCCTTGACACTAACCTCATATTTGACCTTTTCCCCTCTCTTGGCCTTTTTCAGCTGCTCCAGAGCAGACTTCCTCCCCACTTTCTCCTTCTTCTCCCGTCTGGAGCGAGACTTTGCCAAACCACAGGCATCACTTCCATCCTCTGCCAAGGAGGCACACGTAACACATTCAGGTAGATGCACGCCAGCTGACCACTAATCATTTAAAACTACACAGCAAACCCATCTTATCATCTGCTACTATATCGTCAACTATGTATACCTCAGAAGTCAGAATTATTGCTCCTGAACATAGCTAGTTGAGCTAGCTTTCCCACAAAGACAACACTGTAGCATGTGTGATAGTTAGGCTAACTACCCCGTTAGCTCAGTTAACACAAGCTCGCTACGTTTATAAGCAACGCCGACAGAAAACACTCACCTCCCTCCGCCGTGTCCATGCCTTTGTCCTGGTTTGAGACGGGCGACATGACGTTTGTCCGGTTTTGTCGCTCAGTGACAGCTGTTCAACAACACGGCCAGCCGCAGGTCAACACAACAAGAAGAAAGCACGCGCCAAATATTCCCGGGGAAAGTCATTTTCCGGAAGTGAGATCACAGCCATTGAAAGGCGCTAATGTTCGTACTTACCGCATGATGGCAGTGTTGGGCACATACTGTATATATTTTTGCTTCACAATGGTAATCAACAAAACATTTTAGAACATATAACAAACGCCATACAGTTCATTGAATAATTTCAAAATAATGGTGAATAATGGTTAAATAATGATTCAAATGCTTAGTACATTCATAAATGTTTCATCACACGATCAGGGTCATTATCCTGCACTTGCACAGCGCGACCGTCCAGGATCAAGTCGTTTCCATGGTGATGAGGCGGCGTTTGGGAGGGTACAATAGATTCGTGCTCCAGATTGGGGTCACTACAGTGCCTACGATAAAAACACAAAGGGTGTTTTGTTGTCCCTCCCTAAAGCCAACTGTGGCGCTTTAGATTAAAATTTTGCACACAGACACAGATTGCTGCTTGGATTCCTGGCCTATTTGACTCAAAGGTGAGTTAGTCAACCTTTATTTGTCTTGTAGCACCAACATAAAAAAAACAAACTTTAATGACTCTTCTGTCGTAAGCAAAAATGACGACACATTAAAGAACAAAAACGACATTTTAAGTTAAACTGCGGTTGTACGTGGAGATGTTCCCAAAAGTGAGATAGCTACTGTCAATTCTCGACACAATGGCTGGCATGGCATTTAGATTACGGTGGTCAAAGGAGCTACGTTAAAAGTTGTCAGAAAGATAGTTTTGGACCTGTACTGCAAAAAAGACTATACTTCTGTTTAATAGGCAACCGTTTCGTTTGTTTATTGGGCAACACTGCTTGTAAATTGAACTTCCGGTGTGACGAGCGCTGAGTGTCGTAAACGTATTACGTGTGTCGAAACACATTCAACTGACTGTATGGCGCCGCGGTACATGTAAAGATAATCGAAACGGGTTGCGAAAACGTGTTTTCACACAACGATAGCAAGAACAAGAGGGCTAAATGTCTGTTTGAAGTTTAAAGAGCATTTTCGGCCTAGAATCTCCTCTGTAGACCTGTTCTATCGAATGTTGTTACTGTCCTCTGATTGGACGAGCGGTCTCTGCCGAGAATCAAAGATCGTTTAATGATGTAAGACCAACCCAAGTACCACAAATGTATACAAAGTGGTACTGTGTTGGGTTTTTCGTAATTCATGTTTCTCTAACTAAGACGGACAAAAGTTAATAATAATTAACTTATGGCGAAACAGCATTTTTGTGCCGTGTGATTGTCTGGTCTATTGTGCCTGGTGAATTGTGCAGAGTGGGGGCTCTTTGCTACCAGGTCCTCTGTGCGGCCAGGAGCTCAGAGTGGATGAGAGAAGACAGACTGGGTGGGGGCATGCGGGATGTGAGGGTGGAAGCAGGAGAAGAGGAAGAAAGACATAGTGGCGAGGAGATCATCTCACTGATGCTGAGTCACATAACCGAGGGACCACATCCCCATGAGTCTTTGGGAATAATGGAGGAGCTTGAACACACTTGCCCCCATCCTCGGACGGTAGGGCAGCTGTGTTACTTTTCATGTGTGTACATAAAGTGTGTGCGCAAGGACGACAAAAGGGCTTCTGGTGATGAAGCACATCCCTTTTTCGCATGTGCCTGTGGGAGATGCTGAGTAGACAGTGAGTGGGTAGCATGAAAGAAGACATGATAGCGCAGTGAAGACAAAGAGGTGCACCAATGTACGTTTCCACCCCTCCTTCTTTCTGCTTTAATCCTTTTTATGCCAGATGTTCCTTGCTTATGCCAACGTGCGCCTTATTGACGTCGCTCATCCTGATAGGCCCCTGTGCTCATGGCCAGTTAAGCTTCACCATCTGTCCCATGCTAAATGTTTGTAAGCTACCCCCACCCCTCCCTGTACTGTTTTCTTTTCACCCAAGGAATCATGGGTAACAATCTCCATGCAACTCCTATTGGGCTTGGACACTTGTCAAATCGAAATTACGTTGGCCTTCCTGTTCTGATGTGCATTAAAAACATGAAGGCCAACATCATTTGCATTGGGACTCCATCACTGATTGGGAAAGAAAAAGCACCGGTTCACATTTCTAAACCACTTATCCTGTGCAGGCACAGCTGATGAGAGGTGGACTACACCCTGGACTACACATGGGAATGTCACTCAATTGAAAGGGATGGGAAAGTATTGTTGTGAACTCCTGTTTCCATGACAGGGTTGCAGTTAAAAGGAGTGGCCACAGCGTGGCTGGCGCTCAACTTCCCGTAGCTGAGACTTGTCAACAGCGCCTCTGCTGGTTGCAGCCAAGTGGTGCACCCCATTTTGCCTCGTTTGCTCCCAAGGCGTCATTCATCAACAATCATTCCCACACGTGGACAGAATTCGATTTGAAGGATCACTTCTCACCTCGGAAAGCTCCAAATGTTGATAACATGTGATTTATTGTGTTCCTTTCTTTTTCAAGACGCGATTTGGGGGAAAATACTAGGGTTGCACGGTAATTATCGGACTGACAATTATCTGGCCGATATGAGGGAATTATGACGTCATACCGATAACTCCAATAACAATAAAAGTAGCTCAGATAACCGATAATTGAAATTGAAAAACGCTCCAATGAGGCGAGATTACCCGTACTGTGCGGCTGAGCAAATCAGGCGCTCCTTTTTCTCCAGCCTGTGACGTTAACGGCCTGTCGTAACTTTTCCTGAGCTCACTTGTAAACTTTTCATTGAAGACATATCGCGTTCTATTTGTACCAAATGCTCTGCGATGAGGGGAGAAAAAAAAACATCAAGCACACAAAAAACCTTATCAGCCACCTGAAATGCCAGCGCCGTGGCGTTTGCCAGAGACTTCCATGGCGTCACACCGGCTGCTCGGAGCGTGTACCCGAATATAGTGCACTTTGTTGGGCCACGGCAGGTGACTCCCTCCCCTCAAAACTCTGGTTGTCCTGATAGTAGTGATGTGGTAGTCGTAATGTCATGATGTTTGATTCTCCTGATAGTAGTGATGTGGTAGTAGTAATGTCATGATGTTTGATTCGGACACATCAACAGGTACAGTTGATCAAATCCTAATTTGTTGGAGTCCTTACCTCCAGGTGTGCACAAACTACAGTTACATCTGAATATAAAAGTCGATATAAAAGTTATCGGCTATCTGTACCATATTGGTCTTAAGAAGCAGAAATTTGTCGGTATCGGTTTGAAAGAAAAGATATTGTGCATCTCTCTCTTTGGCGCCATGTACTGGTGTGCAATAAGTATGTCCAATATCATCGGCCGATATTGGCATAAAAATGAGATAATGTTCATATCGGTATCGGTTTCAACAGCAACAAGCTTGCTAGTTCAGTAGCAAGTGTTCCCGGTGTGGAATTATTTCCACGTTTCACTTTGGGATTTTAAATATGTACTTTGCAATGAAAGCGCTGCTTATGCAAGAAGGAATAAGGTGTGTTTCTTTAGTATTATAATACTACACAGCTGAATACTATATAGTAATACTTGAACACTATACTAATACTTTCCTTTAAATGTAATGTTAACTTCATGCTGCGTTCCACTAACAGTATTAGGCCAGAGTTTCATACTCTGTACTTTACTTTGTTCTTATATGGATGTTTGTGCCACATAGAAATGTGCAGCTTTCCACATTGAATCATCATCAGCATTATTTCCTTGGATTCTTATTTGTGAATTTATGAAGACTAACCTGTCTGATGGATATCCATAAGAAAGAAGAAAGCCATTACCCAGCGTCTCTACTGTAGTTTGCATGTATACATTTCTGGGCACCAAATATAGGACGACAGGAAAAAACCGTCTCATATTCGGGTCATTAGAATAATAATTTGACTGCAACTGTCCATGCTAGCTTGGAGCATAGAACATTAAATAAGGTCTAAATATTGTACATTAGAAGGCGCAAAGACCATTAAATAAGCAAAACTATTGCAAAAGGCGGTCTGTGATGTAATTAAGTGTAAAAAAGCCGTATGTTGAATGCCCCACGTACTTGTTTACCTGCATTTTGCATTGTGGGAAAGGATCTGCAGTGTACCCGAGACTGAATGGCCAATGTTTTGTCCCAGTGGGGTTGCTGTTCTTCACGTGTTGTCCGCCCCGTTCCCTCACATCCACGGAGACAGATTGTTTTTCCGTCACCTCAAATTTTCCCTTGTGCCACAACAAGAATGCATCGTGTTCTGTATCTATGACATTGTGGCCTTCATTTCACTGTCTCTTGTTTTCAGTGCATGCCTGAGAGTAGCTCCGCCCGCATCGGAGTCCGTTGTTTTATCACGGCGCAGACTTCTAGCCATTACCTTAATGACCCATCTATCTTTGCCGTATTCCTCTCAGATGCTGACCGAGCCTGCCATCTTCGCCGCAGAGAGCAGCTGCAACTGCCGTGCCCCTCATGAGAAGCTCACCGTCGCTCAGGCCCGTGAAGGCACCCCAGGTAGGAAACCTTGAGAGGATGACCTTGGAGCTATGATGCAATGACAAACAAGACAATCGCAGCTTTAATGCCCTGTGGGTCAACCCAAGGGCAAAATGAGTTTGCAGGAATTCATGTCATGATGCAAAATAGGGAACGAGTGCATTGTGGGAAACCAAAAGTGGTACAATTTGGAATTCAACCAAGATTTTCTGAAGAAACTTGTAACTCAAAACATCATTTTCATGTTAGCTCGTTGAGCATTCAGGGGATTAACGCCACAAAAGAGTGATGATAACCATAGAACAGGAAACGGAAATTATTATATATTATCGGCGGATATTGACATAGAAATGACATATCGGCTCAGGTCGGTATCGTTTTTTCCTGCCGATACCGATGTCGGCATGCCTCGTCAAACTGCAATGTGCTCCTCAGAGCAACCAAGCTCAGTATGTCCGCGGTCAAAAGTTATTTCCAAGTTTTGCCTTTGGATTGTAAATATGCAATTTCCAATGATTGATTTGGTTTTCATCAAAACCTCTGCCTCGATTATCATACTCCGTCTCGGTTTTCATACAATATTGTACGGAACAAACTAGTCTGTTTGCATAATGGTGACATTTGGGCCAGGGACAAATTTATTTCACTTCAAAATGTCATAGAATTTACAAACGTCATTTTATTGTTTTGTCACCGCCTGTTTTCATCCATTCTGATCCAGACGCTGACGACGTGAAGCAGTGGAATCGCACACATCACGAAACAATTCCCTTCATATCTGTGTGCATTCACGCTTTGTTAGAATGAATTTCCTTTCTTAAAATTTAGTCTGATTGCCATCATTCATTTCAATAGGTTCAATCTGCAAAGAACAAACACACAGTTGGGTTATCAGCTCCTAAAGGGTGTATACTTTATTTTGGGACACCCCAAAATAAAATTACATTTTTTTAGTTTTAATTATTATTAAAATAAATGTACATTTTTTTATTTTGTGGGAACAATTGTTTGAAAATTGAATTTTGTGATGCGGTTCCAATAAATTCATACATTTTTTCCATTGTGCATTTCAGTGGACCGTCCAGTGAGAGTCTACGCCGACGGCATCTTCG
Organism: Dunckerocampus dactyliophorus; assembly: GCF_027744805.1. Classification (NCBI taxonomy): domain Eukaryota; kingdom Metazoa; phylum Chordata; class Actinopteri; order Syngnathiformes; family Syngnathidae; genus Dunckerocampus; species Dunckerocampus dactyliophorus. The sequence continues at coordinate 3,797,648 of NC_072839.1, read as the reverse complement.
ACCTGTTCCACTCAGGCCATGCTCGTGCTCTCATGCAGGCCAAGAACCTCTTCCCTAACACCTACCTCATTGTGGGAGGTGGGGGACAACCTGAAAAAGCTGCTTTTAAAAAACACCAGACGCGGCGCTTAATATGTGTGTGTGTGTGTGTGTGCAACAGTGTGCAGTGATGACCTGACCCACAAGTACAAGGGCTTCACGGTCATGACGGAGACGGAACGATACGAAGCACTAAGACACTGCCGCTACGTAGATGAGGTGCTGAGGGACGCTCCTTGGACGCTCACGGCCGAATTTCTGGAGAAACACAAGGTGCGGGAAAAGGGGTGCAGTGCATGTGTTCAAACACCAGGGGGAGGCTGTGTGCGTACATCCCGCCATACACTTTCTATCTTTTAACTGTTTCTCAGATCGATTTTGTGGCTCATGATGATATCCCATACTCCTCAGCAGGGAGCGAGGATGTCTACAAACACATCAAGGAGGCAGGTTAGTGTGTGTGTGATGCTGCGGCAAGTGAAAACGCTTCCGCTATTAAAGGACTAGTTGTGTCACATACGCACGCCAGGTTTATTTGTGCCGACACAACGCACCGAGGGGATCTCCACGTCAGACATCATCACCAGAATCGTCCGAGACTACGACGTCTACGCCCGTCGCAACCTCCAACGTGGCTACACAGCCAAGGAGCTCAACGTCAGCTACATCAATGTGAGGCCCCGACGCCGGATCCGCCGTATTGCTACTTTCTTTATGACGTCACAACAAATGCATCAACAGGAAAAGAAGTACCGGCTGCAGAACCAAGTGGACCGGATGAAGGAGAAGGTTCGCAACGTGGAGGAAAAGAGCAAACATTTTGTTTACCGCGTGGAGGAGAAGAGTCACGACCTCATTCAGAAGTGGGAGGAGAAATCCCGGGAGTTTATCGGCAACTTCCTGGAGCTTTTCGGACCTGACGGGACATGGGTGAGCATCACAAATGCACATTTTGGGGACCCTTTTATGGCATTTAATTTGACCTTTCACTCCTTGCGCGTGCTCGAGCAGAAGCAGGTGTTTCAGGAACGCAGCGGCCGAATGCTGTCCTACGCTCTGTCTCCCCGGGAGTCCCCCTGCAGCAGCCCTCCGCGTGAACTGTCTCCCCAGCGCTCGCCGTCGCCCCCGTCTCCTCCCGACCGCTGGCACAACGCACGGCCCTCGCCCCTGACCTCCCCCAAAGGGGCGTCGGCCTCCGTCAGCAGCATGAGTGAAGGCGACGAGGATGATGCAGACACTCCCACGTGCTCACAGAACAATGCTTGAGAACTTGTGCGTGCACACACACACTTACACACACACACACTTTACACATAAACACTGGATAGATACCAAAACACTTTACCTCAAGCAAAATACAGAAGCCGTGGGGATTCTGTGCAAGTGAGGTCTGTCCCGCTGGGTTGTCCAGGTGACCCACTCAGATTCAGGTGGATGATGATGGTTCACTGTATCACGGAAAAAAGGTAGTCACACTGGATCACCCATAGCCTTGTTAAGCCACATGCTTGTTTTTGTCCTTTTTCTTTTTTGTAGAGCACTGTCTCTTTAAAACGCCATATTTACTGTGATTTTTTTTTTTGGTGTGTGGGGCGGTTATAATATAAACACAGTGTCAAGATGGCACACGCTAGCATATCACATAAACTTTCCCATGACAAAACACTCTTAATGTGAAACAGGAAGACATAAACCGGAAATGTGGGGCGACGAGCGGAATGCTGGCAAACGACGTTAACGCGTGTGTTTTATGCATTGCCCATTTTACTCAATTGTACTAGGACTAGCTGATTAATATTTTTGGCGTTTTATTGCAAAAATGACATGACAACATTGTGTAATTTAATTGTTGAAGCGGGCTTGGGTACATGTTATAAAGTGCCCGGATGTTAACATATCACTTAACCACTTAAATGGCTGACCTCGGTATCTACGTTTTACGCAGACTATAACTTAACAGTTGAAGCAATATTGTGTTGGTGAAACAGCTGTAAGATGTTGATTCAAAAACGCTGAGAATAAGACAACTGAAACCGTAAGTTATTGAATGTAATCAGAGCTCACCTGTTAGCGTGTGCACAGCCATCTTGCCCACGTGTGCGTCACACTGGAGATGTGCGAGTCCTGAACGAGTCGGTGGATCCGGGACTCGTCTCCGTGGCCTCGTCCGTCACGAGCTAAACAAATTAAGTCGACGTACCCGAGTCACTTGAGGCCTGTTGCTATGTAACTGTCACGACTCACATCAGTGAGTGACTCATTAGAAGTCAAGTTAGTGAAAGTACTCGCGTTTCCCCATCACTATCAACTCTGAACGTTGAACTTATTCACTGACCTCACCTCACTCGAGCTGGTCATTTTTCAGGGAGTATTATGTCCTCTAAGGGGAGGCTCACGTAAAAAACCCCAATGGTACGGTACGCCTTGAGAATGTACATGTTATTTGTTTTTTTTAAGTAAAATGTCCAAACGGCTTGTCATGTACATAAAAACCCAGTGTTTGTGTTTTTATTTAAAAAAAAAAACACACAGGACACGTATCTAGATGTACATTTTTTTTAATGCCAGTGTTGAGAAAAGATCTATTAATCTCATGCTGAACGACTTCTTTGTCCGGTTGCCTTTTTGGTTTCTGATTGCACGTCTCCGCATGGGGCCCCCTTCACACTTCATACATATAAATACATCATTTTTGAAGCTGCGAGAAACTGGAACGAACACTCCCACACCGGCTGCATATATAAACAACAAACACGTTATTCATAGTTCCATAGACGGTTGACAACACTTACTGTATATTCATAATGGAAGCTCTCCATCTGCCAAGCTTTCATTATTGGGGAAAATCCCTAAATGTTCATGTTAGCAGTCTTCAGTTAAGTCCACCATTTGCTTCAGTCGATGCCAAATTCGTTTTACTGCTGTATAAAGAGCAAAATACCACATCGACCCGAATATAAGACAACACAGATCACCGTCATCTTAAAATGAGCATTATAATGCATTATGTTTCCCATAGGACTGCGATCTATCTGTGGCATTGGGTTGCGGTATGCAAGATGACATCTATTTGCATTATGCCATTTTTGGGAGAGATTAAAAGTGAGCAAAAACAAAATGTTTAGGATTGCAAATCAAGTCTTGTTGAGGACGGCTCCATGCCAATACGGTTAGCAGGACCCTCTCGCTGCTCGTTGAGGCGAGCCATACATTCTTTCATGTCTTTCATGTTGTCTCAAAGTGTCCAATAAGGCCAGAAAAAGGTGCTCCATTTATCACTATTTGCTTGAATACTCGCTAAAACGTAGCTTTTTGTGTTTTTTAAAAATTTCACAAGCAAGGCGGAGCCGCCTGTGAGTGCGTTGAGGCAGTCACATACGTTCTTGAATGTTAGTCTCCAAAAGTGTCCAATAAGACCAGAAAAAGTCGCTCGAATACTTGCTAAAATGCTTTTTTCTATTTTTTGTTATGTCACAAGCAAGACGGAGCCACCTGTGAGTGCTTTGAGGCCGTGTCCACACGAATATGGCTAGCAGGACCCACTGCTCGTTGAGAAGAGCAATACGTTCTTTCATGTTAGACTCCAAAAATGTCCAATAAGACCCAAAAAAGTAGCTCCATTTGTCGCTAGTTGCTAAAATACTTGTTAAAACACATCTTTTTATGTTGTTTTTTGAAATGTTACAAGCAAGATGGAGCCACATGTGATTTAGGCTCCAAAAGTGTCCAATAAGAGCAGAAAATGTAGCTCCATTTGTTGCTAGTTGCTAGAATACTCGTTAAAACGCACCTTTTTATGTGTTTTTTTAATGTCACAAGCAAGCTGGAGCCACCTGTGAGTGCTTTTAGGCGGTGTCCATTTGAATACAGATCCCAGGACACGCTGCTTGTTGAGAAGAGCCATACCTTCTTTAATGTTAGTCTCCAAAAGTGTTCAATAAGCCCTGAAAAAGTCACTTCATTTGTTGCAAGTTGCTAGAATACTTGTTAAAAAGCACCTTTTATGGATTTTTTTTAATGTTACAAGCAAGACGGAGCCGCCTGCGAGTGCTTTGAGGCTCTCACATGTGTTCTTCAATGTTAGTCTCTAAAAGTGTCCAATAAGACCAGAAAAAGTCGCTCCATTTGTCGCTAGTCGCTTGAATACTTGCTAAAACATTTTTTCTATTTTTTTTAATGCCACAAGCAAGATGGAGCCACCTGTGAGTGCTTTGAGGCCGTGTCCATTGTGAATACAAATAGCAGGACCCACTGCTCGTTGAGAGGAGCCATGCGTTCTTTCATGTCTCCAAAAGTGTCCAATAAGACCAGACAAAGTCGCTACATTTGTCGCTAGTCGCTTGAATACTTGCTAAAATGCACCTTTTTCTGTTTTTTTAATGCCACAAGCAAGATGGAGCCGCATGTAGCGCTTTGAGGCCCTGTCCACGCCAATACGGATACCAGGACACGCTGCTTGTTGACAAAAAGTGCCAAAAGTGTCCAATAGGACCGAAAAAAGCCGCCCCATTTGTCGCTAGTCGCTTGACTACTCGCTAAAACGCTAGTGCGTATGCGGTGTGTAAAGAAGCAGAGTTACGATGCCGTCTACTGCAGAGAGCGTTCCATTCCAACGTGAGGTAGCACCACATCTATTTGTGGCGGTGCAAATGTATTCGTGGCGGGCGACCACAAAGAAATGAATGCATGGGAAACACTGCCCCCGATACTGTCTTATATTCGGGTTTTAGGGTAGTTAAAAGAAACAAGTAGATGTGTGTTGTCCATTTGTCCAGGTTCCTTCGTCTTTTTTTGCCTCCGAAATAATAAAATGAGCACTACACATTCCTGCCTGTACATTATTACTGTCCTTTTGCTCTTTTGCATGAGCTGAAAGAGCAAGATGGGTGCATGGCAAACGCATAGAAAGTGTACATCCTAAGACCTCCATCCTAATATCCAGTAGTAAGGCTTTGACCTCATGGTTTGATGATTCAAGGCCGTCATGGAGTGGCGACAAAAAGCTCTACTGCTACTACACCGGCCTACTCGTGCATCTGGTCTCAAGTGGCACTGAAACTTGAATCGTGGATGTAAAGGGAGAAGCAGAAACACCCCTTTTGACAAAGCGGAGATACCCGTGACTCATTCAGGCGCATGAGACACAGTGGGAGTTACAGTGAAGAGGTTAAATACGCTGGTACGCTAGCAAGGCGGCGTGATGAGTTATCTGTTAGCTTTGTATTTGGACTTGCTGGCGTCCCGCGGTTCTCTGCTCGGGTTGCTCCAGTCGTCCGCTTCGGGGCTGGTGGTGTAGTGACGCCACGCCGACTTGTTGAAGACGGGCAGGCGCTCAAACGACTCGCTCGACAGGGCCTTCACGCGGGGGAGGAGGACACAACAAGTGGGTGGAAGTTTGCGGACTCAAATGCAGAGAGTGCCGGGCGTTTCTGTAGCAGGATCGCGCCCACTTGAGCACATTTATTCAATTGGTGCTACATCATGAAATAAGAAGCAATGAAATAAATACGAACGCCATACGTCCTTAAAAACGCCATTAAATGAATAAAAACATCATTAAATGATGGCTAAATGGAAAAGGGCATGAAATATAGAATTTACGCATGAAATAAATATATTGGTTGGAAAGAAATACTTCATACATTTTCACTTTACAAATATGAAGAGTCTGTGTCGATTTTCAAAATGAAAAAATAAATGACTGAAAAATCACACATAAATAAATTACTTAATTCATCATTAGAATTGATTAAATCAAATAATAATCATAATTATTAATAATTATATATTCATAAAATTATAAAAAACTATTAAAAGAAGTACCTTAGTCTTTATTTAAAAAAAATAAACATTTATTTTTTTTAATTTTTATGTTTTTTAAATAAAATTGTGTAAAAATTTTAAACTTATTGTTGTATTGTATTGTAAACTGTATTGTAAACTGTTGTAAATTATTGTTGTAAATTGTTAAATTAATATTTAAATGTAAATATATTAACAAATATATAAAAAAATTATTTTAAAAAAGAATACATATTAAAATAAAAATATATCTTTTAAATAATTTATAAATCTTTTTTTATATTTAAATAAAATTAAATACATATTTATAAAAAAATATATATTTATAAAAATAATAAATATAACAAATATAAATTAATATTTAAATATACATCTACTGTAAATCACTTTTCTTTTTACTGATATACACAATATAGCTTAATAATTATTATATTTTAGTAATAATAATAATAATACATCTGGCAGTGTTGATTTTTTTTTTCATAAACAAATACAAATTCAAATTATTATTAAAAAATAACCTGCCACAATTCTATAAATAAATAAAAAATGTACATTTTTTCTTTAAAAAAAATTCCTGCACCATACTGAAAGATCCTCCTGGGCCGAGTTAAAAAAAAAACAAAAAAACTCCGCAAACAGCCCTATGTGGCTCCATATTTCTAAACCAGAAATTAATATTATTATTATTATAATTATTACGACAATCCGTTTTTCGGCTTGTTTAACTTCGGACAGGGCAAGCTAGCCGATTCCACCTGACTCCAGTCTTCATGCTAAGCTGCTATCCACGTTCTGACACGGATATAACCTCTTTTCGTTACCTTCAGGTAGATGACAGCATCCGTGCCCACACCCTCCATGGAGTAGAGCTTCAGATCCCCCTGGAAGTATCGGGCGTAGAGCCTGGAAATGGGTAAACCGTAGCCAAAACCGGCCTGAATGCAGGATGAGAGGAGGTGACGTCACACAGCTCATGGAGGAATGTGACTGCAAGGCCACGTGAACGCACCAGCGGGACGGCGCCTGGCTCCAGGCTGGGCGTCGGGGCGGTGGAGTACATGTAGTTAAAAAGGCGGTCGATCTTCCTCAAGGGTACCCCTCCTCCTCTGTCACTAATCTGGAGGACACACAAAGGAAACGTCAACACAAAGGAACTTTTCGGAGCATCGTGTCCGTGTCTGACGCACCTTTATTGAAAGATCTTCGTTCCCCAGAGTGACTTTTGCTTTCACGGGTGGTAATCCTTCTTTGCTGTTCTCGTGAAGCTCCACTGTGGCTCTCATCGAGTTCTACAAAAAAGAACAACTGAGCACTTGTAGAGGCGTCATGACATTTCGACAACTCCTGACCTTGAAGAGCTCGAACAGCATGTGGAAGAGATGCGAGGGCACGTACACGGCCTGGATGGACTTTGTAGGGTTCTTCACTAGAAGATGACGGAAAGCACAGGAAGTTCAGACTGCACAGCAACAACTCGTCTGATTTTCAACGCTAGCTGGTAGAAAGTGACAAGGGCGGCTCAGGTCAAAGCTCAAACCAGAGCAACTTCTGCCCGTCCGCCCGCCCGCCCTGATTCCCCATACGTCTTCACGCTGTTAGATTTTATCGTGTCGTGAAAGAGCAAGAAGCCCAATGATTTGGACTCGATCAAAAGGAGGTCAAACGTCTCACAATTTTCATTTTGTTTCAAATTTCATTTCAGCAAGAACCTGACTGATTTGAATTCTCTAAAGTAAAAAGATACTACTTGTATTAACTTGTTTCATTTTTAGTTTCCAAATTAATTATCTGTTCAAAGAATACATTTATGTAAAAGTTAGGTAATTTTATTATTTATCTACTTAAAAAATACTATTCCATTTATTTAATGGCTAATTAGACAATTAATTATCTAGTTTGGAAAAAAAATACTAATTTATGTAATAGTTAATTAACTGAATATTTTCAAAATTCTTATTAATAGTTAATTTAATTCATTAATTATCTGTTTAACAAAAGTTACAATTAATTTATTTAATAGTGAGTTAATTTTTATTCATTAATTTTCTATGAAAAAATACTAATAATTTACATAATACTTAATATAATTATCTATAAAAAATTACTATTCATTTAAGAGTTATATAAATATTAAAAATACTATTCATTTATTTAAGAGGTACTTCATTACTTGTGTATTAAAAATACTATTCATTTATTTAATAGTTAATATCAATAATTATCTATAAAAATGATTCATTTAAGAGTTAATTATCTCTCAAAATACTATGAATTTATTGAAAAGTTAATTTGATCGGATTTTGCATTCTGAACATTTATTTAAATTAGTTGATTCATGTAATTAATGATCTATTTTAAAAAATGAATATTAATGTATTTAATAGTTTGTTAATTCATTATTTACTTTTAAAATTATTAATTTACTAAATTTAAAATAGTTAATCTCATTATTATCTATTAAAAATACAATTATTGTATTTAATTGATTAATTATATAAAAAATACCAATAATGTACTTAACAGTGAGATGATCTATTTTAAAAACGATGATTCATGTATTTCTTCATTGAAGTTTGGCGCATTCCAAGACAACAAATACAAGACGACCCGCCCTTTTCATAGGGAACGTAACGCCGTCTTGTATTGGGGTTGTTCCATGAAGCTCGTGTTTTAACTCGTATGAGGGCGTGGCCATGACCGCACAAGCGTCTTACTGTCAAACTCTTCAATGCGGAGCTCAGGAGCAGCCAGGTAGTATTTCTCACACAGCATCTTGGCCGTGTCGTAGGCATCTGACGGAGGAAGCACAAGACAACGTGACCGGGTCCCCCCCGGGTATGGACCAAAAACGCCAACCTTCAACTCACCGCTGACGACTTCCGCCACGCAACAGTTGGGGTCGATGCTGCCGATGTGTTTGGGATGAGCCGGGTTGGTGTCGTTACCAAACAGGAGCGCTGCACGGCACAGAGGGCGTTAGCACAAACGGGCCGCCGTCGTCCAGACTCGGCCCGGTCTCGGGACTCACTGTGCTGGTTGATGAGCATGCGGAAGGAGATGCGGTTGGTGTAGAAGCGGTCCAGGAAGTACTGGATGTTGCTGCTGACGAAGGGGTCGAAGCCAAACTTCTCCTTGTACTCGATGACGCCCTGCGCCATGGTGGGAACCACGTCGTTGTGGCGGTTACGGATCTCGATCAGCAGCTCCAGGAAGCTGAGAGGGGAAACGGCCGTCTTGCCTCAACACTGAAAAGGCTTCCTTATCCAAATTCCTGGACGTTATTATCAGCCGTACGTGACCGTTTATCTGGCGCTCTTGTTATCGTGTAAACACGCGCTACCTGCACAGCCACTCCAGCGACACTACACCGACGAAAAAGCCTTGGGACGCACCTCCTCATGCAGGAGATATGAAGCATTCTCATTCATCAGCAGAAATATTCAATCAGTACTTTCAGAAGACACACCTGCTGCATAGCACTTTTGGTTTGATCAATAAATAAATAAATACATGTAATATATTTGAAAAACATTTTTAAAATTACTTTGGAAAATTGAAAAAAAAAAAAAATCTTTTAATTTATAATAAAAAGTTTCGTTTTATTCATGTATTAAAAAATATCAATAGAAAATAACTTTATAAACAATTTTAAATAGATCCACCTCCTCTGCAGCACTTTCCCTTTTATGAATAAATATAAATGAATAAATACCTAAATATATTATAATAATAGAAAGAATATAAAATATAAATATGTTTTTTTTTATTCATATAAATATTTCCAAAAAATGTTTAAATACCCACCTACACTATAGTACCTTTTTTAATGAATAAATATGTACGTTTAAAAATACCCTCCTCCTCCTCCATAACACTTTCATTTATATTCATAAATAAATATAACTTTTTTTTAAATACCCATCTGCTGCAAGGTACTTTTCTCTGCATACAGAAATTAATATAAAACACAAAAATAAATACTTCATAAATCATTTTAAATATACCCACATCCTCCATAACGCTTGACAAATATAAATGAAAAATAAATACCTTTTGGAAAAAATAATATCCTCCTTCTTAGGACTTTTCTTATAAAATTCTAAAAATACTTTAAAATATTTTAAAAATCCCCCTCTACTGCACGGTACTTTTGTTTTGATTCGCAAATTAATATGAATAAAAATAAATGCTTTAAATATTTTTTTTTAAATACCCCTCTGCTGCATAGCACTTTAAAAAAATGTATAAATAATAAAATGATAATAATAATTAAATAAAACAAAAAAAATATTGGAAAAAATATGGAAAAATTCCTCAATATTAATTGTAAAAAATCTGGCAGCCACACCTTTATCAGGATCACCCAAATGTGAGAGCTTGATCCATGGAAACGTACGCTACAGTAGCTACTTCTGATTTAGTCACGCTTACCAACAATAAAAAACAATGAACCCCTCATTGGTTAAAAAAAAAACAACAACAGTAATTGGATGATTGACATTTTGGACACTTTTGTATGCTTCCATGAATGGGAACATTTTCTGCTGCCTCAGTGATTCATGCAAGAGGTGGAGTGTTAGTTTCACTTCCTGTCCCAATACTTTTGTCCATGTAGTGTAGGAGTGCTGCTAAAAATAAAACGGTCTGCTCATAAAGCCATAAAGCCGCACCATCCATGACCGGACTCACTCATTGAGAGCGTGAGGATCCTCCGGCTTTCTGTTCTCGTAATCCAGCAGCTCCACAAAGCTCTGCATGTACCTAATAAAACGGGCAAAAGGGCAAATTCGTATCATAAAAAGTATCAACCGGCTGTCGTATAGAAATGAAAAGGCGGATGACCATTTCTGAACCAGGCGGATGGACGGCTGGCTGAGTAGTTTATCGGGCAGCAGGTTGACCTCTCGCATGGTGTTGGCGAGACGCACCGGCAGCTCCTTGCGCAGGAACATGTAGGACGTTTTCTCACATGCATTCTCCCTGCCTGGAAGACAAAGCAAAGCTGTTCTGTGGGGCGCCTTTTGGTTAAAAAAAAACAAAAAAAAACGCCATGTCGTGACTGCATCTTTCCAGGTCACTGACAGGAAGAAAAGTTCTGACTCATTGAGGCAGATTTAAAAAAAAAAGGGGGGGCAAAAAATATTCAATATAAAACAAATCATTCAAAAAACAAGGTGAGTCAGATGAACAAATAAATGAACAAATAAAAGAAAATAAAAGTTTAACTAAAAAGAAATTAAAATCCCCATTGAAACAAATAAATCATAAAATAAAACTTTTTTTTTTAAAGGACACAGATAAAATGAAAAAAAACTGATCATTAAAAAACAAGGTGAGGCATATGTATAATAAATTAAATGCATATATAAAAAACTAAATTAAGTTTCATGAAACTTAAAAGAAATTAAAATTCTCTTTGAAGCAGATAAAAAAAAGATATAAATAAGGTGAGGCAGTTAAAATGAAAAAAAAATTTTAAAAGTGAAGCAAATAAAATAAAAAGAATGGAAGAAATTAATTATTATTAATTATCATTGAGCCAGATTTTTGTTTTTGAAGACACAAAAATAATAAAATTACAGAAAAATTTAATAATTAAAAAATAAGGTGAGGCAGATTTGAAAAAAAAAATCAAGAAATCAAAAATACAACAACTACAAAATAAGATGAGGCAGACGGTCTGAAGGGGGCGTACGTGTAAATCTGACACGAGCCGTGAACCTCACCACGTGTCACCGCTTTGCCGCCACCTGTTGGTTTGCGTGCATAAATTCTACCCCCGAATATAAGACGACCTGTCTCAACACAGGTAAAAAAAAAAAATACCAGAAGAAGAAGGCCACACTTTAGTTTATCCAAAAAGTCCAGAGATGAGCCTCTTCTTCCGGACATTCCAAATGATCGTAGTGGCTGTGAACAACATTTGTCCAATGGTTCCGATTGACTTTCCATCTTCTCTCAAATTCACAATTGCTTGCTTTTCGCCCATAGACAGCTCTCTGCTTTTCATGTTGTTTTCACCTCTAAATGCAGTGAATCTGAAACTGATCTTTGACATTTAGTGCTGTTCTTTGATTGAAGAAACAAAGTCATGTTCTTAATTTGTGCATCAATAAAAGCGGACATGTTGCTCTCATCTTTTCAGGTCAAACTCAAATGTTTTCAGTCTACAGCAAAAGTAAAGCAAATGGCCACGCTTGTTCTTAGGAATGTCCACAGCTAATTTCCACGCTCCAGCGCGTTTTATCTGTAACCCCGCTATCAATTATTTGCTAAATGAAAACAAGACATAAGTCACCCACTACAGACGCTACAGCACACACACAGAGTGTTATTGGACTAAAAAGACATCAGACTTGCTTTAAAACAACAAACGAGCAAGAAGCCACAGGAAGGCCTTTGGAGAATGCTCAGGAAGAGGTCAATCTCTGCAGATGTCTCGCTCTCAAAGGGTTTTATGTAAACATCTTTTATGCCATGCACGTGACACTACATCCACCAGAGAGCTTTTTATACCAGCACACTGCTTATGCAAACCGCTTTTGCCTTTTTGATGAAAGCAGGTGATATTACAAAACAAAAGGAAACAACCTTTCGACTCGGCTTCCTGCGATTCAGCGATATGAAAGAATCGGACGTGGCTCGTTAATCATAAATCAACAATAAACTGCACTTCTTCTACTAGTATCTTGATGGGCTAACAAGATTGTCACGTCAACGCTACACGGCCCGCTTCCCATCGCAGCCGCGGGAAGAAACGACATAACGCAAACAACCGCCTCTAATCACACATGGATTATGCAGAGCTTAGAGAACTGCTTGCAAGTTGCCGTTCATAACGCCTATCCTTATGTTTATCTCTGCGCTAAGGAACACAACCACGCCAGAAAACTGGTTGGAACAGTCTTTGGAGTGTCCTTATTTCACATCTTCAAAAATAAACAGGATGACTTGTTTTTACCGTCACATGTTTGCATCATAAAAATTCATGAGCTACATATGCAAACTCCAATGACTCCCAATACAATACAAAACAGTTCGCGTCTTTCCATTTTCTCAATCAGCCATTTTTCAGAAGACATCGCCTCCTGTACCGGCCACTTTAGATGATTTTGACGGACCCTTCAAGGCACACAGAATACTGTGTTCTACGGCTATATAAACATGGAACGTCCCGAAAGAAAGATTGGACTCCTGTCTTTCATCAGAAAAAAAAAGTTTGTTTCTACCTTTTTCCGTTGTTTAGTAAGCAGCAGTAGAACATAGGTAAGTTTCAGGAAAATATCAGCTCCCAACTAGAAAAGGGAGGAAAAACAGCTTTTTGTGAAAAGATACATTTCAAACATAACTGTGAGACAAATATTTTTTTATGTTGTCACAGCTCAAACGTCGAAACAGCTATGCCACAACACAAAAAAACAACTTACAAATATAATACCATGAACTACTTACAATTTTCACATTTAGAACTGAACTGAGTCTGCATGTACACGTGTGCATGCGTTTAAATTTCCCTACAATGCGTAACCTTCTGCACGCTACACTCCTCTGTGCTCTCTCACTTCCTCCTTCCTACCATGTGTCTTTTTTCCATCCACGAGCCATGCCGAGCTCTTATCAAACGCACGTCTGCCACCTTGTGGCCGTTTTTATGGCTTAAAATTGCTGTGAAAGTGATATGCCTAAGTGGACAGTTGCGTTATCACCTTTTTGCCTCTCGCGCAAAAGTCGTTGGGATCGGGCACTCGGGTTTATAAAAATGTAGTCTGTGGTGTTGAATGAGTTAACCTTGCAATCCAACCTACCTCGTGTTGTCAGCGTCAACGAGTGATGTGTGGCTGCTAGTAGCGGAAATTAAAGTCAAGCGTATCAGGGACAATGCATTGGAAGATAAAAGGGTTAAGTGGGTGTCTTGCTTCATTAATAACGGTACCGGGGATCAACTCGCTCCATAACACACGTCATACAATGGCGTGCATTAAAAAAAGAAAGCGAGGAAGCGTTTCTTGCGTCATGCATGTATTGGGTCCTTAAATACAAGCGGTCAACAAAGGTGCGAGTAAAAAAGTGGAGCGTGGAATGCGGGAGGGAAAGCTGCGTGAACCCCTCCACAATGCAACCCAAACCCTAACCAGCGACAGAAACCAGAAGGCAGAGTTTGGACACAATCCGCCGTCGCCTGGCAGCACCTCCCTCGCCTTCCTGGCGAAACATGCGTGGGTCTCCAAAGTGTGGCGCAAGGCCCATCTGTGGAACGTGACTCATTGCAGAAATAAAATAAACAAAAACCCAGCAAAAGTGGAACAATAGAGCAAAAGACATAACATAACGACAAAAAGCTAAAATGTTGACACTAAAAACTAATTAAAACCCATAAAATAATGGAACACAAATAAGCAAGTAGGATTTTTTTTTAAACCTGAAAAAGGAAAAGAAAAATGGAAATGTTAAAAATAAAGATAACTGTAAAAATAAAAATGTCATAACAATAGCAATAAAATAGAAGTAACTATAATTAATAAATGCAAAATAAAGTAAGTCAGAATAAGTCAGGACATGAGAGATGAATGAATAAATAGATACTGAAGTGTTGAAAAATATAAAATCACAACGAGCGAATACGAGTGACAGTATACAGATTCCGCAGTGGTAAAGGAAAAAGAAGAAATACAAATACAAAATGTAAAGATTTTTTTAAAAAAGAGCAATAAAATACGAATGAATCATAAATAGAAAACAAGTTATAATAAGAAAATATATATATATTGTAGTTTTGCAAGTTCCACCCAAGCATAGTAAAGGTTATTTACGTGTTATTCAAAGTATTAATGATGATAGCACTTGCTTGCATGTTTACATCACAAACACAACGCAGTAATGCAGAAGCACGAACATGTACTACTTGATCTTTTGCAGTGTGGTAAACAACACACTTGCAGTAACATTATACACTAGTACTTGTAGCTTCGCATCAACCATAACATTAAGAAGCCACAAACAGGAAGCACTGACACGATATGATGACAAGTGATGCAACTTACCAAAATCCAAAAACTGCTTTATGGAGAGAGGGGACGGGGAGAACCTGGAGTAGTACTCCACTTTGGGGTTGGTGTTCTTCAGCAGCGACAAGAAAAGCCTCATTTTGACGCGTTATTGTTGATGTGCAACACCGCACACAGCCACCATTCATTCCTGGTATTGTTGACAAGCGAACGCTCGCTGTAGACGGTTCTGTCTCAGCGGCGAGGACATCCGTCTCGGCCCGGAGGACACTGGGCGAGGAGAAGACTTCGTGTCCATACGGGTTTATGGCGGAGAGACGGGGACAATTATATCGCAATGGAGCTTCCTGGAACTACATTGTTCATCAATTCCGAGCTGTCAGATGCTAGGTCAAGTGGTAGTCACTGTGCAACATCCGTTTAAGATGTTTCAAAATAAATTATTAATGCGGAAGTGCAGGTGTTGTGGATTCCAAACGTATAATACATACAACACGGCTACAGTAAACGACACATAATCTTATAATGTTAGCATTATGACTACTTAAATACAGTAGCATTTATTTGAAGTTCACGCCAAATTATTTTTGAAAGCTACACTTTCTCTTTTCCGGTTGAATGCCTCACTGGGACAGCACGTACTGTACGTGCAATTGGAAAGTCACGAGTCAACGTCACATGACGGGGGATGTTGGTGTGCAAAGATGATTGGTTTCAGTGAGAAGGCAAGGAAATCGCAGAAATCTTATTGGACAAGAGCAGCATCAATCAAAATGGGCTCGTCTGTTTATTTACTATCAAAATAAAATATAAACATATTTTAGCCATCAATTCATTTCAATTTTCTGTAATAACTATAATATGGGTTTTATCAATTGGTTAAGTTACGAACATTTTATTACGTTACGAATATTGTTTTGTATTCGCAACGTCACCTGCCACTTCCGACGTCAGTGTGGTTTCTACTGCCATCTAGTTGAGCAACATTAGAATAGCACACTAATAGGAAAGCATTAGTGAAGTGGTTAATAACAGCACAGAAAGGCAGAGTGTCTTTGGAATATGAGTGTCTTTGAAAGTGTGACAGGAAAGGCGCAGCATCATAAAAGATAAAACAATATTTTTTATCATCACCTGTCACCTGAAAGACATTATGTAAATACAGTAGGCTATATATATATATATATATATATATATATATATATATATATATATATATATATATATATATATATATATTTTTTTTTTTTTTTAATTTATTTATTAAATATATTTTATGTATTTTTTATAGTAACAATTTAAGGTATATTTCTATGAAGAAATTGCATTGAAAGTAAAGTCCCTGAAATGTTATGTTATTATTGAAAACATGAGCATTTAAAATATTTAAATTGGTATCCCACATGTTCAACAGATTTATTATTCATCATAGCAATGAAAATAATCTACTTAAATATTCCCTTTTCCCAGTTGTCAATGAAAAAAATATTACCCATGACACTTCAAATCAAACGTTCTTGCATCACTTTTTTATGATGGTGATAACCTGAGGCGTATTGGCAGCAGATTTACTCCACTCAAAGTTTGTGTAAGCAGGGAGTCTGCTCAGTCAGTAATCTCCTGATGAAGTCCACATACCACGGAGGTGGGGAAAATTCCCATTTAAGACCTACTCATACAGCGTCCGGCAAGACAACCATTTTGGCGTTCTCGTCGTCGTCGGCGCATTCCTCCTCGGGCAGCGGTTCGTAGAGGCGGCGATAGAGCAGACGCGTCGCCAGCGTGATGATGAACATCTCCAGGATTAACAGCTGCTGACTCATCACTGCGGAGACGCACACGGAGTGGCGTGTTTGAACCAGAAAGTCAAGCTGAGATCAGGAAGCGCAAACCCGGTGATGCACTCACTGTATCCTCTGGCGGCAGAGGAGAACGGCGGCACGCAGGCGATGGTTCCGTTTAAAGCCAAAATGTTGATGATGGCGCTCTGCAGCTGGCTCAGGACCAGCACCAGCTGCCGACATTGAAATGCTTGTTGGGCGTGACACCTGTCACAACGTGGCGGCGAGACATCATGGGGTGTGAAGTCTTACCTGGTACATGGCGTACTTGGGGATGATCTTTATGGTGCGTAAGGTGGTCCTGAGGTGCATGAAGGTGATGGCTACGGGCCACAGGGCGATGATGGTCAAGATGCCCACAAAGGGGTTGATCCATATTGCTGATCCCGTGATGCTCAGCTGAAGCACACAGGGGGAGTCAGCGATATAAATATTTTTGAGAGAGAGAAGATGCGCTCAAATGCTTGCTTTTGAAACTGCGGGTTATGACGTCATAAAGGAAAAGCATCCTTCCTCGTGGACGTGATAGCAGCTCTGACCCCCGCTAGCTAAAAGAGTCACCACGCCACCACCCACCACTTCATGGAGGGCAGCTTTGGGGAAAAAAAGAAAGAAAAAAAAAGAGGCTTCGCTACACATCTTAAAGCTCTGCCAGCGATCTGTCAGTAAGACATCATACACAAACATTGTGCCTCTGACCTGCCCCCTTCGCAAACCCTGATAGAAATGCCCATTCCTTGACGAAGGGCAGCATAAATGAATAAATAAATAAACAATCAGGCTTTGCTACGCATCTTAAAACAAAGCTCTGCCAATTATTTGTGAGTGAGACATAAAAATAACATTCCGCCTGTGGGTCACCCCTTGCAAACCCCGACGTATACGCCCACCACTTCGAGGAGGACAGCTTTGGAAAAGAAAAAAGGCTTCTCTACACATCTTAAAGCAATGCTCTGCCAACTATCCTTCAGTGAGACATCATAAACACTCTGACCCACCCCTTGCGACCCCCCAATAGAAAAGCCCATCACGTCATGGAGGACATCTTTGTTAAAATAACAAAACAAAGCAGTCTTCACTACACATCTTAAAGTTCTACTCTCCAATGAGACATCATACAAACATTTTACCTCTGCCCCATCCATTGCAAGCCCTGATATAACACCCACCACTTAGCAAAAAACAGCTTTGTATAAAAAAAAAAAAGAGAGGCTTCGCTACACATCTTAAAACAAAACGCTACCCACTACCTATGAGTGAGACAGCAACAGAAATCCTTCTTCTGCCTCTGGCCCGCCCTTTGCAATCACCGATAAAAACACCCACCACTTCACAAAAAAACTGTCGTATAAAAAAAGGCTTTGCTACACATCTTAAAACAAAACTATGGCCATTATCCATCAATGAGACATCAACAAAAACCCGCTCCTTGCAAACCCTGACAGAAACACCCACTATTTCACAAAGGACAGCTTTGTAAAAAAATTTAAACAATCAGGCTTTGCTACGCATCTTAAAACAAAGCTCTGTCATCTATCCATCAGTGAGACATCATAAACAAACATTCTGCCTTTGACCCACCCCTTGCAAACCCCAATGGATACGCCCACCACTTCATGGAGGACAGCTTTGCAACAAAAAAAAAACACAGAAGGCTTTGCAACACATCTAAAAACAAAGCTCTACCCACTATCCGGTTGAAGCTGTTGAAAAATAACATCAAATGGGACATTGAATACATTTTGTAGGAGCAGTGCAGCATTTGCATGGACTCACATCAGCCAGGTCGAAGGTTCCGTTGGTCCACAGGACGATGGAGAGGATGGTGAAGACGATCTTGAGCAGAGCAAACTGGAAGGAGCCAAGTTTGAGCAGGAAAAGCGAGCGCCTGTAATAAAGGGAACGCATTTGAAAGCCATGAAAAAGCAATCCCCGCTGCCACCATAACTTCCAGTTCATGGGGATCACATGACGTCCTTCTTCCATATGCCAAACATGAGTAAGAAAGGCATCTGCTTGATATTACCACCATGTGGGGAAAAAAAATAGTGCTGGCTTGTGGACTTTTTTTTTAACTCCACCAGAAGGCAAAACGTTGAATGTCCAGGAGTGTGTTCAACCTTCAAAGTACACTCCACGCTTTGGAGCGCCAACATTTTTACATAACCGTCTCTCACACACACTCACACACATAAAAGTGCACGTGTGTACCGTGTGATGGCCACATGCGGCAGGCAGGGGCAGCAGCAGCAGCACGGCCCCGTGCTGATCCTCAACTGGTGCTTTGGCGCCCGCCGCAGGAACGCCTCGTCGCCGCCAACCTCCTCTATCATCAGGACGAGGAACTTGAACACCACGATGGCAAAGTAGCTGCAGACACAGATGGGAACCAGCAACGTAAGGATGATGGCAGCAGAGGAGAGGAGAAGAAGAAGACGACGACGACAAACGAACCAGGCTGAGGTCATGTCGGTAAACATGGTGGCACGGGGTATCCACATCCCCAGACAGGACATGGCGCCGATCACCTTCAAAACACACACAAGGAAACCATTGGGAAGAATACCAACTAGCCCATGCTAACCACTATAATAAAACAATAGTGGATTCCCCTGCTGTGGGATAAATAAAGTACAATACACATTGGCCGTTGCATCACACTGCCGAGGAACGGACAGGGAAGGTCGGCACAGTCAGACACAGTCAGGCGCTACGAGTTGTGTACTTACGGGTGCCGCTCCATTCACCCATATGATGGTACTCTTCTTCTGGGCTGGTACTTTCTTGTAAATATAAACACACTCCTCCATGAAGATCAGCATGGACGCCACCGCCATGAAGGTCAGGATGGAGTACAAGATCACGGCAAACACGTCCAACTCTAGAGAAACAACATCACACCTTACTTCAAATATATCTCATACGCATTCCATTCATACGATACATTTAATACATACAATGCATATTTCATACCAGAAGATCATCTACAGTCACTACTACGTCTACCCCAACTGTTAACTACTACTATTATGAGGGGTGTCACCAGCTCTCGCGAGATTAAAACGTGACAAGATTTATCGTCCAGAAAAAAACTGTCGCATGGGCGCGAGGCCTGGGACGATAACCAATTCATGAATCTCACAATAGATGAAAATGAAGTGGACAATTTTGCCGGGCTCAATATATTTCCATGTGCATGCGTGTCTGTTGTCCTCGTCCCTCGCCTCCAAACAGGCAGGACGAGGGTTCACCCTGTGCATTAGGATCTGCACCTTGGCACGTCTGTTCCATAGAACAACAGCATGAACGGAGTGAGCCTTTTTGTTAGTCATACAGTGTCTTTGTCTCTGTGGGTGGAGGCGGGGCCGCTAGCATACACACAGAGTGCAGAAGAGTGTAACGTAGTGGGAATTATATTAGCAGATTGCAATATATTGTCATATATTTCTTATATTTTTTCATTGTACTTTGTCTTCAAAGTAATGTTAAAATCTCGTCTTGTCTTATAGACCCAATCTCATGTATCACCTCGTGAACTGAGTGTCTCGGGCCACCCCTAACTACTACTACTAGTACTAATTTCGACTACTACTTAGACTGTCCAACCGTAATGCAATATCCATCCTGCTACAACTACTTTTACTACTACGAAACTTTACAACAACTACTAGACTACTTAGACTCTGACTGTAATGCAGTATCTCTACTACTACTACTCCCACTACTACTATTTTTACTTCTATGTTAACTATTAACCTTTACAACTCCTACTGCTGCTACCACTTGTCATCGCTACTACTACCTAGACCAGGGGTGGGGCAAACTTTTGGACTCAGAAGCCACACTGGGTTACCAAATTTGGTGGAGGGCCCGTCTACATATAGCTGGCATCAAACAGAGCGACATACTTGCTCACGGTGCAACGAAACGAAAACACAACACATCCACAGCAAGTTTACGCACCACAGAAATCAACAATTAAGCGCTAAACATAACAAGTCACTTAAAAGTGTTATTTCAAAATGCCCGCAAGGCATGCTGGGTAGTCCAGCTTCAACAACAGTATGAACTATGAACAATAAAATGTTGGCGATCAAGAGTATGTTAACTCCTCCTTGTTTACTTCTCCGACGGCCTAATCAGCATATTTTGCAATCTAGCAAAATGCGACAAACACGGCAAAATTGTGGGAGAAAGAGTAGCACAAGCGACCTAGCATGCCTTGCCTTTTGGCATGGGTATTGCACGTAGATATTAGTTTGTATGCCCACATGCTGCAGTAGGTAGCGTGTTGGTATTGTTTGGATGCCTTTTTTCTACAAGCTACAGATTGCATCTGACTATTTTGGCAAATCAAGCGTGCCACAATAGCACCGCATGTAATGTTGCAGGCTCCGCTTTCTATGTTAAAAGTTTTAAAAGAATTTGGAAACGCCCGGTGGGCCGGATTAAGGCACACAATGTGGGCCTGATGTGGTCCATCGGCTGCAGTTAGACCACCCCTGACCTAGACTCTTCGACTGTAATGCACTATCCACACTAATACCACTTTTACGACTAATTTTCTTACTATTAGTACCCTTCACAGCTACTACTTCAAATGTATGCGACAACTTACTGTGTGACATCCATACTACTGCTTTTACAACTACTTCTATGACTATTTCACAACTACTACTCATTTTTACTACTACTTAAGACTGCCTGATTGTAATGCAATATCCAAACTACTACATTTACTACTACTGACCTTTACAACTACTCCAAATTTGGATAACAATTTAGACTGTTCAATTGTATTGCTATATCCATACTACTACTATGAATACTTTTACTATAGAGGAGATTAATAAGATACATTTGCAACTTGAGTTCATTGCTGGCCTTCTTATCTTAGTAATAGTTAACCCAGCGTCCATATAGTTAGGCTAAACGTCTTGTGGAATGCTAGGATGCCCGTGCAAAGATAAGAGATGCAGGAAGTGACATACAAAACAGTAAAGTAACATCGCAGAAGACTTCCAGAATAGCACGTGCTCTGCATTGACTAACTTAGCGTCACGTGGGTGCAGGTTTAATCTAATTGTGTTATTGTACACCATTAATTCACAAAGTCACCACCAAATATTACATAATTGGCTATATTATACACACACACACACACACACACACACACACACATATATACTGTGATTCTACAGTTGCATAGTTCATTAGAATGACTTTAACTTACCACTTACTCATTATTTTATAATTACAGCATTAATTTAACAAAATGCATATAAAAAAAGCAAAATATACCATAAAAAATATAAATAAGCTCAATAAAATTCTCACAACTCACTAAATTCTATAGTTTGTGTCCACGAGCCTGTCACTTCTTTTTATGGCAAAACGGGGCGTTCCCAATACTAATGAGGAGCAGCTAGACTGGCACACCGTCGAGTTGGGCACGGGTGCCAACAATCATTAAAATAGTTTAAAAACTACTCATTCATTTTACATTTAACATATTTGAAACAATTCTTACACATGTACTTTCGAGTGAGTCTAATTAAATCCAAAAGTTCTCCAAAACGGTTTGTTCGGACGTGTTATTGGACGATACCACGTTTGTCGGCCCCCCCATCATTAGCAAAGTCCAGTGCGTTTCTAATTAGCGTGCTGTTTCTCACAAATTCTGGAAAAGATGGCTGTGAAATAAAGCCTAAAAATTAAACGAGTCTACTCACGGAGGATGATGTCCAAGGCCAGTGGAGGTTTGTCCATGCAGCGTGGGTCCACGGTGGGGATGGACTCGTTCATGGCGACTTTCAAAGATGGAACTTTCCGCAGGACTTGGAGTCGTGGTTGTGATGATGTCGGTGTTTGTGTGTCCTCTAACAAAACAAAAAACAAAAAAAGACTCTTCCTACTTGGCAGTGCAGTGATATGTTGTGCATCAGGGGCGTCCACACGCGTGATGGATGTCCCGGACCCGCCTCCTCCTGAAAACACGCGGCAACCTCAACACACATCTACAATCACAGCGTCATTTGATAGGCTACGATGCACAAATATATCATATATATATATATATATATTTTAACATTTTAGGATTATGTATTTATTACTACGCACTTTTTCACAGTTTTTACAATTAAGTTAATCCAACTTTTTGTGTGTGTGTTTAAATAAATATATATTTACGTCTACAATTGTATTTTTTCCTATTTAAAAAACGTTATTTTATTAAATCTGTTCAACACCGTGGTATTGTTAGGTCAACATGAGTATTGAATTGATGTATTATATATTTTATGATATATTTCTATTTAGTTTTTGTGTTCAGCACTACTGGGTGGACCAAGTTGGCAATAAAATATTAGATTAAGAATAAAAAAAACTGATGCAACAAGTTCTGACTAGACCCTTGCATTTCTTACAAGGTTTCCCTTTTTTTAAAAATTTATATTGCATTTACAATTTTTTTCTGTTGACCATAATTGTGTTTCATGCAATAAAATATTAAAATGTATTTTTTTAAGAGTAAAAACATAGCTGCAACAAGTTCTGACTAGACCCTTGCATTTCTAACATTTTTTCCAATTAAAAAAAATATATACTGAATTTACTCATTTTTATGTTGAAAACAATTGTAGTTCATGCAATAAAATATTAAATATATTTTTTAAGAGTAAAAAACTGATGCAACGAGTTCTGACTATACAATTGTAATTTTTAAAATACAAAATATAAACCTTTTTAATTATTTATAATAAAAAATAGATGCAATAAGTACTGACAAGACCCTTGCATTTCTCAAAATGCTTCCATTAAAAAAAAAAAAAAAATTTACTAATTTTCTGTTGAACATAATTGTATTTCATGCAATAAAATTTTAAATATATTTTTTTAGGAGTAAAAATCTGGTTCTGACTGTACAATTGTGTTTTTTTTGTTTATTTTATTCATTTAAATATTAATTTTAATTGTTCAAATCAAATATAATTTCTAAACAATGTAAAGCGACTTGCTTAGTTCCCGGTTCACTGTCATTCAAGTGTAAAAATAAGTTAAGCCCTGTATAAGACAACTGGTGCTGGTACTCACCCTCTGAAGACGCCTGGCAGACACCGTGTCAAGTTTGTCAGATTTGTAGTTATCCTTATGTGCATGCTTGTTATTATCCATTCATTCTTATAATTATATGGCATTATTATCCATTGTCATATTTATTCATGACATTGCTTACATTGTACTGTGTATCTGAGGTAGCACGGCCCCTTCAATACGCAACATTTCATGCCAAATGTGAGCGGATACTGCAGACGCTCACATCGCCATTTAACGGTGGCTTTTTATCTGTCACGCATAAGCCATGCAAAGCTGCCCGAGAGGAACCGAGGCCGCTTTGTGACCTTGTGACGTGTTTTCTTTGAAACAAGTCGCCGTTGACGCTCTCGATGAGAAAGACTGACACGGAGGTCATTGCCTTGGGGAGTAAATAAGCGCACTCTAAACAGACAAAACGCATTCGTCATTACAGTAGGCGGGGTTTGTGCTCAATGCCAGTGAACGCTTGCTGTCCAACACGTTGAAAGAGCATTTAAATGAAGTGTAAGGAACTTAAGTTTATATTAGCTGGATAAGCTTTGCTTTTTTAGCAGGAGTCAAAGTCCTGGGTGCTAAACAGACACTGAATGAAGGTTCAACAAGTCTGCCTGTGGAGAGATACAGTAATGATTTAGCGCACGGGTCTTATTTTGCAACATGATGAAGTGTATGCTGAGTGTGCATCCTTGCTCAAGCGTACAAAGTGGAAAAATAGTGAGCTCATCGGTGAAATAAGGGAAGTTTCCATCTTTGTTGTTGCCGACTCACACTTCCTTTTCGGGGCTGGGAATGGGGCTCGACCTCCCATGTGACATCACCTGAGATGTCCGCAAATCTTGTGAAATTTCAGTACCGGCAAGGAGGAAATGTGTGACGGAAATGTGTGGAACCGGAAATGGAATTTACCGCGACACCCGAACACATCTGGCCATCTGAGCAGTACAACTATGAATTCAATTTGCCAATTGAAGTCTCAATTAATTGCAGTTTTCCATAGCAAATGTCAGCTGTGGCTGTGGGCAACCTCTTGTTGCCGTTTGTATTGATCAGCATTTGTATTCATGCTCAACATCGGTTAGGTTGCTCCCGTGTTGCGCAATATACTTGTTGATAAATGAGCATGTGGTCAAAGAGCTCTGTCTTTTGTTCCACTTTCTCATGCACTCCAAATCATGAATCAAGTTTTAAGAAATGGACTTGTTCTATATGAATTTCGGAAATAACAGTCTCCCTCCGACGCTTTCAAACAGCGAGTGGTTTTACTTAGTTTCCTTTTGTGGACATGAAGTCGTATGACGTCCCCGTCAGCAGTGTAGTACATCAACAGTTACTTACCCCCCTTTAAGTAAAGCGTTTGGCTTCCCTCGTCACTTAGCACTTGGAATTTCACAGCTTCATCTTTTTAAAAAAGTGATAAATCATTGCCGTTTCATGGTTGACTGGGGTTATGAATAGTAAAATGCTAAAAGTACAAATAAAATATAGTAAAAATATAAAAATGATTTATAAATGCGTATTTATATACATTTACAAAAATTATAAAAATATTTCTAAATGTATGTTAATATACATAATTATATTGTTTTAACACTATTATATGATAAATTATACAATTTTTAAATAATTATATTACATTGCCTGTGAATATTCTCATGTATTACATTATTTTTTTTTGTTATAATTATATAATGTTATATTTAAAATGTATAAAATAAAAATATAATAGAAAAATTAAAGTTTTACATTTGTTGCCCTAACCTAAAAACATTTTCAAGCATAAAAATGGCTAGATGCATTAAAATCCAAATAGAAGGCAGAAGATGCAATGGAATGTTACACTGATGAGACAATAGCCACCGCAGAAGTACCAGAAGTAAAAAAAAAACAACAAAAAAGAAGTAACTTTCCAAATGATAACATGTGTGAGTGTAAATTATGTCTTATTTTCTCTTCTTATGTCTACAAGGTTGGGTAATAGGAGTGTCAAGGTGACTATGGGGGTGTTATTTCATGTCTCGAGGGCTCTGGTCATGTTAAAAGCTGTATTTAAAAGGTTGGAAACAGGTTTTCTGCAAATGTATCATGATTTATAAATAAGAAATCCTACTTAGTGGAAATTCACTTATCACGGTCGGGTATGGAACCAATTAACCGTGATGAACGAGGGATTACTGTACAGTATTGCGGTTATTTGTACCTCCATGCCTGCACAGTAAACACCGTTTTAAGATGGAAAGAGTTTGACCATGGGCTCTAAATTGTGTTCAACTTTGGGAGCTCCACTGTGTTTGCACAAGAGATAAAAGTGAGAGAAGCATGCAGACTAAGAGGGGGCTTTTTTTTTGTTTTTTTTTTGCTATAAAGGGGATAGAACCCTGAGAACGTTGCGCTGACATCAGGGAACATGCTGACAAATGGACATAGCTATTTGTGGTTTTATGGCTTGGTTTATTATCAAGTTGGGATACACCAGAGTAAAGCTGCTTTCAGACATGACGCACCACCTTGCTCCCACATCGACACCTTCAAATCACTTCCATTTCCTTTTTGTAAATATTTACAGTTAGGCGCCACGCTTTTTGGAGCTTTAGTCTGGCCCGCCGTACACACTTAGGTAAAAAATATGTTGCTGTGCAAGACGATAATATTACAAAACAACACAATTGCACGCATTGCAAAAATACACACGCAGGTGCCCTTCTCAAGGTCAAGAGAGAGAGGAGGCCTTTTTCTTTTTTAAAAGAAAATAAGGGATGCTAGGTCCAAATGTTGGCAATACATGGTCATTAGTGGAGGAGGCCAAGATGAGAATATCTGGTTTTCATTTACTGGCGTCATTTCTTCTTGTACAAAAATGATGAGACGGATTTGATTGACGCGAGATGATCACAACATTGAGCTCACACAGCAGAAGTTCTTTCATTCCCCCCCCCAGAATAAATAATGAGCGTATAGGAGATATTTGTGTAATAAGGTGATACTGAAGAACTGCTGGCTAAAATAAAGCTGTTGCCGCCTGCTGGTCAGAGTCGGTACTGCCACACCGACATTGACCCAACAGGTAGGAGGTCCAGTTTGAAAAGAAAGCGCCACGGCGTGACTTTTAATGCTGTTTGGCCCAAAGAGGTAAAGCTAAGAAGCTGTAAACATTTGAGGTTCAGAAGTCTCAGCCCTTATTTTGGCAAGAAATGTTCATTTGCTGAGCACGGGCTGAACGGAACATCGAAATCAATTCCACTTAAGCGGGTGGCGTTAAAAACAAGAAGTAAAGGCTACGTTGCGGCACATCTGCACACACACACACACACACACACACACACACATCAACACTCCATCAGCTTTGTGTTGCTTTGCTGACCCGCTAAAAAGCAGCACACTGTTTGATGGACGTTGATGATCTCTGCAGTGCAAATGCACCATCTTGTGCTCCCGACATCCAGTATTCCGTCTTCGGCGTTCCTTCAGGTGGGAAATAATACAAAAAAAAATAATAAACCCTCAAAAAAAAAAAAAAAAAAAAAAAAAAAAAAAAAGGACAAAAAGAGTTCTGAAAACGAATCAAAAAAGTGCTTTTCCCCCACTTTTCACTGCATTCACAATGCGGATCCAGGTAGCTTTTGGCACCACAAAAATACTCATTAAAAACACCAAAAGCAGCTTCTGCAGATTTCCTGCATCATCCATAAAAGGTCCAGAATCCAACGATACAGATATGTGTCGTAACAAAATGTGTGTGTGTGTGAGGGGGGGTGAGACAAAGGTGTTACGTGCCCTGTGGGGGGCATCTGCATGCGGGAAAAACACCAACGCCATGGTCATGGCTCTACGCCGTGACTGGTGAAAGGAATGCATTTCCATAGTTACTCTGAGGTTGCGCTGAGGGGCTGTCGCCATGGTGATGAGACAAAGTATCGCACAGCTTAAGGCATCAGACTGGATGATTGAGGAGTCGTTCCTGTGGTGGAAACAAGTGTTAAATCCGTTCTTTAGACACCGCTGTTGCTTTAAAAAGGTCCCATGTTGCACTATCGCTACAATTTTAAATAAGCCTGAAAAGTCCCATGATCGTGTGTTTGAAGTGTGTTGGCCAAAATCTAGCTTTGCTATGCTGGAATTTTCAGTTTAAAAGTGATTTCTGTCAGCCCAACTGCAGGGGTGTCCAAAGTGTGGCCCGGGGGCCCATTTGCGGCCCGTGGCTCTTCTTTTATTGGCCCGCGGCACATTCTGACAATATAATTTAACAAGAAAACAAAACAAAAACCAGCAAAACTGGTTTTGGTGCAGTAGCAGTAATTTTCACAGTAACGTGAAAATATTACGAGACAAACTTGTAATCTTACAAGACTGACGTAATAATAATAATAGACATATTATGAGAAAAAAATGATGTCATTTAAGTAGCATAAAGTTGAAATACTCAAGAAAAGACACTTTTTAAAGTCGTTATATTATGAGAAACAAAACAACAAATAAAGTTAGAATTTTTAGAAAAGAAGGTGGCGGAAAAGTTATGTTACGACAATAAAAGACAAAATATTTAATATTTTTTAAAAACTGCAGAAACGGACAAAAGTTGTAATTTTGCAAGAGTAAAGTCAAAATATCAAAGTTGTATTCAAACAGGGAAAAAGTTGTAGTTTTACGAGAATAAAGTCGTAATAATATTAGCAAAAATAATGTCATTTTAACAGCATCACGTAGAAATATTAAAGAAAAAAATGTCATTTTTTGAAAAGTCATAATATTATGAGAAAGAAAACAAAATAAAGTTGTCATACTTCTGGAAAACTAGGCAGCCGAAAAAGCTCTAATGTTACGAGAATGAAGCTGAAATATTATGGGAATAAAGTCGTAATATTACAAGAAAGAAAGAATAATAGTTGGGGAAAAAAAATCAGCAGAAATGGAAAAAGCAGCGATGAATAAAGTCAAAATATTAAGAGGAAAAAAAAAAAGTCTTATTCTACGGAGAAAAAAGTTGCTATTTTATGAGAATAAATTCATAATATGAGGAAAAATGTCATTTTAGTAGTACAGAGTTGAAAGAGCAAAGAAAAAATAAACAAAATAAAGTTGGAATTTTGGGAAAATTGGGTTGTTCGGAGCAAAGTCAAATGTGGGAATAAAGTCATAATATTACGAAAAGAAAATGTATGAAGATTAAGAAGGACGGTTGAAATATTTTGAAAATTACAAGAGCAAAACTGCAAAAATTGCGGGGGAAAGACCAGCGTTGATACTAATAAGGTGTGCTTTCTCACCGATATGACAAATCTGAAATGCAGTTCTTTTTCTTGAGAGATACTGTATATACTGTATACAGAATATAACTTCTTAGCATATCTACCTGTACATGTGTTGCTTTACAAAATATCAAAGTGCAGAAAGTTCATCCTTTCATTTTTCACTATGTGGCCCTTGCTGGAAGAAGTCTGGACACCCCCACCCTAGTAGGAACATGCCATTTTGTGTGTCTGTAGCTTTAATGCTAATGAACTGTGTGTGTCCAAGAAGGACTATTGGGACCGTAACACTGCAACCAAATGGGAGATGACAGTTTTTTCTCACGTTTGGTGCTCATAACCAGGCTCGAGGGACACCTTACTGTTAAAACACCATTAAAAACTCAGTTTAGCCTAATTGGGGACCTATGAAGAATGCACCTTGTTATGATTCACTCTCCATGGAGACGATGTTGCTGTCGCTTGCGGCTGTGAAAGTGAAAAAGAAGACACGCCGAGTGAACTGCGATTCCACCAGAAAGACATATTCTAATGACGCTTACATGACTTGACGGCACTGTTCGCCACGTGGTCTCCCACGCTGTTGGCGTGCTGCTCGTTGCACAGGAGGCGGTTCTGCGACTCGCTGAGTGGGCTCACGGTCACTTCGACAGTGCTGGGAAACCCGCCCCCGCCCCACACAACAAAATAAACCCTGCGACCTTTGTAAACGATTCATACGAGGCTCTTATTGATCACCTTTTGTTCGACTCAGGGTTTACGGTGACTGACGGCTGCTCCACGTCGGCGGTGACGAGCCGAGTGGGGAACGTAAGACCATCTCCTTGACTGTTGTGAGGAACACATGAGGTCAGGAACAGATAAGGTCAACTAAATGATGCTTTTATACCTGGTGAAGACGGGGAGTAGCCAGAACTTCTTCTGGTCTCCAAACACCTGAGCAATATTCTTTCGGAAGCCCAGAGAGAAGCCGTTTTTGTCGGAGCCCGTCCTGAAGACGGGCGCTCTGAACGCCTCTGAAAAGAAAAAAAAAAAGAAAAAAAATCACAATAAAGTCATTTGCTGGTATGAATATTTTTACAGCTCCATTTTCTCTAAGAAGAATATTTAAGCATTTTATTTCCATTTCAAAAAAGAAACAAAACATGGGACACATATATATATATAGGCAACCACAGTTTTGCTTTTGGACATCACTACACAGCTTTAACATAGACCAGGGGTGTCCAAAATGTGGCCTGGAGGGGCCATTTGCGGCCCACGGCACATTTAAAAAATTTAACAAGTACAAACAAAAAAAACTCCAGAAAAAATGAATAAATCAGCAGTAATTTTATAAGACTGAATTAAAAATATTATATATACACGAGAAGAAAAAGTCATAATTTCACCAGAATAACGATGTAATATTATGAGGATAAATAACATCATTTCAGTAGCGGAAAGTTGACATTTTTTATAAGTCGTTATATTATGAAAAAAAACCTAAAAGTTTTAATTAATGGAAAATTTGGTTGGGAAAAAAAGTTATAATATTATGGGAATAAAGTCATAATATTATAAGAAAAAAAAGAAGAAAGTTGTAAAATTTGAAAAAAAGAAAAAAAAGACCCAGCAGTAAATTTACAAGAATAAAGTCAAAATATTAAGAGAAAAAGAAGTATTCAAAAAAAAAAAGTTGCAATTTTATGAGAATAAACTAATAAAAAGAGAATTTAAAAAATAATGTAAGGAAAAATTATGTCATTTTAGGAGCGTAGAGTGGAAATATTAAAGAAAAAGTGTGTTTTTTTAAAGCTGTAATATTATGAGAAACAAAACAAAATAGAGTTGGAATATTTGGAAATTATGTTGGCAAACAAGTTATAATATTATGGGAATAAGGTCATAACATTACAAGAAAAAAAAATCACCAAAAGAAGGTTGTAAAAGTTGGGGAAAAAAAACAAAAAAACCCCAGCACAAATGGAAAAAAAACAGCTGTAATTTTATGAGAATAAAGTTTAAATATTAAGAGACAAAAGTTGTATTTTAACGAGAAACAATTTGCATTTTACAAAACTAAACTCTGAATATTATGAGAAAAAATAACGCCATTTTAGTAGCATAGAGTTGAAATACTAAAGAAAAAATGTTATTTATCTTTGTTTAAGTCATAATATCTTGATAAACAAAAAAAAACAAATTAAGTTGCAATTTTTGGAAATGGTTGGTGGTTAATGAGAAAGTTATAATATTATGGGAATAAAATCATAATATTACAAAATGATTATTTCAGAAGAAAGTTAAAATATTTGGAGGAAATAAATGGGGAAAAGAAGACCAAAGACATACTGTACTACTACTAATAATAGTCTTTTTCACCTATATCAGAAAGCTGATGCATTTTTTTTTCTTGAAATATATATAAAAGTGGCCCTTGAATCTTTCATTTTTCACTAAGGTGGCCCTCGGTGGAAAAAGTTTACCCTGAAATAGACGGAAGGTTCTTGCATAAAAGGTAATACCAGGACGACCCATCTTTTTAGGGCAATACGGTCATGAACAATGGTACTATTTTACAATGTGTGCATTTTAGGGAGGGAAGGCGTTACCTATGGTGGACCTGTTCTTCCCGACGAGCCACAGGTGGTAGCTGAAGAGGGAGAGAATGCTGATGCAGAACATGGCCGCCACAAAAAAGAGAAACAAGACATGGAATTTGGCGGTATTTTGGGTGTCTAGCAGCTCATTCTAGGGGAGAGAAAGCGGACAAGAAGGACAACGAGAGAGGCATCAATAACACGTCTACAATCGGGACACTTCTGGCGAGGCAGGCAGAGGAAGGGTGAACGCTGCATGCACACCACTGCGACAACGACAGCGACGATGCGGCGGTGCGAAGCCAAAGGCTCGGGAGGAAGCACTGGGTTACCTTCGGGCAGTTCTCAGCCGCTTTCCTCCGGCAAAGCTTTTTAGTACAAACAGAAACGAGACTTGTTAGCAACACCGGGACAGGACAGGCAGGAAAGGAGGGTAAAGGCCAAGAAAAGGGGGTGATTGCTTTGCTTAAAAGAAGCTATGAGAGAAGAAGGAGTGATGGATGAGTGGATGGAACACACGAGGAAAGCGCAGGCAGAGTGTGAGGAAGGGTGCAGGAGGACAGCGGAGAGCGAGCACCAAGCGCCAAGCACAGCAGACCCTTCAGGAGTGTTTGTGGAGATCAAAGTGGATCCAGACGGGGCCCGACTCCGTCGTTACTCACGGTCCAGAACTTAATGAAATACTGCAGCACGGTGGCAGCGATGAACAAGCAGTAGAGGAGCGAGTAGGCCAGGAAGAGGATGAAGAACTTGTAGTTGGAGAATCCCACACAGTTGTTCACCCTGGAGAGTAACGGACATACACGAAGATCAGGCGGGGCCTGGGCATCAGCATCTTAAATCCAACAGCACTTTAAAAAGGTGGCCAGGAACGTCTGGGACTTGAAAAGCCAAAAGTAAAGATTCAAATGCAGTAAAAGTTGTTTCTAGGATTTTCAGGCTTTAACTGCATCTCCACAACACTGAAAGCCCAAATTCCAGAATCTGTAATAGCACTGAAAGGCCTCAGAGGCAGCCACATACACACTCAATGGACACGTCATCTAATCAAATCTGAGATCTAATGCATGCGCTGCCATTAAAAATCCTGCCCTCACATCAGTTTGATTTATAAGCCGCTTTTCACACCACTGCCTCTAAAAAGGGCCATTTTTTTTCCTTTCTTTGTGAGTGATGTGACAAATTTCCTCCTTCAGAGGTAGCGTCAAGAGGTGGGAGAGAGCTTGTGTGTGAGAAGAGAATGTCAGCGTGACGCTTACCACCCGAGAGTCACTTCACTGTATTGACACGCCGTCTTATATTCGAAGTCTACACTTATACATGAATCCCTCGTTTAGACATGAAATAAACACCCCTTTAGTCACCTTTACGCTCCTATTACCAATATAGTAGGCATAATAGGACATGAATACGACTCAGGTTCGTGTATTCTGCTGCTGTAAATGTGTTCCGAGGCTAGAGGGGCTGAGTTTTAGCTCGGCTGGACTTGTTTTAGGGATTATTGTGCCTTTTGTGAGATTATTCAAACCTGCAATAAAAATCTGTTGTTCTGACGATCGAGTCTGGTGCCCGTGTATCTCACAAAACATTACAGTAACATTACTGACACCTAGAGACCAGTGTAGTGACTACAGTTAGACACTACAAGTACTGGAGAATT
Source organism: Dunckerocampus dactyliophorus (assembly GCF_027744805.1). Lineage (NCBI taxonomy): Eukaryota > Metazoa > Chordata > Actinopteri > Syngnathiformes > Syngnathidae > Dunckerocampus > Dunckerocampus dactyliophorus. The sequence continues at coordinate 3,764,378 of NC_072839.1, read as the reverse complement.
AAACAATGGATGCACTGTTACTTGAATTTTGCACTGACAGGTTGCCTGGCAAGCTTATCCATGCAAACAGAGTCTGACACACTGATCCACTCAGGACAGAGTAACGCCACTGCATGGGTGGGACTCAAGAGTAGCTACAACCTGGTCGAAACTTCCTAGTTCAGGACTTGAAGATTGAAAATGCATAAAAGTGTGTCCACCTGATCTCTTCTCAGGATAAACAAACTCAGATGTTTCAGTAGAATACTGCATATCATCACAACGTCTTTCAATGCGTCTTCTTGAATGCCTTATATTTTTAAAATAAGTCAAATTTGCTTAAATAGGTATATGTTTTAATAATAATAGGCCTTACTCAACCACAAAAACAGCATGATTTATAAATTCATATATTTTTCAAAAACCTTGATAGAGTGGAGCTGCAAAATTCGAAGCGCGAGTGGCGAGGGACTACTGTACATGCAAACTAGCAAGTGATGATATTGAACATTTCCCAAAGCGACTCTGCTCTTCCTCCTGTCACTCACACACAGAAAAAAAGAGTGACTGTCTTATATCAGCGTCAACGCTGGTGCTTATAAATGAATTATCTGATTGCGGGACGTCATGTCGCTGTGCTAGTTTTATCCCTCTGCTGCGGCAATTTTGTGGGATCTCTGTGTAAAAGCACCTGACGCTTTGGGCCTGTGCAAGTGCAGCTAATGCTGCGGCCGGTGATCGTGGAGTGCATAAATATAGTGCGAGAGCGCTTGTAGAAATGTGAGAATGTGTTGCATACCAGGGGCAATGGTGGTCCATCTTCAGCACACACCTATCAGCGAGCAGATTAAACATGATTACATGTTATGTCGACAAAGCTTGACAGACAGGAAGAGAAAATTGAACATTTTTCCATGCGAGCTGATGAATAAAAAAAACCTACATGTCGCATGCGGAGCAGTGATGACAACGGTCCGGCTTGATAACTTGGCAGCGGTCACAGTAACGGATTGCTGCAACACAATAGCAGGTTCATTCATCAATAAACAAATGCAATTAATTGCAACTCTGTCTGAAATACGCCCATTTTTACTGTATTTTATGAACAGAAAGATAAACGACAGGAGAGGATTATACATATATGTATTAACAGCTCCAAATGAACTGAAAATGTAAAACCAAGCTAAAATATAGCACACGTCTGAAAATCTATTTGCAATCTATTAACACTAGTCTCTTTCATAGTAGCAGAACATTTGAATCACACTTTAACCGTTGTCATTATTAAGTGTGGGTCATTTATGCGTGAGTGTATTTACAGCAAATTCCACTTCCACATTAAGAGTTACGCAGTGCCCGTGAACGCATCATGATGTGAACAGCGCCTGGCCAGCACGGAGAGCACAGTGCTGGTTAGGTGGCGCTCCAACAAGAAGAAAGGAGACAATCTCGGAGGTGTTCATCGTTTGTGTGCATTACATGAACCAATAAGCGAGTTTCATGATTATGGGTGGGAGTGATAAGAAGGTCCATTTATTGTTTTTCTTTGGCTTTCTGTTCATTCAGACCACATGAAGACCAGATGAAAAGTGTGGTGAGAATGAGGAAGGGTCCTTGGCAAGGTGGAGATACATATTTGGTGTTGGAATTGAAATACTGTTGATGAGTTCGGGTCAGAATAAAGTTATAAAAGAGCGTCAGACACTGTGCGACTCTGCGGGGACGCTACGCTGTGCGTCCGTCTGCCGTCATAGCAAAGAGGGGTGGCTCGCCATGACGAACAAGCACTAATGAAGTTAAAAATTGTAATGCAAATAATTAAATGTAGTTACCGCCATTAGTGTGTTATTTCTGACAGAAATTGTGAGAGTGTTTGCGCACCTCCCGCTCCGGTGCGGGTGTAAAGTGGCAGACTCGTGGCGGCTCGCCACAGAATCTCTTGCTGGGATTCTGGCCGCTCCTCCTTCTCGTAGCGCTCTTTCTCATTCTTGGGCAGGCAGAACTGGGAAAGAGAATCATAGATTTTAGGGAGCTGGTGTGAACATATCCACACAGCAGAATCGGTCCGGATGGCGCTGTACCTCATTGGAAGGGTTGGCTGGCTTGGTGAAGATGGTCTTCCAGTAAGACCACACAAACATGACGAAAGTGAGGTGGAAGAAGATGAGGTAGACGACTGGAGAAACATGGGACATTTATGTCAACATTAGAGGGGAAAAAGGGACTTGAGAAAGACTAAAATGTCAGCCTATTTAGCCACGTGGACACAGCAACACACATTCGAGACAAACAAACACGCTCACCCTTCTCTCCTATGCTTTGGATGGTGGCTGCAAGAGACAAGAAAAAACATCAAATAAAAAGGCAGCACTGGGTGAACAAACCACCAGGCATATTTTTAGACAGCCCAAAGGAACAAAGTCCATCAAAACCAACTCTGCTCTGTTATGCTTTTGAAGGCTCTTACTCAGCAGTTTGCCCAGGTGAATTATGAATTATACCTCCTGATTGGCTACAAGACTTCATAAAGGCTTGGAAAAAAGCACATTTCAAGAGTCGAGGAACACTTTTATACGCATCCCGTTTTAGATGAAAAGCCCAATCTGTTCAGTTTTTTTCTGATGTGGTTCACTTTTCCTTACATAGTAATCCCTCGCCACGTTGCACTTCAAATTTGGCAGCTTTGCTATGTCAGGAATTTCAAAAATGAATCAATTAATAAACTGTTGGTGTTTCATGGTTGAATACAGCCTATTATTAATTTAAAAAAACACGCAAACTGTATGTATTTTTTGCTTAAATGAGGCATATTCAAGCATAAAAAATGGATAAATGAAGTAAAATACACGTATAAGGCATTCAGAAGACGCATTCTAAGATGATAGTATTCACCGCTGGTCAATAGGTGTCCGGGACACAAGGAACTCTCCCGATGCAATGTGTTATTTTCCCATATTCTGTCTACTAGATTGGGCAACACGAGTGTAACTATAGGAGTGTTATATCATGTCTAGAGGGCTATAATGATGTTCAAAACCCTATTTAGAAGGTCATGGACAGGCTTTCTATGCTCTAACTACAAAAATATTCAATTTATAAATCACGAATTCTACTTGGTGGAAATTCACTTATCACAGTTGGGTCTAGAACTGATTAACCTCGATAAACGAGGGATTACTGTACAGGCAAACCTTGGTTTTGCAAAGTTCCCGATTTTGTACAGCGAGACCCCAAACAAAGCCCTCTACACGCTGCTGACTCACTGTCTGTGCATTTTTTTTTAATTGAGCGGGACTGCTGAATAACCCGCCATGGGGCCAAAGACAGCTGCGGGTGACGGAAATTTGATTAAGATAGTGAGAAATACTCTTGAATTCACGAAATAACTCATCGCAAAGTATGAGGATAGCAACCCCCCCCTCCTCCTACTCCGCTCCTCACCAGCTTCGCCAAAAAGAGTCTTCAATCAAAGGTATAAATGGTTATTTGTCAATTATAATTATTACAGTATTTAAAACTACAATTATTGTCTATAAATGTCATTTTTGATCATATTTTAGTGTGTCTGGCTCCAATTAATTGTATTTACAATATTTTCTATGGGGAAAAATTGCTTCAGTCTTTGTGGTGCGCTGGCACCACAAAGCAGCTCGGGTGGAGTCAAGGGCATCTCTGCGGGGCGCAAGAAAATGACCTTGCATGGCTCCAATTTCTGTTCGAACCTACGACCCCCGATCCAAGGCCTGAAGGATCAAAATACCACGAGCCCCAGTCATGAACTCGTCCTGTCTGCAAATTGCACTCAAAGTAGAGGAGCAGCAGGAAAGTTTGAGATCCTCCGCTATTCAACGAAAGCTACAGAATTGCAATTAGTTGCTTCTCAAACACAGAATAGTTTGCTACATAATCGAGATTGTGTGTGCTGGCGTCTACTCTGTATTGCAGAGGTTTTAAAAGGAGGGAGCTGCTCTGGGTGCAGAAGTTTAAGAAAAATAAAGAAAAACATTTCTGATGTGAGCTTGGCAGGTTTAAACATGTCGGTAGACAAGATTACTATTGGTAGACTTCAAAACAGTACAAATTAGATGTTTACCAGATAGGTATACACTGTTTATTTAACAGGACATTTAAAGAGCACACCACTTTCTCTTTTTTACAAGTTTTTGGAGCTCTCGTGCAAACAAATCATTGTTTTCAGTCACAGTATTAGGTACAACCAGCCTGATAAAAGCTGACAATGATTTGAAATGCAATAGCTAGTGGGGCTAAATGAAGCACAAATGATGCCCACTTATCCACTTTCACTGCTAGCGAGGCATAACAAAGCACAGGGAAAGTTTGTCTGGGAACAAAATAAAATAATTGTAATAAGAATTGTACTCCGAACATTGCGGGTTGACAGCTAATTAGCTGTTTCAAGTTGGATTATTGGGCTGCAGTCAGTCCCTTTACTTCCTACAGGCGAGCGAACGGCGGCAGACTGTGCCGAGCACAATGGAAAAGCTGGCCCTAAAAGGGCTTTAAAAGAGACGAAAGATGTGCACTTACATAGACAAAGCTCCACCACGTAGGCATAATAGGACCAGCAAACCACCAGGGCGATGAAAATCACAGGTATCCATGCTAATCCCCGTTGACAGCATCTCAGTACGTGAGTGGGCGCCATCTTTCTCCCTCTGCTGGGGGAAAGGGCGTGTCTGCGTGTGACGTCACCACAGCCACCCGGAAATGCTGTACTACAAATGATTAGATACATCTTCAAGGGCTTTGTTTAGTCGTTGTTGTTCACTTTTACAAGAGATCTAAGAAAGAACAGAGGGCTTTCGTTCTTAGAAATCTGTTGATCATTTATGGCAACATTTTTCATCCACAAATGCAAGTATAGCAGTCAAAAACCCAATTTCATTTTCTTCCTCAAAGATGTTGTACAATATATTCAACCTATAGATAAATCTGACAACAAAAAGGCACTCAAAACCTTAATTTTGTCTGCTTTAAACGTTTTAAATTTAATGTAACCCGTGGCTATATTGTTTTTTGTTATTTGTATGCTGTTAATGTATACTTGTTAGCTGTCAATAAACATTTAAAAAACTACAACCTATCAGCTCTACATACAAATATGGTATATACATCCAATCAGCAAAAATATTTGTATAATATTTGTAATATTTGTTAGCAGTGGCACATTTAAATAGGAAAATAACATCATTTTGGTAGCACAAAGTTCAATTAAAGAAAAACGGTGTTTAAAAAAAAACTTGGAATGTTATGAGAAATAAAATAAAGTTGGTTGTAATTTATGGAAAATTGGGTTGGGGAGAAAGTTATATTATGCCATTTATTCATTCTCTGCGCCACTTAATCCTCTTAGGGGTCGTGGTGGTATGCTGGAGCCTATCCCAGCTGATGATGGGTGAGAGGCGGGGTACACCCTGACTGGTCGCCAGCCAATCACAGATTTTTATGGCAATAATGTCAAAGCATTTTGGGAATAAAGTTGAAATGGAGAAAAAGCTGTAATTCTACAAGAACAGAGTCAAAATATCAAGAGAAAAAAAGCAATTTTATGAGAATAAACTCATATTAGGAAAAATTACATCATTTTAGTAGCGTTGAAATATTTTCGAAAAATACACTTAAAGTACTATGAGAAATAAAAGTTTATTTTTTTTTGGAAAATTAGGTTGTGGAAAGATAATATGGGAATAAAGTCATTATGAGAAGAAAATTTACTCATCTTTTTTTAAGAGGCATGTTGAATATTTGGAAAATTCAAAAATTCAGGGGGGAAAAAAGACCAAAGTTCATAAGATTTTTCACCAACTGTATATCACAACGCTGTGATGAAGTTGTCTCTTCAAGTATATATATATATATATATATATATATATATATATATATAACTCCTTAGCATGTCTATGTGGGTTGCTTTACAAAATATCAGTCGGTGGAAAGCTTGGACACCCTTAATTACACGTAGCTTCAACATTGCAGTCCTAAATTGTGTAGAACTGCACTGCAAGCTGCTAAAGTGGAGGGCTGGCTGTTCACACAATATGACTGCAAAGCAACGATAACGTAGGTGATTATCTCTGACAGTATCAATCAAACTTATACTCTTCTAATGACAGAATTAAGTGTCTAGTGAGTAAATTTCGTAAAATGCAGACATTTTTCACCCCAAGGTGAACATGAAAGCAGCTCGTTATCAACACAACGCAACAAATTGCCAGTTTGATTTAATAAATTATACATACACATTTTAAGATGTACAATGGTCATTGCAATAATCCATGTCTTTCTCTTAAGACAAAATCTGCATTCAAAGTATTTACACATGTACAATTATCAGGCAGCGCTTTACAAAGCAAGGCAAGAACCACAACACGAATGTTAAACCTAAAAAAAAGAAAAAACAAAAATATGAAAACCCTTCTCGTGCTTACTTTGCTGTGCCATGATTATAATACATGTTTCCCTTTCTACCTACAGTATGATAGGCATTAAAGGGAAATGAATAACCATGGAATCCACTGTGATCCAATGGAGATTCTCATGGCTTACAGTCCAGTGACTGAGTTCAAAATCAAAAAGGGGCTTTGGGAGGGAGTTACGCAGTGTCACAGATGAAAATCTATTCTGTGATCGGGTTAGAGGGGGGGACTGAGCTTGCTCTTCCAGCTTTCCTTTCGTAGTTGACAAGCCTTTGGCCCACCAGGTACCTGCAAACACACACACAGACATAACTTGATTTACCAGTCCACGCCACACGCACACACAAAACGCTATAAAATACATTGAAAATAACACTACTCACTACACTACGAACATCCTTACTTGTCGTTCTTGATGTGCTCATAAAGACGTTTGAACTGTCGAATTTGGAAGGACAGGATGCCGATGAGAGAGACCACCATCAAGAGGAATGGGTAGATTCTCCTCTGCATTAGAATTTCCATCTCTGGGGTGACTCCTGGGGAAGCAACACACTTTTATCACAGATTCGGCAGCAGCAACAACATAAGTTTGGTGATACAACAATCCCTTGTTTATTGCAGTTAAGTGGTTCCAGACTCAAACAAAGTAGGATTCCTTACTTATAAATGGAATATTTTCGTAGTTAGTGCATAGAAATCCGGTTTACGACCTTCTAAAGTAAGTTTTTTTTAACATGATTAGAGCTCTCTAGACATGAACTAACACCCCTATTGTCACATTTACACTCATATTACCCAATTTAGTAGACATAGTAAGAGAAGATAAGCCATTTATGACATAAATAAGACTCGTGCGTGTGTGTTGCTGTAAATGTGTTCCGGTGCTAGGGGAGTCGAGTAAGGGGCCGCACAGGAAGCGATGTCGATGGTTCAGAGTTGAGTTTTAGCTTGGTGTGGGTTACGGTCACAGCAGTAGCCCATGTTAGGGAATATTATGCCTCTTGTGAGCTCATTCAAACCTGCAATAAAAGCCTGTTGTTATGGCAATCAAGTCTGGTGTTTGTATGTCTCCCCAGCATGACAGTAACATTACGAGAACCTAAACCTAGTGGCCAGTGTAGAATACCACATATCACAGCATCTTTGAATGAGTCTTCTGAAGACCTTGTATTTTAGTTAATTTAGCCATTTTTATGCTTGAAAATGCTTCATTTGGGCAAAAAAAAAAAAAAAGATGTAAAATTTGCTTAAATATGCACATTTTTGGCTACTAGGCCGTATTCAACCATAATATATTTTTAAAAAACCTGATAATGTACTTTTTTTTATTTATTTATTTATTTATTTTGGCCATCATCCACAATCCTTATGGGAGACATGAGCACACGTCTTTCTCTTTTGTGTGTGTTCTAAGATATACAAACAGCTAAAAAGAGGCTGCTAAGAATGCACGTAATCTGATGCATCTATTCCGCCTATAAAGACTTCTGAAAAAAACTCCAAAAACACTCCATTTACATAATGTGACCTGCATTTTAACCAAGCTACAGCAACATTGTTATTATTACTGCTGTTAACATTGTTACGCCAAAGAACTACTTTACTGGTGTAGTGACACCTCGCCGGCTAGCAAATAGCTCCGCCACTGCTGCTGTGTTATTGAGTTTGGAAAAGTTAATGCTAGGTGTAGCATTCCTTTTTATGTTGCTATATGAAATCAATGCGCCCAGGAAGGAAGTTCAAAGTACACAAAATACTATAAGTATTACATGTTGTCATGAATGTGCCGATGGGCAAAATGAATATTGTTTAATTGTTTATTAAAAAGTGGCCAAAGCGACACTCACCGACAGCAGGCACCACCCCAGCCGCGATCATGTAGGGCACACACAAGGACAGCAGCAGGACTGAGATGACGGGTGCTGCCAGCTTACGGATGATGAACTGAAGATCAATGTTGCGAATTCCATTGGCGTACACCTTGAGGAGGGGGGGAAAAAAGTTTCCCAATATGCCTCCGCACAATTGCTACAGTGACAGAATGACAGAAAACAAGCATCTACCTGCTCAATGACGGTCTTCAGCCACCACTGAGGACCCATCAGAGTGATGGCCGCTATGATTTTGGCATGAAGCACTCCAAGAGCCCAGTCCTGCATACAACAGAGGGAAAAATGTTTGGACGTTCCAAAATAAACAAATGTGAGAGAGCACACGTCCTACCTGCCAGGGGTAGAAGAGGGGCGTTTGATCCAGAGGTACCCTGAGTGGAGCCACAATGACCAGCTCAAAGAGCAAACCCAGCAGCAGAGGGATGACTCCAGCCACCAGAAGAGCAACAACCAGGGTTTTAAGGATCTAAGGAATTAACATGTAGTGTGGTTGTTTGTATGAAAATGGCAATGCACAGTTCCCTCCTTATTAGGTACACCCGTCACTAGAAGAAGCTATTAATGACACCCACCATGAGCGTCCACTCCTGAACTTTGTGCATAATGACGGTGCGTCCTTGAGGCATCCAAGCCAGCAGCACAGTCACGCCGCGGATGGACAGCCAGCAGACATACAGGCCGCATGCTGCCGTGTACAGCTCGTGGATCTTAGAGCTTCCTGTCCAGAAGGACATCAGCCAGCGTCCGGTGAACACTGAATCATAAAAATGTACATATATACATCATTCTCAACCCCATGGTGGTCTCCTGGCGTGCTTGAAGAATTGGGAAATTGCTATTTCAGCTCAAGAGAGCAGCATCAACAGCACGCAAGCCTATAAATAGTTCATTTGTGGTCTGTGGGCGCGGATGAGTGCTGTGGAAAACCGCTAGTCTCTCACCTGGTAGGGTCAGGCACACCAGACTGGCCATCAGCAGGGTCATACACATAAACGCTATCAGCAGAACAATCTGGGAGGGAAGTGGACAAAAGTTTAAGCCTAAAAACACTAAACAACCTTCTCCGCTGTGGGCAAGCACACCCTTGTGAATTTCAAGCCGACTACAAATTAAGAGGGAGGTTTCTTCTTGTGGCTTCATGAAATGCTTCTATTGTGGTTGCATTTGACACAAGTTGCCAGTTAAACGTTTTCACGATGAAGCGGTGCAAAAATCGGGGGTATTCTCACCCTGAACGGGAAGCGGAGGGGTCGGTGGTACGGTTGAAAGCCCACTGGACCGCCTTGCTGCAAAATGGCCTGGTGGGCCGCATGCAGCCCCTCGCCAACAGCTGGCGGCGGGTTGTTATTGTTGTTATGGTGCCCCGGGGGAGGGTTGTTGTTGTTGACGGGCTGGTTAGTGTCTGTGTCCTCTTGCTCTCCTAGGAGGTAGGAGTGCAGGTCTCTGGTGGCGGAATGGATATGAGTGAACAAATCACGGCTGAAATGGGAACACATTGAAGCAGGACGCTGGCTTGAGGACTCACAGTAAATATCCAGCACTGACTGTCCAGGCCCTAACTAAGCCTTTGAGCCACTGGCGAGTGTGTCCTTGCTCCAATAAAGCTGGCAGCACGACCTGAAGCAATAATAGCTCCAACGACAGCTCGCTGACTGGGGCATCGCTGAGGTGGGAAAGTTCAGAAAGTGATTTTGAAGCAACGTCCTGTTTAGCAATCTAAATTTGTGTGCAAGATAAACAATATGTGCCCTTGTGGTACAATTGAATGGTATTTTTCTGCTGTTACCTGTAGAGCATGACGTTGTACGGCAAGAAGGCGGGCATCAGTAGTTTAATCAGCCTGATGGGGAGCCACAGCATTAGCAACACAATGGAACCAAACACCACCACGGACAGAATGAACCGCCGCAGGTGTCTGTAAATGGGAAGGTGGATCATCTCCTGAACTGGGTTAAAATCTGGGTCGTTGAGGTTTCTCAGAAACCACAGCACTCCAGGCCTCAGCACCTGACAAATAAAGGGTTTTTTTCTTTTTACACAAACAATATTCCTTCACTGGCCAAGATTCAGCCGCTGGAGACGGTGTTACCTCTCTCAGGAGTAGGATGAAGGAAGCAAAGTAAAAGACGTAGACCATGCCGACGAGCCAGTGAAGGAACATGGTGGTGCCCGGTGCGGATTTGAAACTCATCTCGCGGTCTTTCAGTGAGGCATCGAACATCTCCTGCAAGTTGACCAAGAACGTTCAAATAATTCACTGCTGCCCAGAATGATGCAAAGTCAAAATGAATGAATTCAAATGACAGTATATCCCTCGCCACTTCGCGCTTTCAATTCCACAGCTTCACTCATCATGCTGTTTTGTGGTTGAATACCACCTATTATTAGTCAAAGAAAAATGCATATTAAAGCAAATTTAACTTAGCTGTTGTCTAAATTAAGCATTTTTAGGCATAAAATGGCTAAACGAATTAAAACACAAAAATGCATGTAAAGATGTAATGATATGTAGTATTCTGCACTGGTCACTAGGTGTCAGTAATGTTAATGTAATTTTCGGTGAGACACACAAGCACCAGACATTTATTGCAGGTGTGAATGATCTCACAACAGGGACAATAATCCCTAACGAGTTACTGTTGTGGCCCTAACCTATGACCAAGCTAAACATCAACTGTGAACCCCCCACATCACTTCCTGTTCTCCCCCTTTAGTTCCCATAACACCAGCACATTTACAGCAACACAACACAAGCATGAGCTCCTATTTATGTCTTATTTTCTCGTAATATGTCTACTATATTGGGTAATGCAAGTGTAAAAGTAACTATAGGGAGGTTGTTTCATGTCTAAAGGGCTCTAATAGTGTTAAAAACTGCACTTTGAAGGTCGTAAACAGGTTTCCTATGCCCCAACTATGGAAATATTCCATTTATAAATAGGGAACCCTTCTTCACAGAAATGAACTTATCATGGTTAGGCCTAGAACCAATTAACTGCAATAAACAAGGGATTACTGACATGGAAGAAAAGGTTTCATTTAAGACATGCCAGTTCTCTTGTCAATCCATTCTTTACTCTTCTCTAAATAGGATTCCGGTTTTATTTAGGACAATTTGATGCCAAGATAAAAGGCAGTGCCATGGACCAATTGTAGCAACACCCCATATCTATTTTATCTCTGGTTCACTTCAGGACAGCACACGAAACGGGACACGTCTGATTTTGAACAGCTGCTATTGATAGTCGCGAGACAAAGGGGTCACAAAGCGAATGATGCTAATTTGACATTATGAAATAAAACAATCAGTACCAATACTTACAATTACGTTGGCCTTAAAGTGAACCGATGGCCAAGATACAGGACAAAAGGCAGAAATTTGTTTGCCCAAGACATGGGCAGACTGCAGCTCATCATCAGCTCAGAAGCTGGTACTGCTTATGTTGCACACTTCAATTGCACACTGCTCTTAACAAGTAGAATTGTAAATACCTCAATATAATTGCACCCTCAATATTCCTGTAAATAATGCTATGGTTCTATTTAACTCCATCAATAGTTCTTCCGCTGCTGTTTTGCACTGCTACACGGTCATTTTATATTTTTTATATTTCTACTTGTGTCTTATACTTTTTATTTACTTATTTATTGATGTGCAACCCACCAGAACAAATTCATTGTAGTGTGCTAGATATATACCTGGCAATAAATATGATTCTGATTATGCAGAGTAGAATTGTCCAGAAAAGTATAGACGTTACGATGTGGTTGAACTCATAACGTAATGATGAATATGCCAAACCAAAGCCCGTCTTACTAGAGAGCAGATGTCGAGCCACCAGCCACAGATCAGCGGGAAAACACCAATCTCCACGACAACCAGCAGGGACACCTGCAACCAACAGACAGTGTTAAAATTCTACTCTAAATAATACTGTAGTTTGAACTTGGAGCATTTTTCATTGTCTGGTTGCAAATGAAATATTACCCTGAGGTATGTTCAGGTGTTTTCACGGTGAGAAATATAAATCGGGTGATTTATTACCTTGACAACGATGTAACAGACTCCCAGGAGGCGTCGGGAGCGCTGAAAGCGAACCAGAGCAGCCAATCCCTACAATATCCTTGTTAAGGTTCAACATCACCAACACAAAAAAAACCCCAAAAAACATTTACTATGCCTATAAACGCTCCATATAAGGATACATGACAGAGTATGAGCGTCATGGCCAGCAGTATATAGCCAACAATTGTTGTTATTAAGCCTTCGAAATGGGAAGCTTGAACCTGAAAGAAAATATTAAGAGAGTCACACATCAGAATCATCATCATGCACGGTGACATTCTTATGAAAGCTTACATATTCCTCAAAGCCAAGACCCACGACAGAGAAATGCCCGATGTGGTAGGGACAAAATGCTGCAAGAGAAGGGAAATGCTGTTATCAGAGGGAACTAAAGGCCTTTGGAATAATGGTATTACCACAAGCATTGGACACAACTATACATTAGCTTACGTGTACCTACCAAACACCAGGATGAAGAGCGTGTTAAGGGACACCACCCAGAACACATGCTCCTAGAGGACAAACATCAGCGGTCATGAAGTGAGACCATTCTCAGTGTGAAGCTAATTAGGGGATGCGAATACTACTGACCAGAAAAACCAGAGATCCATCCAGGCCAAGCATCTGCAAATTAAACAATTTCAGGGCTTGAAGTGCTTTTTGAGCCATATAATTTGGGGCAAAACAGTAATAACTTGTAATCTTACCCTTTCCCATGTGAGCTCTTCAGCCGCTCGGTCCCACTCTAAAGCATTCCAGTTCATGTCATCTACACAACATATAGCAACATTAAATGTAACAACTGAGGAGAGCCGGTCACATCAAAATAGCTGCAAATACAGAATTACCCCCACTATCAAATGTTCAGCCATACATGATGGAATTCTTTAGAATTAGGAAATACTAAGATCATAAGTGCTAAGCTGGTCACACGTTACACACGATACTGTAATATACAAGTCACATTCTTCCCCTTTTTAAATGTAAATGAAAGAAAAGAGCCCCGCGTGGGACTCCAACCTTGTGCTCCATTGTTGGGGTCAGCGTCTTCAGCAGCCACCCCCTCCTCTTCTTCCAGCTCGGGGTCGTCGCCCTGCTCTGGTGGATCCGGGGGCTCTGGTTCTGCCTCATTCTGGGCTGGCGGTTCTGCAGGGACTGGGTGAGCTGGGGGCTCATCAGCTGCTCCTGGGCCCGCTGCTTGGGCCTGAAGGGACAAAATGGCTGATTTTGGGAAAGGAATACAGTAATCCGTCGTTTATCGCGGTTAATCGGCTCCAGCCCCAACCGTGATCAGTGAAGAAGGATTCCTTATTTATAAATGGGATATTTGCATAGTTCCAGCATAAAAAAAAAACCTCTTTACAACCTTCTAAATATGATTAACATTATTAAAACCCTCTAGACATGAAATAACACAACAATAGTCACCTTTACACTCGTATTACCCAATATAGCAGACATATTAAGAGAAAATAAGACATATATACATATACACTCGCACGGAGAATTCCTTGTTGTTCCTTGTTTTACTCCCAATTTGTGCACGGTACTTCCTGTAGTGGCTATTGTCTCATCAAGGCAACGTTACTGACACCTAGTGACCAGTGTAGAATCTTACATATCATCATAACATCTTTGAATGAGTCTTCTGAATGCCTAATATTAGTAACTTGAATAATTTAGCCATTTTTATGCTTAAAAATGCTTAATTTAGGTGAAAAATACATACATTTGGTTAAATATGCATATTTTTCACTAATTATAGGCCGTAGTCAAACATGAAACAGTGATGGTTTATAAATCAATATCCATCTATCTTCTCAAGATTCAAGATTCAAGATTCAAGAGAGTTTTATTGTCATGTGCATAGTACAACAGCAGTTATACCATGCAATGAAAATCTTATTCTATGCCGCTTCTCCTCATTAGGGTCGCAGGGGTATGCTGGAGCCTATCACAGCTGACTTCGGGCGACAGGCGGGGTACACCCTGCACTGGTCGCCAGCACATATACACAAACAACCATTCATACCTATGGACAATTTCGAGCCAATTAACCTAACATGCATGTTTTTGGATGTGGGAGGAAACCGGAGTATCCGGAGAAAAACCACGCACGCACAGGGAGAACATGCAAACTCCACACAGAAGTGCCCCAAGGGAGAATCGCACGCTCGCCTTCCCAATCTCCAGGCTGTGACAGTGTGGCCAACATGCTAACCACTAGACCAACGTGTGGCCTATTAATCAATATATTTTTGTGTGGCGAGGGATGACTGCACACTGTGGTCACACCTCATGTGTGCACCAATTCATTAGGAACACCTATTGATATGCATAACAGCTCTGCAGATAAACGTGGTTTAAAATGTGACTGGCATGAATGGGAGGTGACAAAATAGGGAACGTTTACAAAGGCACCTCATTGGCTTGCCCAGCTGCATTGGGAGGTGGCGCCTGGTGCTGTTCCAACCACTGGGGAGCACCGCCGTGGACTATCTGCTCCCTGAGCCACACCAGGCTAATAAACGCACACAGGGTGCAGGTGACCACGAAGCAGCCCTGCAGACAGTCTGCCAGCAGGTTCTCCCTGCAGAAACACACACAATAAACCGTAACACATACAGAAAACATTATACCAAGTGCTACATGCCATGCTTTTGCAAGAGTGCGTGTTGCTGCGCTCGTCATCATCACTCACGTGGACAGCATGTCCAAGGGCAGTGTCAGAAGTGAGCTCACAGAGCCAGTAAAAAGACACTTGTAGATGCGACCTGAAACGGATGAAGAAAAGGTCATCATCGACATATCACGCCAACATTGTTTACATTGCTTACTGAAGGGGATTAACACTTTTAACATGTGATGTTTATTATATAACGGCTGCAAAGTGGTAATTCTGTGACTCAACCATAAACAGGAGCTCATGTGGAACGCATGTTTGAGCCACAGAGAGGTTTGCCGTAGCATTTAGGAGGAGGAAGAGCGATCTGGGTGAACGTGGACGCAACATTCTATGACTCACATGCTGTAAGAGGAACCACGCCAAGCCAAGCGAACGCCACCAGGGTGTAATGGAACCAGTAGCGGATGGCCGTGCCCACACTGGTCAGCAGGCCGGCACAAATGTCCTGAATGGGCAGGCGTGACGGCATGTCGGGGGAGTAGACTGCAGCAGACATAGGATACACAGTAGTTACAAATCAATGAAATATTATTCACAGGCTTCTTGCACCTTTTAAAAGACACCGATTCAATCACTTGCCAAGCAACCAATGCCGCTTTTTTATGCCACAATGGTAAATTACTGATTAATAAGAAAAAAGTATCGGACAAAAGTAAGTACAGTAATCCCTCGCCACTTCATGCTTCAAATCTCGCAGCTTCACTATGCTTCATCAAACAGCTTCATCATGGCTGTTTGTGGTTGAATGTGGTCTATGCATATTTATAAACATTTTATGTATTTTTTGGCAAAATTAACCATTTCCAAGCATAAAAATGGCTAAACGAATGGAAAATACAAATATAAGACACATTCATACAGTATATAGGACTCTAAGAGGGCTCTAATTAGGTTAAAAGCAGTGTTTAGAAGGTCGTAAACAGGTTTTCTTTCTATGCTCTAACTAGAAAAATATTGGCTTTATAAATTAGGAAATTCAATTATCACGGTCAGGTTTGGAATCAATTAACCGCGATAAACAAGGGATTGCTTTATTTAATAATATTTATATTTAATTTATTTAATATTGGAAATCCATCGAAGCCACAAGCACTTACTTGGTGTGAATGCGAATCTGTGCTTGCATAATTCACAATACTCCTTCCTGCTGTGTTTCAGCCACTGGACCAAACTGGAAGACAATGTTTGAAAAGTGAAGGCAGCGAGCGTATATACTCTGCGACGGCGTACTTATGTGCGTTTACAATCACATGGCGCAGTCTCTCTTCATTATGCATACGATCATTTGTGAAGACGGAACTTGAACTGAAAAAAGTCAAACTAAGTTGCTCCTCTGCCGTTAGTTGCTCCAGCAGGGTGGCGTGAAAGTTACGCCTGGTCGGTTTTAACAGCTGCCAGAAGCATCCAGGCTCTTTTCCTCTATAGACGTATACCCACAAACCTCACCCCCCCGACCCCAGCTCACACACAAGAGTCACATGAGAACACAACACAATATGGCTGTGTTGGTGTCCCTTTCACAAACGCCATTGCACACCTCAGGTCTGAAATATGACTCGCACCAAACCAGCGTGAGCTAACTGAAAAGCCTGTTTTTATCCACAGCTCTTACGTTACGTTGGCGTCCTCAACCCTTTCCCCCGTAACGTCCCGTTAGTTAGTCTGACATAACAAAATACAAAGTCCCTGACAAAAATGAAAATCCTGTTAGATTTGAGCTTTTATTGCTGTGTGGTAATCTGATCATAAACCGCTTTGATCATTACCTAATGACAAAACCACTCAGGGGTAACAAATCCTGGGGTTATTTTTTTTTTTTTAGCACGCGACACTAAAAATAGCCTGAGTGACAGATTATATCTACAATACTGACTCTTAAAGACCTCTTGCGCACAAACGCACAAAGCCAAGGGTAGGGGAAAAAAAAAAATAAAATGTGTTGACAATTACGGAGAATGAGGAATTTGTAGAAATATTTGCACATTTTGTGGTTTTGAGTTTTGAGAGTTTAACAATGACGTGAAGTTCAACACATCTCAACGACCAAAAAATAAAATTCCAGTAATTATGCATATTCAAACATGATTTTTTTATTTAAAATCTTTTTTTTTTATTTCATGCCTTGTTTTAAGAACTTTGACCATTTTTTAATCAGGATTTTTTAAGGGTTTCTTTTATTATTACTAATATTACTGTATTTTATTTTATTTGTAGAATAACTATTTAAATTTTATTGCTTTTTAAATTGGTATTTCAGTACAATTTTTTTTATTTTAAGTGACTTTTTAAAAATCTCATGCCTTGTTTTTTATGACCATTTTTTGTCAGGATGTTTTTAAGGTTTCCATTATTATTGTATTTTATTTTTATGATTTCGACCATTATGGACATTTTTTAAAATTAGTATTTCAACTTTGTGGCCATTTTTAAAATCAGTATTTCAGTAAATTGATTTTTTTTATGTCATGTCTTATTTTTAGAACTTTGACCATTTTTAATCATAGTCTTTTTTTTATTATTACTTTTATTGTATTTCATTTGTTAAATTTACAACTTTATGGCTATTTATGTATTTATTATTACAACATTCTATTTTATTTATTTTTTTAGGCTTTCTTCTAGTATTATTATATTATCAAAATATTATTATATATTATTAAATTGGCCATTTTTAATCATGATTTTCTTTTATTACTGTACTATGATATCTTTCTATAAAACTAACAATATTAGGATTGGTGCTTCTTTATATTTATTTATTTCTACAATTTAGACCACAAAATATGTTCCTAATTTTTGTATGTATCTTCTTATGCCCAGACCACGTGTGTGCCCTTCGTGAATCATTTTTTGCATTGCCATGGCACATTTTCATTGGTTTTTGATCGCTGTCACTTACCATTCCTGGTGGATGAACTTGATGCTGCCGGTGCAGACGCAGGGGTGATACAGAGGTTTGTCTGGGGTGCCCTCGGAGCGGCAGACACGACAAATATCCGCTAAGAAAACGACACACGCACAAACAAAAAGACAAGTATGTTACATTCTTACTTTTGAGATATGCGGCAAACAGACTTGACGGAAAAAATAAACACTATGTAAGAAATGTAAATTGTGGAAGGGATCATTCCCTACACTGATGGAGTTATTTAGTGATAAATGAGTGAGACAATATGCAGTCCACTCACCAGACCCTTCATTAGGTACAATCGGTACATTAGGTACATTGGGTACATCTTAGGTACAATAGACATATCTCAAATTCTCCCTTTAGAAAGATAACACCGCTTTCACTTTGATAACACACCAGTAAAAATGCCAATCAAAACTAAATATCGGAATTACGTTATTATTCAGTGTACCAAATGAGGTGACCCTTGATTTGAACGGCTGATGACATCACCAGGAACTTCTGGTCCTTTCTATTTGTCTCGACTCCGGTTTCATCGACGTGTGTGGCCATATAAACAAACATTCTACCATTTGTTAGCCTTCAGACAGCATCTCGAAGCAGTACTACATTGCAATGTGACGTTATCCAGTTAGCTAAGGTACGTACGAGCAGGCCAGCTCGGCAATAGCAGGCTTGGTTCTCGGTGATGCGCTGAGCTAATGCTATTTACCTCCTAATAGCGGGCCATCGACGAGACAACCTCGTATTTACCTTCTTCGGCCGTGTCCATGTTGTTTACAAAGCAGCAGTCGCGGTTTCTTCCAGGTGGAGCTTGTTCAGCGAACCCATCAACGACAGGCGAGATGGCTTAGCTAGCCACTTTAAGCTAGCGCGACAACGTTAGCCTTATGGGTCAGATGCATTGGCAGTCATAAAATGGTTTCCCAGTAGATGGAAACGCCGGCGCTTGCCTCGCTGTTATATATATTTTTGTTGTTTTTTCTTTTTACATCCAAACGTTATTCGATCACTGCCAATGTTGCGGTTTTTTTTACAGTTGACTTGAGAAACACCACATCTTCTATCCGGCTGTAATGACAGTTGAAACGCAGGAGACAAATGGCTAAGTAAAGCCTGCTAACGCATGCGTAGTACTCACCAGCTATATTTTAGCTTCTTCTACGTTAGGCCTTATACCGCCATCTGGTGTATTGGAGTGTGCACTCCAGTCTTCAAAACTCCTTTATCCAGATCGCATTTAATTGAAGTGTCAGAGTTATATTTCACAATTACTTGTTTTAAATTAACCCATAAATGCCACAAGCTAACAATATATCATATATTTCATTTTAGAAAATTTACAGGTCATAATCTGTGCCGTTTTCCGTTTTAATTGACCAATTGTCATTCTGACACAACCACATTATCGGCGCCGTGGCTTAGTTGGTTAAAGCGCCTGTCTAGTAAACAGGAGATCCTGGGTTCGAATCCCAGCGGTGCCTTTTCAGGCTACGTATCAAATAAAAAAAGAGGGTTTAGTGTTTGAGACGTTGTTAATACAAGTATAAATTAATATGAATGTTTGACATAATTCTCGTGATGTTTAACCCCCCCAAATGCAATTTGATCCAAAAATCCCGCTGATGACCACATTTCCTCCAATTCGCTCCCTGCAGCAGTATGACGCTGGTCCGACTCTTATTTTGAAGGTTCTGACCGGAATGTGTCGATCACCGATCTCACACACATGCGCGCAGTCCTGCAAGACTGGCGATTCATTCCGTTCCTCTCCTCGACGGTTGACAACCCGGTATACTTTTTATTTAAATTAAACATATTTTCCGCTGCGTTGTTTGCGTTTTCGCTTGGCGAAAGCAACTTTTCAATGCATGTGCAACTTTTTGTTGCTTTCTGTTCTGTGCAAAATGCTGTGTCACGATTGTGTGACTTGTTTTGCATCGTGTTGTTTGTTGTTTGATTGTACGAGAGACACACCTGTGTTTGCACTATTATAGGGTCTGACTGACACGTTCCGGGTCACTGTGTCCACCTGACGCGTGTGTGTCAGCAGATGGCAAATGAGGCGAGACCTTGCCCATGTGATATCGGGGATCGAATGGAGTATGGGGAACTCGGCCAGGAGGTCCAAATCGAGCATTTCAAAGCATATTTAGTGAAGCCATCTACAGTGTCTGAGAAGGCCGTTATTGTCATCCAAGACATATTTGGGTGGCAGCTTCCCAACACCAGATACATGGCTGACATGCTGGCTGCCAATGGATACACGTGTGTGAAATCTATTTATTAACCACAGTATATTACGTGAAGCTTTGGCTTCTTACCGTACAGCTGCCTGTCTTTTGCTATTTTTAGGGCCGTTTGTCCAGATTTCTTTCTTGGAAAAGAACCGTGGAGCCCATCACAGGACTCGTCCACATTCATGGCATGGCTCGAAGACAAAAAGTCGACCAACATCAATAAGTAAGCGCTTCATTTTTTGTTTAAAAGCCGCATTGAGATGTGAACGTGCTGGAAGAGCATCGCACTTACCACTTGCTAGCTTGACGTTTTCCTCTGATTTCAGATCAACATTTGCAATAAAAGGGAGTGTTGTAATAATTGGATTAGATTCAGCTCCAGACACCCCCCCATCTCTCTTCGATTGCCATCGTTGACTCCTGACACAAAGGCCAAAACATGCCTCACATGATAAACAGACGGAATCGGAGTCGCAGCACAGCCTTTAGCCTTGTCTTCAGGTTCAAGTTGTTGAAATTCCAATATTGACTTAGGATAAAATAAGTTTTGTGGCTGGATTGGTGGTCAAAGCTGCAGCCTGCGCAAACAAACAAGCATTTGAGTCTCATAGCACACAATTATTGTATGGTGCATTCAAGAACCGCTTTGAAAAACAATGCTTTACGGGAAAAAAACGTTAGACGTGTGCAAATTGTGGGCTTTGTAACAGTGGCACATGTATGCTGTACATTTTACCTGTATTAGCACACAAATTATTACCGACTTACGATGAATGAGATATGTTTTCTGCAGAAAAAATGACTATTTAAAATGAAAAATAGACACATCCAATAATTCAAACTGCGGCCTGGGGGTCATTTACAGTCCTGTGACACATTCTAAAATCACAAACAACTTTAAAAAAATTAAAAAAGCAGTAATTTTACAAGAATAAAGACAAAATATTAGAAGAATAACGTCATATCATTGAGAAAAAAAATAGCATGAAGGTGAAATATTAAAGATTAAAATATGTATATATTTTTAAAAATCGTATTTGCAAAGAAGTTGCAATTTTTGGAAAATTGAGAAAACCTTAGAACATTATGATTAAATAAAGTCAAAATATTATGAAAATGACACGAGGAAAAAAAATACAGAAAGTTGAAACATTTGTAAAAAAAAAAAAAAAAATACAAAAGAAATCGCAAAAGAAGTGTAATGAAAGTTCATAGTAATACCCTTTGTCACAGATACTGTATATACGTATATAAAACAAAAAAATACATGAAAAATGTCTCGGCATATCTACATGATTAGGTTTTAAAAATAATTAAAAGTGGCCCCCACATCCTTTAATTTCACAGCATGCAGCCCTCAGTGGAAAAACTTTGGACACCCCTGCAATCATCCCTCACCGCTTTGAATTTCACAACTTCACTCTATTAAATAAAAAAACTATATTCATACATTAAAAAAAAAAATGCATAGTAAAGAAAATTTTACGTATTTGCAAGCATTAAAAATGGCAAAATGAAGTAAAATGCATATTTAAGGTATCCAGAAGTTTCATTCAAAACTGCTATGTAGTACACTGGTCGCTAGGTGTCAGTAATGTTACAATGACAATAGCCACCACAGGAAGCACTGTACAGAATATGCTAACGTATGAGTCTATATTATGTCTTATGTGCACTATATTGGGTAATACAAGTGTGAAAGGTGACGATGGGGTGATATACCAGCTGTATACCTTCCAGAGAGGTGGATGCTTTGCTGAGGCTCCTGGTGAAGCAATGTGGGGCCAAACACATAGGAGTGGTGGGCTTCTGCTGGGGAGGGGCTGCCACACATCATATAGCCCTGCACTACCCCGAGGTGTCAGCCGGAGTGTCATTCTACGGTATGTCATGTGTGCAGCAGCGACCGCCACTCTTAAACACTTCAGTCCTTGTTTGTCGCGGTTTCCTGATTTGCTCACGTCCTGCAGGGATCGTCCGAGAGGGAGAGGACAGATATGACCTGAAGAGTCCAACCTTGTTTATCTTTGCAGAGAATGACAATATCATCCCGTTGGATCAGGTCGGCATTTATTTTTGATATATCCCTGAAGAATCAGTAATATAACCACCGGCGCGTCCTTTTGTGTCGTCCAGGTGAGCGGTCTGGAAGCAAAGCTGGAGGAGAAATGCACCGTGGATTACCAAGTGAAGGTCTTTCCCGGACAGAGCCATGGGTTCGCACACCGAAAGAGAGAGGACATAAACCCCATAGACGAACCCAGAATTCAGGAGGCCAGAGCTGATATGATCAACTGGCTGAACAAATATATTTAAATCACTGCAAAAGGTACTATCAAGTATGAGAGGGTGGCTGGAGCACAATGAGGCCAAATGTAGAGTGGGGCAGTGATGTGACTTCATTATTTTTTCCAGGGATTAAAAAGCATCTCAGGCTGCGTCCACATCTACAAACCAGCATGGGGGGCCTTATTTATAAATGAAATATTTTTGTAGTTCGAGCACAGACAGACATCTGTTTACAAGCTTCTAAATAAGGTTTAACATGATTAGAGCCCTCTAGACATGAAATAACACCCCTAAAGTCACCTTTACACTCCTGTTCCCCAGTATAGTAGACACAATAAGAGAAGATAAGATATAAATCTTAAGACTTGTTTGTGTATGTTGCTGTAAATGTGTTCTGTTGCTACGGGAGCTGAGGGGGGGTGGAAAGGAAGTGACGTCAGGGGCTCAGGTACATTTTACAGCCGCAACAGTACTCTATGTTAAGGATTATTGTGCTTTTTGCGAGACAATTCAAACCTGTGATAAAAGCCTGTTCTGGTGATCAAGCCGGGTGCTTGTGTGTCACACTCAACATTACAGTAACATTACTGACACCTAGTGACCAGTGTACAATACTACACATCACATCTTTGAATGCCTTATATTTGTTTTGTACTTAATTTGGCAATTTTAATGCTTGAAAATGCTTAATTTAGGCAAACAATGTGTAATATTTGCTTAAATGTGCATATTTAACTTGTAATAGGCCGTATTCAACCACAAAACAGCAATGATTTATGAATATATTTTACAAAAAACGATAGTCATTAATGAGTCATTAATTTAGTGAATATCGTCCCTGGCCTCGTGCCTAAGACAAATCTTAGCATGTTTTAATCTCGCAAGATCTTGTAACACCCGGATATTAAGTATTAAACTTACTTTATGCAGAGTGATGGCATGAAATACACCCATAGCTGCTACATATTTCCACAGATCAACATTTTAATGGAAAGTTTGATACTGGAACAGCGTTTCGGTACCAAATGATAAATAGCGGTAAGCGGTGCAGCTTTCGGTGCTCGGGAAGTGCCTACGATCAGCAGCTCAAACATGTTACCGCGTTCTAGACCACAGCCGAGCCTGCCGGTGTTCGGGGACGGTGGGTGTGGAGGTTTTAGTCCTCGCACTCTCCCGGGCTTCGGATGTCATCGATCTTGAGGATCATCTTGACGACTTGGGTGGCCAGCAGGATCTGCTGCTTTTTGCCGATGAGGGTCTCGATGACGTGCTGCTGCTTCATGTCTGAGTGAAGTAGAAAGACGTTTTAGCGGTGAGGCGAGGGGATAATTTCACGCGGATGCTCACCGTTGGTGCTGTTGTGCAGACAGTCGATGCCCAGGTAGGGGTTGTTGTCTCGGACTTGTCTGGCTCTGACCTCTGTCATGGTCTGGATGGGATTGAGGCCGCTATTCTCAGCCAGCGCCATTGGGATGACCTCTAAGGCGTCTGCAAATGACCTCATTGCATACTGCTCCAACGAAGGGCACTTGAAGTTCAATGCAAGACAAAAATTGAGTACTGAGGTTGCCAATTATTGCATTTAAAAAAAAAATGTAGGAACCGTTTTACCCTTTACCTTATCTGCAGCCTGATTGACAGCCAAAGCGCAAGAAATCTCTGAGGCTCCTCCTCCATAAACCACACGGTTGTCTCTCACCAGGTTGCGAATTACGCACAGAGCATCGTGGAGTGCACGCTTGGCCTCATCGATGATCTAATAAAGGCAGATGGAGGCGCAGAAGTAAACCAAAATAGTCCCGAGGGGGTCAGCGTGCATCGAATCAGATTCATTCTCCGTCTGACCATCTTGTTGCCTCCACGTATGAAGATGGTCACAGCCCTGGTGTTCTTGCAGTCCTGGATGACCAGCATGTGGTCCTTTGTGGTGCCAAAGGAGATCTCCTTCACTAAGCCGGCAGTGCCGAGCTTCTCTGGAGTCAGCTCACAGAACCTGGGCACAATGCGCCCCCCTGTGGCGATGGCGATCAACTGCACAGGGAAAATTAGTAAGTTGACTGAATCCTGAAGACACAATCATGGCCTCAACCCGGGATGCGCATTTTTCAATCATTACGTCACAACCCAGTTTTATTTTATTTGTATTTTTTTTACACGTTTAAGTCGTTTTTTTTAATTGCCCTTCATCTGTCAAAACATTAATAAATTAAGTCCTAAAACAGGAAATTCTTAATTATAAAATAAGATGAAATGAGATAAATTGACAAAATTATGAGACAAACTGTGGGATGTTATTTCATGTCTAGAGGGCTCTAATGTAAAAAAAAAAACATATCTAGAAGGTTGGGAAATTATTTTTCTTTGCTCTGACTACAAAAATATTCCATTTATTAATAAATGCACTCAACAGTTGGACCGAAAACAGATTAACTGCAATAAACATGACAGCGGCAACCTTGCGCAAAACATACAATCAGAATGACTTCAAATAAGACTGGAAATAGTCCATTGAGTCCAAGAAATCACAGTAAAACAGATGTGATGGGACAAGCCAACAGGCCATGGCTGGAATGAGACGGTACTTTCCTTCATAGTTTATTATAAAGAAGATTCATTTTGTCTTTTTGGTCGTCTTACATTGAGGGTGGAGTTATGTTCTGGTCTATACTGTATTATTCTTAGCACAAGTCAACTTTGGCGACAAGCATCTCACCTCAATCTCAGGCCCTCCGACCCAGCGGACAGCGGGTAACTTGTTCTGCAGCAGCAGGTGGTTGGCTTCATCATCAAAGCCCCACTGGCAGATAGCCAAGTTGGCGCCGTTGCTTTTGACCTAAAACAAGGCAATCTGGATGTAAACCACGTGGAAAGCTAGCAGCTATGTTTTTGAACAACGAACCTGTTGGATCATCTCCTCAAACTTCTCCTTTTCATATTTCTGGAGGGCTTTGTAGTCCTCAACAGACGTGACGTCCAACTTGTGCTTGGTCTTGGGCTTCGGGGGCTCGAACGGGCAGGTGAGGATTGCGATTTTAACATCTTTCAGAACCTGAGTTGCAGTAAAGAAGAGTCAGAATTTGCCACGTTCTTCACGCTCAATGTTCATGTGATGTTCTTACCTTTGGCATCTGCGGGTGACTGAACTCTTTGTCGACGATGACGCCCTTGATGAGCTGCGTGTCCTCCAGCTTGCCTCCCACCTTGCCCTCCATCTTGATAAGCTCAAAGTCCACGTCTTTCCTCTCCATGTCGGCCACGGTGAGGATGGCGTTCACTGCAATCTCTGCCATCTGTCTGTGGCACCGGTTGA
Source organism: Dunckerocampus dactyliophorus (assembly GCF_027744805.1). Taxonomy (NCBI): domain Eukaryota; kingdom Metazoa; phylum Chordata; class Actinopteri; order Syngnathiformes; family Syngnathidae; genus Dunckerocampus; species Dunckerocampus dactyliophorus. The sequence goes on along the minus strand of NC_072839.1, from coordinate 3,738,565 downwards.
TGCTGAAAGCGGAAGGAAGGAAAGCTTAGCTAAAGCAACGTAAAATCTAAAACAACCGTCAATAAATTGATTGCGTGTGGTAGACTCACACTTTAGAGCCTAGCGTTGTCATGGCGGTCTGAATGAGCGGTTCCGTGTTGTTGGGATCGCAGGGGAACGTTTCCCCGATTTTGTCAAGCTGCTCGATGGCGATGCGGGCGGCTTGGTCGTAGCCGTCAGAGATCCTGATGGGGTGGATTCCGCGGTCAAGGAGCTGCTCGGCCTGCTCAAGCAGAGCCCCTGCCAGCACTGACGAGACAAGAAATAAAAAAAGATAAATTAAAAAAAAAAGATAGGCTATATACTCTTCATATTTTACATATGATATTATACTGTAGATATACTTACTTGATATTTAATATGCTATAAATACAATTAAAAATTACATTAAAAGACACTCTAAAGCAGATATTCTCAACTGGCGGGTTGGGACCCAAAAGCTTATCAAAAATTAAATTAAGTATTACTAGTATCAATTAATAATACAATTACAAAAATGTATACAAATAAAATTGTCTAAAAAATAAATTCATACATTAATTTATATATTTTATTTTAGACATAAGTTAGCTTCCTCATCACTGAACAGCTACAAGTGAAATATCTGATTGTGGTTTTATTTATTGCAATTTTGCTATGCAATTGTAATCTATGCATTATTTGGAGAGCAGGGTGGCCCATTAGGCAATATAGACCAACGCTCAAGACGCCATGGCCGTCGGAGGGTGGCAAAAATCACGTTCGATCTAATTATGTGCACAAGAGAGTTGTGTAATCCCTTGTTTTTTCGCGGTTAATCAGTTCCAGACCCGACAGCGAGAAGTGAATTCCCTCTGAGTAAGATTCCTTATTTATAAATGGAATATTTAACTAGCTAGAGGATATAAAAACGTGTTTATGACCTTCTAAATAGAGTCTTTGACATTATTATAGCCCTCTAGACATGAAATAACACCCCTATAGTCACCTTTACTTTCATATTACCCTGTATGGTAGACATTAAATTGAAAACAAGCCATTTAAGACATAATTTAGACCCCTAACCCAAGCATTTAGAGAGTTCCTTGTTACTGTTACTTTCCCACTGGGAAACGTGGGTCCCAGGTTGAGACCATTGCAGAACCCCTGCTCTAAATGACTCAACGCAATGTTTGATTTTGTACCACCGACCAGATATTGCTGGTATAGTTGCCTATATTGTTTATAAATGCCCACGTGTATAATTGCTAATATTATCCCAAATATATCCACACAAACACCTTGACCTGATGGTGTCAGCCAATTTTACATTAAAAGTCACACACCTAGCTCTAGCTATAAGCACCTAGCTCATTTTCCTTTCACGTACCAACAACTCCAGTGGTTCCATCACCAATCTCATCATCTTGTGACTTGGACAGCTCCACCATGAGTTTAGCAATCTGATGGTCCACATCCATCATGCTGAGGATCGTGGCTCCATCGTTGGTGACAGTCACTTCTCCATCTTTGTCAACCATCATCTTGTCAAGGCCTAGCCACGAGAATTGAGAATATAATAAAAGTGTTGATTATAAAATGTAGCTGTTGGTTTATTACACTTACCGTTAGGTCCCAAAGAAGTCCGAAGCGTTGACGCAACTGCCTTGGCTGCCATAATATGAGACTGCAAAACACATCAACGAGCATGTTAAAAGTGTCAACTTTCATATGAATGATGCGAGATGTAATATGAAAAAGCGACTGTGATGACTACTGCTGACCACAGCCCTACCTTGCAACACCCACTGCCTTGAAGCACATGGGCCTCAAGTTATCATTGTGGCTAGCAACGGACAAGCTAATATGTAGCATCACATTCACGGTGCTCTGACAACACCATCACAAAATGGTCTACTTAAAGGCTAGACTTATGAGTTTTTCACTACTAAATGTCGTTGGCATTTTAGAAACAATGCAACTGCAAAGAAACCCGCCACGTGCTAGCCGACATGCTACAGATGAGCCCCGCTAAGCTAGCCCATTGTACCTTCAGTGCGTCAATGCCCGTTAGCCGTGTCTTCTTATCCTGGTCTTTAATGATGATGAAAGGCCTTCCATATTCGTCGAAGGCAAGCGTGCCCAGCGTTGACATGTTGACGAAGGAATGGGGCTCCCAAATTGCCTTATCACTGACAAAATAACGACTTTTACAGATGGATACTGGAGTGTGGCTGAGGAACGAGTCGCACAGATCTGCCGGCGACTTCTGGAAGGCTCCACTGGTGGGGAGGGCGGGACCAAGTAGCAATATTTAGCTTATTACAAATTGACAAAATGTTACAAAATAATACAACTTAAAATGATGCAAGTATTGTAATATAAAATCTAGCAATATCACTAGGCGTAAACGTTATATATGGAGGTTAAAATAAAAAGAAAGTTTCGGCTCATTTGGACACTTCCGGTCTCGTTTTACCTCGCGCGAATTCGACCAGTCAGTGAAAATAAAAGCTTGGAGTGTGCTGGGATGGAAGACTCCCTCTGCATTCATTAAAAGGTATTCGGTATTTTTAACTTTGGCTTTATATACATGTATAAAAGTTTTGTAGTAGTATTAGTAGTAACGATTTTACTTGACTGCTACCACACGGAAACGTTAGAACCTCAATAGACACTCTTGATTCCGCGTGTTCAGTAACTTGTGCTGTCAAAGTATGACGTAACTTCCGGGTACCCAATGGCAGCGTTTACGTCTTGTGAGCTTGTCAATGGTGAGAGAATTGTTGTGGCGTGGCTCCCTTTCTCGTCTCTTGTAGGTAACCTTGGAAGGATGCACCTTGACAATGCGATGCCGAGTTGTGTATCATTTAGCTTAGCACCATCTCGTACTACTGTTTCAGCATCGTTCAATGTAAACAAGTCTGTGTTGTTATCCAGGATGCCCAGCGAAGTCAAGCCTCGGCTTCTGGTTCTTTATGGCTCTCAGAAGGGTCAAGCCCAGTCTATAGCAGAAGGGATCTCTGAAGAGGCACAGGAGCATGGATTTCTTGCTGAGCTCAGCTGCTTGAATGAAAATGATAAGTACAATTTGGAGAAGGAGCAGTCCCCAGTGGTGTTTATTGTGTCTACTACTGGAGATGGGGAACCACCAGACAATGCCCTGCAATTTGTTAAGCACATCAAGAAGACCCACCCCTGCGATCACTATAAACACCTTCACTATGCACTTTTAGGTAAATCATGGGGGCATGTGCTTTGAACCTTGCTCTCTCTTGCATTTTTGTTTAAATCATTAAGATGCTGAGTACTTGGCATTGATTTTTCATACATTTCCTCCCTGTATATCCCAGCTTTAGGAGACACAAATTATGCAAACTTTTGCAACTGTGGCAAAACGATTGAGAGGCGTCTACAGGAACTTGGAGCACAACAATTCTATGCAACTGGATATGCAGATGACGGTGTAGGGTAAGGAATATAATGCAAACATCTGAAATCACAATTCCACAGGTAAAACTTGAAAAACATAACATATAGACAATATATTAGAGATATACGGTATTCCCTCGCCACTTCACGCTTCGAATTTCATGGTTTCACTATCACGGTTTTTCCTAAATATATTCAATAAATCATGTTTTGTGGTTGAATATGGAAAAAATAGTTTGCATATTTAGGCAAGTGTTTATTTTGTTGCCCAAATTAAGCATTTTCAAGCATAAAAATGGCTAAAGGAACTACAATGCAAATATAAAGCATTCAGAAGACGTATTAAAAAAGATGTTTTATGTAGTATTCTACAATGTTGGTGAGAACACCAGCACCGGACTTGATCGCCAGAACAACAGGCTTTTATTGCAGGCTTGAATGATCTCACAACAGACACAATCATCCCCAACACTGCCTACTGTAACCGACACCAAGATAAAACTCAACTCTGAATGCCTGACGTCACTTCCTGTCTGCCCCGCATTGAGCTCCTCTCGCACAGAACACATTTACAGCAACACACATGCGCATGAGTCTTATTTATATCTTAAATGGCTTATTTTCTTATATTTTGTCTACTATATTGGGTAATATGAGTGTAAAGGTGACTATAGGGGTGTTATTTCATTTCTAGAGTGCTCTAATAATGTTAAAAATATATTTCAAAAGGTTGTACACAAGTTTTTCTTTGCTTTAAAAATTCAGTTATCACAGTCTGGTCTGGCAAAAACTCTGATTTTGTTGTTTTCTCAAACCCCCTGCAGGCTGGAGGTGGTTGTGGACCCTTGGCTTGAAGGACTGTGGACAGCTGTCAAAGCCGCCATATCAAATATGGCATCTGATTGGAATGTTAAAGAGGATTCAGTGAATAAAACTCCCGATTTTTCCGTACCAGATGTCCAACTGAACCTACTGAACCTCACTGACCAGAATCCCAAATGTGCATCTCCTCGTGCCACGCCGGCAGCTGAATCTACCGATGGTCCTTTGTCTCCCTCAGGGAGCGCTAAGGTGACACCCCAGTCACCCACAGCAGCACCAGAGACAAAAAACAAGGACCATGGATCTTGTCATGCCCCTTCACTGACACACTCTGTGCCCCCTCTGTCTGATTCATCTTTAAATGTTCCTACGCTACCTCCACCTTTCTTGGATGTCTCTCTGCAGGAAGCAATCACTCCTGAAGAAGAGGTACATATTCTGGTGTTTTCACCTCATTTTCTAGTTTTAACCCCTTTTTCTTTCAGATTTTTGGACCATTAAACCGAGAAACTCTGTATGAAGTACCCATATCCCGGGCAGTTCATTTAACATCCGGAAATTCCGTCAAGACAGCCATTCTTTTTGAGCTCGACATCTCTGTAAGGGATTTGTGCAGGTGTTCTGCAAATACAATTCAATTATAGTTTGAGGTGTAAATGTGTCCGTTTCATCCCAAGGCTTACCCGATGTTGACCTATCAGCCAGGGGATTCCTTTGACGTCTTCTGCCCAAATAGAGCTTCTGAGGTTGAGCACATGCTGCGCAGATTGGGCCTTGAGGATCAGAAGAATCATAAAGTCCACGTTTTAGTGCTTGAAAAAACAAAGAAAAAAGGCACACGTGCATCTCATACTTTGATACCGACATTGTTTTTGGCACACTTTTATTGTGGCATTCATAATGTTATTTTCCTGCCTTGTCACAGGTGCTCAGGTGCCCTCCTACATCCCTCAGAACATGTCACTGCTCTACCTGCTTACATGGTGTTTGGAGATTAGAAGTGTTCCCAAGAAGGTGCGTCCACTTTTAAGATAGCCAGCTGGGGTAAATAAATGCATTTCATGGCAAAGAGTGCATAAAAACATAAAATCGCATAAAAAATGCAATTTTTTTCAGGGGTTAATTTTAAAATGATGTGGTATATTTCTGAAATACTAATTTTGAGCATTTACAGCATAATTTATTACTATTTTGTGAGATTTAGAGTCAGGTCGTCTGCCTTTTGCTTAAATCAAATCAACTGTGCCCCGGAAAGATAAAAAAATACTAGAAATTAACATTTAACATCAATATAATTCAATGTTGGGTTTATGTGCAGACTTTTCTCTTAAAATTGATTCAATTCACGCACCCCAGCTGCATCATTAAATGCAAGCCGTGAATTTTTTTTATTTTACGCCCACATCTGTGTAAACGGGGCTGTTGAGTTTTAATAAAGCCTCTCCATGCTTATAATTGAGATTCAGTAGCGGCCAACCATTGCTAGAATACATTTACTGTTCATTTCTATGATACAGGACAAATATCACAATTCAGGTGCTCCAGAGACAACATTGTTTGACATAGTAATACCAGTTAATACTCAAATTTTTTTTTCTTTTTATTTTACTGTATTAGTGGTGTGAAAAAGTGTTTGCCCCCTTCCTGATTATGTTTTTGCATGTTTGTCACACTTAAATGTTAAATATTAGTCAATGACAACACAAAATGCAGTTTTTAAATGACTACCACACTACCACCACATTTTACTATTGTAATGACATTCTTTTTTCTAAAATACAGCATTACTTTTCCGCCAGATGTAAAAGGGACACACACCTTCCAAAAAGTGAAACTTTGTCTCGTTAGACCACAGAGTATTTTCCCATAGGTCTTGGGAATCAAGATGTTTTCTGGCAAAATTGAGACAAGCCTTAATGTTCTTTTTGTTCAGCAGTGGTTTTGGTCTTGGAGCCACGCAGGCCGTTTTTGCCCAGTGTCTTTCTTATGGTGGAGTCGTGAACACTGAGGCGAACAAGTGAGGCGTGCAGTTCTTTGGATGTTGTTGTGGGGTCTTTTGTGACCTCTTAGATTAGTCGTCGCTGCGCTTTTGGGTAATTTTGGTTGGCCGTCCACTCCTGGGAAGGTTCGCCACAGATCCATGTTTTCGCCATTTGTGGATAATGGCTGTGATTCACTGGAGTCCCAAAGCTTTACAAATGGCTTTACAACCTTTTCCACACCAAAAGATCTCAATCTCAGTTAAATTCTGTTTTTAACAAAAAATGTGTTTTTCCACATCGGGCCATTTAGGTTTGGATTTTTTTTCTCCCATAATAATAAAAAGTTTCATTTAAAAACTGCATTTTGTGTTCAGTTATGTTGTCATTGACATTACATTTATTTAATAATCTGAAACTTAAGTTTGACAAACATGCAAAAACACCACTGTATATATAATATTTTTTTATTCTATATTTATTATCACATCAAAATCTCATACGGTCATTGGATAATAACCCATACAACAATGCGACGTGCATCTGACTACTGATGCGATTTTAATCTTGCATATTCCATCATGCAGCCACCAAAACAAGATAGCTACTCCACATGACCATAATTGTGTGTGTTTGTAACATGATCATTACCAGCAGGAACATGTCGGCTTCTCTGCCATCTTTTCAGGCCTTCCTACGAGCACTGGCTGAGCGTACAGCAGATAGCGTGCAAAAAAGGAGACTGCAGGAGCTCTGTAGCAAACAAGGCGCTGCGGACTACAACCAGTACGTGAGAGAGTCTAGCCTCAGCTTTTCGGAGCTTCTCGACGCCTTCCCGTCCTGCTCGCCACCTCTCAGCCTCCTAATAGGTCAGAGCAACCTTTTTTACCTACAGTACCAACCCCCCCCCAAGTTTGATGAGCAGCGTCATCCAGCAGGGGGCACTGTTTCCCTACTAAAACAAGCTTTAACAGCCCTAAATGCAATTCATTACAGAGACAACATCCTAGGTTTACCTAGTGGGGCAACATTCATTTCCTTTTGTTGTCACCTTTTTTTCTCCAAGTCAAACGATGGCATGCCATCTCCCCTCAACATTAACAAACGTGATAAATGTCGCTGCCATCTTTGCTCTCGCTCGATTGAAAACTTTTCTTCCAGGTCATTAGTTGCTTGCTTGATTGTTAGAATAACTTCTGCATCTGAGCTGAGCTGAGCTGCCCTCAGCTCCTGGGCCTTATCCCAATGTCAGTTATTTTTCTTGCCAGCCAGCCACAGCGCCTTTTTTTTCTCCTCTTCCTTTCGATGCAGAAACCAGCCGTCATTATATCTGAAAATGTGGAGTTGGAGGCTTCTCAGAGCAACAGATGTTGGGGCCTGAGTGCAGAGGTCGTCTCGGAGCAGAGGTTAATAGTGAAGTCTGACTCAGCGAGCGCAGGGACACCGTGTTATGCACTCCTTCGGGTTCATTAGACTGCAAGATCAGGGTTTATACTCATGCTTTGACAGTGACTATAAATAATGAGGCGAGATGCATGTTTCCATGCACTGCTCCCTTTCCCGAGGTCTTTTATATGATCATTTTTTCCCCTCCATATGTGAAAAGGTCACAGCAGAATGCTGTCTGTCAGCATCTTTTTCTATTTACCTTCCCTTAGATCATGGCTGTCTAAAGTTTTCATCCAAGGGCCGCAGGTTGAAAAATGACAGTATGCAATAAGCTGAATTTTATATGGAGGCCCCCCACACCCCTCAGACATGCCTAAAAAATGAACAAGGGTGCCGCCAGGAATTCTGGGAACCATGAGGCAAAAAAATAAATAAATAAAAAAAGGTCACCATAGCGCTAGGACATTACCCATTAAAAGCTATTTTTATACTATTTGACTTGAACCTGAATTTAGTTGAATGCATTTTTGGAGTAATTTGAATACATGGGAAACAAAGTGTTCAGTAAATAATTGTTTGTACAAAATAACGAAAGAAAAAAAAATCCAGGGCTCAAGGCTGCATCCTTTGCCTTAAAAAGGAGCAGCTGTACCATTACACTACCCTGGACTGACAAGTGAATTCTGTCATTTTATTGTCTCATCCTGCTGCGTGCTGTCAATGAATGTGGCAACAAACGCGGTGTCAGATTACTCGTCTTTTTTTTTTTTTTTTTTTGCTGCTCCAGCCACATGCTGACTCCACAGCAGCGATGCACATCCTTTGCACAAAATGCCCCACCCCCCCAATGGATCGCGGGGCCGTGGGGCACAGAGCGTGTCGGGAGGAGCAGCTCTGGAGCCATCTAAAAACATCCACCACTTTGTATTATAGGTGACAAATCTAGTTTAGTATCTAACTTGATTAGGCAACTTTAGTAGAAATTGCTCGTGAATGCTGACGAAGTGGAATGGTGAAATCTATTTATTGACTGAGGATTGAACCAGCAACCATCAGGTTGGGAGGTGACCACTCTACCACCTGAGCCATGCCACAGTGCACCAGATAAGCAGAATGTTACACGGATTTACACCAATAGGGGGCAACACTGAACTTGGCCATTCATTTTCAATTGGAAAAGTGTCAGAGGAGATGAAAAATGGTGTAGAATTTCTCAGCATTCACACAATAATACATCTAAATGCACCAGGGCTGCACTTTGGATGCCTCTGCTGTACATGGAGATTATTATTTTTTTCTATCCGTAACCCCGACAGGCTTGAACTTGTCCTTGAGTCAACAAAAGTGAACATGAAAATAAAGTTTCTTGGTTCACCGCCACTCACTGCTTAAAAAGCTTGTGTGGAATCTGTGGATTCGCAAGGACTCTCTTCTCTAAAATGAACACAAAGACACTTGTGTAGTATTTGTAGTACTTTTTAAATGTCATAATTCTAACAACCTTGCTTAATTCAGCAGCAGGGGACGGCACTATTCATACATTAATGTTTGACCACATTTCTGCAGCTTCCTTTTTTTAACTAGTACTTTTGCATATAAATTGCCTTTCGGAAAAAGATGGAATAGATTAAGTGTCTTGCAGATACCGGCACAAAAATTAACATTTCTGAAGACAAAGCACTCCCCTTACGCTTAGAAATAGTTTGTAACTGAAAAAGCCCCCCGTAATTCTCATACTAATTCCTAGTAAGGATGGCTGCAGCCTTTTAAAATGAAACTAGAAACAGTTCTCCTGACCATCTTTACGATCATATTGGTTTTGTCTTTCAAGACAATCATTGATCATGACAGGGACGGTAGCCTGTAATTTGGGCTCTCCTTGCCGCCCTGATTGCCCTTGCTCCTTGCCCCCAAAAGAGTTGGTTATCTAAAAGCACTGAACTTCCCATCACTGAGCTGGTGAAGTTCAGCTCTTTTTAGATAACCAACTCTTTTGGATCGTCACATTTTGAACAAGCAAGTGCGGCTTTTACTGGGAAAAAAAGCACTTCAAAGAGCTGGCTCTAAGAGCTGTTTTGTTCGCGAACGACCCATCACTTGTGTAGCCTAATTATCGAACCTCGAAGCCGAGACATACAATAAGTAAGATTTACATATTTTATTGACACAACACACAATTTGGTGGATTAAACAAAGTATAATAACACCTTGGTTTTTGTTAATTTGTTCTAAAAGGTGCAGTGTGTCAGATGTTATTATTAACCCTATAGAGTCAGTCTAATTGCTCAGTGCATTTTAATCAAGTAACTTCTCATAGAAGCCCTTCTTAGCACATGCACTCACATAGCACAATCAAGAGTTGCGCAACTCGTACATATGACTGAGAGACGCATAGTAATGCATTGTTCTCACTCACACAAGTGTACCTCTCACTTCTGCACAAACTTAACGTTCGCTTTCTAGAGGAGCGCAGCAACTGCTATAGACTATTTTCATCCTTTCCTCATTGATGATAGAGTCCAACACTGTAACTAAATAAATTGCTCTTACTTTTGAATACAATTTGAAAACCTTTTAAATGGTGTGACTACTTCTCCGATAGCATCGTGGTCCAAAGAACCAGGAAGAAAAGCTTAAAAGAAGAAATAGCTTTTACAGAGCAATGCATCTATTGTGTCAGCCTCTTGCAGTATTTTTCCATGAGTCACAGTTAACTGTGGCGCAACTCTGATTGTGCTACGTGAGTGTGCCTGGCTTCTCCTAGAAGGCCTTCTTGGCATTCGACTGAAAATGTACTGATCTAAAAACTGAATCTAGAAGGTGTAATAATATCTAACAGTACCAATTTTTTTTTGTTAATTTGTTCTAAAAAGTCCAGTGTATTTGAGATTATTACGCCTACATATTCATTCTAATAACTTTTGCCTTTTCAGTCTAATAGCTTCTCATAGAAGGCCTTCTTGACGCACGCACACAGCAACAGAGTTGCGCAACACGCACATATGACTGTATTGTTCTCACTCACTCAAGCTTAACTCTCACTTCTACACAAACTTTCTAGAGGGGGCGGCAACTGCGATATAGACTCTGTGTACTTTCATTCTGGGCTCTTCCTCGATCTTCCGCGTTGATGTTAGAATTGAGGCTAAATAGAAGAAGTAGCCTTTACAGAACAATGCCTCTACTGTGTGTCTGCCTCTTCCAGTATTTTTTCCAGTCATGTGTCTATTGTTGGTTGTGCTATGTGAGGATGCGTGTCAAGAAGTCATTCTATGAGAAGCAGAAAATACACTGAGCTAACAGACTGAATCTAAAAGATGTATAATATATAATAGTACCATATTTTGTTAATTTGTTCTAAAAAGGTCCAATGTGTTTGATATTGTTACACCTATAAATTCATTTTAATAGCTCTGCCTTTTCAGTCTAATAGCTGCTCATCGACTGAAAATGCACTGAGCTAATAGATTGAGTCTAAAGGGTGTAATAATAAAAATAATATCTAACAGTCCCATGGTTTTCATGAACAGAAAATACAATAATTGAGTCTAAAGGGTGTAATAATAAAAATAATATCTCACAGTCCCATGGTTTTCATGAACAGAAAATACAGTTTATTGTGAATAATTAAGTTTTACATGCAGAAAACAATGCAAAATATAAATCATGAATGAAATGGATAAATGAATACTGAACGTCACTTCTACCTGTATTGAGGACTCTTGCTCTCAGTCTACAGTAAAAGGAGTACATTACGGTGCTGAGCCATATCATAGCGATGTTGCTCTTTTTGCTGCATCATCTTCCAAAGATTAGTTTGGTGTGTGCCATTCATTTAGATTGAATGTGACGTCAAACTGCTGAGCTGTCTGCCTAACACCTTCAGCTGTTAAGAGGTGTCAGAGGAAGAGCGTGAGCAGATTTAGTCCAGCTGTTGGTCTTTCCAAGAGATTTAGCTGAATAATGTGTTCTCGGGACACCTCAGCTGCTGCGCTGTTACTCTTCCAGCTTCGTTTATTATTCACGTAACAAGTTTTCAATAAGCAAAGTCATTTCATGCTCGCATGAAGTCATTGGTAGTGCAGTGGCAGCCTATCTTGTTGTTGCTGCTGCTTATTACCCAAAGAGAGGGCACCTTCATGGCTGACTTTGCAATAAGGTTGCATAAGCAATCTGCTTCCCACTGGCTTCACATCTGGACGCTTGGGATTCCAACAGTTTGTTTTATTAAACGTAGCAGTGTGTCCTGGACTGAGAGTTACTGAAAATAGAATGTGGTTTACATCAAGATTGACTTGATATCCACCAGGGGTAATAACATACTGTATTTATAACAGGATGATTGACAGCTGTCATTGTTTGTATTTGTTTTTTATTCAGAGCATCTCCCCAAGCTGCAGCAAAGGCCTTATTCCGCCGCCAGGTAAGGAGAGAAATTGTTCATAATCATTAACATGTCCTCACAGTGATGAATGTGTGCCGTATGCCTACTTGAATATTTCTAATTTCTACTCATTGCTTTCCTGCATAAGTACGAGTGCAAATCATTTAACAGTAATACCTAATTGAAAGGAAGGGAATCATGGATGTGTCTTGACAGTGACTATTGGCAATGTTTGCACATAGACATTACGCTCAAACACTGACAGATCTCTTCATTTAAGCAAAATGGACATTTCTTTCTAGTAAGGCTTGAATGAATGAAGGTGTTAAGGTGATAAATGAAAGAATGAACTTTCTCATCTCTTTAAAAAGTGCCTTTTCTTGAAACTCGCCTCAAAAATAGGGCTGTTAAATGATTTGATTTGTACAGTTTTTACTGTATTATAACAGTATACACACACATACACACACAGTATACTGTATGTGTGTAGATAATAGATGTGTGTGTATAGATACAGTATATATCCGTGTGTGTATACAGTGTTTGTATGTATGTTGTGTGAATGAATATATATATATATATATATATATATATATATACACACGCACGCACACACGCACACACACACACACACACACACACCGTATATACACTCCTGATCAAAATCTTAAGACGAGGTGAAAAATTGCTAGAATTTGCATTTTTGGATCTTAATGAGGTTTTAAGTAGAGCTACATTGTGCAGAAACAAGAAGGGGGAGTGAGACAAAAAGCATTTTGATACAGTAATTTATTGAAAACAACAATTAAACAGAAATAGGTTGTTTTTCAGCTGATCAAATGTTTACGACCACAGGCTATAAAAGCCTAAATCTGCTCCAAATGTTCATTTTCTGTCAGGCATTCACACTGGCATGCCCTCCTGATGGCTCAAGCTAAGAAGCTTTCTCTTTTTGAACGTGGTCTGATTGTGGAGCTGCATAAGCAAGGCCTCTCGCAGCATGCCATGGCTGCTGAGGTTGGGAGCAGTAAATCAGTCATTCTACATTTTTTGAAAGATCCTGAGCATTATGGAACAAAAAAGTCAAGTGGTAGACCCAAACTGCAGCGCAATAACCATCAGACGGCATCTGCGGGAAAAGGGTTTAAAAAACAAAAAAGGAATTCAAAGACTTAGTCTCCCTCAACGTCACAAAACTGCCCTTTTAGACTTTGCCAGGGAGCATCAAACGTGGGACATTGAAAGGTGGAAAAAGGTTTTATTCTCTAATGAGAAAAAATGTAACCCTGACGGTCCAGATGGCTTCCAACGTTACTGGCATGACAAGGAGATCCCACCTGAGAGGTTTTCTACCCGACACAGTGGAGGGGGGGGTCCATAATGTGGGGTGCTTTTTCATTCAGTGGAACACCGGAGCTACAGGTGGTGCGGGTCGTCAAACGGATGCAGATGTTACTGTGGGCATCCCTCATGACTGAAGGCCCTCGTCTGTGTGGTTCTTCAACAGGACAACGCTGCAGTTCACAATGCTGGCTTGACCAAGGACTTCTTCAGGGAGAATAACTTCACTCTTTTGGACCATCCTGCATGTTCCCCTCATTTAAATCCCATAGAGAACATTTGGGGATGAATGGCAAGGGAAGTTTATAAAAATGGCCATCAGTTCCAGAGACTTGATGCCCTTGGTGGAGCCTTCTTCACCACTTGGAGCAATGTTCCCACTCGCCTCCTGGAAACACTCGCATACAAGAACGGTGGAGTTACTCATTACTGAGTCCTACTGAGAACATTTTTTCTTCCGGTTTGGAGAGTTTTTTGTTATTTTTTGAATGATGGTCTTAAACTTTTGATGAGGTGATAAACAGCCTATTTCTGTTAAATTGTTGTTTTCAATAAATTACTTTATCAAAATGCCTTTTGTCTTACTTCCCCTTCTTGTTTCTGCATAATGTAGCTCTACTTAAAACCTCATTAAGATCCAAATGTGCAAAATGCAAATTCTAGCAATTTTTCAACTGGTCTTAAGATTTTGATCAGGAGTGTGTGTGTGTATATATCCCATGTATTCACCCATCTGCATTTACATACATACATTTATTTACGTACTTATAGCAAATTGTACTTCCACATTAAGAGTTGCAGAGACTTTGAACACATCATTGTGTGAACAGCGCCCGGCCAGCACGGAGAGCGCAGTGCTAGTTATGTCATGCTTCGACAAGAACAAAAGGAGACAATTATGGAGGTGTTCATGGTGTGTGTGCGTTATATGAACCAATAAGTGAGTTTAGTGATTATGTTTTGCATCAACAGTGAGCTTTACTGTAATTATTAACTTTTGTCACCGTCGTGAATGTGTCATTTTTGACAGCACCTACTCAAAATTACTATTTAATAATTTTTCTTCTAGCACCACAACGCTTGTTTGCCATTAGCGAGGCCGGGGGGGGGGGGCCTTTCAAAGTATGAAAGAGAAGATGGTTACAGTATGTAGAGAATACAAATGGGGCTTCCCCCTGCTCCCTGGAAAATGGATTTTCTGGTGTAGTTTCACCCAAGACAAGAACTAAAAATGAGTTAATTTTGCCTTTGACACAAGGAAAACACATTTTTCTTTATTGTTCTCATGCTGCTGCACATACACTGCAGTCTTCTGGCGCCTCGCACTTTGAAACCCCCAGGACAGACCATCACATATAGTAAATAGCGACTCTGGCGCCACAGGTTGCAAAGTCCTAGTTTATAAGTTTCTGTGTAAAAGAAAAGCCTTTGGGTCACCTTTCCCTCGCCTGTTCTGTTCTCCACGTTAAGTGCACTTCACTGGGCAGATTCCCTCATGAACTCTGTGATGGGAGAAACATGGGACAAAACAAATGGACTCCTGCAAGGCCTCTGGATAGAGGTCCTTTATTTAAATCAACCCTAGTGTTCCATCTTTTTGCCCCACTTAGCCAGTTATTGATTTTGCGCTTCCTGTTAAGCTCGTACCCATTAGGGTTGGCTTTAAAGCTCGCGTGGAAACACGAGCATCGATAACACAAGGTCAGAATTTCTCAGCTCCTCTCGCTTTTCGCTGCTTGTCAAAATAGACAGACGGGGGGGGGGGGGGGGGGGGGGGGGGGGGAGATGGTGATTGGAGTTTGTCAGACAGTCCAGAGACATTAAAGACTTGCATTATTCATCGAGGTCTCCAGCGGCAAACAGGAAGCGGATGCATGCTTAGCTAGTCTTCCTCTTCTACGAAAAAGACATTTGTCGTGTTTAAACATTGAACTACATTAGTAGTGAAATGAAGAGGAACATATAGAGGAACACGCTTACTTCATTGACGTCAGCATGGGCGGTTGTCGACATTTACTTATGACTTTGGCCCAGGACTTAACAAGAATGAGCAATATTAAGGATATTTTAACCTTAGGGCAGCTTGTTGACATGGTACTGTCCATTTTAGACGATTTTGACTGACCTTTCAAGGCACACACAATATTGTGTACTACGGCTAAATAAACATGGAACCTACCAACAGAAAGATTCCACTCCCATCTTTCATCGGGGGAAAAAAGTTTCTTTCTACCGTTTTCCGTTCTTTAGTAATGAGCAGTAGAACATAGATAGGTTTCAGGAAAATATCCGTTCCTGACTAGAAAAGGGAGAAACCGGCTTTTTGTGAAAAGATAGATTTCAAGCATAACTTTTGACTTTGACACAAATGTTTTCTTTTGTGACAGCTCAAATTTCTGAACTATACCAACTTCAATAACACATAAAGGGGGTTGTTTACATCAAAATAATGTATTTGCAAATAAAACACCATGAACTATTTACAATGATCACATTTAAACAACAATTAAACTATGTATGTGCATGCATTAACATTTACCTATAGTGCGTAACCTTCTGCACGCTACACTCCTCCACGCTCCGTCACTTCCTCCTTCCTGTCATGTGTGATTCTTCCATTGAAATGATCCCTGCCGAGCTCTTGTATCAACTTAAGTGCTCTGAAATGTTACTGCATCAGTGGAGGTTTGCATCATCACCTACGTTTGCCTCTCGCACAAAAAAAACCCCCGTAAATGACGTATAAATACATTGTTGGGTTTATAAAAACGCATAAATAAGTCTTTGGTATTGAAAGTGGTAATAAAAAGGGTAGTGATGTGTGTCTTGACTACAATGACAAAGCTTTCTTCCGGCGGTAATTTTTTTTTTTTTTTTAAATATAATAAAAAAGGGTGTCAAAACCAGGTTCAAACTGCCATGCTTTTACTTTGAGTCTTATTTCGTACTCAGAAAGAAGTCAATGTGTGCAACTTGTAATGCTGTGTAAGCAGACAGTAGTTATGTTGTGGCTATATCGTGATAACGCAACACATGTCAACATGTACGGAACAATTGGAATCATGCTGCGGACGGGGTTGGCAACATAAGCAGGGACAGACTTAAGCGGGTTCCACTATCAAAAATTAAAATAAAAAGCCGCCAAGGGGAAGAGTTTGGGGCGGCTGCGTCTTGCGTCTACGGTGGTGTCATTCTGTGCAAGTCTCCTCCAGACAGAAGCAGACGTTGTGTAGATGTTGCACCCTTACCATTCCACCGCCATATCACGGTTTTGTCATCTACATCACATTTAAAGCCTTTTCATCTCTGCTACTTTGATGAGCTGCTGTCCAAATGGGTTTTGCGAAATGTGTTTTTGTCTGAATGGTCTCCATCATGCCTTTCAGTACCACTCTGTTCCCCATCTGTTTCACCTACGTATGTATCTCCCTCTCTGTCTGTCTGTATGCTATGCACACGCACACACACGCACACACCGCCGCTTCCTTCCAATGTTGTTTTTTTGTCTGTGTTTCTCAAACTGTCAGCTCCCGCCTCCAGCGCCCGGGAAAGCTGAATTTTGTCTTGAGCGTAGTCGAGTTCCCGGCGTGCTCTTGGCGGCCTGTGGGGAAGCGAGGCTTGTGTAGCGGTTGGCTTGCCGACCTCGTCAACCCTGTCCAGGGTCTCCTCGGGAAGTCAGAACTACCGTGCAGCACAGCCCCGCCAAAGGTGAGGAGTACAGTATGGACGATAAAGGGGGAGCTGAAATAATAGTCTTATACAGTAGGAGCATCCAAACTTTTTCCAGCGAGGGCCAGATAGTGAAAAAGAAAGGATGCAAGGGCCACTTTCATAGTTTGTAAAGCAATAGCTACGAAGTTATAAACTGCATCTCAGCTTTGTGACTTTCTCCCCATATATGCTGTTTTTAAAATGTTTCAAATATTTCAACTTTCGTAAATTTTCTTCTCATAATATTTTGACTTTAGTCCCGTAATATTATTTTTCCCCAACCAAATTTACGACTTTTTGTTTTGTTTGTTTCTCATATGACTATTAAAAAAGAATATTTGTCTTCATACTAGATAGAATAGAATAAAGTTCATTCTCGTAGAATTTAAACTTGTTTCCTTAGAACACGACTTTTTTTTTTAATTACATCTGATTCCCCCTCTTCAATTTTTTCTGTTTTTAAACTTTTTTCCAACTATTTAAACTTTTTTTTAATGTTCTTCTCGTATCATTATGACTTTCTCAGATTCTAACTTTTTTCTCAACTTCATTTTCCAAAAATTTCAACTTTATTTTGCTTTGTTTGCTTCTCATAAGACTTAGAAACACTTTTTTCTTTAATATGTCAACTTTATGCTACTAAAATATCATTATTTTACCTCATAATATTACAAGTTTACTCTTGTAAAATTGCAACTTTTCTTGTTAAAATACAACTTTTTTCTCATAATATTATGACTTTATTCTCGTAAAATTTAAGCTGTTTTCCCCCCATTTCCGCTTTTTTCCCTTAATTTTCCAACTATTTCAACTTAAAAAAAAAATTCCACTCATATTATGACTTTATTCCAATAATATTTTGACTTTTATAAAATTTTTCTCAACCTAATTTTCCAAAAAGTACAACTTTGTTTTGTTTGTTTCTCATATTACAACTAAAAAATACCCCCCTACTTTTTCTTTACTAGTAATTTCAACTTTGCTACAAAAATGACATTTTACCTCATATGTTATTGTCATAAAATTACACATTTTTCTCGTTAGATTACAACTTTTTTCTCTTAATATTTTGACTTTATTTTCTAAAATTAATGCTGCTTTTTCCATTTTGTCGGTTCTCTTGTTAAGTTATATTTTTGAATGTGCTGTAGGCCAATGAAAACACAGCCGCGGGCCACAAACGGCCCCCGGGCTGCACTTTAGACACCTCTCGTCCAGGGTTTGACCACTTATTCTGAAAACATGATAAAAAAAAACCCAAAACTGCTAATTGTCTTTTTTTTTTGTGTTGAGGGTCGTCTTATATTCAGGTCGATACGCTAGCATCTTTTACAATATTTGTACGTGTGGGAGATGAGAAGCAGATCCAATATTGGAAAATTCAACACCAAAAATGTAATCACATCAGATCATGTTGCAGTTTGTTCTTACTTTCATGAAGGTAAGAAATTTGCCTTAATCCAATGCTTAAAAAAAAGAAAAGTAGTATTTAAGCCTTGGCAAGGCCTACGCTCTTGGAATGAGCTTGTTTCCATATTTGCTGTTCATTACCTTACTCCCTTCTTAATTTGCGAGACTCCAACAACTACCCAGCTTTTGTGGGGTCGATTAAAACAAAATGTAATTTGAATTAAAGCAACTAAATCCTCTCTATCACGCTCTATGGATTTTACTTGGAGCTCATAAGTTTTCTCATTAGTCTGTCTTAGAATGTTAAGTAGATCAATTAATAGATTGGGAGGCCCATAGTGGCTCCTCAGCAGTGCTCTAATTACTTTCATTATTTAGAATGCACATTGTGACCCTCTCTCCCTCAGATCCATGTGAGTTTGAGACCCAACTGCTCCTTTCGACTTCCACCTGACCCGTCCGTTCCTCTCATCATGGTCGGACCCGGTACCGGAGTCGCACCCTTTGTCGGCTTCCTGCAGCAAAGGTGAACAAATGTATATTCATGCATTCTTTGCTGTTTTCTTGCTCTGACCTTTTCCCTCACGGTAATAGATATTCGCAAATGTCCGCGCGATGTTTAGAGCACGTCATTGCCGCGCCCACTAACTCATTCAATCCCAGCCATTTTTCAAAAGACAACCCCCCCTTCCATACCGGCCATTTTAGACCATTGTGAACTACCTTCCTCGTCACGGAAATCCGACCAGAACTGGACTCGCGGGACCAAATGGGGGGGCTAAGTCACTTTTGAAATCGTCCACTGCGGATGGGGACGTCCTACAACTTCAAGTCAAAAAATCCGAACTATCCCTTCAACATTTAATGCAACACCATAACTTGGCAACATGAACAACATATACAATACATGAAAATAAAATGTAAAGCTCTTAAAATCAATGGCGGTAAAGAGGTTGTGTCCATTTTGAATTGTGTGTACACACCAATGTTACTCTTACTACTACTACCTGGGTAGTTTTTCGTGTGTCTTATCTGAATCACGTGTGGAGTGACTTTGTAGTCCGATGTCCTCAGGGCAGATGCTGCAGCTGGCCACACCACAGTCCCGTCCTGTCCACCTGTCTGTTCCTGGGGTTTGGCTCGCCACACAACCCTCACGGTCCAGATTCAAGTTCAATCACAGTCCTAAAGGGAAAAAACAATCTACACACACAGTGTAGAATGTATAATCAATATTCTAGTTTGTTCATCACGTGACTTGAAATCAAATTTCTCCTATTAATCAAAATATATTTTCATGTACAATCAAAATATACAATATGTCAACCATTGCAAAATGATTTGGTGCATTACACACAGTATTGAAGTGCAACAACTATCAATCATAGAGTTACATTTAACAATCTGAATTTGTATTGTACCCAAAAATGAAATAACTGAAATGAATCAACAGGAAAGGTAAGCTAAGCTAGCTTCCATTAGCACCGACAATGTGCTCACAGTAGGCCTGTAACATGTGTAACACTCGTGCTAACACAATAAATAGCCACTCGCGATTAGCGTTAGCATTGTGCTAATCGCCCCAAGCACTCTAACAGTGTAACATAGTACACAATATCACAGTGGTGTATAACTTCCGACAACGCTCACATACTCCGATTGCTTTTTAGAAAATATCCAGCAATGTGTAGTGTAGCAAACATATTACACGATAGCATGGAGACTGAATCTCTTAACAATGCTGTGCTTACCAGAGCTCACACGAGGAACACTCGATGCAATGGCTCCTCACGTCAATGAACGTGTACACTTGTTCACCCTAACAAGCAAACAGTGCTATGAGTGGATTAATCACTTTTTTAAAATAACTTTTATGTCGTATGTCACACCGGGGTGGCTCTTGAGCTCGGTCACAGTGCTTTCTCATGCACATCTCATTTAGAATTGACTCAATGGCGATCAATCTGAACTGTTATACTAGAGATATGTGCCACCTATTGGCGGTTTTGCAGAATGCATCTAAATCACATATATTGGTTTAGTGACCATGTTTTTCATATAAACATGGAACCTACCAAAAGAAAAATTAGACTACCGTCGTTCATCAGAAAAAATGTTTGTTTCTACCTTTTTCCATTCCTTAGTAATCAGCAGTAGAACATAGGTAAGTTTCAGGAAAATATGAATATCTCTTTGACACAAATATTTTGCTTTTGTGACAAACACCTATACTAAAACATGAACACAAAAAGGGGTTGTTTTACATCAAAATAATTTCTTTATAAATATAGCACCATGAACTATTTACAATTTTCATATTGGTGAACTGAGCTTTGTGTGCGTGCGTGCGTGCGTGCGTTAAAATTTCCCTACCTTTTGCACGCTATACTGCTCCACGCTCTCTCACTTCCTCCTTCCTGTCATGTGTGGTTTTTCCGTCCACATGATCTCTGCTGAGTTCTTTATCAAATGCACTTTTGCCACCTTGTGGCCGTTTTCATGGCTAGAAATTGCTCTGAAGTGAAATCCATTAGTGGGGAGTTGTGTCATCCCTTCTTTTTTGCCTCTTGCGCAAAAAAACCCTTCAAAGACGCATAAATACATTGTTGGGATCGGTCATCCGGGTTTATAATACGTCTTTGGTCTTGATGAGTTAAAAGGCTGACGTCATTCCATCTCACCAGGCATGATAAATCCAAACGACGACTCCTGCTATCCTGCCGGAGATAGTTTGAAACGCTTTACTCGTGTCATTATATATAATGAGGTTCCCTACAATGGTGTCTAATGAGCAGCCAGGAGTCTCAGCACCGCATGGAAGCATATCGATTTAAACATAAATAAACCAGAAGGTGGTGGCCGTGGAGTAAATCATTGCTCGCCGATGCTGACGTTTATTTAATTTCAACCTTAATTGTAGATACCAGGAGTGTTTTCATGCGACACTCATAGTCCGTCTAATATTTGGAGGCTCTGAAGTGACGGTTAGGCAAGAAGATGACCTGTCATAAGGACTTAAAGCTTCTCTCGCCCGCACTGATACCTGAGCCCCGGCCTTGTCAGGAAGCAGCGCAAGGCTTTTTAGCGTGACTGACACATCCAAGTCGTGGGTGACTTTGTGCAGATGAGGTTGTGACCCAGTCAGCGTCAATTGTCTGTAAATCCCCCGGACAGCGGAGCTGGTGTGAAAGGTGGGGGGCGTCAGCACTGACTGGGACTGACATTTGAAGACATTTTCTTCCTTTCATATTATTTAACATTGGCAGAAAATACTCAAAAAATGGTGTTCTTTTTTTCCCCCCAACAAACAATATGAATCTATTGTCTTAACAATATTATCACAGTAATCCCCTCACCACTTACTGCTTTGAACTTCACGGCTTCACTCTCACTTTTTTCAAAAATATATGAATTAATACTGTAAATTCCGGTGTATAAGCGGCAACTTTTTTCTTAAACTTTGAACCCTGCGGATAATTTATGGCTACATTCTAATTTCGTGACATCTCCTTTACTTCAGAACTACTACTAATTGTTTAAATACTGTGGCGCGGTGAGGAAACGATTGCGCTTTATTTGGCAGGAGCCAATCACGAGCTATCAGTCCACTCACAACGAGCTTGTCAACCCACTGGAAAATGCAGCAGGATACTAAACACTAAATTCTTCACACAGCAACTTAGCACTCAAAGCTGTACCTGACAAATATACAAACATGTCTCAATGTGAGTTTGAAATGAAAAAAAAAACATTTTAAAGTTTTCCCATAAGGCATTGCGTCTGAGCAACGCATTCATTGGAGCGCTGCAATGACGTCAGCTTCCCTCTGGGCTTTGGTCTCCGGGTCCTCTGCCTCCCTCTAGTGGACAGAGGAAGCATTGCAACGCCGTCCACCATCTTCTCTGCTTTCTATGCTCCTCCATGACATGGTTTTCTTTAACAAAATGCATTATGGGAAAACTTTTAAATGTTCTTTTTTTTCATTTTAGACTCGTATTAGGACATGTTTTGTGTTGGTGTAGTGCAGGCAATATTTTAAAGTGCATGCAGAGCTTGTGTTAATAAAACCTACATTTGGAGGTTTTCTACAGCCACAGCAGTTCATGGCAATGCTTTTTGACCCGGTACTAATTGGAGACCCTGGCGGTTATTTGCTTTTCTAGACCACACACCCGTCGGCTATAGGTGACTGGAAAAAAGGCTTTAATTGGGTTATTTATGGTAAGTGTAATTCATTGTATTATTATACTGAGCAGCCAAACCCTTTCCTGTTTGACGGTTTCCTGTTCTATGGTTATCGTCACACTTTTTGTCTTTGCCATCACCGGTAGCCTTCTGTTGTGGTGTCACAAAAAAATGCAAAAAAAGCCAAATAAAAAGCAATACCCTCAACTGACCGAGCATAATGATGGCTTTTTGAAGTATAATTTTGGTTGAACTCCAAATTGTGGCAATCGGCTTCAGAGGTTTCACTGCAGGAGACGAATGGAACATATGTATTTGACAGTGGTGGCCAAGCGCCCCCCCCCCCCAAGTAAATACATCTTCTATACACTTTTGTTATGGTTCGTATGATGTATTAAACTATTGGAGCATAAGCTTAAGTACAAAATTGAGCACCATCCCCTTTTCCGGCCGTGTGGTGCCCAGGCGGGTCGTCACCCGTCCTGGTGTGAAGCTGCATTGTTTTCCAAATCTGGACCAATGGCGGATAACCATCACCCATTTTGTCAACAGGGGGGCGCCGTATCCGCCTCGGGGTCT
This sequence comes from Dunckerocampus dactyliophorus, assembly GCF_027744805.1. NCBI lineage: Eukaryota > Metazoa > Chordata > Actinopteri > Syngnathiformes > Syngnathidae > Dunckerocampus > Dunckerocampus dactyliophorus. Next base: position 3,715,336 of record NC_072839.1, on the reverse strand, counting down.
GAGAGGCATCCTGTTAGCGGCACACCCGCTGAGATCCTTCCATCACCTTTCTTAGCGCTAAACGATGCTTGTTTGGAAAAAAAACACATTCTTTAAATGCAGATTGTCAGGTGGAGGAAGCGTTCCTGAAAAGGTCAGAGGCTCCACTTGGTGATGCCAACACGCCAGCCACCCCGCTTGTCTGGCATTGATCGCTGCACTTATGCAGAATACGACCTCTTGCTGGTGTTTTTCTGCTCAGAGAAGGGACAGCAATTACATATATTATCATACTTCTTACTTTTTTAAACAGAAACATTCCTAGGGATCATCTTGCACATGACATACAAGAGATTGCCTATTCATTTCATACAGAACACTGTTGTTGATTCATAATGCCTTGAACTCATTCAATCCCAGCCGTTTTTCAAAATTCAACCCGTCTAGTGCCAGCCATTTTAGACGATTTTGATTGATCTTTCAAGGCACACAGAATATTGTGTTCTATGGCTATACAAATACGGAACCTACCAAAAGAAAGATTAGACTCCCCCGTCTTTCATCAAAACAAAGCTTGTTTCTACCTTTTTCCGTTCTTTCGTAATCAGCAGTAGAACATAGCTAAGTTTCAGGAAAATATCAGTTGCAGACTAAAAAAGGGACAAACCAGCTTTTTGGGAAAGATATTTTCACTTTGACACAAATATTTTGTTTTTGTGACAGCTCTAATGTCTAAACAACTATACCACAACATAAACAACACAAAAAGGGTTGTTTTACGTCAAAATAATTGATTTACAAATATAACACCATGAACTATTTGCAATTCTCACATATGTGTGCACGCGTTAAAATTTCCCTACAATGTGTAAACTTCTGCACGCTACACTCCTCCACGTTCTTCCATTTCCTCCTTGCTGTCGAGTGTGTTTTTATATGCAAATGAACCATGCCAAGCTCAAATGTACCTCTGCCACCTTGTGGCCGTTTTTATGGCTCAAAACTGCTCTAAAAGTGACATCTATTAGTGTGCAGTTGCGTCATCACCCCTTTTTGCCTCTCGCGCAAAAAAACGTAAAAGACAAGTACGTCTTTGGGATCGTGCGTTCGGGTTTATAAAAGCGTATAAATACGTCTTCATGTGACGCAAAAAGGAGTGTGCTACTTGGTTGCAACCAGCAGGGGTGCTGTCCAGTCTCAGCTTGTCAAACAGGAGCAAACTGACGTCAGCTATGGGAAATGGAGCTCCTGCCAGGCAGACCTCTTCTGTGTCTGAATGAAGTACTGTATAAAGATAATTGCAATGTTTACAAAGCCGGCTTGTCTGCCCGCCCTGCCTCCCCAAATGGCACAATTCTGATTCCGACCAAATGGAGTGCTCTTTTGCACGCTGTTAAGAGTGTGCAGATGCGATGAAATGATTTGTATTCAAGGAAAGGCGCCGGTGTGGTCTGCTCAGAATGGGATCCAGGTTTTTTTCATATTGGTATTGATCCCTTCAGGGCAGCCGGCGAGAGGGGAGCGAGACGAGCGTGCTTAAATGAAATAACTTGAGGCTGTTTACGGATCAGAACAGTCTTGACCAGGATGCAAATGGGAGGGACGGGAACTGCAGCCAGACGCAATTGATGGACGCTAAAGTTCAGACTTCTCTTTTTTTTGTTTTAATCATTTGATCATCATCCTATTGCATTTCTGATTCTGCTCCATTTGTAACTGAGAAATGTGATATAAAAATGGTAAAATCAGCACATTTTCACCAGTAATTTTTACATATGCAAGCAGTTGCTGAGACATCCTCATTCAGTGACCTTCGGTTCGAATCCGGACCCAAAAGCCTTTCTTTCCGGGCCCACTTGTGTTATTATTCGATTATTTTAAAGAGTAGTAAATGTATGCACACAGGAAATACAGCCTTGTAGCTGCTGGCATGACTCTTGTGTAAAGAGATAATGTGCTTTTAAAACGGCTTTAAAATGGAAAATAATTTTAATATTGTAAATATTAAATGCAGTTTTTTCATGTGTTTTATTTTTTTTTTATTATGAGAATCTTCAGGAAGCCCTCTATTTTTTTATGCCATAGAATACTTTTTGATTTTTTTCAGTCAAAATGGATGACTCATTTAATTGTTTGATTTTTTTTTTAATATTTGATTTTTATTATTTATATAATTTACTATTCATTGGGAGTGTAACAATTCGTTCACTACATCGATCTGGGTTCTCAAGATTCCATTCAGGATGACATATGTATCGATCTAAGTTCGTTTAAAAGCTAATCAATCCATTGAATCGATACTAGGAAACGAAGCACTGGATTTAAGCACGGCTGACGGTGAATACGAACGATCCCTTTAGACCTCCCATTTAGACCTTCCCTTACAAAAAACAACAGGAATCTAGGAAACTGTCTAGCATCCAGGTATTTATTTCACAGTCCCACTGGCTGAATTCTTGCCTAAAAAGTTACTGAATCGATTTAAAGTTACTGCATCGTTTCGGATCGCATTGTGCTGAATGAACCAATATCGCCCTTGAATTGTATCGACAACCACGACTCGTGAATGTTTACACCCCTGTTAGTCATGTATGAATTTATTAGATTTGTGATCAAGGACCTCTTAATTGAGCACCCGTACAATTGTAGAGTATTTCATGCACAATTTCTGTATTATAAGTTTTTGTGCTGGAAGCAAAGAGCTTTCTCACGACGCTGACAGCGAACCTGCGAGGCAGAAAGATTCGTCCTCTTCTTGATTCAGACAAGCATACTTGATGGACAGCTCCTCCGTTTCCCTCAGTTGTCTCCTCTTTGCACATTTCATCACGTTGTCTTTTTTTTTGGGGGGGGGGGGGGGGAATCCGAAATCCTCCCGAAATGTGCTTAGTGTTCCTAAATGCATTATTTGAATTGTCTGACCTTTATGCACAACGTACAGCATGGCACCTTTGACCTACAGCATCCGTCTGCTACCTCTACCTTGTGTTTTCAAGAAGTGACTTTGCGCTCGTTGTGCAAAACACGAAGCTTAACACCAAACTGTTGCTCCATTCAGATTCCCATTTAACTTAATTGGTTTATCAGCGACTCACGGTCGACACTAAATGAGGGCATTAATGCCCTAATTGATATGCACCATACAGCAGCCGGCATTAAGAGTCAGCTGCCGCTTTAATTCCGTGTTTCGACTTGTAGCACACACGTCTTGGTGAATTGTAAAGGACGCCCAAGGATACGCAGCAAATCCCAAGGGACACCGTATAAAGAGCTCCGGTTATTTTTTCCCCCTTTTGCTATTGATATCTTATTGTCATCGGCTTAATGGAGAGCGACAGGAAAGGCAGCGAGGATGCTTGCACACATTTTTAATTTAGCTTTTTAATGAATAAACATATAAAACAACCACTATAATAAAAAAACTGTGCTACTACACTACCAAGATAATTGTGTTGTGGCTACAGTCATAGTCTGCATGAGCGCTGCTGACACTGGGGAGCTGAGGTTCGTTGTAGGGAAACATGAATTCCAGCATGTCAGGTGACACTGTGAAGCATAGAAGAAACTGGGCCTCTCATGTTGTGCGATAGATAAATTGAATATTGTGCTTGGCGTATTTTCCGCTCTACAGCAGTTGTCATACGTAAATACAAATGAAGGCAATTAGCGCCTAACACTGAAATTTACGAGTGTGCCTGAACGCCTCATGGCCTCAAGGAGACGGAGCATGAAGTTGTTCGTTGCTCTGTGTGCATTATATGAACAAATATTGAAGTTTGATGGTTATTTTATGCATTAAGAGTGTTTCATCGATCACTGTGACTGGGGATTCCCCCCGAAAATGAGGCTTTATCATTGGTTGTTAAACTTTCCCTTCAATGTGATATTAAACGAATATTCATAGCCATCATGAGTGGCAAAAAAAAATGCATCATGATAGTTGCATTTACCGTATTTATGATGGCGAGCTTTTTCCAAAAATTAGTTATTAAATTCACAAGAGAAGAAGACGAAGGCGGTGAGAGAGGGGGCAATGTCCTTGAGGAAGGCACTTTTAATATGTGACATGACGCATGGACGCATCCCAGTGTGCAGAAATGTATCAAACAGCCGTATTTTAACACTAAAACTTCATTTTTGTCTTCACACATGAATTACAATAGACTGAAAATCATATGTGTGTATTTAGCTAGTCAGTGGCTGACGCAGCAGCTACATTCTCCAAGCTCGACGTCATTAGTGTCCTAATTGAACACTGCTGTCTAAAATACCACCTGTCAATCATATAATTGTATTTGCACATTACTTACAGACATAGTCTCCAAGGCAGTACAGTCATCCCTCGCCACTATATCATTTTTCCAAAATGTTAATTAATAATTCATGCTGTTTTGTGGTTGAACGTGGCCTATTATTTGTCATAAATTTCCATACATGCATATTTATATTAAGTATTTAAATATAAAAATGGCTAAAATACAAATATAAGGCATTCACAAGACGCATTCAAAGACATGATACTATGTAGTACTCTGCACTGATCACTAATTTGACTATGAGACAATAACTGCAGGTACTACTGTACACAAACTTTTAAGTAAAAAAAGGAACAACAAGGAGCTCTCCCAATGCTGACGTGTGAGTCTATATTATGTCTTATTTATGCCTTGTGTGTCTTAATTTCTCTTATTATGATTGTAATGGTGACTATAGGGGTGTTATTGCATGTCTAGAGGGCTCTAATAATGTTAAAAACTGCATTTAGAAGGAGAGGTTGTTGTTTTTTTTATATGCTCCTGTATCACTGAAATTCACTTATCACGATCGGGTCTGGAAGCAATTAACTGCAATAAACGAGAAATTACTGTATTCCGTAACAAAAAAGCGTCCGGTATGTTTCGTATTATTTGATTTGTGTGCCTAACTGCATCACAAGCTCAACTCAATGAATTATTGCGGCCACTAGGTGTCGCCAAAAAAACAACCAACACCCCACTTTAACTTAAAGGCAAATTATATATTGTATATATTTTGATATAAGCCAAAGTATGGACAAAAAGTGCTACTTATAGTCGGGAAAATGTTTTTTACTTGTTTTTATGCCCGAGAGAAATATGCTTTTTTTTGGGTGTTCTTCTTGTGTATCTCCTCGTAGAGTGCACTCGAGTGTTGTTGCTTAGGAACACGAGGTGGAACGTTTGGAGGCCCTAGTCAGACTCTGTCTTCTTTCTGTCGCCACTGGTGGTCACTCTGGCTCATCACCTCTCTCCCTCCTTCCCTCCTGGTTTGGACTCTTTACTGACTGATGTCGCCTTGAAAGGTTTGTGGGGGTCGACTCTCCACCAGGTGTTGGGGATGATACCAGCAGAGGAGCTTTGTGCTCCTCCTGCTAAGAATTCTTTCCCAGAATCCCTGAAAATCTGCACTTGTCATGCACACACAGGATGAGATGACGTGCGACATCTGTTTGTAGTAATGGAAGCTGTAATCATACACATAACGTCCTTGCATTGCAGCAGTCCATTCTGTGAGTAAGGCTGTCATTGCGTTACCGGTGTCACCTCTCCTGCATCCGCCCCTCTGTTTTGCGAGTGACGATGGACTGATAACACCCCGTATGTCACTTTCAGACAAAAGGAGAGGCAGCAGAAACCAGAGGCAGTGTTTGGCGAGACCTGGTTGTTTTTTGGTTGTCGCTACCGAGACCGAGACTACCTGTTCAGGTGAGTTTAGTACCATTTTTATTATTTTATTTATTATTTTATTATTTTATATTATTATATTATATTATTTTATATTATTTTTATTTATTTTATTTTATTTTTATTTTTTACAAATTATGAATATAGAGATATAGAATATAGAGAGACAACATGACACAAAAAATGATGAAAGAATTTTGGGGGTTTTTTTATTAATTTTTTTCAACATCACTAAAATTGTATTTCATTCATCATGTTATGAATAATTTTTAAGCTGCTTATTAGCGTTGGGTGTTTGTTACGTTAATTTCACAGCTTCATTCCATCAGGGTTCTTCAAAAATACATTAATGAATAAATCATGCTGTTTTGTGGTTGAATACGGCCTATTAGTTGAAAAACATGCAGATTTAAGCACATTTTATGTATGTTTTTGCCTAAATTAAGCATTTTCAAGCACAAAAATTGATAAATGAAGTAAAATTCAAATATAAGGCATTCAGAAGACACATTCAAAGAGGTTGTGATGATATGTAGTATTCTACACTGCTCACTAGGTGTCAGTAATGTCACTGTAATGTTCATTGAGAAACACAAGCACACCAGAGTGGTGTGAAACAACAGAGCAGGATTTTATTGCAGGTTTGAATGATCTCACAACAGGCACAGTAATCCCTAACACAGCCATGACCCACACCAAGACAAAACTCAACTCTGAAGCCCCGATGTCACTTCCTGCCCGCCCCCTAACTCAGCTCCCCTGGCACAGGAACACATTTACAGCAGCACACACGAGCACAAGTCTTATTTATGTCTAACATTTCTAATATTTTCTCTTATTAAGCCTACTAAATTGAGTAATAGGAGTGTAGAGGTGACTATAGGGGTGTTATTTCATGTCTAGAGGGCTCTAATAATGTTAAAAACTGTATTTAGAAGGCCGTAAACAGGTTTTCTATGCTCTAACTACGAAAATATTTTTTTTTTTCACAGATTCACTTATCACGGTCAAGCCAGGAACCAACTGACCGCGCTAAATGAGGGATTAGTGCATCCGACACCGGTGCCAAATTGTTACTTCTGAAAGTGTGCGTAAACGGTGCATAAGCGGGTACTTTAAAAGTGGAAAACGATGCCTTTTTATATTCATGCTATTTTGCGCCATGCAAGTTGAAGAGAAGAGTCACTCAAACACTTCAATAACGTAAATCCAATGAAAACAAGTGATAATAAATTCACCAGTATGAAAGTTGTCACAATTCCAGCAGAAACTGACAATTGATGCACCATTCTGGCCACGTCGATGCTCAGAATGCACCTCGCTCGCCGTTGGTGGGTAACGCCGAAGTGCGGTGTTGAGTGTCGTGTGGATAGCGACGGAGAAACGTGTGCCAGTTTACCGTGTTGGAACTGAGCGCCGCTGTTGGCGTGTTAAGGTCGGCAATGTGTCACATGTGTCAGGATGCTGCATTACTTATTTAAGACCTTACTTGCACAATATCGCCTCCAAGCACCTGTCGCAGGTGGCTGAGCCTGCATTCATTTAGCACTCATAGCTACTTACGGTAGTTTTTTGGTCCAGTTTCTACTGTTTACGTCGAAGACGACTCTTTTCTTATGTTTGGGTCAGTGTGGTAGTTAAGTATTGAGTAAAGATGAGGAGCCACAAGCACATTTATCTGCATTTGTGTTTGTTGTGATGAAACCCCATCAGATTCTCTCATTTTTCTGGCCCATTTCTCTTGGTTTGACTCTCTTGGCTGCATACTAATTGAACGTCCTCCTAGTATCAACGTTTGCTCAGCACTGGCGCACTGATCAACTTGTTCTACAGGATTAATAGCGTGCACGGATTAGCGTCCTTAATCACACAAGAATACGATGACAGGCGGTGTGATTTGCTGGCCTTTGTTTCCCCCCCCCGTCTGCTAGTTAAATATCAGCAGACAGCCAAGGTAGTGTTTGCTCGCCGTGTGGGGCCCCTCTAAAGAACACCCCCAACAGTGTTGACCAAAGCTATTAGTCTGTGTTGCATGAGCCGCCCGTGAGGAGTACTACTCAATTTAAATAGGTTGGCAGAATCAGAACAACCCACTTACCAGTGCATGACTCGCTTCTGTTTATTTCTGTAGGGTCTTTTTTTTAATAGGATTTGTTGTTTGGCATTACCTTGGAATGGAGAAACCTGTGGGGAAGGTGCTATCTGTTTTCTATTCCGTTTTATCTTTGAAAAAAAGTTTTGGAGGAGGTTACACGCAGTATTTAAAAAAAAAATCTTCAGTCAGTTATTGATTCCAGCAATACCAATAAAACAGCACTAGGTGACAACTGAACCTCTCTTTTATACATGTATGATAATTACGGTTCAAATGTTACTTAAATACGCACTCGTGTGCGCGCATGCAGTGTAGCCGGCTGTTTTGCCGCCCCTCCTCGACATGTACATGTGATAACAGAAAGCAGTAGAAAGAGAGAAATGACATGCTGCTGTGTAAATAACATATAAGGCTAATATTTAGTTCCTTTAATAAAAGGATGAAAAGGTATCCAGAAATGACTTATTTTGCGATGTGACGCTATGTACAAGAAAACAATACAATTGAAGTTTTTATTGGTACAAACGTACTGTACATAAGGACTAAGTGCTATCATGCTGGTGTTAGCATGTTAGATTGTTTTCCCATTTTCAAATATATAAACTTACACAGTGTGTTTTCATGTTTGGTGTACATCTTTGCAGTTAGCATGTTAGCATTGTTAGGACACTAACATTAGCGTGTTAGTATTTACGCCATTTACATTGGTATAAACTTACACAAAGACTAAGCGTTATTATGCTAGGTGTTAGCATGCTAACATTAGCATGTTAGCTTTTTTATATTTTCAAAAGGTATAACCCTACAGGGTTTTCATTTTAGGTGTTAGCATTTTTGATTTTTTTGCCATTTTCTAAGATTGAAACTTTGTGTTTTCATGTCAGCATGCTAACAGTTAACATTGTTAGTGCACTAACATAAGCATGTTAGCATATAAGCCATTTTCATAAGTAAAAACTTACACAAAAACTAAGCGCTATTATGCTAGGTGTTGGAATGCTAACATTAGCATGTTAGCTTTTTTTATATTTTCAAAAGGTATAAACCTACAGGGTATTCATTTTAGGTGTTAGCATTTTGGATTTTTTGCCATTTTCTAAGATATAAATTTTGTGTTTTCATGTCAGCATACTAACAGTTAACATGTTAACATTGTTAGTGCACTAACATAAGCATGTGAGCATTTAAGCCATTTTCATAAGTATAAACTTACACAAAGACTAAGCGCTATTATGCTAGGTGTTATGATGATAACAGCTAGCATGTTAGCATTATTAGCAAGCTAACATTAACATGTTATTTATATTAGGTATAAACTTGTATAGTGTGGCTAACTTATAGCATGTTAGCATTTTTAACCACTTTCATCGGTGTCAACTTACGTAGACAGTGTTATCATATAATGTGTTATGTTAGCATTTCTGCCATTTTCTCAGATATTACCTTGTACAAACACTTAGCATGTGAACAGTTCGCATGCTAGCTACAGCATTTCAGTCCGGCGTCAGCTCGTCAGGGTTTGGGCGCGGGATTCGACAGCAAGTGCAACATTATAGTTCAGCGTCAGCATCGCCAGCATTCACACGCAATTTCTCCCGAAATTCTCGTTGCGTATTAGTATTGAATTCTTTCAAGACCTTTACGCAAAACATAATCAAAGGAAATATTGTACATGCCAGCATGTAGAAGATTGGTGGGAATGAATTATCAGCTATGATCTCCTTTGTTGAATTGTGTAAATTGGTTTTGTTAAAATAAAGGTTTTTTGTCCTAAATGACATAACAGTCCACAACAGTGTTGTCGTTTAAAGGGGACAAGCGCCCCCAGCCTGCCAAAAAGAACGACCTAAGGTCAAAGCAAGCAGAAAAATATATGTCTTGAAAAACTGCCATGCTCCTGTGATGGTAAATGCAGTATTTCACGCCCACTTGAGGTGCTTCAATCCTTCTACCCCCCCCCCTCCATGGCCACATGGCGGGATGACCTGCTTAGCTCACCTCTGTCAGGAGGAAAGTCAGCATGGCAACACCATGGCAACCTCTCACCACTACATTAAAGCCATGCATGTGCATGACATTTCTCCACGGTCATTTCTGGCCATTTATTTTGTAAAGCAACACATGCAGCTATGCTAAGTAGTTATGCAATACAGCATATATGAGAAGAAAAAAATCCTGCATGTCAGCTTTGTGATACAGGTGGAAAAAGCCTATTATCAGGATCATTTTTGCCGTAAATTTTCTCTACGTAATATTATGACTTTATTCCCGTAACATTATAAATATATTATACTGTATATAATATATACAGTATATAATATATATTATATATAATAATATATACAGTATATAATAAAGATGATAGATATATTATTTTTCCCTAAACTACTTTTTCTCTTAATATTATGACCTTCATTTTTTTTTCTTGAATATTTCAACTCCATGCCACAATAATGATGACATTATTTTTCCTCATAATATTACCAGTTTATTCTCGTAAAAGTATGACTTTTTTTTCTCGTCACATTCTGATCTTAATGGAATTTTTTGTCATTTGTGCTGGGTATATATATATATATATATATATATATATATATATATATATATATATATATATATATATATATACACATATATGTGTGTGTGTGTGTATGTATGTGTATATATATACACACATATATATATATGTGTGTATATATATACACAGATATATGTGTGTATATATATATATACACACACACATATATATGTGTATACATATGTTTATATATATATATACACACATACACACACATATATGTATATATGTGTGTATATATATATATATGTGTATGTGTATATACAGTATATATATATGTATATGTATATATATATATATATATATGTTATTTTTTATTCTTGTAGAATTATGATATTTTCTCGTTAGATTAGAAGTTTTTTCTCTCAATATTTTGACTTGTAATTGTTGTAGAAATACTGCTGTTTGTTCTATTTTTTTTTAAGCTTTCTTGCTACATGTTATTTTTAGAACGTGCCACGGGCTGCACTTTGGACACCGCTGTGTTAGAGTCTCATTGCTGAAGACAAATAGCTCATGAGGGCCTCGTGGTTAGCATGTCGGCTAACCAGGAGATCTGGAAGATCTGGGTTCAAATCTCCGTTGGGCATCTCTGCGTGGAGTTTGCATGTTGTCCCCGTGCGTACTCCGGTTTCCTCCCACATTCCAAAAACATGCATGCTAGGCGACTCTAAACTGTCCATAGGTATGAATGTGGGTTCATGGTTGTTTGTCTATATGTGCCCTGCCATTGGCTGGCGACCAGTCCAGGGTGTACCCCGCCTCTCGCCCGAAGTCAGCTGGGATAGGCTCCAGCATACCCGGGACCCTAGTGTGGATAAGCGGCACAGAAGATGGATGGATGGAAATAGCTCATGATCTCACAGGCACAGCATGCTTGGAGATCTTAGCATCTTCCTCCTCCTCCTGCCAAAAGAACCCCAGGCCCAGTCGATACAGAAGCAGAGGAGTTAGGAAGTTGGCAAGCACACTTCTCCTAGGAAGCAAGGTTCCACCCAACAGCAGGATTGATGAGAGAAATGTGTTTAGAACACTGACTCGACCTTTCTATTTTTCTTGTTAAGCAAAATAAATTGGCTGTCTGGCACAGCTTTCCTTGCACCTTTTGCACATCACTGTAGTGTTGTTGTTCTATTGAGCTTGACGGTTTTTCTTATTCGTGGGAGGGATCTGCTGCTGAATATCTTAAGGGGCTGTCACAAGGCCATCCGTCTGAATATCCACCTTTATTCTCTCAACGCTGTTCCCTGTCTTTGTTCCACAGAGAAGAGCTGGAGGGCTTTGTGTCCGGCGGTACCTTGAACCACCTCAAGGTGTGTTTCTCCAGAGAGGAGCCGAAGGAGGAACGGACCTTCATCTCAGGAGGACCGCCCAGATACGTCCAGCACAACCTGCTGCTCCACAGCCATGACATCATCGACATCCTGCTCAAACACCACGGTTGCCTCTATGTTTGTGGGTAAGACTGATTACGTCCGTTATGTATGTACGCTCTATAGACCAGGGGTGTCCAAAGTGCGGCCAGCGGGCAGCGCATTTTCAAAATATAATTTAACAAGAAAACGAAAAAAAGAAGAAAAAAAAAACCCAACACAATAAAATCTGCAGTAATTTTACAAGAATAAAGTCAAAATATTGAGAAAACCAAGTTGTAGTCTAACGAGAATTTTTTTTACGAGAATAAAGTCGTAATATGAGGAAAAACTGACAGCAATTTAGTACCTAGAAACAAAACAATGAAAATTTGATTGTGGAAAAAGTTGTAATATGATAAGATTCAAGTCAAAATATGATGGGAACAAAGTCAAAATGATGAGAATAAAATTTTCAAAAAGAAGGTTGAAAGAGTTGGGGAAAAACCCCAGCGGAAATGGGAAAAAATGCCTGTCATTTTATGAGAATACGATTAAAATATTGAGAAAAAAGTTGGATTCTAACAAGAAAAAAAGTTGCAATTTTACAAGAAGAAACTAGTAATAATGAGGAAAAATAATATTTCCGTGGCATAGAGTTGAAATATTCTAGAAAAAATACAGTATTTAAAAAAATTTTAATATGAGAAACAAAACACAATAAAGTTGTACTGTAATACAGTCAAACTTGTCTATAGCGGCCACTAGAGGGAGTCTGCAAAGGTGGCCGCTATAGACAGGTGGCCTCTATAGACAGGTTGGCGTCCAGTTTGAATGTTGACTAGAGGAAAAAAAAGAAAAAAAAGGGGGAAAAAATAATAATGTTGACCAGTAGAGGGCACTGCGGACTGCGGATAAAAGTTGTACAGCACTACTAGGCTTGTTATTATCACGGTTCATAGTTTTAATCCTGAACATGCATGAGTCAAACAGTAGCAAATCACATAGTACAATTCACAATTTTTCAAGTCCAAAAAGGAGTAGGAAGAAGCAAAGCTTACCCCTCATCAGTTTCACATCAGTTGCAATACATTTATTCACCTCTTGTTCTTCCAAGTGTACTTTGTAGGTCTACATGACAATGTAGTGCAATCATAGCCAAGGTTTTTACTTACTAAAAGGAAGCTAGAGGCTTAATAATAACTGATAGAATATATCCACCACCCACAGAACAAAGCTGTGCTAGTAATGTCTTACGCTTGTTTTTTATATTTTACTTTTTATACGGCAGAGTGTCATTACAGCTTTAGTTCATCAGGAAGTGACGGGAAGTGACGGTGGGCGTCCCGAGCAGGAGAGCTAGGCTCAGTGCTAGCTGTGAGTTTGGAGAGAGTTGGGAAGTGTGTTTATGTTGGCGTGGATGTAAAGTCCTGCAGTGTTCTCCGCTGTTAATAAAGCCATTAAAGTGCATCGGCGACGTGAGTCTCTCCTTCCCCACAACAAGCGGCATTACAGTATTGACCAGTGCACACCAGGAAATAAACGGTGTCATTTCTTACAGGCATTGGCTGGACAGCTATGTAGTGGGGCTTGTTTAACCTTTGCCTTGTGGGCAAGCAGAAAGGAGAGACGATGCTGAGAGATGTGTGTGTGTTCTGAGCTGCTGTCTGGTGGCCGCGTTCAATAAACAAAGTTGGCAGAAGCAACAGGAGAAGTTTCCTTCTTTGCTTCGGAGCTGAATAACACTGACAAGTTTAACAGACTAGTAGCGAACGGAAAAGAAGACGGCTTTTTTTGTGTCGAATACAGAAGATGAGTACTTTGATGGATTTGTGGATGAGGATTGATGAAAAATAACGTGAGTGCATTCTAAAATACTTCAATTAAGTACAACCAAACTCAGTTTTGCTCCCGCTGCTGCATGCATGCTAGCGTATGTTTTTTATTGTAGCGTCGCTGGGAGCACGTCCTGTTCCCAGCCTACTTTGCGGTAATGTTTTGGTGCAAATGCTCTTAAAGTTACATGTTTGACCAGGAAATAGCAAGCTCAAAAGAAGACGGCTGTTTTATGTGGAACAACTGACAGTTTGTGTGGATCTTGTGAATGATTGTGACTGAGCTAGGACTCAGTAATTAAAGTCTACACAGGACGGCTTCATTGATTGAAAGACAAAACTTTTTCGTGCATGAAGCTTCTACTTGAGTTGGTAATTTGGCCGCTATATGCAGTCAGATATTGACCAAGGGAGACAAAATGGGTGGCCACTGGCCGCGTTGGACAGGTGACTGCTATACACAGGGTCTATAACATGTAAATTTGCTGCGGGGGATTTTTCAGTGGCTGCTATAGGCAGGTGGCCCTTCTATAAAGGTGGCCGCTAAGACAGGTTTGACTGTATTTGGAAAATTAGGTTGTGGTAAAAGTTATGTTGCAAGATCAAAGTCCAAATATTATGGGAATAAAATCCTAATTACGAGAAAAAAATGTACATGAATAAAGTTGAAATAGTTGGGGGGGGGACAGCAGAAATGGAAAAAACGCCTTTAATTTTATGAGAATAAAATCAAATTATGAGAGAAAAAGTCACAAATTTACAAGAACTTAAAATATGAGGAAAAAATGTCATTTTAGTAGCAGTAGTACGGTTGAAATATTAACGAAAAAAGACATTGTTTTTTAAAAGTTGTAATATGAGAACCAAAAGAAAATAAAGTTGTAATTTTTCTAAAATTAGGGTGGGGAAAAGTTTAAATATTCCGGCAAAATTTATGCCAATTATTTAAAAAGAAAACCCTTCAGCAAAAATGGGGGGGCGGAGCAAAGAGCGAAGTTGATGCTACTAATATGCTAGCAAGAGGCGGGGTCACCGGCCAATGGCAGGGCACATATAGGCAAACAGCCATTCACATTCGTACCTATTTCGTACCTATAGTTTAGAGTGGCCAATTAAGCTAGCATGCATGTTTTTGGAATGTGGGAGGACACCGGAGTACCCGGAGAAAACCCACGCCCACACGGGGAGAACATGCAAACTCCACACAGAGATTCCAACCCAGATAACCCCAGCAGTAATATGAATTAAATTGTTTTTTTGTGCATCTCATATTGATTCTTAAGAGGAGATGCACATGCATGATAACGGACATGCTTGATTAATCTCATGAATAGAAAGAAAATGCACATATTTTGTTTTCAAAATTCAGTGCATTGTTTCCTCGGCCACAACAAAGCGTCTAGAATGTGATTTGGTGCGTGCCTACCACTTTTACACACTTCCCATATATTTGCATCTGTCAGTACAACTTCAGGAAGACAATGAATGACGCATAACAATGAGCCACGTCGACAGTTTTATAGTTAGAATCCGATGATTTATCTTGAAGGACTCTGTTTTATCGCTGCCAGGCTACCTGCTTCTCCTAAATGATCAGAGAAACATCAGGATGAAATTAATTAAATACCAAATCACATCAACAGAATGATGAATCTCTGCCAAAATGCTGCAGTTGCAAAATACGGGCTGTCATGGTTGAAGATTTATTGGGCTTGTCATTCACTGTGCAGGGGTAAGTATAGAGTATTGAATTCTGTAACGGTGAGGACTTAACTTACATGCAAACAGTGCAAATAAAAGAGTGGGCCTCCCAAGTCTGATCCATGAGGTTGGTTGACGAGTTTTCCCATAAGAAATAACGCCTTTATTAACTGCGTATTCTGTAATAAAACTAAAATACAGCCAAAAACTTCCAATCTCTTAGCTGTACACTGAGCTATTGGGCAACTTTTGGGGCAAGTAGGAGTCCTCATTGATTACATTAAATATTTCCATCGTTGAAGCATGCAAAACCTGTTTACGACCTTCTGAATACGGGCTTTAACATCATGAGAGAACTCTAGATGTGAAATAACACCCCTATAGTCACCTTTATACTCCTATTATCCAATATAGCATACAGCCTATGATTAGTAAAAAAAAAAAAAATGCACGTTTAAGCAAAATGGACATATTTTGCCTAAATTAAGCATTTTCAAGCATAAAAATGACTAAATTAACAGAAATAAAAATACAGTATAAGACATTCAGAAACGCATGTAAAGATACTATGTATGTAGTATTCTATACTGGTCACTAGGTGTCAGCAATGTTCCATTGATGAGACAATAGCCACTGCAGGAAGTACCGGTGGTAAAAAAAACAGGAACAGGGAACTCTCCCAATGCTAACGTGTTATTTATTTATGCCTTTTATGTCTTATTTTCTCTTATTATGTTGACTACATTGGGTAATATGAGTGTAAAAGGTGTGTTGGGGTGTTATTTAATGTCTTGAGGGCTCTAATAGTGTTAAAAGCCGTATTTCGAAGGCCATGAAAAGGTTTTCGATGCTCTAACTACAAGGAATCCTACTTTGTGGAAATGCACTGGTCAGGTCTGGAACCAATTAACTGCGATAAGCGAGGGATTACTGTACACACAAGTTATATTTTAGGTCACTTTTCTGGCCAAAAGCCAATTCCAAGTGTGCAAAACTGCATTTTCAAGTATGAAAATCAGAAGTAGTTCAGATGTTTCGTTAATTTTTTCTTGCCATTGTTATGCCTTAAATTGACTTTCTTCCGGCTTTTGACTGGCTGAAATGCCCTCGTGGCTCGTGGTTATGGCATCAACTGTTACTCTGGCATGTTCTTTGCCGGACATGATCACAACAACACGACATTTTTGGACCCTTAAGTGTGGAGGAAATATATTTGAATGCATGTGTGTGACGTTCCCCAACACCTCAAAGCCTTTCCTTCCGTTGCACTCCACCCTCGCCAGGGATGCAAAGAACATGGCCAAAGACGTGAACGACACCCTGATGGAGATGATGAAGGCGGAGCTCCAGGTGGACCAACTGGAGGCCATGAAGCACCTGGCCACGCTGAGGGAGGAGAAACGCTACTTACAGGACATCTGGGCATGATCCCCATTTCAACATGTTGTGCTGTTACCTTCTGAGCTATGGGTGCCTGCAAGGAATGTGCACGATATAAAAACCTCTTCACCAGCTGCCTAAGTCCATTTTTCAGTTCAGTCCAGTTCCTTTCTGATACTTCCACCTGCACCTACTTCTCCTGTTATGTTGACTCTAGCCAGCTGGCCCGATCTCTAAAATGCACATGATCTTTCCTTAACCTTTCCCTAACGCCAGGCAGATCATTCTGGAGGTGAGTGCTTCATTCTCCTTTGTGTGTGTGTGTGTTGATATGATGGTACTTGGTACCATAATTTCATGTACAGAAAAGGAGTAGTAGATTGCTAGCTTTGGCCTGAAAGGGTTCTACTCTTTTTCTTTCAAGAAAACGACAAACAAATGGCTTCTTTGGTATTTCCTTGCTATTTTCCCATCCTTCCATCTATCGTCATCATCAACACACCTCAACATCAGGCTTTGAACCTCAGTCCCCTTCCCCATCCAACTGCTTGTATTTATTTATTTTGTCTAGAAAAGACAAACAAATGGCTTCCTTGCTGTTTCTGCAGGTCCAGCATCTATCGTTGTCAGCGGGAAGTACTGTACTGTATATGTATATTGTATCGGTGGTGACCACGAGAGATGCTGGACCTGTTTGTCAGGTTTGGAACCTCAGTCCCCTTGCACCATGAAGTGGAGCTACCAGCATCAGGCATCCAGCTGCTTGTACTTATTTTGGCTTCCTTGCTGTTTCTCCAGGTCCAGCATCTGTCGTCATTATCACCACCAATACAATATCATGATTGTTTGCAAGCGGGCTAGCTCCACTGGCAGAGCAAATGGTAACGTTGGGTGTATTCCTTTTGAGCTTAGAGTAGGACTCTCGAGAATAATTCACCACCACCTCAACATCAGGTGTGTTTGCCAGATGGCTAACTCTGCGGTAGCACCACTTCATGGTGCAAGGTGAGGTTTAACTGAGGTTTGGTCAGGGAAAATGGTAACATCAGGCATCCAAATACTTGTTGGTCAACAAATGGTGATCATACACACCACCTAGTTTCCAGGCGTCCTAACTCCTCCTTTGTGTCCCTATTCACACAATCACCAACTCACTTGCAGAGTCCTGACCAGGTTTTGAACCGCGACCCCCCGCACCATAAATCTGTGGTGCTACCAGCCGAGTTAGCCAGCTGACAAACATTCCAGATATTGTATCGAATGTGATGATCACGGTAGATGCTGGACCTGAAGAAACAGCAATGAAGCAATTTGTTTGTCTTTTTCTAGACAAAACAATGCTACTACCACTTGCTCTGACCAAGTTCTGAACCCCGACTCCCTGCACCATGAATCTACGATGCTACCAGCAGAGTTAGCCAGCTGGCAAAAAATGCATGATACTGTATTGGTGGCAATGATGACGACAGATGCTGGACCTGTTTGTCAGTCCCTTTCACCATGACGTGGTGCTACCAGCAGAGTTAGCCACCTGAGCTCTCTTGGTGGCATACATATCTGATATTGTGGTGTTGGATACACTGGAAAAGACATACGTGTTGCTACATACCAGAGAAATACCAAGGGCTGAAGGAAACCATGTAGGCCCTGTCCACATGACAACGTTCCTGGGATTTTTTTGTGGCAGAAATAGAAAAATACCTCCGCCTGCTTTTGGCCTTGCATGTATCTCTTTTGCACACACTCATTATGGACCGGCTCCAACTAGCTAAGACCACTGGGTCAGACATGGACATACGACAGGAAGGCTAGGTAAAAGGACATCTGACTAGAAGTGCCTCGGACTTGCTCCTGCACTCGTGCAGAAGATGAGTCCCCGCAGCTGTGTATCATTCTTCAGTCCAGTTCCTACGTCTTATACTTCTACCAACGCCTACTCCTCCTTTTATGTTCACTTTATTAGAAATTAAATGGATTAGAAGCGGCTATAGCTTCGCTAACTTTTCTAATGGGATGTCAGCCTCTGCAAACATTTCTACAAAATCCTCCAAAAATTGTAATGCCCGCGCTTGTGGTTAAGGAAGACGTGGTCACCGATGCAATCCCAATTGTAATGTAAAATGACATCCTTATTTTGTTTGCACCATTAAGACTGTTATTTTGAAGGTCAGAAGTGTATTGTGTGTTTTGAGAGATGGTTAAGAGCAAGAATAAACGCCCCTCTTGCCTTATTTTACTTCACAGAACAGACAGAAGGAGTGAATAAGAGTGAATGAATGAAAGAACTGAAACACAAATAGGTTAATAAGAATGACAGCCTAATAGGGTAATCACAATGAATGACTAATAGGTTCCTGAGAATGAATGAAAGCCTGGTAAAGTAATAAGAATGAGTGACGAAAGGTGTTGTGTGTTCATGAAGGACCCTCCTAACATTCATTCTTGTTATATCACTTTTCTTAAAAAAAAAAAATCATTATTACGCACGATAAAACAGATCAACACTACCCACTGCTTCGGAGATAGACTGCACTGACCTGCAGATATACTGTATAGCTGCTTTACATCATTTCAGACTTTGCTGTTTTCAGCAGCTGTGACCTTGGCGAGAGGGCAATAGTGGCGCTTATTGGCACTTGTGGTGTGAAAATGCTTTTAGTGTTGACAAGCCCGCCCGTGTTTGTCCTGCCAGGGAAAGCATTTATGTCGGCTTTGATGGGATTTCAATGAGACGGAAAGTGAAAGTTTCTCGATTTACAACAAAGTCATTTGCGGTTACACACGAACATATTATGAAAGATTGTGCATTCTCACAGACAAAAAGTGGAGAAATTGCTTTTGAATCTGCAAAAGCCACTGCCAACACTACCTTTGCAAAGAACTTCTGAAGGCCAGATGAATAACTCTGCTATTCACTTTCATTCAGAGTCAGTTAGAGTGGAATTAAGAATGATTTTATCATGTTTTGGAATAATGCAATCAAGCTTTTTATGAATACAGAGCATAAATCTCCATGATGAAGCTTAGAGTAGCGCTCAGAAAATAATTCATCCGACGTCACATTGTTTGTTTTGGCCTTCCGGTATGCACACTTGTTTGGTGGCGAATCTGGTCTGGCAAAAATCTCACACACTGCTGTTACTACACACACACACACACACACACACACACACACACGTAAGCACACACGCACGAACTGTGCGTGCCTTGTGTGATTAGGAAAGAAAAGATTTTTCAAAATCAACATTGGTTGTCTCCTATTTTTCCCTTTTATTGCATATACACTAATCAAGGGGTGCCCGCACTTTTTCAAACGAAATCAAAGCATGTCTGTGTTCACTTTGATAGTTTTATTTTTATTAATTTAGTAAAAAAAAAAAAGCAAGATTTTTTTTCCTTTACCATATCTTTTGGCTCTATTTTCCCATTTAAATTGCATTTTTTATATTTATATCTTTATTTTAGGGGTGTCTGATAATTATAGGGCAGATATGAGGGAATGATGACGTCATACCGAAAAGTCTGCTAAAAATAGCACAGAGAACGGATCATTAAAAAAAAAAAGACGCTCCAATGAGGCGAGATTATCCGTACTGCGCAGGTGAAAATATCAAGCGCTCCTTTTCCCTCCTGCCTGATGTTAACAGCTTTTCGTAACTTCACTTGCAAACAAACATTCACTTTAAGTGTTAGGACTTTGTACGAAATGCTCCGTGATGAGGGGATCGAGCGCACAAAAAGCCAACTGAAAAGTGCAAAAGGTTTGCCAGAGACCTTTGTGGCGGCGCACCGGCTACATGCACATGTGAGCATTGACAGCAACACGCACACAAGCTTATTTTCTCTACTTATATTGAGTAATACGAGTGTAAAGGTGACTATAGAGGTGGTATTTCATGTCTAGAGGTCTCTAATAATAGTAAAAAAAAACATATTTAGAAGGTCGTGAAAGGGTTTTCTTCTCTAACTATGAAAATATTCTATTTATAAATAAAGAATCCTACTTAGCGGAGGTTCTCTTATCACGGTCGGTCCGGAACCAATTAACCGTGATAAAAAAGGGATTACTGAAGTTACACACACACAACGCTTACAGACACGGTCTGCAAGGCAAAAACATATTAGACAGTACACTAAGTCCCCTACTAACGAACATCCGACGTGCGAACACTCGTAGATACGAACACAAGCCGATTGGTCTATATTTTCATGTGTTTTGCTTTATAAGCCCATATTTATTTATATTTAAGCCCATATTCCACATGCTTGACCAGTAGAGGGCACTGTGACACTGCTAAAGGGACCGACAGGCGATTAAGACCAGTGGAAGGAGACTGAAGAAAAGCTAAGTTGTAGCTGTACATGCAATCCGGCACAGCTTGTGATTAAAGTTTATGAAGAGTTAATGGGCCTGCTTATAATTCTACACCACCCACGGAACACTACCTCTTTTGGAAGAGTCTAACAACGACAATCATTTGTCCTTTTTTCAATATCTCCGCCTCCTCTTCCTCCACCACCAACAATGACGTGTGCTCGACCACTCCTCTTAAAAGGTAAATAACATTTATCGTTATGTATTATTATATCATTTTTATTATTGTTTTTTTCATTAATTATCCTCATTTAATATTACTACTGCATCCAAACTCATATTTACATACATACACTTATACTGTATATGTATACATGTACATGTAGTACCTACATCATTGGTAATATTACCTTTTCCCCTACTTAAGAACGATTCGACTTAAGAACGGTCGTCTGGAACCAATTGTGTTCGTTAGTTGGGTACTTAGTGTATTCCGTAACAATAAGCATCTGGTATGCGTCACAAAATTAACTAAATATTTGCGGCCACTAGGTGTCGCCACACAAAACACCACCCCATGTTAACTTAAATGCAATGCATTAAGTTACATTTTGGTTTATTCAAGTTGCAGGACCAGCCAAACCATGAAAAAAGGGGGGCTTATATTTGTGAAATAACATTGCTTAGTAGTAACTTGATAGTTCAAGGTGTCTTTGGTCAGAGGATGATGAAGGCGTGTTCTAATTGAAGGCTTTTTGTGGCCTCACACACAGACAGGCTTCCTCCGAATTCAATCATCTAACAGCGGTCGTTTCATTTCTTGTTTTTGAAGGAAGGGAAAGAGAAAAAACATGTTTACAATCTCCGCTCCCTGCACTGTCGATGACACTCCATTTAATTCCTTCCCGAGCGGCGGGTAAACAAAACTGTCACTCGTGGAAAAACCACCCCTGACTGTGACTAATTGGTTTAATGCCATATTGTCAAAACACGGAGCCCACCTTGTCTCGCACCTCCCCTGCACCTCATATCGAAGATGCTTTCGTCGTGTACTGAACGCGGGACTGACAGTGATACTTCCAAAAGTTGTACAATTTAGAGTTCAACCAAAAACGTACCTTCAAATTCAAACAAATCACAAACGTCATTAGGACATTTTTTAAAAGTTCAGCTCAGTGACTTGACGTCCCCACGATGAGGCTCATTAATTAGGCAAGCAAAAGTCAACACCTAACTAGCAGTGAGCTTGTCACAACACAACAACACAACACACACAGTGTGGTCCAAGGTTCATTCGCGACCCGCGGCTGTTTTTTAAATTTATTTATTTATTTTTTTTAAATTGGCCCACAGCACATTCTAAAAATATACTTAAACAAGAAAATAAAAGTCAAAAAACAGCGAGAATGGAAAATAGCAGTAATTTTATAAGAATTAAGTTGCAATAATATGAGAAATAAAACAATTATGAAATTGTAATTATGAAATTATATTACAAAAATTACAATAAAATAAAAACATTAGTTGAAAAAAAGCCGTTATTTTCTAAAGTCGTTATGGGAAACATACCCAAGCATCCATCCGATTCTCTGCCACTTGTCCTCACGAGGGTCGGGGGGTTAGTATTTTGGAGCCTATCCCGGCTGACTGTGGTCGCAAACCAAACAAACCAAACAAGTCATAATATTACAAAAAAAAACAGCTGTAATTTTACAAGAATGAAGCTGTACTATGAAGAAAAAACAATTCAAATGAAAAATAAATATATAAAAAATAAAATGAAAGTTAATGTTGAAATATTTCAGATTTTTTTTATTTTTTCTGAAATTTAAATTTTTGATTAAAAGTTATTTTCTGAAGTCATCATGTTGTGTGAAACAAAACCAAACAAAAAGTCATATTACACAAAAAAAAGTAATTTTACAAGAATAAAGTCGTAAAAGGAGGAAAAAACGTAATTACAATGAAATAAATAAATATATTAAGGTTAATGTTTTTTTAAGTCGTCACGAGAAACAAAACAAAAACTTTTTGGGGAAAATTAGGTTGCAAAAAAAGTTTATATCACAAGAATAAAGCCAAAATATTATGGAAATGAAGTCATAATATGAAAAGAAAATGTAAGTGTTTAAATGTAAGAGTCATTAAGGTGAAAAAGTTTATATTAATAATGGGCTTTTTCACATTTATGTCACAAAGCTGAGATGCAGGCTGTTTTTCTTTTAAAAACTGCTCAAAAAAATAAAGGAAACACTTCATCATAATGCCAATCACACCTCTGTGATATCAAACACATTGACAATCCATTTCACAAGCTGTTTTGCAAATGGAATAGACAACAGGTGGACAGCAAGACACCCCCAATAATAATAATAATAATATTAATAATAATAATAATAATAAATTGGATTTCTATTGATAATTTTTGTGTGATTTTCTTGTCAATTACGTAAAACAAAGCATTTCATAAGAATACTTTGTTC
Organism: Dunckerocampus dactyliophorus; assembly: GCF_027744805.1. NCBI lineage: Eukaryota > Metazoa > Chordata > Actinopteri > Syngnathiformes > Syngnathidae > Dunckerocampus > Dunckerocampus dactyliophorus. Next base: position 3,691,916 of record NC_072839.1, on the reverse strand, counting down.
ATTCAGATCTAGAATGTGTTATTTTAGTGTACCCTTTATTTTTTGAGCAGTGTATAAAACTTCTTAGCATATCTACAGTACATGTGTTTACAATATCAAAGTGGTCTGTCCAATCTTTGATTTTTCAGTATGCAGAAAAAGTTTGCACGCTGTACTTTGGGGAATAATAAACAACACCTCTAAACACGAAACTTTTAACATCTTTTTCCGGGAAGGTGGAAACACTCACATTTCTTCAAAAGGGTGAGCATTTTTACTTCATTTTAGTTGAATTATACTATGGTTAACTTTATACTTTTATGGCTGTTAAGAATGTTGAAATATGACTTAAAACATGACTTGTGCAGTTAAAGAGGTCTAAATGTCGGCGACAGTTAATTGTTTTGAAATTAGAACAACTTAGAAGTCAACTAGTGTCACTTAACAGATTTTGCTGGGCTTTGGAGGTTTATGTTTGGAGGAGATGACCATTATTTATCGTTTAATCATCTACAAAATGTGACCTCCCTTGCCACCGCGTCCTGTGACCACCAAGGACAGACGCAAGTTTAAAGTTACGACGTAAAAGGTAATTAAAAAAGGTGCACAGTGTCGGTTTTGTCCCGCAGAGAAAGCACGCGGATGGTTTTGGAATAAATCAGAGCTGCAGGGAGGTCAGTGCGACCGGAGTGCTTTGCCACCTCGGTGATAGATGAACCCTTGTTAAGAACGGCTAAATGAAGCAGAAAGATGTGTGCCGACGTTAATTAGATTTTTTTTTTATGCAAGTGTTGAGTATGACAAGTGGAGAGGTGCACTTCAGGTGTCGGTGAACAGCGTCTGACCCCGCTTGGCACTCGGCGGTCTTTTGGAGGAGAAGAATCGGAGTTGAATGGGCCAGCTTCATTTGGAAGTGACTGCAGTGTCGCTCACCGTACTGCTGTTTCTAACAGTGTACAATACAGTTATATGTTCAGGATTCACAGCACAGCAAAGCACCTACATCCTTGTCAACTGGGGACACGAAAATGCACGAAAGGCAGCAGCTGTACCATTACAGTACATCTCCAGGGACTGACAAGTGAATGGGTGAATTTCCATTTCAATTTTTAGTCTGCTGTGTGCTGTCAATCAATCTGGCAATGCAGTGTCAGATTACCGGTCTCTTTTATTCTCTGCTGCCTCGGGGCTGACTCGGTGCTTTAGGCCTCACGGCAGCAATGCGCATCCTTTGCAGAGAAGGAAGAATGGATGTCAAAAAGAGTGACGATACACACACTGAAACTACCTTACTCGAATTTGGACAACTTCAAAGGAAAGCGGCGGTTACCACTAGAGAGATAACAACACTCTGGCCATGATTCCAAATTGGAGCAGGCCCTGTCAGGAGCTGCTATCAAAGGAATGCAAGACAGTGCTGATGATTCCTTATCAGAGTGGCGGATCCTGTAGGGAGCTGCAATCAAAGGAATTAAAGACAGGCGAGGGGAGGAAGGGTCCTGACAAATCCTTACTGCTATACAGCTGTACAGGGACCCACTATCACCCCTCAAGTGGTGACCCAAACTGCGGAAATGTTGCTACTCAAACTTCTCAAATATCTTATCATTAAAAAGGGACCGTTTGCAACACAACATGAGCTGCAGCCATGAGACCTGTCTCTCTCTGTATGGCGCGGTCCTCTCTAGCAGATATCTGCAGCTGTGTGTTGGTCGAATGGCACGTTAAGCCCCTGTCACTACCCAATACGTACCGCAAACGCAATCGGTTCCACGCATGTGCAAAACGTGTCTATATCTGGTCAACCTATTTTTCGGCAGTCACATGTTAGGCATGTGTAATCTACGCCATCCGTCAATCTATTTCACGGCAGCAAGCAATATACGTCCCCATACCCACTCCAAAAACGTTGGGCCAGTCACTAATAAAATAACGCCCCAATATTTTCCATACTGTATATGAAATTTGTATTTGTATTATTTTTGCCATTAATTTTAATTTTAGTTTTAATTTGAATGTTAGCTCTAATTTTATATTTATGCATTTATTTTATATTTTATTTTTTTATTTTGCAAGGACCCGTGACCCACTATCAGACCCACCAGTTGAAAATAAATGCTCTAAAAGCACTGGTGTCAAACTCGCCCCTTTTTTTGTGGCCCGCAAAACCCTGCAAATAATTTCGACAGAAAATTCGCACGGCATCATTTTCCACTCGAATGACCGTCATTGGCAGGCAGAGGCCTCACTCCACTGTATCTTAACGACTGCCGTTTTGCACCACAAAAAGAGTGAAAGCAGTTTTGGTTGGCGCGTGCCTCTAAGACTTGTACGCATTTCAGGCAAAGCTGCAGCCATCTGAGGGTGACTATAACTGTGATGAAGTCCACGGTGAGAACCAGTTTGACGCCCCTGCGTAGTATTGTCTCTTGAGAAGAGAAATGGTTGCTGACATGTGAAGGGTGTACTCACGTTTGTGTGATACCGTACATTAGGCCAATACTGTATGTTGTAATGAGAGTCATTGACTCCAATGCACTTTTTCTCCAGCTGCTGACCGCAGCACTTTGCTGCTCAGTGCAGCTGTGAAATGAATCTTAAGCAAGCAATATAGAATATTTAGTACTCCAAGAAGGTCAGTCCACGTCTAATTGCTTTGTCAATTCAGTCTTTATTCCCATCATAAATATTTACCTTGTTCATTAAATATGCAGAGGTAGGATGTTTTGCTTCCAAATTTATTTTTTGGGGGGGGGGGGGGAAGAAAATCTCATTAAAGGATTTTTTATTATGACTGCCGTGTGGTTCCTGTCAGTTCCAGCTCACTTTCAGGAGGAACCTCATTGCCCTCAATGTGAGAAATGTGACCCAAAGGAAATGAGAAAATACTTTTTTTATTATAATATTACCACCAGGATGGCATAAGAGATAAGAAAGCCACCACAGTCCAAGTCATCCCTTCATCCCCCGACAGGTAAATGTGATGATACACTGTATAAGCTACATTATTATGAAAATGACGAAGAAATTAGTGCTCAGGTTTGATTACAGTATTGAATGTATCCACGTGTTCCTGTATCCACATGTATCTGGTAGCTCGTGACAAGTTGGTTGAACCTAGGATTTCTTTTGTAGTAATGGGGTGTTCGCGAACCCAACGGCTCCTGGAGCCGGTTCTGTGAAGTCAACGAACTATCGTTTTTTTTTCTAAAAAATTTTTTTCTGCCGCACGTGATTGGTCAAAATGTGTGTCAAAAGCTGAGACACTTTTCGTGTTTCTGAAAGCCCATCTTCACCAAAGACGGAAAAAACTGTTTCCTGGATGCTGCTTTTCCTCTTCAGTTTTGCACGTTTGAATTTACAATTGGTTGTGTCATGTTTTGTTGATGTCTCACTGTAAATAGTTGGAAATTCACAAATAATAACCATAATTAGATTGGACCTTTTTGTCCAATTGAGATGGGTGTTTGTGTTTTGTAATGTTGTTGCAATCTGAATCCCTTGTTTATCACAGTTAATTGGTTCCAGACCAGACTGTGATAAGTGAATTTCCACAAAATATGATTCCTTATTTCTAAATATTTTTGTAGTGAGGCAAGCATGGAAAACTTGTTTACGACCTTCTAAATGAAATCTGGTTTTTAACATTAGAGCCTGTAGACATGCAGTAACAGCCCTATAGTCCCGACACTTGTATTACCCAATATCATAGACATGAATAAGACTTACAGACTTACATGTTAGCATTGGTAGAGTTCCTTGTTTATTTTGTTGTTTTTTTTACTTCCTGTTCTGTACAGTACTTCCTGCAGTGGCTATTGTCTCATCAATGTAACATTACTGACACCTAGTGACCAGTGTAGAACAACACATATCTTTGAATGAGTTTTCTGAATGCCTTATATTTGTATTTTTAGCCATTACTATATGTACTTAAAAAAAAAAAAATATGCACAAAGCACAGAGGGACGACCGGATTTTGGTAAGAAATCAATTAAAGCAACAAAAACATCTGACAAGCCGCTTGGGATCTGAAAGAGAAAAGAGCTGAGGCAAAAGAACCGGTTCCCTTAAAAGCGCTGAAATTCCCATCACTAATTTTTCGGCCTTGGTGGAGGTCTGTTTCCTAAAGAGTAGCATTCTCACACAGTGGATCCTCCGAAGTTGAGGTCAGTTTCAGGATGCTGGTTGACTACCAAGTTGTTCTGATTTCAAAACGTACTGTGTTTTTCATAGAATAAAAAAAGTGAATTCATGTCATGAACCCGTATTAACACCACTGACACTGAAACTGTAACATTTGTAACTGTCACACAATTATGAAGAGAATAGAAATCAATAAAACTAAAATAAAGTAAAACGACTGCCCCTTTTGAAGACACCTGATAGACAGATGGTTTGAGCTCCAAGTTTTGGACTTAAAGCACAATTTTAGAGAACTTTTTCTCTGAACCCCAAAATGTACCACTTTTGGTTTTTTTTTTTCATTTTATTTTGTGTTATTACTTAATTTAAATAAAAAAATTGTATTGTATTTTTGTTTAGATTTATTTCTACTTTATTAATATATTACATATTTTTTCATATTGTTTTGTTACTTATTATTTTTTTTAAATGTATATATATTTTTTGGTATCACCCAGTCAGTGTAACCAATCCTGACCACTGTTTTTGTGTAATGCCCTTGAGGCGCATTTACCCTCAGCACAAAAGGGCAGTTACATAGGTTATTTCTCCAGATATGTGCGCTTTTGTGCTTTCTTGTGGTGTCAATCACCCCTTTTTGTGACCGGAGCTGCTCAGATGTTGCCAGCTGCTGCGCGGCAAGGTCACCCCTGCCTGCACACTTTTAATTCACTGATGCGAACGCTAGGTCTGCAGCATGTTTGATTGACTGAGGGGGGGAAAGTATGGTAGAAATATCTGTCAAACTGCAGCATGAGGACTCGTCCATGAGGTTTAATGTAAACAAACCGAGACGGTCCAATAAGTATGGCGTTTTTTCCGTGTAAAAAAAAAAAAAAAAGACCACTAAGCTCTACAAAGTCCCGTAATCACTTGTTGTCTCCAGTGGGCAAAACACGCAAGCTTGACATAAAATACCGTCTAAGCCTCGTTACGGCAACACTTGCCGTACACTCGGGCTTTGAAATGCTAAATCCTTAACAAAAGCCATTATGTTGACTGAAGGACGGAGACGGGAAGGACGTTTGTGTCCTTTTGTGCAGGACAGATGGTGGAGATGTACAATGAGATTCCCTGTTTGAATAACAGTGATAAACAACTGCATAACTGGAGAAAAGTGTCAATCCCAGGACACAAGGGAAGGACGGATCAAACTAATAAGACATGAATACTAGAAAATGTAACACTAACAAAAGACGGCTGTCCTTCCCGAGCAGGTAGTCTGACTGATCGATGGCAGTCCAGGATGCTAGATGTGTAACAAGGACTGGAAGAACTCCAGGAGTAGCACCTTCACTGCCAAGTTAATTTTTCAGGTAAGAATGAAGGAATTCCCCAGAGTCAGCAGCTAATAAAAAAATCATTAAATAGGTAAAAAGTGCAGATTCAGTGTGATGGGGGGGTTAAAAAAGGAACGAATATCTACTTGGAAAATTCAAGGCTTTCCAAAAGTTGTGGGAGAAAAAAGTTTGCAGCTTGGCACTGTCAGATGGTAGTAGGAGCAGTAATCATTTGTATTATTCTTATTTTTATTATTACTACACTTTTAGATTCAGTCCAATAGCTTCTCATAGAGGTCATCACAACACACACTCACATAGCACAATCAGAGTTGCACAACTTACATATGACTGATGGAAAAATACTGGGAGAAGAGGCAGACACACAACAGGTGCATTGTTGTCACTCACACAAGCTTAACTTTCACTTTCTAGAAGGGTGCTGCAGGTGATGTTGTCATTGTGTCGTCTCACATGTAAGCACTTGAAAGTAAATGAAAGTAAACAAGGAATGAAACACGGCATCAGCAAAACTGGTGGGAAAAATAGCAGCCGTTTGGTTGGAAAGGTCAGCCAGCAGTGTCATCAGCTGTACAGTCACACACGCGAGGCTGTGCTGAAAAGGAGGCAAGATGAACTGTTTTTAAAAAGGTAAGATATAGAGGCAAACATTAAAGTAAATTAATGTGTGAAAAACTCGGGTCAGACCGATGATTTCATCAGCTGATTATGGCCATTAGATCACAGGTGTCAAACCTAAGGCCCAGAGGTCAGATTCAGCCGCCCACAATGTTTTTTGTGGCCCGCAAAAGCCTGGTAATAATGCACATCAAAAAAAAAAAATCATCAGTTTTTCTAGCTGGTCAATCCACTCAAATGACTGTCGTTGCCAGCCAGAGGTCTCACTCCACTGCACCTTAACGACTGCCGTTTTGCACCACAAAAGAGGGAAACCAGTCTTGGTTGGGGCGTACCTCAACATGAGAGAATAACTGCTTGGACCTTGCACCACCCCCTTCGTTTAGAGCTGTCCTATCTATCCCTTGAGCATGAACTGATGAAGCCTGCTTGGACGAGAGGCTAAACGTCTTCTAACAGTCCAGTTGTGCACACATTTCAGGCAAAGCTGCAGCTCTCTGATGAGGGCAGACACAAGTGATGCGGCTCGCGGTGAAAACGAGTCTGACACTCCTGCGTTAGATAATAATCGGCAATACATGTTAAACAGTCACTGCTGATTTTATACAACAGGATGTATGAAACAAAGCTTCTGTGCCATCCGTTCGTGTGCTTGGAGATCTTTCTAACCTGAAAAGCCTCATGCTTGATCTGCCGTCCTTATTTGTTGCTGCAAACAGTCAGTATGTTTTAACGCTCCAGACACATTTCCTGTTTTGGTGCCACTGTTTCCTAACCGCAGCCTCTTCAACGCTACACAGCGGCGCTCACAATGGGCTTCCTGTTAATTGGCCTTTTTTGACGCTGATGCCCACCCACAGTCGGGCCCACTGGGGCTTGATAAATGAGGCGCTCATTTTACTCGGGCGGAGTGAAGTGGGTGTTTTTTGGGGGGGTGGTTTAGTACGCTTTGATGCACACGACCACTCAGTAAAACCGCAGCGTCTTTGATTGCCACTCTTGAAATAAATGTTGACAAGAAGTGAAATAAAGCACAAGCAGTAAACTTTATGGCTGTTTTTTGTTAGTAACTTTGTAACATGTGACGTGAAAAGGCTTCCAAGCCCCCAAAAGAGGGGGGAACAAGAAGTACATTCTTATACATTTAGGGACACAATTTCTTCTACTCTCTAAAGTACTGATTTTATAGCTTGGGAACATGCCTGTATCTTTTGGGCTCTGGAAAAAAGGTACCAAGAGTTGTAATTAGTTGGAACCTAATTATCAGAGCCCAATAATTACCCCTTTGTGGTACATTAGTGTTGATTGTACCTTGAGGGACGGAAATAGACTCCTATTTCTGACGGTGCATAATCCTAATGGGTTGTTTTCCAACATGCTAGACGCACAGCCAGAAATGGAACTACTGTAAATTTGCAACAGTCTCTCATAGGGTACCAAAATTGGGAGTTCAACCACAACTTCCTGGAAAATAATGGCTGAAAAGTCAAACAAAACTTGGATTTGAAACTATCACGACTGCACGGTTATAAGAATATCTGCTATTGCGGTCTCATTACCGGCAATTTTTATATATATTTTTTTTTATTATTTTATTTTCAGTTTATTACTGTATATATTATTTCATATATATATATATATATATATATATATATATATATATTTATAAATGATAAGTTTACATAATATGTGTTCTGCTACTGGCTGGCGACCAGTCCAGGGTGTACCCCACTTTAGCTGGGATAGGCTCCAGCATACCCCCACGACCCTCCTGAGGACAAGCATGTCGATGCAGCATGTCACAGTCTGGCGAGGTGTGATACCAATATCGGCAGAACCGATACAGATCAAATTTCTATGCCAATATCAGCTGATTTTATCGAACATGCCTAATTTTTGTTGTGTTGCCAAAAGAGATGTTCAAGTGAAGTGTGATGATAACCACAGAACAGGAAATGATTGCAACATAGGGAGGTGTCTGGCTGTTCGGTACAGTTTGAGCAATGCAATATGCACAAACTACAAAGTGAATAATAAATCATCAATAATAAATCATCAATAAATTAATCATCGCCGTTTTGTGGTTGAATACGGCCCATTATGTATTTTGTGCCTAAGTTAAGCTATTTTCCAGCATAAAAATGGCTAAATGAAGTAAAATACAAATATGAGGCATTCAGAAGACACATTCAAAGATGTAGTATTCTACAATTCAATTCAATTCAATTTTTGATAAGGAATCCTCCTTTGTGGATGATGGTCGGGTATGTTTTACCAAAGCTAGTTTGGAAATGAGAACTTGGGTGTGTTTTCATTTCCTGACATGTCTCATCAAGGCTGCAACGAATGATATTTTCTGGTTTTGCTGCGACAACGGCCGTCCTCTCTTCGTCCTTGCACGGGTTCAAAATTAGCCCCGCAGATTAAGGGCACTTCAAGCCAAAATTTTTCCTTCATTTCTTCTCCTAATTAACTCCTTCTGCTTCCCCCGCATTATCCTCATTGGCTTCGCGTCGCCATCGCTGCGGCCCTCCTGTGAGGCGGGTCTTTCATTTTGCCTTTAACACTTCAACTTTCTGTCGACGTTGAGCGCATCCCTGCGCCCGCGCCGTGTCTCCACCTCTTAATGGATTGATGGAAGTGCTCCCCCGCTGCTTTACAGCTGCTGCTCCTTGTCCTTTACTGCAGCGGCACAAGTTGTGGCCTGAAGGGAATGAGTGTTTGTCCCACTGTGAGGGAAATGAGTGACGAGCTCCTGTTAGCCAGCAATGAGGAATGCTTTGGAAAGTTTGCATTGTCATGGACTCAGACTTGACTGTATAATTCACCTTGCATCAAAGTTAAGTGTCACCTTCTGATGTCAGGGTGGGTTCTAACCTCCAAAACAAAAGCTTGGCCTCCCTCCAAACGATGTTTGGATGTGAAAGTGATTAAAGCGTCAGCGTGCGAGGAGGGCAAATCACATCATGTTTGCGGCTACAGGTTTGATTAGGGATTCATTGACATAGGAAGCAGACCTCCTCTGGGAAAAGAATGGCGAGTTGCAAGCCATCAAAAGGTGGATGAACAAAGCACACATGCAGGTGTCCATGCTAATCATCTCTTTATTTTAGCAGGAATATTAATGCCGCAGGTCACCTCACTGATATGACAGCCATTAAACCTGTCAAATAAGGTGATGCACCTTTTGCAGAGCTTTGTATTACCCTGCCTTACCAGTGGATAGAAAAAAAAGGCGGCTAACACCACTCCGGTTGCTCCATACAGTAAATCTTCATCATTCAGTTGCACGTCTCTACTCCTCATCCCCTTTTTAGATGGACGTACACGCCCCCAAACATTAATGGGAAGCTGTCTTCCAGTCACGCCTCATGAATGACACTATGTGATCGTTAAAAGAGCCGCGGCAGCAAGTAAAACCCAACCTGTTCTTCCATCAGCGTTGGGTAGAACGACCAGTCAAAGCACACAGTAGGGTCACTACATTAGGTACAACATAAGCACTTTAACAATGTAACCCTTAAAAGAACGCTTCATCTTCAAAAGATCCTCCGTATGACATGAGCGCTGCTGTTTTTATAGACCTACTGCAAAAACGCTAGTCAAAGATCCTCTATATGACAAAAATGCTGTACTGTTTTTTAGGTTGACTGCAAACATGCTAGCCAAAGATTCTCTACATGACAGGACTGCTTTCAAAAGGACAGACTGCAAAACACGCGCCAACAATCCTCTACATGACAGAAGTGCATCTGTTTTTAAGAAACTACTGCAAAAATGCTAGCCAAAGATCTTCTATATGACAATTATTTTTGAGGAACAAATTTAAAACCTGAGTCAAAGATCCGCAATATAACAAGAAAAAAAAAATCTAGTCAAAGATCCTGTATATGACAAGAATGTTCTGTTTTTCAGGTCCGACTGCAAAAACGCTGGTCAAAGATCTTTTATATGACAAGAATGAGGTCCTATTTTTAAGGCACTACTGCAAAAATGCTAGTCAAAGATCCTCTATGACAGGAGTTCTCACTTTTTTAAAGGATCGACTGAAAAACGCTAGTCAAAGATCCTCTATTAGATAGGAGCTCTGTTTTAAAACGACTCACTACAAAAAAATGCTCGTCAAAGATCATCTATATGGCATTTTTTGGTATTTTTGAGGAACAAATTCAAAACGCTAGTCAAAGTTCTTTTATATGACAGGACAGGAGCACTCCTGTCTTTTAAAAGGACATCCTGCAAAACGCTAGTCAAAGATCCTCTACATGACAAGAATATGCTACTGTTTTTGAAAGGAACCAACACAGATTACAAAAACGTTCGCCAAAGATCCTCAATATGACAGGAGCACTGTTTTCAAAGACCTACTGCAAAAATGCTGGTCGAAGATCAAGAATACTGTACTGGTTTTAGGGAATGACTGCAACAACACTAGTCAAAATCCACCACAGTGTATAAGCCCTACTTTAAAACCGTTGGTCAAAGATCCTCTTTATGACAGGAACGGACCTCCTGCAAAATGCTTGACAAAGATGCTCTAAATGACAAGAGTTCTGTGCAGTTTAAGTACTCTAGTGGAAAGTCTTGGACATGAACAGTGTTGATTTTTGAGGTGTGACGTAATTGAAAGGCAGGATTTGGCCAGTTGAAGAGCCCTGCCTTAGAATGGATGAGTATTTTGTGTCTTTGCAAAGGCCTCATTATTTCATTGTGTAAGTGTACCTAATGTTCTGTCCGGTAGGTGGATCATATTTTATCATTTTATGGTCCATGTGTGCTGGAAGATGAAAATAAAAAGAGTTGTGCCATCATTTGTTGTGTTTTATTAGGGTGAATCTATTACAGCCTCGCCATCCTTTCAATGTCTATCTCTCCAAAGGCAGTCATACTAATGTGTGTGTGTGTGTGTGTGCGCACGTGTCCTTGAGTGTGTCTTCATGAATGTGTTCTCAGGATGAGCAGCTTTCCTATCAGTCTTTGGAATGGCGGCTCAGGGTGGATGAATCTCAAGCCCCTGATCCGTCCTCATTTGGTTGGCATTCTCGTTTTTTGAGGGAGGAAGGGGGGGCGTCAGGGTCTTTCCTTCCCGCGACAGGGAAAGAAACCTTTCACCCTCACACACACACCCTCTTCGAGTCACCCCCTCCCCAAGGCTGCATCGCAGCTTTTGCGCCACGAAGCCAGGATGAGGCAAAATGAGGACAAATTGATAGAAATCCCCTGGAAAGAAGCCAAAAGGTGAAGAATAAATGGAGGTAGCGCGTGGTGCATGTAAGGCGACGGCAAGCACAAATCTGCTGATGTAGTGCTTGTGCTTGCTTTGCAAGTGTGTACCATTTCTCATTATGATGCCCATTACGGAGAGACACAGAGGTCATCTCAATGTCACACTTGTAGCAAAAGCCTGAAAATTGCATTTCAAAAATATATTTTTAAAAAAAAGGGTGCACACACCATTTTCTCTTCAAATATGCCTCAAATGCCAACTCATGACATCACACACGCAAGCAACTCCACTCCTGTTTGGCTTTTTCACAATGAATACTGTAGTGTTATTTACATGGACAAACTCAATTACTTCATGCGCAATCGCAGTACTTTTTACTCAACTTTTGAAACCAAAAATGTTGAATTAGTCATGGTATTGACCTGGATATAAGACCTGTTTTTCAAGACCCGTTTTTGGCAAAATAAGACAAAATCAGACCAAAAAAATAAAAATAAAACATTTCTTGCGTGAAATAATAACAATAAATGCAAAAATATAATAAAAGAATATTAAAATAATAAAAAATATTAGAATAAAAATACTAAAAATATTTTTTAATATTTCATTATCATTTTAGTCTTGAAATCTTTTTTTGTCTATTAATTATATTAATATATTGTGTTAATAAATAAAAAGCAAACAAGATTAAATTAATGATTTTTATCTTCAGCAAGAATTATGTTTTATTATTTTATCATAAGAGAAATGGTTAAATTATTAACTCTAATTTTAGATATTTTTCTCATTCTAAATTAAAATAAGTTGTTTTTTAACCATTTGTATTACTATTAATACTATTATTTATCAAATTTAAATAATTTAAAGAAATGACATTTTAAAAATGAAATGACATTTATTTATTTATTTTTTTTTTTCATTTCATAAAAAAATGAAATGACATTTAGGCCGCACGGTGGTCTAGTGGTTAGCACGTTGGCCAACACAGTAACAGCTTGGAGATCGGGAAGACCTGGGTTCGATTCTCCCCTGGGCATTTCTGTGTGGAGTTTGCATGTTCTCCCCGTGTGCGCGTGGGTTTTCTCCGGGTACTCCGGCTTCCTCCCACATTCCAAAAACATGCATGTTAGGTTAATTGGTGACTCGAAATTGCCCGTAGGTATGAATGTGAGTGTGAATGCTTGTTTGTCTATATGTGCCCTGCGATTGGCTGGCGACCAGTCCAGGGTGTACCCCGCCTGTCGCCCGAAGTCAGCTGGGATAGGCTCCAGCATGCCCCCGCGACCCTAATGAGGAAGAAGCGGTATAGAAAATGGATGGAAATGACATTTAAATAATTTACCATTATTTTAATATCATCATTGTCAGTATCATTACCATCATTCTTTTCGGTCTTAATTTGGGTCAATATGAGATATATATGCTGTACATATTCAGGAATAAGGCTGATTCATTCCAGCAATAGCTCTAAAATGCCACTAAATGCACAGTGTCTCCATTACATGCCAGGTGTCTTTAAGGGTGAGTTCTTTTACTTTATTTGAGTTGTATTTGGTTTTATCATAGGGTGGTTCAAGCATTACCTGTAGAGCTGATATAAGACTGATACTTCAGTGTAGTTTATTGCTAACATGCTTAATATGATTCCATTGTGCGGCAATGCAGCATGCCCGAAAAGGACTCGGAGGAACCAAAATGCATCTAATCCGACCCTACTGTCCCGTGACTCGGCAATGACTGATTGTCAGTTCACTTCCTGTATTTAACATGTTCACACTTTATATAATTTGCTGATAAAAACGGATTATTTCACTTTAGAGACTTTGGAGGTTCCACTATCCAAAATGCAAGTGACTGGAGTGATTTTGAGGTGCGGTTTAATGCAAAGCGGGGCAGGCAACCCACACACCCAATATCCTGCGGCTTACAACGTGAACTGAGACGAACTTCATCATCGGTTAAAGACAATTCCTCTTCATAGTCTTCTCTCGCCTTGAGCTGCACGGCCCAAAACAAATCCACATCAATTTAATCATGAGGCAAGGTGAGTGGCGAGGGTAGAAGAAGAGGAGAAAGAAGAGCAATGAAGGCTGAAAAAGAGCTTTTCGTGTGTGTGTGTGTGTGTGTGTGTGTGTGTGTGTGTGTGTGTGCGCGCACGGGGGGGATTTGCAACATCAATGCACTGAACTCAAAGCCCCCTGGCAGTCTCCCAGAGGTGTTTATGTGTGTACAACTCAGCATCATACTGTGCACTGTGCAGCGGGCGCTCACTCTGGCCACGTTTTGGCACACCCGGAACATCATTTTTTTTCTTGTGCAGAAACACACAAACTTTCACCACCTACTTTTGATGCCCCCCCCCGTTCACAGGAAACACATTCAAGCTTCATTTCTCCCCGTGGCGCCGGGGAATAAAAGGTCCATTGTGTAGGTGTGTGCAAGAACTCCGGTCAGCACAATGTGGCCTCGCTGAGCTGCTGGACTGCTGAGTGCTGCAGGTGTGGTGCATCTCAATTTGTTCCGGGAGGGATCAAATTCTACTGCCTTGCAAATCTTACAGAGCGCCGCGGGTCAGGCGAACGTTGAATACACTCACTGGACGCGATATGAGGCACGCCTGCACAATCTCATATGAGCCAAAACAAGCAGTGTCTCCAAAATTCCGTCCTGAAAGACAGCATGCTTAGTTTTCATAGGACGGTATTGATTTAGTGGCTTATCGAGCTAGAAAGCACACTTGGTGTCTTGTGTGGTTGTTCAAAATGGAGATTAGAACTACAAAATTCCAAACAAGCCGTTCATGGGTATCTGCTTCCGAACATTCCCCATGTGGTGGACGCTTGGGGGCATGGTTTATGTACAATGTTTTGGGCGCGCCAGATGAAACCTTTGGCATTTCTTCTTGAAACCACTTGGCACTGCCACATTGGACCATGCCAGGGTCACCAATGACTGGGTGAGATATACTGTATGTCCCCTAGTGTCCACCACACCCATCCAAAATAATGTCCATCCATCCATCTTCCACTTATCTGAGGTCAGGTTACGGGGGCAGCAGCCTTAGACAGATCCTGAGGCGTTCCCAGGCTAGCTGAGAGACGGTCTCACCAACGTTTCTTCCCAAAGTTTCTTACCAGTCGGATGTGCCCTGAGACGAGTGACAGTACTTCTCATCCTATCTCTAAAGCCTTGGTCCCAACCAGTGGCACAGGCGCCTACGGCCGGTCTAGGTTCTTTGTCATGTCAAACAAACTGCAGGCACCCTTACTCGACACATGGTGGACTATGAATAAGTGACACCACCCTCTTCTGACAGCAGCCTCGCTAATGACGCCAGCTTCATCACAAACTACGGATGGACGTAGTTAATCTTTCATTCATTGCCATCCAGTCCCCAAAGTCAAAGTCCAAAGTCTTTAAAGGGCTGGAGAAAAGTGGAAGTGCAGAGGTTGTGATAGGACAACCTCCATCCTAATTACCCTCATCACTCACTCTTGCTCATAATTCCTCTCATCCTCTTCTGGAAATGAAAACCGTCATCATTAATAACAAATCAAACTGCTGATTTGGCGTTCTGCTAAGGAAGACGGACTCTTGGTGCTTTTTTGATGATATTCTCATTATTTGACGGGCATATATCCTACCGAGTTCATTAATGATTGATTCACGCCGGTGTTCACATGGTGACCTCTGAGCAGGAACACTGCCGAGGACACACACACACACACGCACACACACACATGCGCTGTGATGAATTTTGGTGGCATTTGAGCATTTATTATACCCTTTCCCCTGGATCATCCAATCAGAGCTCAGCTTCATTAATTAGACATGGCAGCTCTGATAACGTGTGCAAGCTAGAATGGACGCAATGTATTCCAACTTAAATTAAAACCTGTCCTCAATTGTTGCAGTGACAAGTGTGTTCTGTCTGTTGTCGCATTGTACTTGTATGCAATACAGCGCCTTATTCACGCCTGTGCAAAAACCAGCATCTTGATATGCCACACCTGTGAGGTGCACGGCAATCACAAACGCAAGTTTAGAAAGATTTTGCAACACTATCTGAGAGAAATCTGCTTTTGGTGCGTGTAAAATATGTTTTAGATCTTTTGAGTTCATCTCATGAAATATGGAAGAAAAAGCCAAGAGTGTTTCTATTTTTTGTTGAGTATAGATAATATGTGGATTAAGTCAAATAAAAAATACCTAAAATGTGTGTAGCCTCCTTCGTGTTACTCAATAACCATAAAGCTAATGACACATTCATGCTAGGTTCGGAGCGCTGGATACGCTTGTTCATTTGAATGACTCACTAAAAGAGTCATTGGACGGTGGGAAGTTGAACAGTGGAAGATTTACTGCAACACAACAAACGTGCAACATGAAAAATATAAATAATAAATCAGGGCTGGGCGATATATCAATATTTTTTAAATATCGATTTATTTTAAGCAAGATAACAAAAACGAACAGATCATTCATATCGATATAGGCTGAATTTGCGCAGTAACTCCGGAAAAGCTACACCTCGTTACAGGCGTCATCTCCCGCTAACACTGGTCTTTGAAAGGAGAGGCTAACACCGAGCCCCGGAACAGCTACCCCTCGCCATAAGCGCCCTCTGCAGCTGGCACCGGGCCTCGGAGCGCCTGCGCCTCACACCTGGCCAAGCAGTGGCTAACACCGGGCTTCAGAGCAACTACACCTCGCACCAGGAGCGGCTGTGGCCAGCACCAGGCTTCAGAGAAGCTCCGACTGTGCTCCGGAGAAGCTCCACCTCTCACCAAGCACCATCTGCGGCAAACACCGAGGAGTGGCTACATTTAAGCCACATTTAACTGACCGACAACATTCGATATGCCACCGAAAGGTAAACCAAAGAAAACTACAAACCCAGTTCGTGTAAATGATGGTGCATCATCGTTTCCTGTGGAACATGGAGACAATGAGCTAATTGTACCCTTAGTGCTGTGAAAAACATGATTAATCAGGCATTAAACCAACAAAAAGTATTTTTGAGTTGCGTCTGACATTTAAAAATGTCCTCTTATACAGTTTCAGGGCACTTTATTACATTATTTTTTATTATTTTGTTCTTTTGGTATTAGCTGAGGATTTCAGCATAGCTAAAGGTTTGTAATAAAGAAGACTGGTTATATTTGACTTTTTCTACACTTATTTCAAAAAGAATTAACTATTTTGTTTGAGGGGCTATTTTCTGTAAGATTTTTAAAAATTTGAATGAAACTAATTTGCACGCATATTTGACTTTGACTTTGTCTAAACTCACTTTCTGAGAAAAATATTGGGATTTATATTGTATATCGATATTCAACATAAATATATCGGTCAGCCCTACAATAAATGAAAATAAAATGTAGCGTTCTTCAAATAAATGGGGGAAAAAAAGAGGTTGTGTCCCTTTAAATTGTGTCTGCACACTAATCTTGTTACTCTTACTGCTACTCTCCGGGTAGTTTTTTCGTGTGTCTTATCTGAATCACATGCGGAGTGAATTTGTAGTCCGATGTCCTCGGGGTAGACGCCGCAGCTGGCAACACCACAGTCCCGTCCTGTCCACTCGTTTGTTCCTGGGGTTTGGCTCGCCACTCAACCCTCACGGTCCAGATTCAAGTTCAATCACAGTCCTCAAGAAGAAAAAAAAAACAATCTACACACACAGTGTAGAAAATATCATCAATATTCTAGTTTGTTCATCACGTGACTTGAAATCAACTCACTCCTATTAATCAAAATATATTTTCATGTATCATCACAGAATATACAACACGCCAACAGCTTTTAAATCTGTAGTTATCCTTTTTAAACACTATTTGAACTATACACACACTCCTATATCAAGTTAAGGTTTTCATATCCAAAATGGAATAAGTAATTGAATATATAAATAAATCAACAGGAATGGTAACTTAGCTTAGCTAGCTTCCATTAGCACCTACAATGTGCTCACAGTAGGCCTGTAACACGTGTGACGTTTGTGCTTGTCACTACGCAATACGTACCGGAAACGCATGTGCGGAATGCGTCTAAATCCGGGCGATCTATTTTTTGGCAGCAATGTACTGCGCCCCATCCGCTCCCAAAAACTTTAAGATTTGAGAAATTACAACATAATCAAGTCTTTTTTTGTCTTATATGACATCCATGGTGCAAGTGGATAATTTATTACCAGTCTTTTCTTGGTTCCATAACTTATTTAAAGTTTTTTTCGCCACTGAAAAAAAACAAACACAGAAAAGCATTTGCTAGGAACATGTTTGGATGGATGGTATTTCTCCGTTTAGAAAAAAAAATAGCTGAATCGTCTAGATGAATCCATCATTACACTCTGCTTATGGTTGTTTACGCTGAAATCTCACTGCACTTTATGTGTTTTATTGTACTTATTTGTGTGAACCGGATATGGCGTTTACATCTGCGCTACGTGCATTGCTTAAGTTTTTACGTAGTTCAGTCTCGGTGGATGTCATAAGACGATAGAAGCATCCGCATGCTAACTAAGTCTTTTCATAAGAGTCACTGATAAAATAACCCCCCAATATGTAACATATATGAAGTATGATTATTGACCATTTATGTTCATACATTAAAAGAAATAACTACCACAGCACGTGACGGTGCAGATGCTCCATCTTAAAAATGTGTGAAGGGAGGACGTAGGTATCGCGCATGGGTATGGGCATGTGTTAGCACTGTTACTACGCAATGCTAACACAATGAATAGCCAGGGGCATTAGCATTGTGCTAATCGCCACTTAGCATGCCATTTACACACTTTAGCACAGCATTACATAGTAGAAAATATCACAGTGGTGTATAACATTCGACAGCACTTCCATATTATTCCATAACAGCATTCCTGTTCTGTAGAACACACAATAAAGTTCTATTCTATTCTATTTTATTCTATTCTATACTCCGATTGGTTTTAAGAAAATATCCAGCAATGTATAGTGTAGCAAACATATTACAAGATAGCATGGTGACAGCATGTATTAAACAGCACTATGAGTAGATTAATCATATTTTTATAACATTTATGTCATATTTCATACCGGGGTAGTTCTTCAACTCGATCGCTGTGATTTCAGGCACGTCTCATTGAGGAGTGATGTGTAGGTCGCGAACGAATCGGCTGTAAGAGCCGACTCGCGTCGTTGGGAGCCAATTGGGAGCCGATTTGTTTTTTCCTCGTCTTTTTTTCTGTTAAAGGCGAATGTCATTGGTCAACATGTGTGGCGGCGTCTCTGTGTCCACACTGTGCAGGGGGTGGGGCGGGATTAAACACGCCGTGGTGTTCATCGAGTTGATTCGTTTGTGAGAAATTTGCACGAAGAGATTCAACCTATTTTGACCTAATGTGGCGATCTAGATGGGACTTTTTGTGTTTTATCATATAATATTATATTATAATAGATTTTTGGAGCTGTTCATTGAGGTTTAAATAAATGCATTTAAATAATAAACCTTTGATATCATGTATTTTTGACATGTACATTTTACACAATACACACCATTTGGTATTAGATTCATTTAAGACAAAAACAAAATATCCGAGGAGCCACAAAGGACAACTTAAATAAAAAGATTTTCCTTCTTGGAAAAAAAAGTGATTTTTTTTTAACTTTATCCATAATCATTAAATTTACACTAATGTTCGGAATGGAATATTTTCCCTCTGTTGTAAATAACTGCTGAGATATATTTGAAGGCCTATCTACAAAACAAGGAACATATTCCATTCCATAACCTTTTGAAATTAGTGTTGAAAGAATGTGTAAAATAAAATGGATTGATTTTCCTCCTTGGAAAATAAAAATGTGAAAAAAAACCACAACCCCCGGTGACCAGCGACAGTGGTGAATAAAATGAAATAAGTAATTTTTGTTTTAAATTTATTTTGCCAACCTCAGTGTATGTACAAGACAAATAAAAAGATACAGACACAAAAAAAGTTAAGATTGATTTTTCTCCATGGAAAATTCGAAGTACACTAACATGTTGCAGTATTTTTCATTGATACATTCATTATATTTCTAAAATGTTTTGAAAGTTGAAAGCAAGTGGAAGGAATGCACCACTACCGGTCACAGCCTCTAGGTGGCGTATTTGCATGGTTTCTGGGGATGTCTATGACATGTTGTGATATATAAACCAGCAACAATTTATTTTCTCCGATTTCCAGCTTGTCCAAGCTCAACACTGCCAACGACTGCTCTGCTCTTTCCCTACTGGAAGGTTTTGTGGTACACTTTTTGTATTTTTCTTGTGTTGGTTGAGTACTTCCTGTGTGGCCTTCCTGTAGATCAATAGCTCATCACGAGGCCATTAGTAGACAAGATGGATTTAATGAGGTGAGGAAATGAGGGGTCGTGAAGTAAGGGCAGTAAAGCGTGGGGTCTAATTGTTCGCTGGAAAGAAGTAGACCCGGTATTGGTTATTTTTAGAATAAATTAACATTGATAACATAATGAGGGAGTGGCTTAATGTCCTTGTCTAGATTGCTGCTTTAGTTTAATCCACTTTATTGCTACTGGGTGGGCAGAATAGTGGTTCACTGCCAAAAAACTATATACTGGATGTACAATTTTAAGATGTGTAGCAAAGCCTGTCTTGTAATTATTTTGTATTTTTGTCATGGGGCCGAACACTGCGTAGTCAAGAGCACAACAATGTCTTATTTTGTGATATGTTACATGGCAAAACTCACAGAAAAATCAAGGTTATGTGCATTTTTACCACCCACAAAACGGATCAAACAGGACAGACCAACTTCAAATGTGAAACCGTAAAACTGAAAAGTTTTGAAAATGACATTACAATGACATTCAAATACAGTGGATGTGATTTACAATGAACACGTAATTGTGTGAATGTATGTCTAAAAACATGATATACAGGTGCTAGAAATGGTTATTTTTGCATTCAATAAAAATACATTTGCTCGATTCGACTTCAATGAAAGGCATAGCGACCCTGAGAAAACGTCGGTCGCAGCGTGAGACCGGTTTTGACCTGGTTTTATTGTGTGGAAGCCAAGCCAAATAAAGAAAACGGTAGAATGTGTAAAATCATGCTGCATGCTTTGAATGGGAAAATGCTGCAAATATCAGAAGTAAATAATAAAATAAAATAAAATAAAATAAAATAAAATAAAATAAAATAAAATAAAATAAAATAAAATTAAATTAAATTAAATTTAATTTAATTTAATTTAATATCACACAAAAAAAACCAAAGTGGATAATTGGGTGACAGAAGTTGCAGCCCCCATTTGTCTATTTATGTCATGAGATTACATTTTATTTAGTAGATTTTTGAGTTATAAAAATGCAGGAAAATCCCTTGTGTTTTAACATAACACTCATGCGTGACCGAAATGTCCCCTTGTGGGACTAATAAAAGCATATGTTATCGTATGTTACAATACTGTAGGCAACACAATATTAAGACTGTATTTCTATTCGATACAGCATAACTAGAATGGCATAAAATCACCATTAATTCCCACACGCTTTATAAAATCGATCCCTCAACATGCCTACGTTTTAATACGAGAATCAATACAACACAAAAGGACGCAACGCTTCTGGTTAGGATGTTAAACATTTCTGGTAATAACTCAACTTTTTTTTTACTCTCACTACGAAGCTGCAGCATTTTAGCTCAATACCGCGCTTTCCCGGGACGTGATAAAGAAAACGAAGTTAAACGGATAACCAGTCACACTTGCTCATTTTGCACTGTTTTCTAGTTAAAGATAATCAATGTTCTTACAAGCTGAAGTTGTGTGCGTGTTCACTGCCTAAAGTATCCTGAGTGCCGCCATTAATCACAAACTCTACCCTGGAGGGAGAGTGGACTGCACATCCTTAATATGCCACTAAAATTGTGTTTAAACGAGAAAACAGCACCAGGCGTTTTTTTTGTTGTTTTTTTTTTTAAATCCACCTTCAACTTGTTTCTCCCTCGCGCGGTGGCTTGTGAAAAGCTCATTCGTCATTCAGCAGGTGAGCAGAAACATTTCACGCTGACCTCTACGCCTCCTCTAATGAGACAGAACCAAGGCTGAGTCACAAAGTGCAGAATTATTATTTTTAGTCAAGAGACCATTTTTTTTTGGGGGGGGGGACTGTTGCATGACACCCTCAAGTGTCGGATTTGATGGATTTTACACCCTGGAGATTTGAAGCTGTCAACCTGACATTTATTTTGAAGATATGAGGTCGAAAGCCAAACTGATACTAAATATAAATAATGCCGTGTGACAAAGTTTTCTGCCAAATCTTTCCATCAGTTATGGAAAGACTCATTTGGTTTCTGCATTGTCCCACTGCTGTCTAATGTCAAAGGTATAAATACAAAAACATTTGAATTATTATTGTGCTGAATGCTGAACACACGAGTAATTCTGCAGAAAAAAAGTATATATTATGCCCCATTTCATATGATTTATTTCAAAATATTCCACACATTCAGTCTTTTTGAAGTAATGAAAATGTTTCCATTAAAAATGGTGCACATGTGCATTGAGGTTGAGGCTTTGTGTTGTGAAAATATTTCACAACACAAAGCAAAGCATATGTTTCTTATATTATAAATGATTTGATTTGACTAATATTAGTTCTAATTACACACCAACACTGACTTGCTAGGATTATCTGCTCGAGGCGAGAGGACTCCTCATGCTTATCACCTGATTCAAATACGCTTGGGTGTCCGGGCATGCTGATGAGTCTGCCCTTCGTCTCTGTCGCTCATAGGAGGAGGAGATCACTCCTACTAATATTTTAGCAGGAACGGTCAGACATTTTGTCTTGAAGCTACGTATCTGCTCAGGTTGTATTGACACGTCTCCAAGTTTTATTAAATTACATCCCTCATAGAACTTGTCCTGTCGCTTATCTTTTTTGAAGCCAGCAGCAAATTTCCCCCTGACAACTGATTTACACATAAGAATTCAGCGACGGTACAAATATGCAGTTTTTGAGCTCACATTTCTGATTTTAGCTTGACGGCTAGCGCTCTCGACTCTCATTCTGCGGACCCCGTTTCGAGCACAGGTGGAACACGTGGAACACAATGTGCATACAACTACAGTGGAACAATTGCAAAGAAAATAATTCCATGTCAATTTTGAATGAATGATCAAAATGTTTTTATTTTTTGTTGTTTTGTTTTATCTGCATATCTTCGTTGGGTGCCCGGCCGCCTTCTTCATTACTCAGGGATCAGCGGGGGACAAAGATGTAATACCGTGGCAATCAGTCTTGCAGATATCTATGATATGATGATATTTCACAGGTGAAATTGAAAATTTGACCCGCTGGTGAGGCTACGGGGGGGAGGGAAAAAAAAAATCACGGGATCATTGGACCAATTACAATTAATCCAGCGGGAACATGAACCTCTCTATCAAGTGTTGTGACATTCCATTAAACCCATGTTGAGACTTTTCACTAAAGGTAAAAAAAGAAAAAAAGAAAAAAGAAAAGACTGGTGGTGACGGGGGCCACGGTCATTGGCCAGTGTCTTCCGTAGATGAGATGGAATATATTTGACGGTTAAACTGGACAAAAAATGGCCAACCACTGATACTGATAAGATGCTTTTGAGGGACGGTCACATTTACGTGGTCATGCAAAAGTGTGGTCATGTGTCCATATGTCTTATTTTCTCTTATTATGTCTACTATATTGGGTAATAGGAGTGTAAAGGTGACTATAGGGGTGTTATTTCATGTCTAGAGGGCTGCAATAATGTTAAAAACTGTATTTAGTCACATTAACACGGTCATGCAAACGTTTCCCAATGCTATCATGTGTCTATATTATGTCTTATGTATCTTATTTTCTCTTATTATATCTACTATATTGGGTAATAGGAGTGTAAAGGTGACTATAGGGGTGTTATTTCATGTCTAGAGGGCTGCAATAATATTAAAAAAAGTATTTAGTCACATTAACATGGTCATACAAAAAGTTTCCCAATGCTAACATGTGTCTATATTATGTCTTGTGTCTTATTTTCTCTTATTATGTTTACTATATTGGGTAACAGGCGTATAAAGGTGACTATAGGGGTGTTATTTCATGTCTAGAGGGCTGCAATAATGTTAAAAACGGTATTTAGTCGCATTAACACGATCATGCAAAAGTTTACCAATGCTATCATGTGTCTGTTGTCTTATTTTCTCTTCTTATGTCTACTATATTGGGTAATAGGCGTGTAAAGTGACTATAGGGGTGTTATTTTATGTCTAGAGGGCTGCAATAATGTTAAAAACGGTATTTAGTCACATTAACACGGTCATGCAAAAGTTCACCAATGCTATCGTGTGTCTGTTATGTCTTATTTTCTCATATTATGTCTACTATATTGGGTAATAGGCGTGTAAAGTGACTATAGGGGTGTTATTTCATATCTAGAGGGCTGCAATAATGTTAACAACCGTGTTTAGTCACATTAACACACAAAGGATCTTACAGCTCCCACGTCTGCAGCCCACTGATGGATAGTTGGCAGAGCTCCGGGTTTTATTTTAAGATGTGTAGCAAAGCCTGTCTATATATTTTTTTTCAAAGCTGTCCTCCACAAAGTGGTGGGTGTATACTTCACCTCACTAGGGGAGCACCTCAAAATTGGAGCAAAGTGAGGATAGTTTTTTTCTCACGTTCTGTGCTCATAAACAGGCTCTAGGGACACATTTGAGTGGCACACAGCCATTAAAAAGTCGCTTTGCATCATAGGGGACCCTTAATCAAAGGCACGAGGAATAAACAAGATGAGTACTGAAAAAAAATCCCTAAAACATGATATCTGTGTTGGTTTGATTTGACCCATGATGAATGATGCAGATTTTGGAGTGATTTAGCAGAGCTCCCTCCAGGCCACGTTATAATGAATAGCTTGTTAAAATCTGATTAAAGCAACACAACTGCACTTTGATAGAGGCTGCCGCACCTGACAGGACCTTTTATGAGTCTTCACTGGCCTTGCTGGGCCTCCCTCGTCGTGACAGAGCTCGTCTGTTCTCCCCGTGTGCGGATACCAAAGCAGCTGGGCACGGCGGGAAGAATCAAGGCTTGTGAGGCTAATTGGACCGCGGCGATATCCGCCGTCGTCTTTGCTTGGCACCTAAATAGCTGCTTTGATTGAGGGGAACAGACTAAAGTGTTACGGAGCTCTTGGCATCCCGTCTGGGACTTTTTTGGCTTCCTGCAATGCCGGATGGACACCTGGGGTTCCAGATGTCTCGGGGTGGCATCGGTGGTGGCATCTCTCAGGGCTGGCGCTGACATTCATCCTTCTTCAGCCTGGCACGAGCAGAACCTGCAGTGGCGTGCCAGCTTCCTATCGACCCGCATATATCAGTCCGAGTGAGCCCTCCTGGACGTCGGGACAAAGCAAGGACAGATGGGAGATTTTGGGCAGGATGACAGATTAAGTTTGGCCAAAGACTAACAACAACTAATGCAAAGCAGACATCACAACATACTTGAGTATTTCTTGAAGATATCATGAAAAATAATGACTGATGATCAACCGCATCGGTTTAAATACCACACGTATCAAAGGCAGAGGTTTTAAAGTTAATGATACACGTGTACTTTTGCATGAATCTCTACTCGTGATGGGAATTACGGCTCTTTTAAGGGAGCAAAACCCAAAGGAAAAGGAAAGGAAAAAAACAGCATCCAGGTAAGAGTAAGTCGCATTTAGAAAGGCTGTCTCAGCTTTCGTTACCTGTCGCTAATTTTCCTCACATTTCCAGCGTGTAGTTCCTAATTATGCACCAAGGTACTTTTCACTTGCTCTGCACCGCACTTTTTTTTTTTTACAGAAAAACAGACGAGAAAAAAAAAAGCAGAATTGTTCAGTGCTCTAAAAGACGGATCGTTCATGAACTACCCGCCGCTAATCTCTACTGCATGACGGTCATCACTTTGTGCAACTCGTGCACGTTCAGAAGTGAAAGTGGCCCAAGTTGTAGTTGTCACGAGAAGCACCAAAGCTTCCACGTTCTCATGCGACAGTGACAGTCACTCACCTTGTTTGCCTCCCAGGATAATTAACTGAGCTCCTCAACGCCTGCTCTCGTGTTTGGAGAGGCCTGTGAATGAATCCATTTCACAAAGTCAAGAGTAGATGGAAATTGAGCTTGTGACGCTCAGCACATTAGACTGGATGTTTGTGGATCAATATTGGCATCAGTGCAGGTATACAGTATGTCAATATACTGGATGTATGATCCATGAGAAGAATTGTATACTGTTGTTTTTGAGATCCCCATCACTTTCAAAACAGGATCAGCAGTATTGATATTTGATAGGTTGAATTTCAGATATTGTGTAAGACGAATGGGGTTCTTGAGGTTAAGTGATGGGGTGGTTTGCAGATGCATCTTACGTTGTTGTTTTTCCCGAGAAAAAAAACCCTTTTAATCAGGGTTGTCTTCCTATACCTGTATTCAAAGTCGACATATTTTATATTCGGGGTTGTTTCATATTTGCGATTCTTTTTATTGAGGGTTGTCTTATATTTGGGGTTATATCACATTCTTATATTGAGAGTTGTCTTATAGTCAGGGTTGTCTTATATTTAAGGTTGTCTTATATTTGGGGTGGTCTTGTATTCAGGGTTGTCTTATATTTGAGGATGTCAGGTTAGGGGTTGTTTCATATATGCAATTCTTTTGAGGGTTGTCTTATATTTGGGGTTATATCACATTCAGGGTTGTCTTATATTGAGAGTTGTCTTATAGTCAGGGTTGTCTTATATTCAAGGTCGTCTTATATTCGGGGTGGTCTTGTATTCAGGGTTGTCTTATATTTGAGGATGTCAGCTTAGGGGTTGTTTCATATATGCGATTCTTTTGAGGGTTGTCTTATATTTGGGGTTATATCACATTCAGGGTTGTCTTATATTGAGAGTTGTCTTATAGTCAGGGTTGTCTATATTCCAGGTCGTCTTATATTCGGGGCGGTTTTATATTCAGGGTTGTCTTATATTTGAGGTTGTCATATTAGGGGTTGTTTCATATATGCAATTCTTTTGAGGGTTGTCTTAAATTTGGGGTTATATCATATTCGGGGTTGTCTTATATTGAGGGTTTATACTTGGGTGTCTTACATTCAGGGTGGTCTTACTGTAGGGGTGGTCTTACATTCAGGGCCATCTTATATTTGGGGTTGACTTATATGCGAGGCTATTGCATATTCAGGATTGTATGATATTGAGGGTTGTCTCAAGAGTTGTCTTACAGTGTCATCTTATATTCGTGGTTGTCTTATATTCAGAGCCATCTTATAATTGGGGCTATGTCATATTTGAGGGTTGTCTTATATTGCGGGTTGTCTTTATATTTGTGGTGCTATTCAGGGTTGAGCATGGCTCTACATGAGCCACTAGGACACATGCAACATCAACTCTACTTGTGACATTTAGCAGTCCCAGCAAATTTATTACTTGGAAAAAGGTTATGTGGGAAAAATGCCAAAAAGATGCGCCAAGATCATCTGCCACAAAGATGCCAAAGGTGTGGCCGCAGTGTGTAAACATCAAAGAAATGGTTTACCATGAATGAGTCATCAGCGTGAGAGTGGAGGGGACAGTGGAAACACGTCATTTAGTGAAGTAGGCTCCAACACACACTGACCCTCTGCTGTGCTGCTTAGAATGAAGTCAAGGTAAGGAAGAGATTGATTCTGTGTAGCTGGATGGAGATCGTCTGTCCAGGCTAAGAGCGCTAAGATTAATGACACGCCTTCCATTACCCTCAGCACATGGATGGGACGTCAGGTTGAAGGTTGATGGGAAACATAGCCGTGTGTGGTATTACACACCATCATACACATTAAGGGTTTGGACCTCAGAAAGCTCCCCGCTGCGTCTCCTCTTCTCTCCTTTACCCTCATGACATTTGGATCCTTCAGGTGCACAAAACTTCCTGGTCCACTATGCTTTATTTCTACACTGTTGCATTCCAAAAGCATTAAGGTAAGGGTGTCCAAACCTTTTCCAGCGAGGGCCACAGTGAAAAATGAAAGAATGCCACGTTTATGTTAGTAAAGCAACACATGTAGTTATGCTAAGAAGTTAGATATTTCAAGAAAACGCTGCATCCCAGCTTTGTGACACAGGTGGAAAAGCCAATTATTATTATCAACTTTGCACTTTGCTCTTTTTTTCCCCCAATTTTTTCTGTTTTCCAAATATTTCAACATTCTTCTCAAATAATCTTTGCAACTTCGTAATATTACGGTTAAAAAAAAACATCTAACATGTCAACTTTATGCTACTAAAATGACGTGATTACGTTATTCTCGTAAAAATTGATAACTTTCTTCTCACAATATTTTGCCTTTGTTTATGTAAAATTTCTAATTTTTCCATTATTGCTGGGTTTAAAAATTTTTTTTTGTTGGTTTTCTGGTTCCATAAAATTTTTAGAATGTGCCGCAAACCAATAAAAAAACAGCTGCCGACCACAAATGGCCCCCGAGCCACACTTTGGACACCCCTGCATTAAGTACCCTTGCACAAGATAATGATTTTGTCAAGTACAAAAACATTTGCTTGCTTTTTAGTTTAGTCCTTGTTTGGGATCACGCACAGTTCCAGTTCTTTGGTGGAGAATTTTAGACACTTAGCACTCCGACAAGCGCATCGTGTACGAAGCAGCGTTTAATTTAAGCACAGTGACACAAGCAGACATGTAAAAAGAGTTAGTCGCAACCCAATAACCTCATATTTGGTTATGCACGTTGAATCGGTATCTCCTCTTGATGACGCGAGCGCCACCTTGCAGTCCCCTCGGGGTGGCTGGCGAGGCGAGGATGTTTGCTACAGTCAATGCGCTTCATTCACATCCTGCTCCCACAAATACAAAGACAAAAAAATAGCAACCACTATTATCTTTACATTTTTTTGATTTTTTTTTACAAAAAATATAAAAAGTACTGTGATGGGACTGAATTGATACAGGCTGATATGCGCACTGCATTTCACTTTTCAGAATACACTGAAGACACTGAATTAAAATATAGATTTTTTTGCAATCCCTTCTTGAAAAAAGAAAAAAAAAAGTGTCTGGCTGGAAATATCTACATCCTAATTCCTGCCCCACTCCCCCACCCCAAAAAAAACATGGAATGCCATCATGCAAACTGAAAGATGTCATGGATGAGAGTCATGCAAAAAACGCAGCTCTTCCAGAGGAGTCACAGGACAGTTCAAAGATCCCCCCCCCCCCCCCCCCCGCCGCGCCACCACTTCATGTTTTTCCCCACGTGTTTCCCACATACTCCTTCCGAATGTACCGCAAGGCACCTGAGAGAGTGGGCCGCTCTGTTGGCATGACGACCAGTTTTTTGTTTTTCCACTGCCAAGAGTCTCAGAGCGAGGCTGCCCCACGCGTGGTGTCACAAATCTCCGCACGAAAAAAAACACACACACACACACCAGAAGGATTCAAGTCAAGACGGGATGGCGAAGGAGGTTTGTTTGGCAGAATTCGTCTAATAGTCGTCGTAGGTGTTGAGGTCGGTGAAGTATGCGTTGGTGTAGGTCTTCCCGGACAGCTGCGGGTTGAAGTACTTCTTGCGTTCCTCCAGAATCAGATTGTTTTTGTTGAAGGCCTGTGGGTGGATAGAAGACGGGAAGGAGTGAGTGTCTGTTTAATACCAACTGAGCATCTCAAACGGGAAGGGAAAGATACAAAGAAGTATCAGGGCCACGCTGAAGACAAATGATAAGACTAAAATCCTAATATCCATCCATTCATCCACCTTCTTGCACTTATCAGGTTCCCAGCCTAAGCAGGGAAGCACAGACTTCCCTCTGCCCAGCTACTTCATCCAGCTCCTCCCGGTGGATCCCGAGGCGTTCCCAGGCCAGTTGAGAGACATAGTCTCTCCAATGTGTCCTGGGTCTTCCCCGAGGCCACCTACTGGTCGGACGTGCCCTCCCCAGGGAGGCGTGCGGGAAGCATCTTGACCAGATGCCCGAGCCACCTCATCTGGCTCGTCTCAGAGTTTCTCCCGGATGACAGTGCTTCTCACCTTATCTCGAAGGGAGAGCCCAGACACCCTATGGTTTCGCTTCGGCCGCTTGTACCCGTGATCATGTCCTTTCGGTCAGGACCCAAAGCTCATGACCGTAGGTGATGGTAGGAAAGCAGATCGAGGGGTAAATTGAGAGCTTTGCCTTTTGGCTCTCTTCGCCACAACGGACCAATGACGAGTCCGCATCACTGCAGATGCTGCACCAATCCGTCTGTCGATCTCGCGTTCCATCCTCCCCTCACTCGGGAACAAGAACCCGAGGCACTTAAACTCCTCCACTTGGGACAGGATCTCATCCCCGACCCGAAGATGGCACTCCACCCTTTTCTGAGCGGGAACCATGGACTCTGACCTGGAGGTGCTGATCCTCACCCCGACAACTTCACACTCGGCTGCGAATCGATCCAGTGGGAGTTGAAGGTCACGGCTCGGTGAAGCCAGCAGGACCACAACATCTGCAAAAAGCAGAGACTCAATCCTGCAGCCACCAAACTGGAACCCTCAATGCCCAGGCTGCGCCGAGAAATTCTGTCCAAAAAAGTCATGAACAGAATCGTTGACAAAGGGCAGCCCTGGCGGAGTCCAACCCTCAGTGGAAACGGGTCCGACTTATTGCCGGCAAAGCGAACCAAACTCTGACACCAGCCATACAGGGAACCAACAGCCTGAATTAGGTGGTCCGGTACTCCATATTACCAGAGTACTCCCCACAGAGTTCCTTGAGGAACACAGTCAAATGCCTCCTCCAAGTCCACAAAACACATGTAGACTGGTTGGGCAAACTGCCATGCGCCCTCAAGGACCCTGGCGAGAGTGTAGAGCTGGTCCACAGTTCCACAACCAGGACCAAAACCTCCCTTCCAGAAGCCCTGAATAGACCTCAAAAAAGTCCTAATATGACAAGAATAAATTTGATACAGTAAATCCCTGCACATTCGCAATATAAAAATCACGGCACAGTATTGTCAGATATTTGGTCAAAAATTTTGTCCAAAGCCAAGTGCCAAAAATATTTTTTACGTATGGATGTATCAATTAATTGCGGATTTTTACCATAATCACTGGTAACCCCGGTGAAAAACGGGGACAAATTGCAACTTGATTCTAATATTACTTCTTTCTCATAAAAACAACTGTCTTGTGTTTTTTGGTCATTTCACTTTTTTCTCAAAAATGTGAAAGCATTCCAAATTTAATACAGTAAATAAACATTTTTGCTGATGTTACAACGTAAGACTGTAAAGTTGGGAGATTTGGGAGGTTTTGCTTACTATACACACACACACACACACACACACACACACACACACACACTGAATCATACAATATAGTGTACTATATTTGTATTGTCTTGACGTTACAATCCTATTCTCGTAATATTACTATTTTTTTCTCTTCAGCGTGGCCTTCACACTTCTTGGTAAAAAGTACACTCATGAAAATAAAATAAAATAAAATCGAGCAAATAAAATGCGTGAAATGAAAGAGGCCATTCAAAATCAGGTTGAAAAGAAGACAAGGCCTCTGCCAGGCTGAGTGACCTGCATGTGTCCCCCACCTCTGTCATCTCTAAAACCATCACGACTTTCTCTCTTATCCTATCAAAACCATCTAATGAGTCACTCTTTGGGGCGGGGTCTGCGTTGAACTGAACACTTCATGCTGCCGCGTCACCCCAGAGGGACGACGTGACACTAATGGGGAAAGAGTGTGCCAATTAAAAAAGTCATTTATTTGGCTCCTTCTTTCCTGTGATGTGATTTACACGCAAAGTAATCAACGCTTCGCTGGTCCCCGCAGACATGACGACTGCATCTCTACGACTGCAACCCTGTGGTGTGACAGGATCTGCTCCTATGAGATGGAAGGAGAACATGAGCAGCGTATAGGTCTCACTTTTGAGACTTCCTCCTCCCAATTAGCCTGCGTCTCCTTCCTTTGCAACGCCCCTTCCGGTGTACAAGACAACCGTGTCTTATATTCAGGCTAATGCAAGATTTGTCTATATTGGCCTTAGTGATGAACAGAGGGGTGCTTAAAAACTATTTTGTGCTCAATTTAAAGCACCAGCACATCAAATATGACAAAACAAGACCAATAAACATGGAAAAAAACATGCAACACTGCCTCGACACAAGCTGGGAACAAAGGAGGGGAAGCTAAGACGAGCCAGTACGCCAACCTGTCACGCACAGGAAGTGCCACAGGAAGTGGAGGGGGCACGGTGGTGGTAGTGGGGGGAGGAAGAGGAAGAAGAAGTAGTAGCAGTGGTGGTGGTGGTGGTGGTGGTTTGGGTCGGAGAGTTGTCAGGGAATTGGGGGAGAGGGGTCAAGAGGCGGGATGTTGTCGGGAGGTCAGAGGTTAGTAGAAAATCTCCAGGCCCCGCATGGACACCCCCATGTGAGCAGAGACGGGCTGGTGAATGGCGGGCTCGTCCAGGGGCAACAGAACCGAAACGTCGGGCTGCAAGGAGCAAAGGAAGGAAGGAAATAACAGCAAATCCTTGACTGTGGTAGAAAACGATTCTTTACATCCATGAAATGTGCTTTGTTGTTCGTGGCCTTGTCACGTTCTCTCGTACGATGTCTTTAGGCTCCCTCACGTGCCAACACATGATGTTCTATCATGATACGTTCCAGCAGAACACTACTGTATGTGTACAAGTCCTCCACATGCTTATCACCTGATTCAAATAGGGTGTCTGGGTCCTTCACCGTCTCTGTCCCTCACAGGAGGAGATATCTTATTTGTCCCTTTGCATGGACGTTTTATTCAATTCTACATCTCATTACGGAAAAACCAAAAATAACACCCCTTCACCCCAAAATACCCCTACAATATCATGACCAGTGTCTAAAAATGCATTAAAAGTCTCATCATTCTACCGAAATGAGGCCTGATATCAGCACATTTCATCGTTGAACCCATGTAGGCACGATATGCCCTTGCCAAATGAGTCTTCAGCCATCGTTTTCTCCTGTTCTTGTTTGATTTTTTCTGCTTTTGGTGGCCCGTCGGTATTAATAGCACACCTGTGTGAGACGCAGCTAAGTGAATTATGCTCCTGACTCTAATTGCGTGACAGATGAACGTTCCTGACACCTTCATGCCTTGATGCAATTACACCCAAGACAGGTTTGTGCTCAGCCAAAGGATTTGTTCTCCCTCGCAGAGCCGCTGGCTATTTACTTCATTTTTATAAAAGCTATCTTATGAAATCCTCTACAACTTATCAGAGCATCACTGCACAACCAATGGTAACAATAAAACAGTGGCAGGGGAAGATTAAAAGGACAGATATTAGGTAGAGAAAATGGACTGTTTAGAATTTAAAGGTTGATACATTGAAAGAAAAAAACAGCCTGCATGTCAGCTTTGTGATATCAGTGAAAAAGCGCATCATGAGTACACTTTTCCTCCTTAATGACGCCTTTCTGGTTTTGATTTTATAATTTCAACATTTACATCATACATTTTCATGTTATGACTTTATTCCCATTATATTTTGACTTTATTCTTGTAATAGTATATCTTTTTCGCAACCCAATTTGCCCAAAATTGCAACGTTATTTTTAATTTTGTTTTGTTTCTCATAACGTGACAACTTCATATAAATAACGTCTTTTTTTATGTCAACTTTATTTTGAATTCATTCATTTATTATCAATTTTTTAACTTTTTAATTATGTTTTTCCTCATATTTCAACTTTTATGACAGCTTTTTGCTTGTAATAGTATAATTTTTTGTTTTGTTTCTTATAACATGCCGACTTTCTTTTTACCTAAATCTTTCAACTTTGACTTTACCATTATTTTTCATTGAATTTATATTTTTTATTTTAATTGTGTTTTTTTTCTCAAATTTCAACTAAAATCTCATAAAATCTCATACATTTTTTTTCCATTTTTGCAGTTTTTTTTCCATTTTATTGTTTAATGGTAGTTTTCAGAATGTCCCGTGGGCAAAAAATAAATAAATTCATCACACTGCGACTTCATTCCCATAATATTTGGACTTTATTCTCGTAATACCACAACATTTTCCCCACCAAATTTTCCAAATATGCTCCTAAAATATTTTGTGGTGTTCCACTTTTTTACATCAATATTATGACTTCATTCCAATGTTAGTACTTTATTTCCATAAAATTCCTCTTTTTCCATTTTTCTCGTTAGTTTCCTTGTTTAATTGTATTTTTAAAGTGCCGATGGCCGATGAAAAACCCGCCGTGGGCCACACTTTGGACACCAATGAGCTACACGGTCAACCGCTGAGGACATCAGGGGCAAACCACGGAGCTGACTTCCGGTTCTGGTTTCTATTTTGCTAAAATGCTAATAAGCTGCTAACAAGGACGTTTAGTGATGTAAATGCATAAAGAACACACGCCGTGTACTCATAACACGACAAGATATTGTATGCTAACTTAAAAATGTACGCAATCAGGCAAAACCGTCAGGAGCTGGAATAAACTGAACCTAACGTGGAGGACAAATCAGGATAGAAGAGTCCTACTGAAGTTTGGCAGCACACTCTCTCGCTGGATGCCGTGGTGCCACACAGAACCTGTCATAGCAGGAGACGTCCAAGAAGCGGCGTGTGTTTCCCTGACGGCCGGGAGGCGCATGAATATATCATGAGGAAGCAGAAGCACGAGCGCTGACATAGAACAAAGTCACACAGTGAGACGTCGACACAAGAGGAATGTACGCACACCTGTCGATCTGTTACAAGGCCGCAGGGGTGTCAGCACGCGGCAGGTGTGTTAGAGTGACAGTCAAGAAGAGTCATGCGGCGGGGAGGCGCGTTTAATCACACACTTGATCATCGGGTCAGCAAACGAGAAGAAAATGTCGAGCACAGACCTTGATGGCCTCCACCGTGTCGTATTTGTCCAGCTTGTTGATGTGGTTGGTGATGCTGGTGTTGAGCGGCGCGGCGGAGATGGGGTGGATGACGGTGGCGTCGTGCGCCTGCTGCTGGTAGCGCTGGCAGTACGAGTAGACCAGCAGGGTGACCAGACAACCCAGGATGGAGCTGCTCAGACCCACGGCGATCATGTGGAAGAGGTTGAAGTCTGAAAAATGTTACATTTATTTTAATGTTGTTCCTTCAAAAGGTGATATTTTAGTGCAGGGATGTCCAAAAGGCTGTCCTTTGCGGCCTGTGGCTTTTTTATATAATAGAAATATAATTGAAAAAAAAAAATGTAATCAGAAGTAATTTTAAGAGAATAAAGTCAAAATACTAAAAGAAAAAAGTTGTCATCTCATGAGAAAAAGTTGGTATTTTGCAAGAATAACATAAAAAAAAATGTAATTTGAGCAGCATGAAGGTGAAATAATTTTTTAAAAACCTCGTAATATGAAAACCAGAATGAAAAAGTGGCAATTTTTGGAAAATTACGTTGCGAAAAAAGAATAAAATCACAATATTATGAGAATAAAGTCATAATATTATGAAAATAAAGTCATAATTACAGTGAAAATTGTTGAAAAATGAACAAAAGCCAAGCACAGGAAAAAGAATAAAGTCAAAAATAATAAGAGAAAAAATCATTCTCACGACAAAAAAAAAAAAGCCACAATTTTACAAAAGTAAACTCGTAATATGAGGAAAAATACTATTTTAGTAGCATAGACTTGAAATATTAAGGGAAAAATATTTTTAAAAAAGTCATAATATGTGAAACAAACAAAACAAAGTTATACTTTCTGGAAAAAGTTACGGGAATAAAGTCAAAATATTATGAGAAGAAAATCTTTGAAGAATCGAAGTTTACATATTTTGGAAAAAAAACAACTGCAAAAATGGGAGCAATAATAGCAAAGAGTTAAGTTCATACTTATGCACTTTTTTCACCCATATCACAAAGATGAGATGCAGTTTTTTCTTTAAAAATATATACTTTATTCTTAGCATATCGACATGTGTTGCTTTACTAAATATCAAAGTGGCAAAGTTGCATCCTTTCATTTTTCAGTATGTGGCCCTGCTGGAAAAAGTTTGGACACCCCTGTTTTAGTTCATATTTGTCCACATCTCATAGATGTTGATCATTATTAATATAATGTTATTGTATACACACACACACACATAAAGATGATTAAATAATTCCCAGGTCAGAGTCTGTCAATGGTGCCACCTCTAAAGGAACCACCATCCATTCTTCACAGAGACTGACTTACCAGTTGTTAGTCGCACTGATTGGCCGTATGATAACTGACACTGTATTAATATTATTATTAGAATCATTATCATCTGTGGCAATAGTTACCATCAAAAAACGACCCTAGAAAAAAACAGGTCCAACAACCGAGGTGCCGCTGTATACAACGTTATAAACATTATACACATTCCTCACGCACCTGGAGCGGCTTCTGATCAACTTGAGCACTTCCATCAACATTCCTGCAGCTGTTGCAGCAGCAGAACATGCAAAAAAGAGATTTTATTGATCCGCTCAAACGGTAACCGTGTAGCTCCGGCATATTTTAGTCAAGACTGGAGCGCGTGCATTTTTAAGCACTGCTGCAGTACACCAGTACAGTAATTCACACTCGTGCGGGATATCATCACATCAGCATTTTCCTGCACTGCTTCTTACTTTACACTGGGATTTACATGCAGTTAAGCAGAATTGGAAATGAATGCGGCGCACAGGGTCTCTCTCTGGATGATAAACTGTACTAGACCGCCAACATAGACGCTCTGCGGAGAAAAGGGCTGAGCCGTCTGTACTTCCTCAGAAGGCTGGCGTCTTTCAACGTACGCAAGAAGCTGCTGCAGATATTCTACCAGACTGTGGGAGCTAGCGCCCTCCTGTACGCAGTAGTGTGCTGGGGGAGCAGCCTCAAGGAGAGGGACGCCACACGCCTGAACAAACCGGAGGGGAAAGCGGGTTCTGTCATTGGTACTGAGCTGGACAGCCTGACATCTGTGGCAGAGCGAAGGACACCAAGGAGGCTCCTTTCCATCAAGGACAACCAGCAGAAGAGCAGTTTCAGTGGCAGATTACTATCACTGCCCTGCTCCACTGATAGAAAGAGCAGATCATTCCCACGCCATGCCGCTTTTCACCACAACAGGGGGATAGCAGTAAAAACACACACAGGACTGGACTTATTAACTTATTATGTACTATTATGTATTATTCTTATTACTGAAATTGAAGTTACATATTCTTATTCTACTTTCTTATTTTTCTTAACTCTCCTGTTTTCTTTTATTTTTAAGTAATCACCATTAGTAAGGACACTTTTGCAGAGCTGCTGGAAACATGAATTTTTCTTGGAGATAAAGTATCTATCTGACACACACACACACACACACACACACCCACACGCACACACACACACACACACACACACACACACACACACATTTATTACCTCCACAGCGCCTCTCCTCCTGACTGGAGCGTGCGATGGAGACTTCTGGTAAAAGGGGAGGGGAAAGAAATAGCAAAAGGAATCAGAATTATGCCCAGAACCAACACAAGCCCGCCCCTGCTCGCATGACAAATTGTACCCCCGATGGCGAGTGCTGAGATGAAAGCCACTATTAGTACGACAAAAGATTGAGGTGAAAAACTCTGCTGTGGCACCTGGAGTGGTTTATGAAAAGTATAGGCTCTCATTAGAGGAAATGAAGTACAAGGCATTTTTAATGAACCTTAATGGACTGCCCTTCCCATTAAGGGGGATTGATGATCAATGAAAATGGGTAATTCTATTATCGCATTATATCCCTGCTAATTAATACAGAATAGTTATGAATCTCATTGTTTACTCTTGTCATTAATCAAAGTGTTTGCAAGCAACAGTAGCGCTAAAGAATACATTTTTTAACGTGCGATCGTTGCATTATTCACAGTTTATGAATAATATGTTTATTCTTGCTTTAGTGACGCTCTTGTAGAGGAAGCCACTGCCAGTAGTCGTATGGCTGAGCAAAAATACAGTACAGTCCCTTGCCATGTCCAATTTCACGACTTCACTCTCACGGTTTCTCAAAAATATATGAATAAATCATGCTGTGTCGTGGTTGAATATAGCCTATTAGTAGTTCACGATACGCATAAAAATGGCTAAATGAACTAAAATACAAATACGAGGCATTCAGAAGATGCAATTGTGAGGATATGTAGTACTCTCCAGTGGTCACCAGGTGTCAGTCATGTTACTGTAGAGACACACAAGCACCAGACACGGCAGGCTTTAGTGATATCACAACGGGTACAATAATCCCCTAATACGGGCTACTGTTAACCCTGTTAAAATCAACTCTGAACCCCCCGACGTCACTTCTTGCTCCCCTCCGCCACTCAGCTCCCCCTAACACATTTACAGCAACACAAATGAACCTGAGTATTATTTATGTCTTAAATGTCTTATTTTCAGTTACTATGTCTACTCTACTGGGTAATAGGAGTGTAAAGGTGACTATAGGGGTGTTATTTCATGTCTAGAGAGCTCTATTCATGTTAAAAGCTGTATTTTGAAGGTGGTAAACGGCTTTTCTATGCTCTAACTACAAAAATATTCCATTTATAAATAAGGAATCCTACTTTGCAGAAATTCACTTGCCACAGTCGGGTCTGGAACCGATTAAGCTCGATAAACGAGGGAAGGGTGAGGATATATTTATACATGGGTTTTCTTTTCTTCCATTTTCAACACTAATAGCATGTCTAGACAAGCTTATATTGGAAATATGAGTCAACGTTTCATTTAACCCCTCATTCAAGCCTCGATGTGCCACCTGTCTAATGCAGAAGTCCTTATAAATAATGTATTTTATTGCAAAACTATTGAAATGACTGCTTGAGGCATTACTGACGAGATGAAGTGTGAGTACCTGGTATGAGGTTGGAGTCAGGCGAGCACGACCTGCTCTCACTGCTGTTTCCCGAGCACTGGTTGCCGGTAGGAAACAGGACATCACAGTGACGGACACGCAACTGGGCCCCCCTGGAGTCACACCGGGACCACTGAGACCAGCTGGACCAACTCTCTGGAAAGAGAGATGACAGTAAATCCCACAGCTTGCCGAGTGTTTGTTTGTGTGGGTCCTTCATAGATTATCCATGCATGACTGAAGTCCAGAGGGGCCTGCGATGACTGGAAAAAAATCAGCAAAGGAACCTTTGATGGAAGTGTGTGTGCGTGTGTGCGTGCGTGCGTACCTGGACAGGCTTGGGTGTTGCATAGTGCCTCCTCGGTGTGCAGGCCAAGGCAGATGTCACCTCCGTAAGCAGGCGGGGGGTTACTGCAAGTTCGAGTCCTCATGTAGTGTCCTCCTCCGCACGTCACAGAGCACTTGGACCATGAAGACCAGCAGGACCAGCTGCCATCCACTAAAGCCAGCAGGGGGACAAAGGCCAGACCGGTTCACTCTATTATACCGATGATCGCCCTTTTGACAGGAGTCCAACTTTTCTGAAGATGACTGTTCCACTAGACGCTCCACAACGTTGTGTGCAAAAGCGTGTATCACTTTGTACTGTTGCCAACCAGTGAATTACTACCTTGAAGTATTCAATTCAAGTTAATGAATTTCCTTGTGTCTTTTTTCCAACAATTACGTTCAAGTACACTTTTATGTTCTTGCTCCACAATGTTGTGTGGATGTTGCCAACCAAAACAGCAGCACCAATCGAGGCATACAAACAACCAAACAGAATGTTAATGAATTTTTTTGAGTGTGCAAACTGTCCTTTTTCCGACTTGCGTTCAAGTACGCTTTTATTGTGTGTTAAGTGTTTATTTGAACTGTTGCCAACCACTTGTTAAAAACAAAGTTGCTGTGCGTTACACTCTCGCTCCACAGTGTTGCGTGATTGTTGCCAGCCAACGCAGCAGCACCAGCTGATGCATAAAAATAGCCTCACTATCATTTGAATGTTCATAAATTTCCTTGTGTCCCACGATTAGCGTTGTGGAACACTTGCGCGCTCGCTCCACAACGTTGTGTGCAACAAGTATTCCAAT
Organism: Dunckerocampus dactyliophorus; assembly: GCF_027744805.1. Lineage (NCBI taxonomy): Eukaryota > Metazoa > Chordata > Actinopteri > Syngnathiformes > Syngnathidae > Dunckerocampus > Dunckerocampus dactyliophorus. The sequence goes on along the minus strand of NC_072839.1, from coordinate 3,652,524 downwards.
TTGAACTGTTGACAACCAAAATAGCAGCACCAACTGAGGCATGTCTTAAAAACAAAGTTCCTGCGTGCCATTAAATATGAACACACTCTCGCTCCACAGTGTTGTGTGAATGTTGCCAATCAAAACAGCAACACCAACTGAGGCATATTAAAAAAAAAAAAGCCTTGCTGTCCCTCAAATGTTGTGTGCAGTGTCCTTTTTTAAAACAATTAGCGCTCCAGTACGCTTTTATGTGCTCGCTCCACAGTGTTGTGTTAAAGGAGTCTATCAGATTCCAAATTAATATAATAATGGCAGCCTTTAGTGGTGTGCATATTGTTTGCCAATCATATGGATAAACCTCACCTCATTTTGGCAGAGAGTAATTTCCTTTTTGGAAGCCCTTGAGAATTGCTTTTAAAGACCTGCTGATGCCTGGCAGCTCTGTGCAGGTAATTGAAGTTGCCATTGCTTTTTGTCATCTCTGCGTAATTTCTCTATCTCAAAGTGACACGCCAGTCGATTCCTGGCCCTCCATGACGGATCGTTTCATCTCGGGCGAAAAAAACCCCAAACAGATTCATTTGTTTCTAAAGCAGACGGATGGTTGGCATAAAACCTTTTTTACCCCCTTCTCCTTCCCAGCGTTGGATTAAAAAAAAAAAACACCCAAACTAGACATCGGAGGATCACAGCTGGCGTTACGCTCCACCTGATGGATGCCTAAAATAACGTCTCGCATTCCGACGGGCGCTAATTGAGCCGGCATTTGTATTCATTGCCGCTCAAGCGAGAGAGCAGAAGTGTTCATCACCATACTATGGCTGTGCTATGATTAGTCTGTACATTAGCTGCTATGAGCATTAGCATTAAACAGGCGGCAGGTGTAAATAAAATGACATTTACGTAGAGTTCTCCTGCTCGAGTGTGAGCATGCTCTTGCATCCGTGCACAGAGTGAATTAACGGGCTGTGAAAATAGCATCGATGGCTGTTCACGCCCTTGTCTCCTTTGCTTACTTCCGAGCGATGAAGCATTTCGGGAGACAGATTGAGGGTGCTGCAGATTACACCAAGATCCGGGCTATTAGCAAGATACCTTCTCTGAGGGGGGGTTTAGATTAATAATCATCCCATACAAGATCCCACGCGTCTGCTTCGCCCTCGAGACCACGCGTGTTTGATGCAAAAGTTTCCAATTGACAGCTCACTTCCTTCATCAAGAAAAGATTGTGACCGTCAGAATGCTTCCTTTTGCTGGGGAGTACAAACTGCATTGTCTCAGGGCTTTTCACAGCAGAACAAGGCCTGCCATATCCGGCAGCATAATTAGCTTGCTATGTAATTACATCGTGAAGCGCCTAAGAGACGGCCTCTTTGATTCTTTGAAGTAAATCTGTTTTCACCACGGCTCCGATCTGCGTCTGATTGGGATTCCTGGAGATTTGGAGCCACAGGGTTTGGTTTATGGAGGTGTGTATTCATCGCTGTGAGACTAAATGAAAGGAAGTTGGGGAGAACGAGGTTGGTTGTCACACTCGTTATATCTCCCCACCGGATGGCGCTATGTCTCAATTGTGTTCCAGACATTTACGGACTTGCGAACATAGCCTTCTCTGGAGTAAAACAACTGAACTTGAGATGAGACAACTTATTGTGTCTTTCACGTCACATTGTAGATACGCAGCTCCTCGGTATTTGTCTTCTAGGCTTTTTTACACAATGGGTTATAACAAGCAAAAGTGTGAAGGAAAAGCTAGAGTTTAAGTTTTTATAACATAGCTAACGAGGTTGACACAGTTGTTAGCCCTGATGCTAGCAAGAAATTACAGTTGGTGATGGTCGCCACATTCTCTTTGGGGTTCGTTTGTGACATATACTCATAAAGTCATACATATCATAAAGTCATATATATATATATTTTTTTTTTTGGGTCAACCACCGGACTTTTTTTGTTCCATAATGCTCAGTATCTTTCAAAAAACTTAGAATGACTGCTCCCAGCCTCAGCAGCCATAGCACGGTGCGAGAGGCCACAATCCGACCACGTTCAAATAGAAAAGCTTCTTAGCTTGAGCCATCAGGAGGGCATGCCAGTGTGAATGCCTGACAGAAAATGAACATTTGGAGCAGATTTTGGCTTTTATAGCCTGTGGTCTTAAACTTTTGATCAGCTGATAAACAACCTATTTCTGTTTAATTGTTGTTTTCAATAAATTACTTTTTCAAAATGCTTTTTGTCTCACTCCCCCTTCTTGTTTTTGCACATCTAGCTCTATAGCTCTACTTAAAACCTCATTACGTGCAAAATGCAAATTCTAGCAAATTTTCAGCTGGTCTTAGGATTTTGATCAGGAGCGTATATAATCACATTGCGTCATATATATCACATCTTAAGGCCGACAAACAACCCCACCGTGTGTGACAACCACCCCTGCGGTGGGGTCGGCTTTGTTACAATGAGTTGGAAAATAAATCATTTTTAAAGAGGCAAATTTCAAGCCAACACTTAAGCCTCAGTAAGCTTCAGTTTCATGTAGGAATGACTATTGAAAGGTGTTTTGATGATGAGCAATTCACACAAGAATAAAGTGTCGGCAACCAACCCCCCTCACCACTAATTGCTCCCCTCTGTGACATTTCATGGCCAGTATTATGCAAATGTCTCAGGCCACATTTACACTAAACTTTGTAAAGTGGTAAAGCACTGACCAAGGAAGTAGCCAATAAACACTATAGAGACACTATAGAGAGGTTTCAGCCTTTCCTCCTTTCAAGCACTTACCAGGACAAGGAGTGACGTTGCACTCCTGGTACTCCTGTGCCGCCCCCTGGCAGGTCTGACCTCCATACTTGGGCTCCGGGTTGCTGCAAGTCCGCTTCCTGCTGCGGATCCCGCGGCTGCAGTCTCTGCTGCATTGCGACCAGGAAGACCACGAGGACCAGCCGCCGTTTACGGTGCGTCCTGAAACCTTCCCCAGATGAAGAACCTCGCCTGAAAAGCCGGAAGATGAGAAGATGAGAGGCTCGTTCCAAGAAAAACACTCGGATATGAGAGTGATGGATCAGCAACAGCTGCACAAGTGGAGTCCTAATTGTTATTTTCTCAAGATGGATTCAGTAAGATGAGAGCGGCTCATCAAACGACATCAGTTTTCATCATCGGCGCTCTCATTTAGAATGAATCAAGCTGGAGGAATCCGAAACTGTAATTTTTTATTAAACTATAATTACAGCACGCATTAATCAGCGCTGTGGAAATATGGCTGCCGGTGAGAGACATTGAGCAGAATGGGGGAAGAATCATTGGGCATCTTTGAATGAGAAGCCATCTGCTTGAGTCAATGATAATCACCTGCACTGAAATTACAGCGGCTGTCCAGGAGTCATTCAACACCACAATCTCTACTTTTACAGATATTAATGCAGCTTTTTTCTCTCCATCTGTTATCTTTTTATTCCCTCTCCTCTTTGCTGTCTTTACGCCATTTCCATCTACCTCACGACGTCTCTCCGGCCGTGGGGCTCCCTGCTTTGTATTCTCAGGGAGACCGAGTGTTTACCTTGCGTTAGTCTTCAACCTCTTCATAAATACGGCCGACCTTGGCGATGCGCAGGCCGCCCGATCGCCTCGCAAGCTGGCACGCGCGCCGACAGGGCCCGTCGAGGCGCTCGCTCTTTATTGATTCGAAGCGGGAAGCGGGGTGGACCGGCCCCCCGCCCGCAGCTGTGACCTGATACTCTTCATGCGGACCTCTTTAATGGCAAGCTGTGCATGTGCTGATTATGTCTGAGGGCTTGCTCATGTTTCAGCTCAGCCATGCAAACACTGACACACACGCGGGCTCCCTGCTCGCTCGCATACAAATCAGCAGCATATCAAAATAACAGCATTTTTTTTTACAATTTTCACATTTGGAACTGAACTGTGTGTGTGCATGTGCGTGCACGCGTGTGCATGCGTTCACATTTCCCCCACAATGCTTAACTTTCTGCACCCTACACTCCTCCACGCTCTTGCACTTCCTCCTTCCTGTCATGTGTGTTTTTGCGGTCCACGTGATCTCTACCGAGCTCTCTTGAAATGCACTTCTGCCACCTTGTGGACGTTTTTATGGCTTAAAATTGCTATGAAGTGAAATGCATTAGTGGGGTGTTGCGTCAACGCGTCTTTTTGCCTCTCTCTTTGTATAAGCGTTCGGGTTTATAAAAACGTATACCTACGTCTGTGATGTTGAATGAGTTAATAAACATAATTACATGTCCAAACTGCATTTTAGATCGGTGGTTCTCACGTGGTTTGGCTGCGGGACCCACCATCAACCCTTAATGACAAGCGGCGACACAAATACTGGACATTTTTCAATTCAAATTCCTCCAAAATCTTCTATTTCATGAAAAGACAGCAAACCGAATTTGAGGTGTGCCTGCACAAAACAAGTCCGACATCGACAAAACGCACTTAAATAAATGCGCTAACTCGATGCTAATTAACAATGGAAAATCCCATACGGGCGCTAGCATTTAGCATCAGCAATTTTACATGGAGATTTGCTCCAAATATGCAATTAAAAAAATCACTAAGATGCGGGGTCCACTTAAAAAACTGATATGCAACACGCATAAAACACACACACTTCCTGTGGCTCAACAAGAGACCCGACTGACACATTCAACGTCTTCACGGCGGTACACTACTAAAACTGATGGCCTTCTGCGATGACAGCACGACAGAGCATCGTCGCCACCTATTGGTGTGTTAATAGACGACACTCTGCTGCATACAAGAATCCCCTTCAGAATAAAAGTGCAAGATTAACACCCGCGAGCCACTTTTGAGGTCGAATGGTTTTAGAGGAATTCATGTTTTCATTTGATGAAGGAAACGAGGATGAACCTGATAGCTGCATGCATACAAATAATGCATCCATTTAAAGTAAATATCAAACTTGCACTAAATAAGGCCACAAAATAAACGTATTTCACTTCTAAATGTGCAATGAGTATAAATGGAGATGCCCGAAAATTGAAAATATTGCTCAGTTTAAAAAAAAGTTTAAAAAGTCAGTCAAAGATGTGGAGCATGACACTGATGCGGGGTATTTCAGGAGTTTGGTTTTGATGGACACTTTGGTGATATTTTTTATTAATAGTAATAATAAACAATTCAAAATATCAATTAATATTAATCCAGATATTTAATATATGAGAAAAAAACAACATACCTTTCCCCATGTTCTTAAACACCTTTTTCCTTCACACTGTAAATGACATTTGTGGCGCCACCTATGGGTTGTGCTCAAAATGCTTCGGAACGTACGCAAGCGTACGTGTGTTACAGATATCCTCACGGTTTTATAATCATTATGCAAACGGTACATGACTTATGATCAGTCATAAGTCAGTGCCGCCCGCGCCCCTGCAAAGACATGTTGGTTGACGGCGGCCATGTTTTTCAACCAACCTTGCTCAAAAGGTACACACATATGCTTGTCAGTGCCCTATTAGGGGTGTACCAAATTTCACGGCAATGCGGCTGATCACCCTAAAGTTAAATTTCATGTCAGTTTGACTTATGGGGGCAAACTTTGGGGCTTAGTAACAGCGCCGCCATGTGGTGTAGTCGTCAGAAAAATGATCGTACTTGCAACACAGTCCGGGCGCATGTTTTTGTCACATTTTCACAGGAGTTCAGGAGTGCAAGAGTTAGCTTACATCATCAAAATTAGCCAAGAACGAACCAATTTAGTCACAATTTGGTCCAGATCAAAGATTTATTATTATTTTTTTAATCTTAGTGATGCTAGATATTTTTTTCAATAAACTATAGAAGGCCAATTAAAAGAATATGCAGGAAGTGGTGGTACCTATGAAGGTAGGGACACAGTATTGAATATGTTTCTTTAAATAACACGAGAGTACTGTTATAATAACACACACACGCTACGCTTTCGTCGACAAAACAAACAGCGTGGACTCCCGCCCTCTCAAACAACCGCATGTATTGATCGGCACGCATCGTTGCAAGACATTTAATCCACGCGGCGCTGATGAGCCGCACAGAGATGACAAAGGATGCGGTGGAAGATCTAATCTACATTCCCTCCCCCCTTCTGCGTCACCCGCTGCTCAAAGGCAAAATATCCTGCGTGCGTGGAAGAAGGGTTCTCTCTGCAAAATTATGCAATGTCATGTAACAAATGCACGAGGAGGAGACAACGTTGCACACCTTGAGGGGTTACAAAAACTTTGTTGACGCTACAGAAAAAGCGAGAGAGAAGCGTCCTAGATTTTATCGCAACACTGTGTGTGTGTGTGTGTGTGTGTGTGTGTGTGTGTGTGTGTGCGTGTGTGTGTCATGCAATTCAAATCCAATAAATGAGGTGTTGTGGTTGCCCACAGTGGAACCACGCAACGGTGCTCCCTGGGCTGACCTGAGATCTGTCAGGCAGCAGCCGCCATCAAGGGAAGCTTCTCATGGAAGAGCCAATTAAAATGAGCGCGATTAAGAGTCTGAAAGGTTTAAGGAGTCGTGGAGGTTGAATCAACAAAACAGGCTCACGTTTCGGACCACAGCACTGGGACAAGCGGTCGTCACGTGAACTGATATTTTCACACACGGTAAACCCTCACCACTTTGAGCTTCTGATTTTGCGGCTTCAACCTATCTATCACGGCTTTTCAAAACATTCTTAAATCATGCTGTTTCGTGGTTAGCCAATATGCATCTTTAAGCTAACTTATTGTTGGCCTACATGAAGCATTTTCCAGCATAAAAATGGCTAAATGAAGTAAAATACAAATGTAAGGCTTTCGGAAGATGCATTCAAAGATGCTGTGATGATATGTAGTATTCTTTACTGGTCACTAGGTGGCAGTAATGTTACACTGGTGAGACAATAGCCACTGTACAGAACAGGAAGTACAAAAAGGAACAAGGAGTCTACATTATGTCTTATTTTCTCATATTATGTCTACTATATTGCGTAATAGGAGTGTAAAGGTGGCTATAGGGGTGTTATTTCAAGTCTAGAGGGCTCTAATGTTTTTAGAAGGTTGTAAACAGGTTTTCTTTGCACTAAAATATTAATAAGGAATCCTACGTCGAAATTCACTTATCACGGTCGGGTTTGGAACATATTACCCACGATAAACGGGGGATTACTGTAAAACACACATTACATACGGGACTGTGCAAATGTTTTAGGCCACCACTAAGTTGAATGCTTTGATGACATAATGTATTTCACAGCATCATTTTGACACAGTAAATAAGACAGACAATTATTTTAATTCAACGCCACAGTGAGTCAAACTAGAATAATAAAAAAACTCCTCTTTATCCAGATCCTCAGCAACATTTAATAAAGGTTTCCTTTATTGTTTTACTGTGTCCAAATGTATCAAAAACCTCTGCACAATGCTGTATACATATTGGTACCAACATGTCGGCTTGTTCTCGTTACATTGCGCCTTTTGTGCACTATTTTCCGCAATTTTATCTTTTTTTTGGTTTAATTAAGTAAAAAAACAAGCAATACATTTTGTTTTTCAATTTTTATTATTAGAATTTGGCTCGCCATGGTCAATTCCTAAAAATGTTCAATTTAATTATTATTGCAATTAACTTTTGTTATTAACAAATTGCATAATTCATTTTAATAGACACTACATTAAAATCAGAATATGAAAATATAAACATATATATTTAATTACATATTATTATTATCATTATATTCATTAATAATAAGAAATAACTAAAAAATGTATACTATGTATGAATTTATTATTTAATGATAATTGTATATTGTATGCAACTGTCCATATTGTGCCATGTGAGGATACACATTTTTGAAGCTGGTGCTTGTGAGTGTGATGTTTAAAAAAAATAGATGTTTCAAAGCTGTGCTACGCTCCCCGACAACAAGTCTGTGCACTTTACTCTTTTTAAACGATCCAAAAACACCACCGCCAACTAAGAAAGGTGGCCACGTTAGAAAGAAAGATATCCTGCTGGGCAAACTCCAGTTTAAGGTTACCTTTCTGGACCATCGGGCTGCTATCACATATGGCTCCCATCAAAGCCGCCGTCTGACATCCAAGGTAGATTCAATCAGAACGCCAACTCAGCGATTGGTTTCGTATGTTGGCGTATCGACATTGTCTGGTCAGCATTGCTTGATGTCAGCTTCTGATGGACAGGTTTGCCTTTGAACGCATCACCAAATGTTTGTGCTGCACAGAGCTTCAAGCAGTAAGTCAGCTTGGACAGGAACATAAGGGGCGCTGAATTCACGTGAAAACAGATGCTGGAGGGAATCAATTTGAGCCGTAAAGTAAAGGTATGCTTTTGAAAAGGACTGATTTACACTCGTGGTGCAGATACAGTAGGCGCAGCAATTTAGTGTGTAAAATGGCGATGGATGGCCGCAGCCTTGTACTTGTAGAATGTGTGCATATGCCTTTTTAAAAAGGAGCTGCCACAGTGAAACATGGAAGGATGCAAGGGTCACTTTGATATTTGTAAAGCAACACATGTACAAGTAGTTATGATAAGAGGTTATATACAGTCTCATCTTTGTGATAAAAGTGAAAAAAATCCATTATTAGTATCAACTTTGCTCTTTGCCACCCCCCCATGTTTTTTTCTTAAATTTTCCAAATACTTTTTTCTTGAATAATCTTCATAAATTTTCTTCTTACAGTACTCATTTTTATTTTTCCCCCAACCCTCATAATATTACTGACATAAAATTGTGACTTTCTCTCATTAGAAGGACTTTTTTCCTCTTCATATTTTGACAGTGCTTTTTTTTTAATATTTCAACTTCCTCCTTTTAAATTTTCTTTCTGAAATTATGACTTTATTCCCATAATATTTTCACTTTATTCTCATCAAATAACTTTTTCCAACATAAAAATATATATTTTTTTCAACTTTATGCTACAAAAAATGCTATTTTTCCTTATATTACGTCATTTTTCCTTTTAATATTTTTTACTTTATTCTTGTTAAATTACTCAGTTTCCCCTTTTTTTTGTTGTTTTATTTTTCTTGTTAACTTATGTTTACAATGTGCCGCGGGTCAATAAAAAAAAGAAGAAAAATAACTAATAAATGGCCCCTGGGCCGCATTTTGGACACCCATGCTCTATAACAACAAAATATGACGCTGGTTGCCTTCCAAGTGGGTGAATATTTCAAAACAATTATTTATGTCAGAGGAATTAATGTCAAAATGAATTCAAATGTTCGACAGTCGCAACCATAACACCTTTTATTTATGACCTGACTAAGTAACATTCTTACCCGTCATTCAAATCATTTATTTATTCCTAATATTTATATATATATATTTTTTAACGCTATTTTGCTATTGATATGTTATTATTTTTGTTTTTTCATTGTTTCGTTACGTCGCTGATACGCTATTTTGCAGTTCCATTTCTGGTTCCATGGTTATCGTCACACCTTGGCTCCTTGCAATCACCGGTTGTTTGACTGAAATTTTGGTTAAAGTCCAACTTTCGCGGCATTAAACAATATGATTAACTTCCAGTTGATATCTGCCATCCGTCCTGACAGACCTTTGAGTTATTTGGTCATGTAAGTGTACATAATACGCTTCGTACCTTTCGTTATTATACCACACGCTGCTGATCAAGGCTGGCTGAGCAGAAAGAGATAGACAGAGAGGGAAGAAAGCAAAGACAATAAGGACAGCGATGCGGTTATCATCCGTCAGCACTGGCCTGCGTCCACCAAGCCTGTACTCTGCAGAAAACTAATCTGTTGCCCACGAGAGGGCCTGGCCCTGATAGCACATCAGCTCAAGTGAAACACATCAAGGCTGCTGACATCCCACACTTCCTCCAGGGGAAACAATGAAGCCATCGCTCACCAAAGGAAGACTAAACTCACAGACGTGTTATTAGTACACTGCGTGAGTGCAACTGTTTTTATTTCACAACGTGCCGGCGTTAGCCTCCTCTGAACTCTACCCACAATTCATTCCCCGCCAGCTTTGTCGCCTCCATGACACCGTCAGCTAACAATTACCCCGCGCTCAGCTCCTCAGAGTAATTTGGGGAAAAACAACCCTGCATGAATGTCAAATTCCAGCTGACACAGTGGTGGTGTGGTGCATGTTTGTCACACTTAAACGTTTCAGATCATCAAACACATTTAAATATTAGTCAACGACAACACAACAAAAATGCAGTTTTTAAAATGAAACTTTTTATTATTAAAGGAGGAAAAAATGTCCCTGTGTGAAAAAGTGATTGCCCCTAAACCTAATAAGTGGTTGGGCCACCCTGAGCAACAACAACTGCAATCAAGCGTTGATAACTTGCAATGAGTCTCTTACAGCGCTGGGGAGGAATTTTGTCCCACTCATCGTTGCAGAATTTTTGTCATTCAGCCACATTGGAGGGTTTTCCAGCATGAAGATCCTTTTTAAGGTCACGCCACAGCATCTCAAAAGGATTCAGGTCAGGACTTTGACTAGGCCACTCCAAAGTCTTCATTTTGTTTTCCTTCAGCCATTCAGAGGTGGACTTGCTGGTGTGTTTTGGATCATCGTCCTGCTGCAGAACCCACGTTGGTTTCAGCTTGAAGTCACAGACATTGTCCTTCAGGATTTTTTGATAGACAACAGAATTCATGGTTCCATTTATCACAGCAAGTCTTCCAGGTCCCTAAGCAGCAAAACAGCCCCACACCATCACACTACCACCGCCATATTTTACTACTGGGATGTTTTTCTGAAATGCGTTGTTACTTTTATGCCAGATGTAATGGGACACACACCTTCTAAAAAGTTCAACTTTTGTCTCATCAGACCACAGAGTATTTTCCCAAAGGTCTCGGGGATCATCAAGATCTTTTCTGGCAAAATTGAGACGAGCATTAATGTTCTTTTTGTTCAGCAGTAGTTTTGCTCTTGGAGCTCTGCCACGCAGGCCGTTTTTGCCCAGTGTCTTTCTTATGGTGGAGTCATGAACACTGACCTTAACTGAGGCAAGTGAGGACTGCAGTTCTTTGGACAGTTCTTTGGTTGTTGTGGGATCTTTTGTGACCTCTTGGGTGAGTCGTCGCTGCTCTCTTTGGGTAATTTTGGTCGGCCGGCCCCTCCTGGGAAGGTTCACCACTGTTCCATGTTTTTGCCATTTGTGGATAATGGCTCTCACTGTGGTTTGCTGGAGTCCCAAAGCTTTATAAATGGCTTGAAAACTTTTCCCAGACTGATAGATCTCAATCTCAGTTTTGTTTTACCAGCCATGTAGCTTTGGATTTTTTTTCCCTTTCTTTATAATAAAAAGTTTCATTTAAAAATGTGTTGTCATTGACTGACATTTCAATTTGTTTGATGATCTGAAACTTTTAAGTGTGACAACCATGCAAAAAATCAGGAAGGGGGCAAACACTTTTTCACATCACTGTATGTATATTATATTTAAACATTTTATTTCATGTTGGAATTTGTCTAATGAGCCCTTCCTTCATGATATTCTGCAGGTGTCCAATTGTATGATTCAGAGCTACTGTGGCACATACTTGTAGTAATTAGAATTACCAGCATGGTTTCAAAGCACGGGCCTATAGAGAAGCAGACATGCTGTTATATATTCATATACTTGTATAAATATAAAGGCTACAAAAGCTCTGGGCCATACAACAGTGAGTCATTACAGGTTCTAAGTAATTAACTTAATCGCTATCATTAAGCTGTGATCACTAAAATGAAACATTATGATGTATAAAAGCTTGTATAAATACCCAGGTAGCCTGGCAAACTTGCGTTTTTTCCACTTAAAACCTGGGAGCATTTCCCTCACGCAGCTGTTTTGGGCATTTGCGGCATTTTTCTATTGCATTTGCGTTGCGTTTCTTCTGCGTTTTTGGTTTGGTTTTGGCTGCCCGTTTGGCGCCCATCGGCCAACGTAAAAACGCAGAAAATGAAAGTGGATAACATCTGGCAAACGCCATTTAATTCATCAGTTAAGTAGTCAGTTTCGATTAAAACATTTTCACACATTGTTTCTGTTGACATCATCACGCTGCATCCACGGGTCAATGGCGACCTCGCCTTTCTCTTTTGTCACTTGTTGTCATGACTGCACGTGATGTGATATCAAGCTTTTGGTGACAACCTTTAATGAAATACGTCTCACACACAAACACACACGCACGCACGCACACCCGTCATGCTTCCTAATCAGAAACAAGGCGGCCCTGTTAAAGCGGCTGTCACACATTTAGCCTTTTTCAAAACTAACATCAGCTCGGTGCTCCTTTCAAACCCTCCAGGTGTGACAAGAACACCACGTACCTGTGACAGCTCTGGTTGGGACTGATAATCAGGAATACTGCAGTAGTGAGGAGGCTGCATGTGACAGTGAGAGCGCTAATAGAATGAGACCTTCATTTGCCTCCAAACAACACAAACAAATACGGAGGATGATCTCCGAGTTTTACTTTCCCAATGGGAGGACACTGCTTTTATTCGAGAGGAGACTGAGGGCACTAGACCGAGGGACTAGCGCAGCAAACTGGGTGAGGAGTACAAAAGTGTCAATATGGTGAGTACTGCTGTCTCTTCAGTGGAACAGAGGCCGAAGTTGGACGCATGGAATTGTCTAAAATGTCTTTGTACCGCATGTTTTTGGATCAACTAACTTCTACTCCTCACCCACTGCACCCACAGGGGTGAAAATTTGGAAAACCATGCACCCCTACTGTGTTGCCCATGCTACTATTTTTCTGACAAATACACCAGAAGGTGGCGCTGTTATTAAACCCCAAAGTTTGACCCCAGAAGTCAGATCAACGTGAAATTTCTCAACACAGCTCACTGTAACTTTAGGGTGTTTGGTTGTATCACCACAAAATTCAGTACACACCTTTCGGGGACTGACAAGCACATGTGTGCAAAATTTGAGCAAGACCGGTTGAAAAACATGGCGGCCATCAAACAAAATGTGTTGCAATGACACAGGGGATAGTCGGGGTGACTTGAAACTTCCCACACAGCCCTCTGTAACTTTAATATGTTTGGTCGTATCATCACAAAATTTGGTACATGCCTTTTGGGGACTGACAAGCACAGGTGTGTAAACTTTGAGCAAGAGTGGTTGAAAAACATGGTCGCCATCCAACAAAACGTCTTGCAAGTACACGCTGGGGACTTAGCAGCTAACTGCCCGTAAATCATTGAGCATTTGTCTAATGATTCTAAAACTTTGAGGATATTGTTATTACATGTACGGTAATGCGTAGAAGATTTAAGACTTGAAGGCAAGCGTGTGAAGCACACGATCCACAAGCGATCCATCCCTGCAATTGATGACTTATTTATACTTCCACCAGATGGCGCACGGCAAAGAAGTGAAAACTCTCTAATCAACTGCTTTGGTCGCTGCTGCCCACAAACTAAAGTGCTTAGGCTGCACTTTTAAAATGATTAATAGGGAAATGGGTTGAATGTATCGTTTGTACTCTTAAGCAAGTCCATTTTTCAATGGCCCTTGAACCAAAGGTTTGCCCACTCCTGTCCTAAACTGTAATTGATGAATTAATTACGAGGTGCGACTCCATACTGTCTTGGCAGAGGCTCATTTAGTTGTAATCTATAGATTGGCTGATAATTAACATACAGTATGGCTGATAATTAACATACAGTATCCCTTGCTTAATAAATTAAATAATGGGAGCTGGAAATGAGAGAAAAGCCAACCATTGCGACTCACCGTCAGTTGAGCAGCCCGTAGAGCCGTCGCTGGAGCAGTAGCGCATCTCAATCCTCTGCCTGCCCACCTCCAGCAAGTTCGGGTCCGGAATGCGAGCCTTGCACGTGTAGCGGAATCGCTGCTCATAGTGGCCGCCATTATCGGAAATATTCACTGGCGTCCATGGGGTCCAGGGGGTGGTCTTCTTTAGGTCGGGACAAGGCTGGCTGTTGCAAGGCTGGTACTCCTGCGGACGAGAAACTTTTCTTAGCAGGATGTCGTTTATTTTTCTTTCGGAGTCACAAGTCTTTAAGGTGTGAAAATGATTAGCGGGGCTCTCAGGCTTAATAAACCACCAGACAATTGCTTCTCAAATCTCCAACAGAGTGACTAATGTAATAGAAAGAGCTTATCTGACGTAGAAATAAACATCCCTTTCAAAAGATTTCATCAGCCTTCATCCTTTAAAGTCACCTGATTCCGGTTCTGGCTGGTTTATGTTGTAGCTGCCTGCCAAAATACCTGCTTATTTTATGAGGATACATTCCCTCTTGACACCTTTGCTTGAAAAAAAAAAAAAAAGACACAAACCAAGCAGAAACGGTCACTGATGGAGTTTAGAGCCAATTGGAAAGGACGGGATTCAAGGCGAAAGGATGTGAAACAGAGGTGGAAATGAGGCACATTCTCCCGTCTCACATCTTCAGGAGGACAGTGAGAATATATAGCCTTAAATTCCCTCCGCCAGCTCCTATTAGGATAGAAAATATCCTTTGCGGGGCTAAATGTGGCGATAGCTTGGAGATAATCTTGGCAGTTCCATATGCCTGAGGAGGCTGTGTTTATTTACTCTGCATGTAGACCTTGAGTGACTGCCAGACCTTGAAAAAGCAGATAAGGGCCTGCCAGATAGAGCAGAGTGACAGGTCACCACATTAGGGTACACCTGCACAATCGAAAGACATCCGTAGACACCCGAGCTGAACGAAGCATTCATTTAATCATGCGGTTGCAACTTACAGGACTGCAGCATACTCATACTTGGAATTGTTCTGTCGTTTTAAGTCGATCTAGAGAAGAGTGACAGGTCACAACCTTGGGTACACATGCACAATCGAATGCGATCCAATACAAGCCTGAAGCATTTATTGAACAATTTGGTTGCAACTTAGTGGATATCAGGTATTTCTAGTAGTACTATTGTGGTTTCAAGTCAATCAGGAGCACAGTAGTGACAGGTCACAACCTTGGGTACACCTGCTAATCAAAAATCTTTACCCACCTCACGTAGTTCGAAGTCAACAAAAATATTAAAAACACCTCTGATACCGTGCTGTTCTCCGCCACTGTCGACAAAAAAATAAAGCAAAAGCAGATACACAATGTTTTTCACCAGTTAACAACACAAGACAGTCCCCTTTACTTTCACCATAAATAATGCATGAATTATCACACTAATTGAGGTTTGTTTGGCCTTGGTGGGTGTCTGTTATTTTTGCTGAGATACACTACTTGTTTTGGGTATTGTTGGATTGTTCAGGTGTGCCCAATCCCATGCATTTTTACGGCGTATTCATTTTGTTTCTCCTTTTCCTGCTTATTTTTGTCCCGTCTTTTTCCGGCTCTTCCCATCCCCGCGCATCTTCATCGCTTCCCCGGAAAAGCCAAGGTTAAAAACACGAGCTGGATTGAGATTCCGTTAGCGTCGGTGATGAACGAGCATGTCACGTTCGCTGCACTTCCTGACTCTCTCCATCTAGCGCCGCAATCATCTTCAGACATTAATATTTAACATCATTACGCACCACGGGCTGACCAACGGCCTGTGATCAGCAGACAAAACACACTAAGCCAACCGACGTGGCTTTCTGCTGCTTGAAGCAACAACACAAAAGGCAACGTGAGCTAAAGGTAAGCGATCTGTGGGTATTGTGGTGTTAATGGTGGCCAAACGTGGTAAATATTTAATGGAACCTGTCTAGTATGTTTTTTCTGCAAAGGATTTGTGTCAATCCAGAGGCCTAAGGAGATAATTAATGTCCTTAAAGCTACAGCTCATTCACTGACTCAAGAGACTGCGTCTTAAGTACCGCTTGTATATCGTTTATAGCGAGAGGGTCAGCGTATTTGTAATAAAGATGTCCCACTGACTGAACTCGCATTAAAAGCTATGTGGCTTGTCGAGGGGAGGAGTGACTACACATTACCTTAATTTGCCCCTTTTCCGCACAGACCTGATAGGTTCCTCTGGGAGGCGCCACCGCAAAGTTTAGATTGAAAGGTTATCACGGCAAAAATAGACCTAATTCTGAAAGGGCTGAGATTAAATGTGTAAATGTAAATGTCACCTGTAATGTTTGAAATTCAGTGTCATCCTCATAAATCGATGACCGAATGCAGACAGGTGGGGGCTCATCGGTCAATGTGTGCAGCAAACATCGTTACGGGGTTGTCATAACTCACAGGCGCCCGATAAAATATCAGAAAATGATTGACAGGCCTCATTACCACCACTGGCCACCATAAAACTCTAATACAAGAGTTCCAAAAAAGTGAAGAGTGTGTTACCATTTTTTCTCGTAACATTGGTATTATGGTTCTCCACAGGTAAAGCTTGCTTAAAAATGCCTACCTTATATGGCGACAAGAGAAAACAACTCTTAGATGCGGTGCAGTTCTGCTCAGTGCAAATAATGGTGCTATAAAGTGGGATAATCTAATGTGCCATGGTGTCAAAAGCATCAATTGACGGCATTATCGTTCGAGTTTGACACCATTATTCTTCTGATCGTACTGTCAGATCCCACTTCTGATACCATGCAGTCCTACATCACTGCAAATTGCAAATAAAGGTGCCAAAAGTGAGATTTGATCATGTTATACGCCACTGACATTATGCAGTTGTACAGATTGAGGATTGTGGCTGATCACCATGTAGTTCTACACTGAAAACTGCAAATAATGGTGTCAAAAGTGAGATTTGGTCATGCTTATATTCCACTGACATTTTGCAGTTCTACACTGCTGCAAATTCAGAGCAATTGTGGCAGAACCCACTTCTGACACCATGCAGTCCTACACCACCGCAAATTGCAAATAACGGTGTCAAGCGAGATTTGATAATGGTTATATCCCACTGACACTATGCTGTTCTACACCACCGCAAATTAAGAATTGTGGCAGATCCCACTTCTGACACCATACAGTTCTACTCCACTACAAATGATGGTGTCAGAAGTGGGTTTTGTTTATGGCATCAAGTGCCACTTCTGACACCATGCAATAAAAATATGTGTATTAAATGTACTGGCTATCATTAGGCTGGTGTACAGTATATGATGTAGCACTTGAGCACATATAGCTATTGTATATATATAAGTAAGTGTGTGTTTGTGAGTACTGTTGCAGGTGGTGAATAATAAATGGTCGTTTCTCTCAAACCTCCCACCATCATTACACTCATTATGCTTCTTATTGGTCTGCCTCTGTGTTGTTGTGCATATTAACATACACACACAGGCTCCCTGACATTTAAAAGACCCGTCCAGATGTGAGATATTAGCTTGACTATTTCCCTTCGGAGGCTTTATCCAACTCCAATCACGTCCGGGGCGACAGAGCGTTCATCACATGACACATCAGTTTAATTAGCCGCGTTGGTCATGGCGCACTTTGTCAAGACTCAGACTTCCCCCCCCCCGTGCCTGTCCTCATAGCGGAGGCCGCCGTCGTCGTCCAGGAGCTGGTCTCCTGGCTACACACCAGCGCACATGCACATCATTAGTAACACTGTGTGTATTTTGAATCATGTAAAAATACACAAGCAGAATAGTGTGGCCGCACAAACTGTCGCTTTCATTTCACAGCTCAGCAGCACGGCTGAACTTTGAGCAGGTAAATACAAGCGCGTTCATTATCATTAGTCGGTCCGGGGTGGCACATGCCTATTTTGCTCTGGGAGCAGATTCAAGGCATACACTTGTGCATCATAGTTTTTCAATCATTACCTTGCATTTGGATCCCTTACGTGTTTGGGCTATGAAAAATAATAGTTCACCTCCACTATTTTGACCAAGTGTATGAAAGAAGGATGTATGAAAGGCTCGCGAGCCACGTGTCAAAACCAGACATCTCAATCAACTTGGATACACCACCATTCCCTCAGACTACTGCTGTCCTATTGAGTCTTGATCATGAACTGATGAAGCCTGCTGGGAAAAGAGGTGAAATGTCTTCTAAGACAACCTGAACAGTCCCGTTGCAATCCATTCAATGCCCTGAGAGTACAATGGATGGATGGATGGATGGATGGATGGTTGACAATATTCAGACAAATGCTGGCAGAGAACCTCTTTTCTAGTTGACATTGATAATGGTGTCGCTTGGTTAACTTTGGTGTCAGAAGTAGGATTTCATAACGAGGTCAGATCCCACCTCTGACACAACGGCACTACTGAAAAACACTATCTCCCCCCTGACCTAGCTGCTCTTTTTCTAGGTGACATTGATAATCATGTCAGATCAGACTTCTGACACCACTGCACTACTGGAAAGTACTAGCTAGCTCCCCTCTCCTGATCGAGCTGCTCTTTTTCGGGTTGACATTGATAATGCTGTCAGATCAGACTTCTGACACCACTGCAGTACTGAAAACAGCAGCTCACCTATCCTGGCTGAACTGCTTTATTTTGTTGACTCTGAATTCCTTGAAAAATGTCGATTCTGTTCTCCTAGGTGCCATTAAACCACTTAAATGACTGCAAACAATAGCGTAAAGCTGTCACACTATTACATCAGCATAAACAGCTTGGAAATTACCTTTCACGATAACAGAAGCACCGGTGTTACTTTTAGTAGTGTTCCTTCGCTTTTAATGGTGCTTAAATATTGGTTTACAGTGTTCTAAAGTCACTTGGTTTAGCACAAATGCACACCAAAAAGTGCCCAATAAGGATGTCACACTTGTTGCTGTTATTGAAGAATGGAAAGATGTCGGTTTCACCCCTGTAGCTTGTCTTCACATCATCCCGTGATGGCAGTTTGGATTTCGGAGCAGTGAGGAACCAATCTGGACCGTCAGCGAGCCAAGTAGATGGGATGTTGTGCACCACGAATAACAAAAAGTACATTGATAGCTTTCATTCCTCCCTCCCTTCTCTTGTTTGTTCAAATGACCTTCATTAGCTGAGCTTGTGCGACCTTTTCACCATCAGCCTTTAAAGCAGCCATGCAACACAAGGCGAACCAAATAAATACATGGGTGATTTTGAGAAGAATTTGGCTTAATTTATGGACGTATTCATAACATTTTTTTCCCCCAGACTACCCAGCCATGATTAAATACTTTGGAGAAATGTTTGCTGTCTATTCATCCAAGGTAGTTCATCCTTTGAGTCATTACACAAGGGATGATGGGCTTATTAAGAGCTGTACTCATGGTACATGGTGCATCACTGCATGGAGAGAATAGCTAGCGCATGGTGCAATGAGGCCTTTTACATTGACAAATGTATGCAAAATGCTCCTCAGCATCAGCGTGTCCACTGAAGAGTGGAGTGCAACAAAATAAAGTAGTGAGACGTGCATTTGAATCAATTAACTAGTCCTTCAAGGATTGGGCTATAGACAAATGCTCTCATATATAACAACAAAATGTGTTTGATCATCGTATTTCATCATTATATGTACCCCAGCCTGGGCTAGACCCCTCCTGAATCCAAATCCATCATGATACCAAGACATTTTGGTCAATTCAGGGCTTGCAGTTCTTTATGAACAGGTCTAAGAAGGCATGTTTTGTCCATATAATGCATGGTCAGACAACACGCCGCACACACCTTGTCTGTAAACTGTGGCGAATGCATCAGTGAAAGTCCGACTCGCCACTTCCATTCCATTTCTGCTACAGTTGCGTTCCCAGAATACATCAGTGCATTACGGCCGTGATGCATCGTCAGGAATGTTAGCTGCTATTATGACATGTGCGCCCAAGAGTGGAGGGATATGTGATTGCTAAATTGAGACTAAATGGGGAGGTCCATTTTCCATTTGTGTGCTGTTGTGCAGCAACTAACATGCCATGCTCAATTATCTGTCACTATATGATGCAGGCCGCAATGCTGTGTGTGGGAAGCTTCATAATATTTTGCACCATTACACAATGCTTAGGGCAAGCTTTTTCATCCATCCATCCATTTTCTTCAGCTTCAGTAGGAAAACCCAGACTTCCCGGTCTCCGGCCACCTCTTCCAGCTCCACCGGGGTGACACCAAGGCATTCCCTGGCCAGCTGCGAGACATCATCCCTTCAGCGTGTCCTCGGTCTGCCTCGGCCAGCCTCCTCCCGGCTGGGTATGCCAGGTGCATCTCACCAGGGAGATGCCCGAGGCATCCAGACTAGATTCCCGAGCTACCTCAACAAGGTCTTCTTGATGCGAAGGGGTAGTGGCTCGACTCTGAGCTGCTCCGTGATGACCAACTCCTCACCTTGGAGAAAATCCATTTCGGCCGCATGCAATCTTGCTCTTTTTGTCACTACCCGAAGCTCATGACTACAGGTGAGGGTGGGAACATAGATGGACAGGTAAATGAGAGCTCCACCTCTCCACCCTCACTCATGAACAAGCCCCCAAGATACTTGAACTCCTTCACCTGGGGTAAGTAAGACCTCACTCCCTACACGAAGGGCGCAATCCACCTTTTCCAACTGAGAACCATGGCCTCAGATTTGGAGGTGCTGAGCCTCATCCCAGAAGCTTCACATTTAGCTGTGAACCTCCCAAGTAAATGCTGAAGGTCACAGCTTAGTAAGGCCATCGGGACCACATCATCTGCAAGTAGAGACGAGATCCTAAGGCACCCAAACTGGACTCCCTCAACAACTTTGGCTGTGCTTTCAAATTCTGTCCATAAAATGTATGAATATTGAAAAAGGGCAGCCTTGGCAGAGGCCAAGGTTCACCAGAAACAGGCTTGACTTACTTGGCAATGGGAACAAGGCTCCTGCTCCCGTTGTACAAGAACCAAATGGCACGTTGTAGTGTACCACCAACCCCCTACTCCCGGAGCAGCCTCCACAGGACACGGCGAGGGCTATGGCCGAATGGCTTTTCCAGGTCCACAAAGTACATGTGGACCTGATGGGCAAACTCCAATGTAGTCTCCAGTACCCTTGCTGGGGTGTAGAGCTGGTCCAATGTTCATCTGCCAACTTCAGGAGTACATGCGTAAGATGCGTAAACTTCTCTTGGCGATTTCAATTTCCTTTGTCAGCTGTTTTCTGGTCTGCTTGTCAAGGACTCTGTAAAGGACTCAGTCTTAAGGCGTCCTCCTTACCCTGGCGGAGTTGACAGAGTCCGGCTGTGAACCACGGCTTGTTGTTGTTGAACGTGCCTTCACGATCTTGGCTGGTTGGTTGTTCTCTCAGTGTCTGCATATTCGACTAAGCTGCTAGTTGAAGATTCAAAGACACTCCAACAGTGCTGTAGTTCCAGCTCCGGAATGAGACATACTACAGGAAGTGAGGACAATATGGAGTTGCATTCCAGTGCACAGCAAGAAAAAGGCCTTCCCCAAACTGTTCCCACAAAGCAAGCGTACAATGAAGCTATTTTTACAAAGCAGACAAACACTAAAGGACAAGGAAGGACATCCACATCTCTCACTTTCATTTTTTGGATGGATGAAAGCAGCAGAAAGAGAAAATAAACCAAAAACAGCAAATTTTGCAGCACTTCCTCTGCATCATCCTCCAAACCTGATCATAGTATTATTGTATTTGTGGCCTGAACCAACTCCCAGTAATTCTACCAGACAGGAGATGTGGTTATGTTCATCAAATGGCGTAAGCTGAGAACCGAAACACTGAAATGCGTGCGTGACATACCTGACCACACCCGGGACAGTCGTTGCCGTTCTCACAGGTCCTCCGTCGCGACTGGATGCCGCCGCCGCAAGGCACGTTGCAGCGTTCCCATGCCGACCAGGCCGACCAGTAGACGTGAGGAGGGCAGGGCAGGTGTTCATTGCAGTACCTGTCAAAAGAGATGAAACAGCAGCGTGACTGCAGGTGATGTATTCTTCATGAGACTGACATCATCTGGTAACACAACAACCCGACGAAAACAATGGTGCAATACCAAAAACTGTCATGGTGGGGTCAGTGGTTGAAATTCAATAGACGTACTGCAGTAATACGACTACTGATGGCTACAGTTGCAATTGTGCGCCTGTGCTATAACCCCCACCCGGTTACTTTCATTGTTGAGGGAGTACAGCAACAGATTTAGTGGTCATTTTTAACGCTGTTACGACATTAAATCTTCTTTGAGCCTCATAAGTGAATGCACCAAAGTCCTTACTGTAATTTAAAAGCGTCAGAGTCAGTAGTGTAGAGTTGTGAGCGGAAAATGACATGTGAAGGTCACCACAGACGCCACCGCACGATGAGCTTCGCCGCTAAACTTAAACAACGTAGCGAAAGCCTCATACCACGGGGCAGGAATGTCCGACAAGACATGCAAATTTCACATCACATGTCTTTCATGTGGCCAGGCAGCCACATTACATACTTTTAGAGCTAAAAAAGCAAACTTACAAGCATTTTGCACCGCTCTTTAACACAGATGAGTAAAAAGCTGCAAAGATGCATAACATCACCGCTAATTGCATCATTTTCCAAGGCAGGATGATGGCACTTAATGTCATCATTTTATAATAAGATTGCCAGCCTCATCAGAGCCATCCAGTTTATTTGACTACGTTTCTGCGTGCGATAAAAGAGCTTTAATTACGGTTTTGTTGCCTTTTGGTGCGGCTGCCTTTCTAAGAGCTGTATTAGCTTTCCAGGCTTAGGCAAGATATTTTCCCTATTGTAGTATTCCCAAACACTCTTCCAATTGTTCATGGAAAATCAAAAGCTATATTTTGATTAGGAGCAATCCTTTTTTTTAATGTTTACTAATCTGCAATGCTTGTAGCGAGACTGTATGACGGAACTCCAGGGGCAACACAAGTGTGGAAGAGGAGAGTGGATTACAATCTGGTGCGCTCTTTAAGAGATTAGAAACACACGCACACACCAACACGCGTTGCTGTTGCCTCGGCCCTAAACACCACTTTTCGCATCAATAAGCGGATTTGAAGTCGAAATTGCACTTTAATCCAAAAACAAGTGGTGTCGAATGAATTCTTCCCAAGTGAGTCAGAGCTTTTCTTGCAGTCACTCACACACAAACCAGTGACCTGAAGAAACAGGGTGACAACGCTTCTGCGTAGGTGCGCTGTTTTCCAGAGAGTCAACTCAGCGAGCAACCACAGCTTGGATGGGGGTTGGCGGAATGAACGTACCTCTCCTCGCGGTTCTGCCCCACACACACGCGTCCACCGTGGCGAGGCGTCGGGTTGCTGCAGGAGCGCTGCCGCACCTGGAAGCCAATACCGCAGCTGGTGCTGCACGGGGACCAGGAAGTCCAGGGAGTCCATGCTCCGTTTCTATGGAGACGCACACAGAACGCCGTTATCAGCTGGAGCAGAGATACTCCGGTCAAAAGGATGAAACCAATTGACACGACAGAAATCCTCTTTGTCCGGCTAGTCTTCTTTTCAAGCAGACGTGTTTTGGGAAATGTGACTCAAGAGCATTCTTAACTAAAACAGAAAATATGTCATATTCTGCAGGGAGATAATTGGCAATTTCATATTTAATGGATGTCTCATAACGCAATTTCCATGTTCTCGTGTTTGCTTTTATTTCCGTGATTTATATAATAAATTCATTTTAAGATAGCAATTCATCAAACACCCACGTAGGGTGCTTTTCTTTCCTGCCTCAAACCGATTGTCAGTGTGTTTAAAAATGTTGAAAAAAATGGTGCAAAAGAAACACCAACTAATTAGCGAGCCTACAAAAAAAATCTACACTGAATTTGTTCGACTATTTAACACTAAAGTGCTCTGCGATTGGCTGGCGACCAGTCCAGAGTGCACCCCGCCTCTTGCCCAAAGACAGCTGGGATAGGTTCCAGCGTACCTGCAACCCTAGTGAGGACAAGCGGTATAGAAATTGGATGGATATTTGACACTAAATCATTCACTTCACATTTACTGGCATATTGTGGAAGTTTTAATGACATTCTCGTCAGACAGAACTTACCTGGAGCAGTTGGCTACCTCAACGCTGATCCCGTGACACTTCTGGCCGCCACACTGCGGGGTGGGGCTATCGCATGCCCGAGTCCGACACAGGCAGGACCCGGCGCTTCCCCCGTCGTTATGGCTGCAAGCGGACCACCCCGACCAGGCCCCGAAACCTCCGTCGACTGTCACATTACGGACCTGTTAGTGATGAAAAACGAGGAAATAAAACAGTTAAAGCGTAGTAATGGAAGAAGCCGGCCTTGGGAATGTGAGGAAACACTGCCTGAGGCGAGTGAGGCTGCAACTTGAAATCTGTTTTTCCTCAAATAGATGCCAAAAATAAGTACAAATCAACTATGACACATCTGGAATTGCTCAGGTGTTGGCAGGAACATAAGCAGCAACCTGAAGGGAGGTGTGCGGAATCGGAAAATGTTGTCTGGGTATTAAAATATTGCAAGGAATGGACACGCTGGGAAGCAGAAATGTGAGAAAATTAAAGTGTCCAGCATAATAGAGGAAACCCTAAATGAAAGTGGAAGGTTCTCATATTTTGTTCTGCTGCTATATTTGAGGCTAATTCTTATGAATATGAATAATTCTATCACTAATTCATATTCACATGCAGTGCCCTCCAGAAGTATTGGAACAGTGAGGTCTATGCCTTTATTTTTGCTGTAGACTGGAGACTGACTGCCTTTAGAGGTGAAAACAACATGAAAACCAAACAACTGTCTCTCGGTGAAAAACAAGCAATTGTGAATCTGAGAGAAGATGGACAATCAATCAGAACCACTGGTCATTGCCCTCGTTCAGCGCAATTACGTACTTGGTTCCTGACACGACTGTGATAAGTCAATTTATGCAAAGTAGGATTCCTTATTTATAAATGGAATATTTTCATAACATAAAAACCTGTTTACAACCTTCAACATTTTTTTAACACTATCAGAGCCCTCTAGACATGAACCAACACCCCATAGCCACCTTGACACGCCAAAAATACTAGATGTAATAAAATAAAATAAGAATAAGACCCCTACCAGCTCGAGATGGAACATGTAGAAATGCACCTTTTCCTTAAAACGCACACAAAATGTGACACATTTTCACCTCGGTTTAATATGATGGCAATCGTGTTTGTTAAAAGGCAGCTAATATTCTATCGTAATGCAGTCGTCACTTTTTTAAAAAGCTCAAATGATGCTTTTTCCTGCAGTGTTCTGAAAAAATAAAAGAAACCGTGTGACTCCATATTATTCCTACTAGGCTTTATGCAGATGCATGTTTATGCATGTCTATTAAGTCATTTTTATTATTACAAGCATCCATGCATGCATACTGATCATTTAAATAACATGCACATGAATGGACTCTGTCTTAATGTTAAGGAAATTGTTTAAAATATGCCTCGGGTTTATGCAAAATACGCTCATTCTGTATGCGCGGGGACCAAGTGTAGCAAGGAGTTGTTGTAAAAGTCAGCGCAACAGCTTCTGTTGATTACAAAGAAGGCTCTCTGCTATGACAACCGTGTCACAGCGTGTGCATGCTCCATGTATTCTTGCCTTAAGCCATGTTTGCATCACAGCCACAGAGTGGCAGGCCTGCCTTTGAACACGGGATACCGCACGGAGCCTCTGGTCTCGAAAATGACGCGTTTGAAGAAATGGAACTCACATTGATGCATTGCATTTAATGACTTTTGCTATCATACCAAAGTAGCAGCAAAGAACGGTGTACTCACAGGACACTTGGTAATGCTCTGCTCCCATTGGCTCATTCGGGCACTCTCCTCTAAGGTGGTGCACTTCTTCAGGAGCAGGTCCCAACCACAGTAAGGGTCTCGAGCGCCTACACATGCTCTGGAAATGGAAAAAAAACGTAAAAATAGAAGCGCACATTTTTCATTCATCTGCCACATGCATAACACCATCTATGAAATAAATGGACTTTTTAATGACTCCTTAAAATACCAGGCTTCACTACACATCTTGAATTAAAGTTTTAAACTTGAATTAAACTTTTTTAAAAGTCGTAATATTAGAAAAGCAAAATAAACTTTTATTATTTTCATTATGAGGAAAAAACCCAGCAAAAATGGGAAGAGAGAGCAACATTCATACTAATGTTTTTTCACCTATGTCACAAAGATGAGACGCTGTTTTTGTGTTGCTTTAGAAAATATAAAAATACATATTTCACCATCTGGCCCTCCCTAGAAAGTCCGAACACCCCTGCTTTATGGACTTAGCTTTTAGCGTTCAATCACGGTGGAACAGAAACCAACCTTCCCTGAACCACTGACAAGGATCTGTGCTAATACTTTAGTCTGTTTAGCATATCTCCAATAAATCCAGCGTAGCTTCGGCAAAGCATGGTGCGTCTTTGCCCTACCTGCTTCATTGAAAGCAGTGAAAAGTCTGATGGGTCTCTTAATAGGGATTTTAGTCACATGGTGACATAAATGAGTCATGGGCATCAAGCAAGCTGCCTGAAAGGCCCGGTGAAATATAGCCCAAGTTGTTCTGTGGGCTTCCATAACAATGAGGCATTAAAAATGCAGCACTGAGCACGGATGTGAAGATGCAGACAGGGAAACCCAGGAAGTGGATAGTTTAGGATAAGGCTAAAAAGAAAGGGACCCCACCCAACTGTGAGAAATACTACACCAAAACAAACAAACGCATAAAAAAGGTGACAAAGCACCATCACAATATCACAAAGCCACAGCTAAGATATGAGCCGGCAGTTTATTCCCATAAAAACAGGGTTTTGAGTGCGTGACAAGGAATGCTGTTGTGATTCTTCTCGTGTGCGATGATGGATGGGATCCCACCCTCGTGTTGAGTCCTTACACCCGGGCCTCTGTCTCAGGTTTTACACTTGACGGACTGCCAGCTTGACGGGGACACTTGATATGGCCGACAACCTCACACAGCTCCAGCGTGACGATGAGGGGGAGACAGTGAAGCTGCTGTGGGCGCCTCCAATAAAAGCTGATGTCAAGTTTTTTTAAGCCCAAGCCCCTGACTTACCCTCTCAGATAAAAAGCATCTTACGGAAGAGGGAGCTTTAAATTTGCTTTGGACACTTTCCATGGAGATTAATGGTGTTTGCTTGCTCGTGTACTCACTCTCTGCCCTTGTGGTAGCTACACCTCTTCAGGGGGATCTTGATGACCTGGTCTCGTACTCCCACGTACAGCTCGCTGCGGCTGTGCAGGATCAGCAGGCTCCGGATGGGCTGCCTCTTCCTGGGCGGGAACAACTCGATCTCTTCCAAAAGGCAGCTCCCCGTGGACTGATTGAGCGGGGAGAGTACTTTTCTGATAGTGCCGTAATCTAAGGGGAGAGGAAGGACGTGAGCTTTCAAAACATACATGGAGAAAAGCTGCTACACGTCGTTTATTTATACAATGCAGTGGGGGGGATCAAACAGTCCACAATAAGTCATCAATAGGCTATGTTCACTTAAAGGTCCCGTTATGCAAAATGTACTTTTTGCTGATGTTCAGTAACATGTGTCCTGAGAGCCTTTTTATGAGCATCGAATCGATCGTGTCCCCCACAGAAGAGGCCCTGTTCAAGTTCTTAGACAACATGGACATCTAGACGACCCGTGTAAACACCTACCACTTGAAAGCGGACACACAGGCTTCGCTACACATCTTAAGATTAAGCCTGCGCCTTTACCATCAATCTGTCAGTCAGCTTCAGACCTGGGAGCTGTAAGTTTCGCCAACCTAGCATTGCAGCCTGTTAAAATGTGAATGTAACATTAGCACTTTAGCATGCTAGCTGGTGTTTTGATGGGCAAGTACGTTGGTAAACCTCACTCCATGACGCCTTAAGAACCGCGCCGGACGACGGGTTGGCATCTCGGGATTTTAGCTCGCTGGCTAGCATTGCTCAACTCTCACTGAGCAGGAGTCTTTGCACGCAGGCTCCAACCCAGGCAGAATGCAGGGCTGGCGGGATCGCACGTCACATAGCTATCTATGCTAGTGTTGCTAACAACTTTGTTACCTGTCCCACTACTGATGTAGGGTGGACATCCCGTTTTCCCAAGACATGTCCTGTTTTCATATCCTGTCTTGGCTTTGCCAATATAGCTGATATTACGGAATATTTCGTAGTTATTTGTCCACTTGCACCTGACTTGAAAAGATAGCCATTATTATTTTCACGGCACTCACGGCATACTTTAAATGTTTTAGAATTATAATGCATCTTTGAACAAACGCTGAGACTCATCTCAGTGTCCTGGTATGGTCACCCTTTCTAAATGTTACATACTACCTGTTTATGACCTTCTAAATACGTTTTTGACATTACTAGAGCCCTCTAGACATGAGATAACACCCCTATAGTCACCTTTACTCTACCCAATATAGTAGACATAAGAGAAAATAAGACACAATACAGACTCACATATTGAGAGAGTTCCTTCTTCTTTTTAATTCCTGTTCTGGACAAGTATTTCCTGCACAGGAAGTCTCATCAATGTAACCATACTGACACCTAGTGACCAGTGTAAAATACTACATGCCTTCAACTGCGTCTTCTGAATGTCTTATATTTGTATTTTAGCTTATTTTTACGCTTGAAAATGCTCCATTTAGACAAAAAAAAACTAAATTGAAAAGAGAGTCATTATTTTTTATTCATTATTTAAAAATTAGCCTAAATATGTGTACTTCTTGACCAATAATAGGTCGTATTCAACCACGAAACAGCGCAGATTTATTAATGTATTTTCAAAAAAGTTCAATTCAAAGTGCGAAGTGATGAGGAATTACTGTATGTGTAAAAGGGCCACACGCTGTGAACAAACGGCTCATTTGCATGAAAGCAGCAGGCACACAATAGAGCTTACTAAAAGGACTTTAACCTGTCTAACTTCCAGCATCAAGTACACACATTTGAACCGAACCCTCACGTGGGACCTACGGGGCTTATTTAGCATTGTTGAAAAAAACACTATGATAGGACACCTTAAGGGCTAAACCTCACCTTTGCTGCAATAAAGCATAAAGACAATAAACAAAGCATCAAATGGTGACAAGTTACAAACCAAAAGTTTTGCTGGAGGTAAAAGTACATCCCGATTGTGCAAAAAGTGCGGACAAAACTCCTGAAACTGAAACAAGAGTCCTGAAACACGACCAAGGAACAACATTTTCTTTAGGGAGGAGACGGCATGTGGTAGTTATGAGAGGGCAGAAACAAATGAATACACCCTGAACTTTTTCATTTCGGTGAGCTGGGCCCCCCTAGAGATGAAATTAGGGGCGGTTTTCCTTGGGGAGAGCTAAAACCAACATCATCTATTACCCATGAAGTCCCTTGGCTGAGGCGAAAAGTAATTAGGTGCGGAGTGAGTGAATTGCTAATAGCTTCACGCAAGGTGGGGAATATAAAGGTTGCTGATAATTGGATGCAAGGTTTTTTTTTTTTACATATGAAAAGAAGAACCCCATATTTAAAATGTTTGAACCCTAATTGGAACGAGCGTGCTGTCCATAGCAAATCAGAGTGAGTTTAAGCACTAATAATAGTATGTGATGAGGGAAGAGGGAGCACAGGCCGGGTTGCTTGGCAAGGTTTCAGCTGTTGTTCATTAGCCGCCACAGCACCAAATGAACAGTGAGCAGCAAACCGTGCGCATGTGTTTTCTTAATAGAATAAAACCAAAACAATGCCGACCCATCTCCATGCATTTAAGTGCACTTTACTTTCTCCCCTCCCTTACTGAAGTGAAATATTACACGACATAAACGCCTGGCGAGTGTCCCACTGATAACACGTTCTGCAGGCTGTCATGGCAGATTGTCACACTGGTGGGATCAAACAGCGTGCTGATCGTTGGTGACAACACACAATGAGCTCGCGAACATGCGCAGGACGTCTTCATAATCACTTGTGACTCTTGAGTATTTTGTTTTCCACTCTCGCTTTTTATTTTTGGAGACAATGGCTTCGCTGTTTTAACAACAACCACGTGTGGGAGTGCAGTGATATGGAGCAGGCTTGCAGTGTGCAGGACGACACCATGCCTTTAACTTCTGCGTGCTGTCGCTCGGGAACGCATTTTTTCATACAGCTCTCGTTTGTCTTGTTGTCCCTAGAAGTGGAGACACTTATGCCTTGATGGTGCACTTACCACACACACCTTTGCAAAAAAAAAAAAAAAAAGCAGGCTTCGCTACACATCCTCAAATAAAGCCGTCAAATTCCGTCAGTGACAGACATGCGAGCTTTCAGTTTGATTTTACTTTACCTGTAAAAAATATGATTAATTCAGTGCTTCTCACATTGTAAAGAAAAGAAGGCTTCATTACACATCCTAAAATCAGTATTAGTCTTCTACAGATGTGGAAGCTTTCACGTTGATTTGTTTTGTTGTTAAACCAATAGGTTAACCTAGCATGATAGCCTGTAAAAATGTAACTGCAATGCAGTGCAATAGTGGGGCGGGTGAGTGGACTATGCCGATATTTCTTGTCCCTAGATATGGAGACAGTTATGACAGCTATGAAATAAAAAAGAGGCTTCGCTACACTTCCTAAAATAGCCATTTGTCAGCCATCTGCAGATGTGGAAGCTTTCAGGTGTATCATTTGATTTTTCTTCAAACAATAGTATAACCTACCGTGATGGCCTGTAGAAAATGTGATTGTAATGCAGTGCATCTCACAAAGTGGGACAGGCCCCCGGGGGGGGTGGCGGCAAGGGGGTGAGGGTGGGGGGGGGGTCGGAAGTGTCGGAGGAGGGGGCTGAGAGCCAAGGGGACTATATGATATTTCTTGGCTCTAGATCTGGAGACAATTATGTCTCGATGGTGCACCGAGCACCAAAGAAAGCTTTGTAAAAAAACTAAACAAAAAAAAAACAGGCTTCACTACACATACTAAAATAATGAAATACTCCATCAGTCATCTATAGACCTGGGAGCTTTAAGGTTGATCATTTTGTTTTTCTTCACCGAATGAGTAGGCTAACCTAGCATGATAGCCTGTAAAAATGTGCGTGTCTCCATGATTCGATAGGGAGACAGTTATGTCTTGAAGGTGTACTTACCAGTAGCTAGATAGATGATGTGAAAGAGCATGTCCTTGCCCTGCACCACATCCACGGCCACGTGGCTGAAGCGGACGCTGTCCTCCATAAAGTAGGGCACAGGAGCCACGGGCTGGACCACCTCGTGCATTAGTAAAAACTTCTGGGCGTCCTGCAGGTTTCTCTCAGTCAGGTTGACGTAGGAGCCCGAGTCGATGGTACCACACTGCAGGACAAATTGGAAATTTGACACACAAAGTTAGCAACACCAATCCCTCCTGCTACATATTCTTATTCTCTTGCAGACCAGGTGCTGATGTTGGCACTATATTTCCGTACTGCCACTTTAAAATAAACATTCGCTCGAGGATAACCATACTTGGACAGGTTATAGTTAACTGGACCTGGACCTTGGGTGGTGATTGGTTCCAAGTGACTAGCTCCAGCAACCACAGCACGGTCACTTTCTACGGATCAATCCCCATGCCTTCCCTGGGCTGACAGCTGAGAGTCATGGAGGCTTTTGCATGGATGGGCAATGGATCAGCGCCTTCACCACTTCAGCAGTCGGGAAATGAGAGGCCAGAGGAATGCAAGACTTTATGTGCTCATGTTGCGTTGCTCCCTGCAAATGTGACGCACACTGTGTTGGAGCATATATCATATGATAGCATGATTAGCCCTCAGTGACATCGGCCTTGTACACGCAGGCTTTGGAAGATTATATGTCTGCCATCCAGGAAAGACGTGTGTGTGACATCATCTGAGCGTACACACAGAAATGGATGTGTGATTTTCCCAGTTAGGGTGAGGGACAGAACCATCATTTGGCTGAGTGTGGAACCATCTCACCTCCTGTCCTCTGCTAAGATGACAGGAGCCGCACAGTAATGGCACCGTAAAAATATGTTTTGGAAAATGGGGCGGCAGTAGCTCAGTCAATAAGGGCATGACTTTTGGAAGGAGAGGGTTGAGCGTTCCTATCCTAACAGGACTGATTGTTCGAGTGAAACATTTGGGTGTCCGTATGTCAGCAGGGCATTTTCTGGTTTATGCGGAAGGACAAAAGATGGGGGGACCATATTTTTCATTTATCAGTAACTCAAGAGAAGAAAGGATACACTTCTTGAACAACAAGTGGCGCTTTGTATGTTTGCTAGATGGCTAGCGCGCTATTGTTTAAACCCTAGTTACCGCAAGGGTCCAAGACCACACTTGTCAGCAGCGTACGCACCTCCCCCGACTCTTCGTTTAAAGGGTTAATCTCCCCCGTTACGGGTGGGACTTCAGGTTAGGGGCAAGGGAACCTCACCCAGGTAAGGTACATCCAGACTACGCACAAATGAGTAACCAATTTATATTTCGTACACAATAGTAAAGCGCTCTACTTTATAGCTGCTTCCCCCCTTGTGGTTTGTTGCTCTTGGTAAGGACCTGGGATCATTTACTCATCTATTAAAAAATCTGAAGGTCCTGTTAATTGTTTGAAATAGAACCGGAATAACTACATTCTTTTGTCATTTTGACTAAAGAAATCCGATATTTATGAACTTTTGGCTCAAATAGTATTTTCCATACACGTTTACGAGCCAACATGTCTTGAGAAAGACAAAATGTGCCAGATAGTTGATCCCAGCGCAAACACGGTATCAGCACTCAATGCATAATGACTCATAGCCACAGGGATCAATGTGCGTACTTTAAACAGGCGGTGGGGGATTTTCTTTGTAAACAGACAGGTTATCTGTGTGTGCTGACTGACTTCATTATCTCTATTTGACAGCCGTCTATAACCTGCCATTTGTATGGAAAGTAGCTGTTGTACAGCTTTAGGAATGCAGGTGTCCTGTATGTATGGGGATGTTCGTGAATAAAAAGGGATGGAGAAATATATGCTGTGCAAATGAATCAAATCCTGCAACACGCTTGATGAACATGTCACTGAAACGGAGATAAAGTGTGCACCAGCTCCGTGGCGGGGAGGAGCCATTGTGGGAAATGTGAAGAAGAAATGCGGATGCAAACTTTTAAAAGCAGCTCTCTAGGGCGCACCAATGCTGAGGAGGGTGATATGTGTTGAGGCTTGAGCGGAGAGAGAAAATTGGGTTCCTATAGGGGGGAAATGCATTTCTGTGACGTGGAAATAGGATTGCACTGAGTGACTTCATGTTCCTGAGTGAGTACGACATCATGAGTGCATATGCTTGCGGCACATGTGCAACGGATGGGTGTGCCGCCAATTGGCAGTCAGGCCGAGGAGGGATTTGACTGGTGAGAATCAGCTCTCGTGTTATCTGCTAAACTCTACCCATGAAAGGCACTTTTCCCTAATAAAACATACCCTGCTCTCTCCTGTGCCATCAGGACCAGGATAAACTGCCTCGGTGTTGCTTGTGTAGAACAAGGACAGTTTAATAACAAGTCCAGACGACATTTTCTATGACTGATGGTGCAGAATGTAAAGAACACCACTGAGGTTCCATGTAGAGCAACTTTAGGAGCAGGAGGAAGTTAAATTAAATGTCATGTCAAAAATAAGTTTGCTTGGACTCAACGTGACAAATGGGTGCATCAGGAAACACGCAAAAATCCCTCGTTTATCGCGGTTACATGGACTCGACTGTGATCAGTGAATTTCCTTACATATCCATCAAATATTTGCGTAGTTAGAGCATAGAAAACCTGTTTACAACCGTTTAACATTATTAGAGCCCTCTAGACATGAAATAACATCCCTATAGTCACCTTTACACTCCATTACCCAATAAAGCAGACACAAGAGACAATGAGACACGAGTTAATCAATTGGAAGGAGCTTGGCAAACAACCAACCATTCACACTCACATTCATACCTATGGACAATTTAGAGTCACCAATGAACCTAACATGCATGTTTTCAGAATGTGGGAGGAAACCGGAGTACCCGGAGAAAACCCACGCACGCAAGGGGAGAACATGCAAACTGCACACAGATGCCCAAGCGGAGATTCAAACCCAGATCTTCCCGATCTGACTGCCGCCGTTCCGATCCTTGCGTCAAAAATGTTTTTACCTGAAAATCCGGGTTGGGGTTGGGGTAGGGCAGCCAGGCTGAGCGAGAGTTCTCCTGGTACTTGAAAGGTCCGTTGAAGACCTGGGATATGGCACTGAGATTGAAGGCACACACAGCGGAGGCAGCGATGCTGTTTCTAGAAGTCAGGAAGAAGAAAACACAAGCCAGGATGGATACAAGGTGGATGAGAGATAAACACAAGCAGGTATTAAACCCCCCGAGGATCACCACAGCTACAAACTTTATTACTGTTTTTGTATCTGTATTTAGCATTGCTGTGAGCCGACAACACACATTAAAACACACTCGGTAGATAAAAGGTATACCTTGTTGTAAATGGAGGCCATTATTGGCTCATAAATCCAACAACAGGACACAATTAAGCTGTTTGGCTTGTCTGACGAACTGCACACATCCACACTGAAATACAGCGTTGGCTTTTCAAGCTGTCACTTTAAACATGTCCGTGTTGTCCGGCGACGCTGAAAGTCGAGACGGAGAGCGTTCATTCATTCTCCACGTGAATTATAATGTGACGACGCGGCTGTTCATTAAAGCCGGTGCCTGCAGGGGGAATGTTGCTAATGTTTCCTTTGAAAAGACCGTTTTCAGCACCGAGGAGCCATTGAACATAAATACATTTTAGAAAGTGTGTGAAAAATGAATACAAAATAAAACATAAGCATATGCAGCTCCCATATGCACAGCGTAATTATACACTAACCAGCAATAACTCTTGCTACACTGTAAGTTGTAATGTTTTAGCTTTCGTATTTAGAAACATCTTTGTACCTATTATGGATGTTTGTATAAAACAACTATGAATATGTATCCATCTTCTATGCCGCTTGTCCTCACTATGCACATGCTGGAGCCTATCCCAGCTGACTCTGGGCAAGCGGCAGGGTACACCGTGGACTGGTCGCCAGCCAATGGCAGGGCACATATAGACAAACACTCATTCACACTTCCATTCATACCTACGGACAATTTAGAGTCTCCAATTAACCCAACAAGCATAACAAGAGAGAACATGCAAACTCCACACAGAGATGCCCAAATGGAGATTCGAACCCATGTCTTCCTGATCACCTGACTGTGTGGCCAACATGCTAACCACTCAGCCACCGTGCAGCCCATCTTTAATTATAATTGATAAATGTATGTAGTATATAATCTAAATGGATAATTCATTATTATATGTTAAATATCGCCTAATTTAGAGTAAAATTATAATAAAAAAATACATTTAATGAAACATTAAATTAACTTAAATTGACCAAACAGCTTGTTCAACAAGTCAGTTATTCTTTCCGTCGCACACGCACGCACACACACACACACACACACACACACACACACACGCACACACGCACACACGCGCACCAGTGACCTGAGAGACGCAGCCCACACACAAACTGTAAAAACATCTCAAAGGTTGAACAAGTTGGCAAACGGGAGTTGTGCTATTTTTTCCAATCATAAAAAAAGATATTTTATCTCCACATAAACAGGTCTTGAAAAAGGGGGTTTCGTCTTTTATTCATGATCGTCTTATTCTTGAGACATTTTTGTCCCAGCAGGGGCTGAGCGCATGTTTGCAAGTGTGCTGTGTGAACCACTACATAGCATCTACATGAACAATGTTGATGGTTATGCACTCCAAGTGCTCACCAGTAACTTGCAACTAAACAAAAAAAATCGTGCATTTCCGAAACAACCCCAGAAATGTCTGATTATCTTTTAAGATTGCATTTTTCATCATTCCCGTTACTGTACCGGTGAATAATTCATGAAATCAGCTGTGATGGAGGTCCACGCTGCACGACTGAATGCCACTCGTTCCATCCTCCTTCACGGATTGCGTTCCAACTTACACATTGGTGGTGAAGATGCCGTAGAGCAGCTCCAGCTCGGGCAGGTAGAAGGTACCCTGCAGCTCGTTGTAGTAAAAGGGGATTTCTCCCGGTCTGGAACAGTTGAGCCTGGCCTTCATGAAGGTCGTCCACGTGTCCTCCAGAAGGAAGCGCCCCCCGATGTCGTTCTTGCACACGCGGCCCGCCCGAGAGAAGACCGTGCGACCGCAGTCATGCTCCACCGCGTACTCCCGAAAGAAGAAGTAGGTGAAGTTGCCGATGTCGTAAGATGACACAAAGTTTGGCTCTGTTGCGGGAAAAGACAAAAAAAAACACATGTTAGGACTGATTGACTTACATTGTATGAGTGTGCAAAACAGCATCAGCATTAATAACCAGGCCAGGTTGTTATTAATGGCTTTGCGTTATAACAGGAAAACTCATTTTTCATTGGAAAGGTTGAGATGAGAAATGACCAAAAGAGGTGAAGCGTAATAGTTCTCACCCTGTCAGAAACACACAACCCCGGCGCCACCGCCACCGCAACCACGTTCATCTTTTATGTATGACATTAGATCCTAACCGCACACTTTATTCTCCTTGGCAGTGATTTAATTCATCTTTAAATGGAAGCTGAGTAGCAGCCCCCCCCTCATTCCTCACCTTCCTCACTTCAACCTTCTCATCCTCAGCACCTTCACAGGGTGGCGCAGGAGGGAGGGAAAAAAAAAAAAACAGCGTAAAATTAGTTATTAAACACCCATTTTCCTGAGTCGCCGCAGTAAAGGTGCGCACGTGGTGACTTTTAATTTATTTTTCCAATTTAGCGCGGATTCTGAAAAGAGACACCTGAAGTGTGCACCGAGGCTCCGTTTTTAAGTAGGAAAAGTGTGATGAATATAAATATTTCATGCAGCAGTATAAGTGGTTCAAATGATTTTTTTTTCACAAAGGATCTTCATTTCCAGCTACATGACCGATTGAGGGGTGGGAAAAGTAATCAACCAAAAGACTGGAAGAGATGTGCTCCCTTGACAAATAACTATCTGGCACTCACTTCTCAGACTGAAGCAGTTTTTAATATTCTTATATCATTATTTACCGTATCCCGGTATGGTGCAGTTTTACCTCAATGCAAAGTGTGACGTTAGAAAGGCGTGATGTAGACACCCGCAGTGTTGAACACAACACAAATACAAGTAGAGCTCAACATTTTCAAAGCCCGATGCTTTGTCACAGAAATCCAAACTGTCTTGAAGCTTGTGTTTCCTTTTTAGCCAAATCACCGTTTTGAGGGCTTCACGTCCTCGAAAACTCGCAAGATTTTGCAGGTGCATTTCATAATTTTAAGGGTCTCAGACTTTCCCCACTATGACCCCCCCCTGGAATGTTTGAATAAATTAATCTCCCACCACCGGTTATTTGACACGACTATCCAGAAAACAGACAGAATCTGAAAAAAAACCCAATTGCATTTCTGCAAAGTAGGATTCCTTATTTATAAACGGAATATTTTCATAGTTGAGAGCATAGAAAACCTGTTTTCTAACGTTTTTTAACATTATTAGAGCCCCCTGGACATGAAATAACACCACTTATACTCACCTTTACACTCTTATTATCCAATATAATAGACATAAGTGATTGAGTGTGCTGCTAGAAATGTGTTCATGTGCTAGGGGGCGGACAGGAAGTGCCACTGGGGGTTTCAGAGTTGCGTTTTAGCTCGCCACAACAGTAGCCTTGTGCGATCATTCAAACCTGCAATAAAAGCCTGTTGTTCAAGTCTGGTGCTTGTGTGTCTCACCGAACACGACAGTAACATTACATTACATCTCGTGACCAATGTAGAGCGCTACATACAGTATCTTTGAATACATCTTCTGAATGCCTTATGTTCACATTTTAGTTCAATTTGCCAATTTTATGCTTGAAAATGCTTAATTTAGGCAAAAAATACATAAAATGCTGTTTTTTTTTACTAACAATAGACCGGATTCAACCACAAACAGCATGATTTATTGATATGATTGATATATTCTTGAAAAATAGTGATGAGAGTGAAGCCACAAAATAGGAAGTGGTGAGGGACTAATGTACGATGTGTTTTTATTTTATGTATAAATATTGACATGAATATAAGAAGGTATTTTTTTTCCCCCCAAGTCGTGACCCGTGTGAAAAAAAAGTGTCTCAAAAACGTTGAAAAAAATGATTTTAAGAAAAATCGGGGTCGTCTTATATTTGGGGTTGTCTTCTGCTCAGGCCAATCGGACAAGTTACGTAAATGCGAGTGGCCCAAAAGTCCCAACAACAAAGCATGTGCACCATGCAGACTTTAAAAGCTTAGAAATGACTGAGAGGTTATCTCATTCCATTAGCTACACCCGCCTACCATTAAGCCACTTGGAGTTGTACTGGGCCGTGCGCAGGGGTGGCAGGCCGCCCAAGCTGCGGTAGATGGCGGGGTCTCGCCCAGAGAAGTCCATGGCTGTGGCTGCGTAGAGCTCCCCGCTGGACGTGATGAGGGCGGTGGAGTTGTGAAGGGGATTGTAAGGACACCGAGCCATTCCGCTGATCTGATCGTGGATCTCGGTCAGGTTCGTCAGCTACAAAGAAAAGCCACTGAATAAATAGTGAAAAAGGAAATAACTTTGCTTTGTAGCGCGAGTGTCTCGCAAAATAAAAGCAATATACTTGGAAATGAGATGTATTTCCTACGTTTTCCCAAATAATGGATCATTGCAGAATGCTGGCAGGAAAATACAGGACAGCATATGAAAGGGCAGCATTAACATGCAAACCGGCGAGCTCTGCTAATGTTTTGTTTTGTGCTGCCAGTATGCAAATGACGCAGACAACAACACATATTACAATGTTGTTTGGTTTACATAACAGAGATATATAGAAACATAATCACAGGGCACATTTGGAGTCATTAGCTGCATAAACCACGCAAATAACGCAGCTGCCAAGTGCAATGATATTCTAAAACGTGATAAGACACCGGGATGCCTCTTGGCTTCAGTGTTTCCTGTTTGGTTTGTGACGCTGTGCAGCTGTTTGTCTGGTTAAAGCATCGCTCAACCGCATCTTCTGGAAGCTTTACCATCCAAGGGAGGGCACAAAAATACTCAGCTTGACCGTGACTTAGTCTTGACCTTCTCTCCACTGTGTCCACCATAAGAACACACAGCGTAGCTTCAAGATGCATGTTTAATACTTTAATACAACAGATCAGCTTGGGAAGTTCATTTACTGGAAGTTAGCTTTCAAGTACAAAAATGATTCTGGATGCAATTACTTTTGCTAATGTCGGCACGTAAGACGCTAGAAGAACAAGAGCATTCAGTTAAATAGTCATCTGAACGATAAAAATGATGTAAATCACCAAAACTGCTCCTCCCAAAAGAATATCTCTTCCTTCCATGGAGTTGTCGAAGTGCGTACTGTATGTGTCCGTTAACGTTCTATTTGGCCCAAAACCTGTTTTGTGATTTAATTATCTAAGAAATCACTTAAGCTGGAGTTCAATGCTTGGGTCATTCTACAACAGGGGTGTCCAAACTTTTTTTCAGCGAGGACCACATGATCACTGAAAATTGAAAGGATGCAACTTAGGTTAGGTTAGGTATGCTAAGAAGTTATATAAAACTCAAGGAAAAAAACGCATCTGGTGAAAATGCCCATTATTAGTATCAACTATGCTCTTTGCTTTTCCCCTCATTTTTGCATTAAAATTTTCTTTTCATTATATTACGGCTTTATTCCCATAATTAACTTTTTCCCCCAACCTAATTTTCCAAAAATTACAACTTTGTTTTGTTTAGTTTGTTTCTCATAATATTACGACTTATGAAATATTTCTTCTTCGATAATTGTAGTTTATGCTACTAAAATTACATTATTCTCGTAAAATTACACGTTTTTCTCAATATTTTACTTTATTGTTGTAAAATTACAGCAGATTTTTTCATAGTTGCTGAGTTGGTTTTTTTTGTTAATTAATATTTGTAGAATGTGCCGTGGGCCAAAAAAAAAAAAAAGAAACAGCCATATTTTTCCTTTAATATTTAATAAATGTACAGGACTTAAAATAATATTGTTTTTCCTTTTAATATTAGGAGTTGATTCCCGCAAAATTTCAACAATTTTTCTCGTTAGAATACGACTTTCTTCTTGTATTATTTTGACTTTATTCTTGTAAAAATACAAAACCTTTTTTCCATTTCTGTGGTTTTTTTTACATTTATTTTCAAACTCCAACTTTCTTTGTGTAAATGTTGTTCTTAGTTAGTTAGTCTGGTGGTTAGCATGTTGGCCACACTGCCAGAAGCTGTGGAAGATTTGAGTTCCACTCTCCGTTTGGACATCCGTGTGAAGTTTCTGTGTGTTCGCCCCATGCGTGGGTTTTCTCCGGGTACTCCGGTTTCCTCCCACATTCCAAAAACACGCATGTTAGGTTAATTGATAAAAGTGTTGCGGGCACTTTGGACACCCCTGTTCTATAATATACTGTATTTCCCTCCTGCTGGGGGTCACTTAACCCCCCAAATTAAAAAAATCCCTTATCCTGTATCCTAGTAAGGTTCCACATGTGTGGTGCTGGTGGTCCAGTCCTACAATGATGGCCAAACGCTCACCCTTGACTCATTCAAAGCTCAATCTCCTCTCGGGCCTCACACATTTTCAGTTAACGCGAAAATGAGGCCGCCCACATGGCAGGCTATACCCCATTCAGCATGGGGGGGGCAAGTCCTTAAGCCAATTTCCGATTTGGATGGGAGGGAGGGTTTCGTTTTGCACCTCTGCCTCACCAAACCAGGACAAAACAGAGCGGGTACTATCTGCTCGGCTGCCCCTGAGATGAAAGCCAGTATTGATGGGACTCTTCCTGTGGGCTGCACAGGCCTTTTTTGGGTCATTTACAGGAAACCGCAATGATACATCAGCTGTGTCCCATCCAAAAACTGCAAGTAATATTGTCACCGGAAGCCGTGTCTGTGCCCCTAATAAAGGCTTCCTACACGTCATAGGAGATGAAATAATAACAGTAATGTTGGTCTCTAGAGGCCGTTTATGAATATCAAACAAACATCTACCTCACTTGTATGCTCCATTTTTGAGAAAAGAGGCACTTAAACAGCTGCTTTGAAGCAGGCTTCGCTACACATCTTAAAAAAAAGCCTGGCATTCATCATATTTTGGCCAAAACACTATTGTGGGACCTCTTGAGCCTTATTTAAAATGGTACAAAATAACATAATATATGGGACCTTTAATGTGTCCAAAGTGTGGCCCGGGGGCAAGTTGCAGCCCACACCCTTGTCACATTCAAAACAAACAAAAAAAAACCCTGAAAAAATTGAAAATCAGCAATAATTTTACAAGATTAAAGTGAAAAAAATATGAGGAAAAAAGTAAGAAAGTCATAATTTTACAACAATGACATCGTAATATGAGAAAAAACAGCATTTTAGTGAAATAAAGTTGAAATAAGAAAAAAAGTAATGTCATATTTAAAAAAAAACAAGAAAACTTTTATTAGGTTGCGGAAAATGTTATGAGAAGTCACACAAAATAAGTTGAAGTAGTTGGGGAAAAAAAGAAAAATAGCTGTAATTTTATGAAAATAAAGTCAAAATATAAGGACAAAAAAGTGGTATTCTAACAAGAAAAAAAGGCACAATTTTACAAAAAATAAATCTGTAATATCAGGAAAAATGTCATTTTAGTGGCATACAGTTGAAATATTAAAGACATTTGTTTTTTTTAAGTGGTGATATGAGAAAGTGCATTTTTTCCAAAAATATTTGGACAATTAGTGTGTGGAAAATGTATTATTATAGGAAAAAAATCAAAATAGTCTGAGAATAAAGTCCAGAAGAAAAATGACAAAGATTATTTAAGACGAAAGTTGAAATAAGTTTGGACCCCCCTGGTTTAGAGTGGGAGGGTATTAGTATCGTCATTGTGTAATAGAGATGAGAAGCTTAAACATGAAGGAAAGTAACTGGAACAACATGCACTCCTGCTGGGTTTATCCCCGTTTCATGTCCAACGTAACACTCAGTGGATAAACATGACGTTTGATGACTACACTGCAAGAACAATGTCGTGACATTTCCATTATTTTTCATTCGTCGTGTGAGCTTGTGACATTTTGCATCACAAAAAATGTCACCGCAATATTAACTTCTGTCTCCGCTCCCATTAAATCCCACGATGAGATTTTGATAAGATAGCGGCCCGTGTACAATATCGCTGTTCACTTGACTTCACTCAGATTTAAGAAAAAAACCCAAAAAACCCAACATGGTGGTTTTGTCGTTAAAATGAACGGGTAGCGGCAAGCCACAAACCGGGTTAATACACAGCGTAATCTCCTGTTGCCCTTGTTGTGTCAAGCGGCTGCTGAAACACAACAAAAGCGAGTCGATTCTTTGACTTAAGAACACTTCAAAGACCACTGGGGGATTTGTCGACATATACTGTATATACACCGGAGGGGAGTGGAAAAAGTGGATTACACCGAAATAAATACATTATAAAGCCAACATTGAGAAATGGAGACAGGCTCACTAATAAGACAAGGACTGATGCTTACTGGGAGTAATTATCTTAAGGCAAGGTAGGTTCTTCAATCAAAACACTTAATAGGATTTGTTTTATAATTAGTCAGCGACCCTTGACTGCACTGCATGTCGAGTGGTATTATCATCAATTCATCAGTGAAGAGTACAGCACAACCGGCTCCCAGGAATTTTAATCTTTATACATTTCCAATTTGATTACTTTCTTCATTTGGATTGCGCACGGTGGAACCTCCGAAAACAAACACAATCCATTGCAATTCCAGTAACTCCTTCCAAACTGTGACCATAATACAACTTTTAATTGTACAGGCAATGTTTTAAGTAGCATTTTAACGTGCTTAACTCAAGTAGACACGTGACTTTCTCTCTCATGCTCCTTGTTGTCACACGTACTAATTTGTACGACATTTAATACAGCACTTTTCCTGAAAATGTTGGTCGGATCCCAATTTCATGAGCTCTGTGTTCTAGAACTGTATTATCCAATGATTACATACGCGACAATAAGTTAGAACATATTCTTTGGTTCAGGCCTTGTGCTGTACACAAGCTTACATTACAGTGCTAACTGAAAATGTGTGGGGCCTGAGATGAGATTGAGCTCAAGGTGACTGTACTACCAGCGCCACAAATGCGGAACCTTGCTTATTTCTTGTTTTGGGGGTTTAGTGACCCCCCCCCCCCCCCCCCCCCCATATATTGCAAAATGACCAAAGTGTTGAACTCCAGTTTGAGTACGAGTGTAGTTTTAGATAATAT
The DNA here is from genome assembly GCF_027744805.1 of Dunckerocampus dactyliophorus. Lineage (NCBI taxonomy): Eukaryota > Metazoa > Chordata > Actinopteri > Syngnathiformes > Syngnathidae > Dunckerocampus > Dunckerocampus dactyliophorus. Next base: position 3,609,354 of record NC_072839.1, on the reverse strand, counting down.
CTTGGCCCCCTGACAGTTACATAAACAAGTTTCGGGCCACATAGAAAGGTAACAGACACATATGCACCGTTACAACCGTTACAACTCCAAGGAAAAGATAGTCCGTCATTACCAACACATCATTACCAAGTGAATATACACAATCAGAGGGTAGGCTTGACTTGGCGCAGCCTCATTTCAGGATTCTGCCCTGTATTTGATTTGGAAATGTTTTAATTTAAAGATCTTTTAAAAACAATTAGAATCATACAGAAAATATGCCCAACACAGCTGTGTTGAGTGCCCAAAGTGCAGCCCAGGGGCCGTTTGTGGCCCGCAGCTCATTTTTGAATGGCTGGCGGGATTTTGTAGAAACATAATTAAAAAAAAAAAGCTAAATAAGCAAAATGTTGAAATCTTGACACAAAAAACACCAATAATTACACATCAAGTTTTGTTTTTAAATATACAAAATATTTAGCTTTTTTCTTCTTATTTTTACCAAATTAAAAATATCCAAATGTCAAACGGTTTGGACACCCGTGTGTTATAGTTTGTGTTACAGTTACAGTCGTCCCTCGTTTATAAGCGGTTAATTGGTTCCAGACCCGACCTCGATAAATGAATTCCTGCAATTTTGGATTCAATGTTAAATGGAATTTCATAGTTAGAGCATCGAAAACCTGCTTATGGCTTTCTAAATACATTTTTTTTAACATTACTAGAGCCCTGTAGAAACGAAAACACCCCTATAGTCCAATTAACACTCATTCATTGTTTACGCCACATTGCAACTCTTATTCTGCAGGGACTCCAGACGGCCGCTAGCAGGCAAATTATTTTTTCCAAACCTAAGAAGCCAAAACCGTACCGCTTCCACACGGACTAGGAGGATAACTCATTTTCACTCTATCATGTCGGACATGCCTTGTCTGACTTCATGCGGTGTTAAGGTAATAATGTTTTGTCATTACTGCCACCTAGTGACCAGAATACTACGTTTCACATGTATTTACACATGTTTTGACGAATAATACATGTAGACCACAGTCACAGTGGTCATTTATTAAAACTGCAATATTGCGAGGGACGACTGTAGTTCTGTTGCTCATACCGTGCGGTTGGTGCAGATGGGAGTGAAGGCATTGGTCCCGCAGGTAAACAGCCGGTTCCCATTCACCAGCAGCACCCTGATGTAGTTCTGGCACTCCTCCTGTGAAAACACGTCAGCGAGCAGTTAACATGCTGAAAGCCGAGCCATTATCTCTATTGACAAGCAGTAGCATCGGGCACTGGGACTAAATTCCACCTTGTCCTTACAAACACCGGCCACCGCGGGAGGGCTACTCTGAAACGTGGCCAAGCTTGACCAGAGTGCCATCAAGTCTAATGCCTCTCAAGCCAACAGGAAGCACGGGATCAGAGTCAGACAGATAACCGATCAGATCCAGTGAGGGTAGGAGAGCGCCACCCTGGATTAGTTTCAAAAATTGCCTTGACTGGCCGGCAAGTGAAATAAAAAGTGTAGCCTTGTATACTTCACTCAATCTTGTTTCTTCCCAGCTTGCTGCTCCCGACATGACTCAATTCACTTTGCTCTCAACTATAGTTAAGTACACACTCCACCACTCTATTCTGGACTCACTCTTCCGCTCAGACTTTGGCGTGGGCTCGCAGCAAAACCACTTAGCGAGAGCCTCGCGAGAAATAAAGCAGGCCTGACAGAGTGATTGATTTATTGAATGATTGATTGCCGGCGTGAACTTTGCCTTGCGGGGCTGTCAGTGAAGTTTTGCCGGCGATCTCCATCAACAAGCCCACGACAAATGGAACGGTGTTTGTGTCAAGAGTGCAGCGATTGTTTTGTTTTTTTAGCCCCCAGACAGGGTGATAACTTTCATAGAAAGTTCAAACAGCAAAGCCCACGGTCACATCCAACATACCGCAAGGTCTGACACTTCATTCGGGGACTGAAATTGAGCAAGATTGGTTGAATAACCTGACCGCCATCAAGCAAAACGTCTTGCAGGAACACTGGTGGGACTTTGCAACTTACTGCTCATAAGTCATTGACCATTTGTCTGATGCTTATAAAACCTTGGAGGATACCTGCATTAAATGCATGCAAACATGTCTTCCAATGCATTTTGAGCACAACCCACAGGGGGCGCCACATATGTCATTTACAGTCATCTTTAAACTAGGGGCCCCCAATGGTCATTAAGTCACAACACACTTTGTAATCAATTTTATTTTTATGTATTTTAAATTATTTTTAAAAATATGCATTTACATTATCTAATTATTATTTAATAAACATTAAATTATTTTTAAAAGAATTATTTAATTCACACTTTTTTTTCATGGGGTGTCCAAAGGCGGTCCAAAGAGCATCACCGATCAAAACAAAGCCCCCATGTCCATGTATTTCTTTTCTGTAGGTGTTTAGCTTGTGTGTTCATGCCTGTTAGCATCCTGTTATGCTTATGTAATTGTGTTGTATGCAACTCCCTCTCCAATAAATAACAGCATATTTAAAAAAAAATGCTTCCCCTGCTTCATTGCTACTTTTATGGAAACCTCCCGACTAATGTTGCACATCTGCATTGCAATACAGGGGCTCATGTTTTTCGAAAACAAAACAGAAGCAGTAATAAGGACCTGTCAACTCAATTTACCTCTTTTTACTGCAGTTGCAATGAATCAAGCGCATTACAGGGATGAAAATTGCTTTTAGATTTACTCTTATCTTACAATAGCTTAACGGCTGGTGGATATATAAAATAAGCCGGCATAAGGCTTGCCAGCGACACAAGGAAGCCCTTTAATGCTATTCTTAGTGTAAATCACCGTTTATTCTCACAGGGGAAAGGAAAACAATTTGACTCTCAAGGACTGAGGTAGGTTTGGTCTGTAATTCAGGGGGATCTTTTGCCAGCGAACCTCTGCCTGCTAACCAGCGTTTATGTCAAGTTAAACATGGGTTCACGCAAGCTCGCATGCATCAAAGCTGGTTAAATCACCTCAAGTTTAGTTCTGTTGAAAACCAGCTGTTTGGTACACTTTAGTAAAGCGGTGTTGCTTCCGCATTGTCACGCAATTTGCCGTGGCAATGCGTGTCATTTGTTTATTTACTTATGGCAAGCCTAAAATGCGCAAAGACTGGTTTGCGCACTGTTTGCCGATAAATTATGCACTTGGCACGCAATTTGTGACCGAAAATGGTGTGCATTTGCATAAAATGACCACTACCCGCACAACTTTGTCAACACGCAAAGAGCATCGGTACGCATTGGTACGCATTGTCACCACTTCCCGCAACCGTGAAGCAGTCGTGGCGGTATTGGCTCCCGCAGTGTCCCGCGCAAATTTGGCAAGTGCACAAAAAGCAAGGAGAGTCTCGCAGCTGCAGAAAGAGAATGCACAAAGAGCAGGAAGGCGGCATTGTTAGGAACTGTGGAGCTGTCGGGTGTTTGACCTCCAGTATGCAAAGACAGACGGCGGTGGTGAAAAATAAAAAAACTTTTAAAGCAGGTGCCAGAAAAACAGAAAGCAACAGAGAAAAAAGGCTCTGTGAAAAAAAACATACACGGCAGATTTAGGCAGTAGCAACAGGCCAAGGTACCGACTCGGTGACAGCTCAGGTGAAGTACACGAAGGTAATGAGCAAAGAAACAATGAACCTTTCAAACCCCACTAATTAAGATTGCCACTGGCAGGAAGCGCAGCACATCAAAATAAGAGCGCAGGACAGGAAGTGCTGACTCCTGTCCTGCGGAACATGATGGGTATAAACTTAAAAAAAAAAAAAAACAAAAGGAGGCAAGGACAGTGTGGGAGAGGGAATTGCTGACTAAAAAGACATCGCTTCGGGCATTTAGCTCACTTAAAAATTCATAAGGAAAATCCAAGAGGCTACAGAAGTGACTGGAGAATTCCCTCCGACTTGCTCCAAGAAGGGAATGAGATTGTTTAGGCATTGGTTGCTGTGCGTTCACGACCACGCAACCAGCCGTGCAGTTTACACATACTTCACACCTGTTGACGACCAATTTACGTTACTGGCACGCATAACTGATTACCACAGTGGGAACAAAATGCGTGCAACTGCAAACAAAGCTCATGACTGTCCAAGCTTGATAAATGAGCAAGGAAACTGAGAAAAACTGTCTAGAAACACTGCTGAGCAGAAGGAGAGGCTCCTGACCTTTTACTTACTGTAGACGTCGCTGAAATGGAGAGATTCATGACGGGTCTACCTTGACTGTGTCAGTTCTCCAAAATCTGCAAGCACAGCTGGTTCAATGCAGCGTCTACTCCATTTTAGCAAAACAAAGTCACTGTATGATGTCACAATGGCACCTCTATGGTGTCACCAGCACAACTACTTTTATGCTTTTCATCCCAGTTTGCCCATTTCCCAACTCATTCTCATCACATTGTGAATGCATCAAAGACAGAGAAGGATTCCCTTGCAAAGATGGTCAAACCCATTCATTTGTCTTTGCCCTGTCTCTTTTTGACCCATGTCGCCGTCAGGTTTGCGTGTGTGGGTTCCAGCTCCTCATCAAGGAGAAAAAGCCGGTACTGGATGGAGGTCTATTTGGGATGAGCGGCAAGCAGAAACCTCCCAAATCAGACACCAATCCTACCGTTCCGTCCGTCCGAAACAAGCCACAAAAGCAAGTTGTGATTTGCAACCGAGGCTTCATTCACAATGTCAGAGTTCCGCGTGAGGAGCCGCGTGATAAGTCATTAAGTCTTTCCGCTTTTGAGTACGACAAGATCCTTGCGAGAGTCAGGGGTCCGAGTTTCTTGGAGAAGGAGAAGGACGCTTTCGAAAACGCTTCTCAGAAAAGGAAAGACGATAGTAAGGCTGCAGCAGAAAGGAGGCGTCAGATAATTGAGAAGGACCTTCGCTCTTTCAAGCAGGAGACAGAGGCGGACTTGCAGGCTAAAAGACAAGGTTTTGAACGTTACAAACACATGCGCTGCAAAGCCCAAATGGAGACGGACACTCACATCTTAAAGATGGACACGCGTATTCAGCGTTGCAAGATCCAAGCCGAGCTCGACACCCAGCTGGCCTGGAGAAAGCAGTGCGAGGCTGTGGAGTTCTCCAAAAACAAGGCGGAGTTTGAGAGGATGCTGAGTAGTCACCAGGAGCAGCTCCGCAAGCATGAGGAGACGGAGAAAAAGCGGCGGGAGGAAGGACGTTACCATTTGCAGGTCCTGAAGAGTCAGATTAGGGAACGGGAAGAAGCTGCCATCGACCGGCATCGAGAGAGAATCTCCATGAGCCAAAGCATTACCGACGAGGATCGGCTCAAACTTAGATGCATCGATGAGCTCAAGGAGGAGCGGCTTAATGAGCTCAAAGCTTGCGGGATCCCAGAGAAATACTGCAATTATGTAAGGAGGAAGACCACGCAAGAGAGTGAGAAGCGCATGCAGTATCAGTACCACGCACAATGATCTACGCGCAACACGGAGCAATGAACACTTGCATTTGGAGTACTCATATGCCCATCCGCAAGCAGCACCAAAGAGCAAACTTCCACTTAAGTTTTATCAGTACTGCGTTACGAGAAAACCAAAGAACCCAGGAGAAGGATTACCTTGATTAAACTGATGTTTGCACGCTTCTCGCTAATTTTGGCTAGAGATGCAAATAATTGTTTCATCTTGACATACTGTAAGCTAGCAAAAGAAGTGCAATTCTTGACTGCAACCTGCAGAGGCGCTGTTCAACCTCAATGAGTTCCAGGCTATTGCAACTCAACTCAACACCGCCATCAAAACAGGAGTTCAGTCAGAAAGGAACGAGGACATTTTGCCCATTCCGAGTTACTCCAACTCTGTAGTTTACCTAATTCCAGTAGCACATGTTTACCTGTGGATCTGATTGGTCAGGAATGGATGTAGCAAGCAAAACATTCATCCAATCACCTTCCAAGTTTACTTTTGTTTTATGTCTTACTTCAGTGCCTAACCTTATGCAAGAATTTGTGGTACTAAAACTCTCAGAAAGCCAACCGCAGTGTCTCTCCTCCATCTTTGACACACTTCTTACTCAAACTGGCAATAGTGTAACTTCATAGTGTGCATGTTGAGAAATGCAAACTAAACTAATAATGGGATCACTGTCTGCAGGGGTTATGATCCGATACCACCCGCCATTAGCGCAGTGCGGTAATCCCTTGGCAAATTTCCCCACTTTATTCTTTGATTTTTTAAATAAATTATCACTGTTTTGTGGTCAACTACGGCCTATTAGTAAAAAAAAAAAAATTATGTTTAATCAAATTTTATGTATTTTTGCCTAAATTAAGCAATTTCCAAGCATAAAAATGGCTAAATGTACAAAAATATAAGGCATTCAAAAGACATCATCACTAGGTTGCTGGGGTATGCTGGAGCTAATCCCAGCTGATGTTGGACAAGAGGCGGGGTACACCCTGGACTTGTTGCCAGCCAATCGCAGGGCACGTATAGACAACCCTTCACACTCACATTCATACCTGTGGACAATTTTAGAGTCGCCAGTTTTTGTGTTTTGGAATGTGGGAGGAAGCCGGGTGCCCGGAGGTAACCCACGTGTGCAGGGGGAGAACATGCAAACTCCAAACTCCATGTCCAACAAACCCAAATCTTCCAGATCTACTGACTGTGTGGCCAACATGCTAACCACTAGGCCACCGTGCGGCCCATTCAGAAGATGTAGTGTATTGATATAGTGTAATATTGGCTTGAGTGGTGGCTGACAGCAGCTCCTGTGTGAATGCTGTATCATTTTTTAAAATTTAGAATCAATGTAGTTTGTGCACACTAAGAATGGAGGTAAGAATGATTCATGACAACACTACTGTTAAAACAAAACAAAAAAAATAGCGGCGGCTCAGAAGTACAAACCATGGCTCCGGGGGGGTTTACTAGCCGACAAAAGCCAGTATCTTCTACGATGATAAAGTGTCGGTCATCAAGCGCCATCATTTCTATGATGACATCAGATCGTTTTAGCTTAGCCCCTGGGCATCATGTAGTCAGAATGCTATAAGCTCGGTCACATGACATTTTCATACTGTAATGATGGCTGAATGACACAACGGCAGGGTGACTGTAGAAAAGTCAGCCTTTTATTTGAAGCAGACATCAGGGGTCTTGCAGGCAAATGCTAAAATACCGCAAGGACCGAGGTCAACACTTCCTAGTTCTGTCCGCCTACGGACCTTATTTCCTAAAGCTTGCTCGAACCCAGTACACAGAATGTCACTGCCATCTATAGTCCACACCTTGATCAGCAGCTCAGAATCTACGGTTACACGATTTGACGGCAAGATTGGTGATCGAATGATCAAATAGTCGACTATTTTAAGATCGTTAGACGCAGCTGATCTCATTGTAATGATATCATGGTTCCATCTCTACATAACAAAGCCCAAGATGTGACTTCATAGTGATGTCGAGTGTGTGCTCAGATTGTGATGTCACCCATCATCTCTGAAGTGGGTTTTTAAATGTTGGTCTTTGTGTTGACATCACGGGAGATAAGACTGGGATTTGTTTGGGGAAATCTTCATTTTCTACTGGTCTTGGGTGAGCTGGAGCCTATCCCAGCTGACCTTGGGCTGGAGGCGAGCTGCAAAACCACAGGGCGCGGAGATATTTTTCATCCGACTGCGGCGTGAACGACATAATCATGAGTCTAACGTCGTCATCTTTAAGGGGACAAAGTCGGCACTTAATGAAGGACCCGACCTCTCCCAATTCCAGTGTGCCTCTGATCCAAGTGCTTCCAAAAAAGACTTTTGTAATCTGCAACCGTGGCGTCATTTACAACGTCAGAGTCCCACGTGACAGGCTGCGGGTACAATCCATCACTCTTACAACCGCGGAGCATGAGCGGATCCTCGCAAGAGCCACGGGCCGCAGCATGATTGAAGAAGAGTTGGAGGTCTTGAAAAAGGCCGCGCAAAAAAAGAAAGATGACATAAAGGCTGCGGAGGGAAGAAAGCGGCAGATAATTGAAAAGGACCTTTTCGCAATCAGGGATGAGGCGGAGCAAGAGCTGCAGGCTCGGAGGAAGGCCTACGACCGCTATCAGCACCTACGGGAAAAAGCCTACATAGAGAAGGACAACCAAATCAAGAAGCTCGACAGGTGGATTTTAAACAGTAAGATCCAGATGGAGCGCGACAAGCAGCTCCTCTGGAAAGAGCACTGCGAGTCCATCGAGATTTCCAAAGAGAAGGCCGAGTTCGAGCGGGTGCTCAAGTGCACGCAGGAGGCGCTGCTCAAACATGAGGAGACTGAGAAGAAGCGCTTGGTGAAAGCTCACCACCACTTGGAAGTCATCAAGGAGCAGGTGAGGGAACGCGAGCAAGCGGCCCTCGCCAAGCGCCGACAGAGACTCTACGAGGACAGCAACGCCAGGGAGAAGAATGTGCAGAAAGTTCGGTGGCTGAATGAATTCAAAGAGGAGAGGCTTAAAGAACTCAAAGTTTGCGGGATCCCGGAAAAATACTGCAGTTATGTGAGGAGGAAGCTCGCACAAGATGAAGCCAGGTGCTGGCAGAATCAGTAGCACGCACAGCAATCTGTGAGCAACACGGAGCAGTGGCCACACTTGCATTTGGAGTTCTCATACGCCCATCTGGAAGCAGCACCAAAGAGCAAACTCTGACTCAAGTTTGTAAATGATGGCTGTCATAATGGCAGTTTTATCAGAACACAGGAAAACCAAAGAGCCCAGCAGAAGGATGATATTGATTTCATCGAAGACTCGATTGTGTGGAAATAGTTTCATCTTGACGTAAGGCAAAAAGAAGTGCACTTCTTGACTGCGAGAACAGAGGCGCTGTTCAACCTCAACAAGTCCCGCGCTGTTACAACACTGCCATTGAATCAGGAGTTCAGAACATCCGAGCAAGAGAGATCATCCCACCGCAATAAAAATACTCTTCATTGATGTTTAATAGAACAAGGACATTTTGCCCATTCCTAGTTGCTTGTCAAGCTCATGCTGTGTAGTTTACTCAATAGTATTAACACATGTGTACCTGTGGATCCGATTGGCCTGTAACGCAAGAAGCCGGCAGAAAATTCATCCAATCAAGTTCCAAGTTTTTGTTTTGTTCCATGTTTTAAGTGCCAAACCTTATGCAAGAATTTGTGGTACTAAAACTCTCAGAAACCCAACCTTACAGTGTCTCTCCTCCATTTTTGACACACTTCTTACAAACTGACTATAGTGTAACGTCATATTCATTACGAAGCTAAATACATAGAAGCAGAATCCAAGCTTAAGCTCCATACAGTGTAGACTTTACAGTAAATACTGTAGGTATTCACCACTAATGAATGGTATTTAACAATGAGGACGTCCTTCTCCTGCAGCGTCATTACCTCTTTTCCTGTAGATGGGGTGCCACCAGCAGGAAGAACAAGGTACTTGTGCTGGGGAAGTGTGCTAGTGGGCTTCCTAGCATGTTTTGTGTTTGGATTTTTCGACATGAAATTGCAGGACATCCCTATCAGCATTGTAGTCCATTAACAGCGACTTACCCCCCCACTTGGTCTCGTGAGTCCAGTTCTGGTCAGAATTCTGTCATGACGAACGCAGTTCCACTTAGTTGCTGGGGACAATTAAGTAAAGAGTTTGGCTTTCTAAACAATATGCTTTCACAAGGTTAATACGCTCCGCCGTATCCCTGCGCACTAAACAAGCTGAAGTAGATGCAAGCGTCTTGGTCACATACACAACAATGCACAGGCGACAGTGTGTGGGAATACGGCGGGAGACAAACATAACGCTGAGCGTTTTGTGAGGTCTGATTTTTTTTAGAAGGCATTTTTGTGATGCAAATGTATTATATTGTTTTGAGAAGCCAAACTCTTTACTTTATTGTCCCCAGCAACTAAGCAGAACTACGATCATCACAGAAATCTGACCAGAACTGGACTTCGGAGACCAAGTGGGGGGTAAGTCGCTGTTAATGGACTACAATGCTGATGGGGACGTCATACAACTTCAGGTCAAAAAATCCAAACTATCCCTTTAATCGCACCGTAAGATAGTGGTTCGAGTTGACGACCCTCTGTTCTTCTGTGCCGTGTATTTGCTAAGCTACTTTTAGTGAAGATCCTCCTCTGACCATTTCCTGTACTAAACCTTATACAAAAAAAATTATATAATTTTTATTTGTTGAACTCAGAAATATATAATTTTTTAAAAAGTAAATTATATTTATTTATTATTTTTTATTTGACCCAAAAATGAAAATTACCTATACATTTTTACACATATATTATCAGTATCCTAAAATTTAGGTATATAAAGCACACATGGGTTTTATATATAAACACAAGTTTTTCCCAAAAAAACTACCCCCCCAAAATGTGTAAAATATTTTTATAATACAGATATACCTATATACCTATAAAGCATATAGATTTTTATAGTAATTTTTTTTTATATTTGTGTGAAAACCCATGCATTTGTTTGCATTAGAATTAGAATTTGTTAAAAATTATATAAAATTTCTTTATTATCTAATGTTTTTAAAATATATATTTGTAATATAACAATATTTTTTAATAGGCTTTTGTATTTGTATTTTCTTGTTTTATAAGAAAATACTTTTGGGGGGACGGGGAACCCAATTGAAAAAATCCACAAATTTGCGGGGTTGTGAGTTCCAAATCGTGAATATGCGAGGATCCACGGAAATATGCAATATATGCCTACAGAACGTCACATTATGTATGAAACAATGTTATGAAGGTCAGTCTTTTTCCTCACCATATGCAGCATCCTTTCCTGGAATATTCATTTTTAACTAGTTGATGTTGTGTGGGTTTGATATGCACCAAGCCCGGAGAAAAATGGTCCACAGTTTGACTTCATTCTGGCAGAATTCACAGCGAGTAAACCCACTCATACCTGCACATGCAATGTATACAGAATATGATACGGTAATGAGACCCAACACATCTCGAGGTGGTGATATCGTGCTCCCATTACTCAGTAACAAAGCCAAGCTATGACTTCATAGTGATGTCGTAGTGTGTGCTCAGAGTGTGATGTCGCCGATCATCTCTAATTTAAAGTCGTGTCAGTTTTTACATGTCAATCTTTGTGCTGACATCTCATTTGTTTGAATAACGGCGGCAGATGAAACTGGGATTTGTTGGGGGGAATTTTAATATTCGAAGGGTCTTGGGTGAGCTGGAGCCTCTCCCAGCTGACCCGAGGCTGGAGGAGGGCTGCACCCTGGAGTGAGCACACGTCAATCATATTTTTCATTTGACTCGGACACGAACAACATAACCATGAGTGTGACGTCATCTTTAGGGAGACAAAGTCGGTACTGCATGAAGGACCCGGCCTCTCAGAATGATAGAGGTCTATTTGGGATGGATGCCAATCCCAGGGTTCCCCTGATCCGAATGCACCCGAAAAAGGCAATTGTAATCTGCAACCAAGGCTTCATTTACAACGTCAGAGTCCCACGTGATGAGCTGCATGTTAAAAGATTCAGTCTTACAACCGCCGAGCATGATCAGATCATTGCAAGAGCCACAGGCCCGAGCATCCTTGAAAAAGAGTTGGAAGTCTTGAAAAAGGCAGCACGAAAAAAGAAAGATGACTTAAAGGCTGCTGAGGTGAGAAAGCGGCAGATAATTGAGAAGGACCTTTTTGCTATCAAGCACGAGGCGGAGCAAGACCTGCAGGCTCGGAAGAATGCCTACGACCGCTATCAGCACCATCGTGAGAGAGCTATCATGGAGAAGGACAATCAAATCAAGAAACTCGACAGGTGGATTTTAAACAGTAAGATCCAGACGGAGCGTGACAAGCAGCTCCTCTGGAAACAACACTGCGAGTCCATGGAGATTTCCAAAGAGAAGGCCGAGTTCGATCGGGTGCTCAAGTGCACGCAGGAGGCGCTGCTCAAACAGGAGGAGACTGAGAAGAAGCGCTTGGTGAATGCTCACGACCATTTAGAAAGCATCAAGAAGCAGGTGAGGGAACGCGAGCAGGAGGCCCTAGTCAAGCGCCATGAGAAACTCTACGAGGACAGAAACGCCAAGGAGAAGAATCTGCAGAAAATTCAGTGGCTGGATGAATTCAAGGAGGAGAGGCTTAAAGAACTCAAAGCTTGCGGGATCCCGGAAAAATACTGCAGTTTTGTGAGGAGGAAAACAAAACAAGACGAAGTGAACCCTTACCAATACCATTACCGTTCGGCTATCACACAAGCTCAATTACCCCGATGGATAACATGTTCCGTTAAAGGACAGACAACGCAGCAAGAGCCACAGAGTCTAAATCCTTTCCCGCCATTACCGCCAATCCCCACAAAGGACGCACCTCAAGAAGAAGATGCAAACCCACCCACAGATCTCTGACATCCCCTATTCATCACATGTTCCTCTTTCCACGACTCAAAGACCTGATTTATAAGTTGTATCAACAATTATTCATAAATATAATACTGCTCAGTTTTGATGAATTGAACAGTATTTTTATTGAGGTTGCAGTGCTGTAAAACTGCACTGCACCATGCACAGGTGTACCTAATATTTTGGTTATTACCTCTGCTGGTGGAGGTGGTTATGTTTTTGTGTTCTGTGTTTGTTTGTACGCTTGATACCAGCATAATAAAAAAAAAGGTTGTGTATTTGGTGTGTTTTTGTGCGACCCAAGAAGGGATAACTACACAACACAAGTGCTATCTAAGTTGACTCTGGTTCAAGCCATGTGCATGTGCAGGGGCGGACCAGTCGAGTTCCACTGGTGCCGTGACCCGGATGAGCGGTTTAGGGAGGGGAGTGTAATGTTCACAAGCAGGGATGGCTGTGCGAGTAAACCTCACTCCCTGACACCTTAAAGAGATGTGCTGGACGACGAGTAGACAGCTCTGCCTTTGAGCTCATCAGCTCAACTCTCATCTGTGGACCCTGGTCCAGGGCGGCCCTTTGTCACATCCTGTTCATAACCTCTGTGGACAGAATTTCTAGGTGCAGCCAGGGCGTGGAGGGGATCCCATTTGGAGCCTGCAAGATTGGGTCTCTGCTTTTTGCAGATGATGTGATTCTGCTGGCTTCATTGAGCCTTCAGCTCTCAATAGATCGGTTCGCAGCAGACTGAAACGGCTGGTGTGGCAATCGGTGCCTCCTAGTCTGAGTCCATGGTACTCGGTCGGAAAAGGGTGGAATGTCATCTCCGGCTTGGGGATGACATCCTGCCCCAAGTGGACAAGTACCTCGGGGTCTTGTTCACAAGCATGTGAGACCAACAGGATTGTTATGGCGTCTGCAGTGATGCGGACTCTCAGTCAGTCCGTCGTGGGAAAGAAGGAGCTGAGCGGTCGATCTACGTTTCTGCCCTCATCAAATAGTCATGAGCTTTGGGGAGTGACCGAAAGAACCAGATCGTGGGTAAAAGCGGATTTAATGAGTTTCCTCCATTGGGAGGCTGGGCTCTCCCTTGGAGATAGGGTGAGAAGCACTACCATCCGGCAGAAACTCTGAGTAGAACCGCTGCCTCCCTGCATTGAGATGAGCCAGATGAGGTGGCTCTGTCATCTGATCAGGATGCCTCCCTGCTAAGGTGTTCAAGGCACGTCCAACTGGTAGGAGACCTCGGGGAAGACCCAGGACTCGACGGAGAGACTATGTCTCTCAACTGGCCTGGGAAAGCCTCAGCGTCCGTCGGGAAGAGCCGGACGAAGCAGCCTGGGAGAGGGAAGTCTGGGCTTGTTGTCTTAGGCTGCTGCCCCTGCGACCTGACCTTGGATAAGTGAACGAAGATGGATGTATCTAATGCTACGTCAGGCTGAACGTTCGGGTCATGCATATCCGACCTTTACGTCATTGCCGTGCGAGAGTTGGGGAAAGGTACTCACAGAGTAACAGACAGGATTAAACCCAACAGACAGCAGTTTTGTTTGGATAATTAAGAGTTCTGTCGCATAATGCGTCACAAATGTGGTCCGGCCAGGTTATGTGCTTTTGGTCCCAAGATAAAAATGCCAATTTGAATGCGACCATTTACGTATTTTTCATTTTGGTCTGGATAAAAACCTGAAACATGACCAATCTAATCTCCCGATGATGATTTTCTTGTAGATCAGCCAAAGAGTGCATGAAAAGTGGACAAAGTAAATGGTCTTTCACTTGTATAGCACTTTTCCACCTCCAACCTCAAAGCGCTACTGATACTCCTACTTTACCTACTGATGACGCAGCATCGGGAGCAACTGGGGGTTCAGTATCTTGCTCAACGACACGTCGACACAATCACGGGAGGACGGAGGATCGAACCTGCAACCTTCAGGTTGAGAGAAGACCACTCTACCACCTCAGTCATGCCGTCTTCACACGTCTTTAAAACAGAAATGTAACCTACAAGATGCATGCTGACTTAATTCTGGTTAGCTGACACAAACCAGAGGCTACACAGTACATGTCATCATCGTGACACTTCAAACGCAGAGACTCACTGACATACCTCAGACTTCCCTCGGCTGAAGCAGGCTCCCTTGGTGAACTCATCACAGTGCCACTCGGCCTCCTGCAGAAAGAAAAGAAAAGTATCATCAGGCTCCCTCCCAACCATTTTCAGGTCAAGAAAAAAAAAATCATCATGTCAGCGTGAACCACTTGGAAAAAGCACTCAACAAAACAATATCAGACCCACAAAACTGGCACACTCTCAACGTTTGTCAACAGACAGAAGCCTGTAGCACACAGAGAAATAATGAAAAACTACACAATGAATTTGATACGCCGGCCGCATCGCTGATTTCTGCATGCAGATTGATAGGCGGGGTGGATTAAAGCAGAGGCTAGTCGTGTATGAATTTGTCATTATACGCGCGCGCGCGCACACACACACGCACACACACACACACGCGCACGCACACACACACACACACACAGTTTCTAAGCCATGTTAAATACAGACACAGAATCCAATTAAAGCGCAGACCTCAAGAAGCGAGAGGCGAGAGTGCACACAGCAGAATGCCAATTTGATTTATGCAATGGGGGGGTTAAAAAAAAAAACATTTGAAAGTATCACTGTGATTTACGTGTGAGGCTGAAAGCGTTGACATTAGGTGAAGGCACCAGCATGCTCCAATTTCTTCTGTTTCATTTCAAAGTGACCTTTTGGAGAACCTTTATTATTTAAAATCTATTTTCTTAGTAAAAATCAGTGCTGCTAATGTTGTGGCACGCATATCGTCATGATTAGGATTGAGCTTAAAGCGAGGAGTAAGCTAAGGGAGTCTGGTACCATTTAAAGAGGATATTGCGTATTAATGCGAGCTGGACAGCCTCTTCTCACTGCGAGCGAGTCAATTCACATTCCACTCCTGAACTGGCTGGTTTGTGACCACGGATGTGAACCTCAAACAGCGAAACAGCCGAGACCCAGCGGAACTGGCCTCTGGACTCAGGAAAGCAAAGCGGACGCTTTTATCATTATGCTGCCGTTTATCATCAAAAGTCCATTTTTGGACTACCTTATGCTGTCATTACATATTAAAGACGGGAATCCTTTCAATTGGGAATGTGCTGCAAGCCGAGCTCGCCCCTTTATCTGATAGCCTGACCATCAAGGCGTCATTAGGAAACATTAAAAGCTCATTAACCTGCAGTTGTTCAGCTACTGTGCCATTGGAATGAATCTGTCTGCCATGGAAACTTTTCTATTATGGAATTATTCTAAATATTGCAGGGCAAAGACCACTTCCTGCAGCTTAAAGGAAAAGAGGCCTCAGCAGATGACAGGATGGTAATGAACTGGATCATATTAAGATAAATAGTGGCACCACAATGAACTTTTAAGCAAAGTTGTATTTTTTTTAAGATTACAGTATTGACTTGAATATAAGACGACCTCTCTTTTTCCAAGACCTATATTTTGAAATGTTTTAAAAATACAAACAAATCCATCATATGATTTTAAATGTAATGTAATGTTTTATTATCTTAAAATTAGCATCATAATGCCTTCTGTTTGCCAACTTGTCCAACCTTTGAGGCACATTTTTCATCTCTCCAGGTGAGTGACAGGAAGAAAAGCTGTGAAAAGTCATGTGGTGTTTCCCTTGTTGATTTACATGAATAACTCTAGATCCCTGAATATAAGACAACCTGGGGGACTTTGGGAAAAAATAACGATGCTTGGCAAAAAAAACCTGAGTGAGGCACAAAAACATTGATTAGAACAAACATTTTATCTCTTTGTACCAGCTTCAAAATTATTACAGACATAGGGTGAATGAAATTTCTTTCTCCAGAAATAACAGCCTATTTGGGAGGGAAAATTGACCAAAAATCTGCATATTTACGGGCTTGCAAATACAGAATCATGACAGTGCAGGGATCCACTGTAGTGAAAATATCACAAAATATTATTTAACATTTATTGGATTTTACCATCACGGTATACTTTTTTGTGGAGAAACTTATACAAAATAAAATTCTGATTTTAATATAAATTTTTCATATTTTTATATAAGATATACTGCATTTCTGTGTGTGTGTATGTATGTATCTGTAAAATATTTTACATCAAATCTAACAATTTTTGCATAAAAATAGAGACAAATAAACTTGGGTTAATACGACATTTTGAAAATCTAGCTTGGAAACAAATTGAAAGACACTTTCTTTTGTCAATGGCAGCATTCAGGCATGTGCAGGAGGTAGAATTGAATAATAATTCAAATTGAAGGCACTTCGGGTATGAATACGAAGTTTGTATCGTTAATCATGCTAGGCATGAGGTGACACAGCGTTAAATAAAAATACACACAGACGTTGTGCGTGTCACTCAAGTGTTACTACAGTGGGTGAGCAGTCCTCAGAGATGATTCATCACTGTGCTTCAGCCTCTTGTCAGCCTTCAAACCAGAGTGAGATTGTTAGCAAGCCGTGGGCGCGGTGCAGACAGCGAGTGAGTGGGCACACGGGGGGAGATAAATAGAAAACAAGGACAGGACAGACAGTTGGATAAATAAGGGGGAGATGAAAATACAACAAACAACGCTAAATAGGATAGGCAGAATGAGGAAGACTTGTGGATGTGGGCAGGGCAAAGTAGTCAGTGAAGGAGTGAGTGAGGAGCATGATGATGGAAGGAGGAGGTTCATGGTGCACGTTCTCTGCTGGCAGCTGTCTGACTGCATGTCTCATCATTAGGACTGACATCAAGAGATGGACAGTTTGGACTCAGGAATTGCTCATATTGCTATATTTTGATGCTCCGGCACAATATTTACTATTCAAACGGTCTTTGCATTTACATACCCGTGCTTTGTGAAAACCTTCAAGAATTTGGAGTCAGAGACAGCGCACGGTTTCAAGTTCGCTCAAGTTTAGGGCCTTTAGGGGCCGACAAGAAAGCAGGTGTGACGTGTGTTTTTCGAGCAAGTGTCCTATTGTGACGACAATGGAATGGCACATTTTTGCAATTGGATTACTGGTTTGGCTCCTCTGCTAAAGTATGCTTGTGCAAGATACTAAATGTATGCCTTTATTTTGAATTTATCCATTTATTTATCAATTTATCCCTTTCATTCGTCATTTATATGCATTTAGAATTGCATGGAAAACTATCATAAAACATGTTTCGTGTTAGCATTTTTGAGACTTGTGGTGTAGCTGTGTTATTTAGCAAAGAACTACAGAGTCAGCCGTTGATGACATCATAGACAGGAGACCGCACTGACTTCCACTTCCTGTTTTCATGCATTAGCAAGCTGCTAACAACGATGTTTTGTGATAAAAAATGCATTAAAAACACAGTTGGACTCACGCAGTGCATTACTACCATGACAAGACGCATTACTCAAACTGATGCAAAATTTGGGTGTAAATTTTCAGCGTTAACCAATCCTTGGGTTCCACTTTAAACTAAAAGTTTGGTACTGTCCCTTGAGAATACATAAACATATACTGGCTGCTGTATGTCCTCTAACTTGACCAAACTAATAATTCTTGTTTCTTTCCACGTGACTGGAGAGCGCTTAAAGTGGGCCAAGGAGAAGAAGTACATTCTGTTTGCTCTTGTCAGTGTTTTGCAGATAAGCCAGCGTGGGGGTTGACAGCGAGAGGAAAGCCACTTCGGGCTGTGGGAATAAAAACATGTAAAAGTAGCAGATGTCAACTCCAATCATCACGGCCAAAGGCAGGACCAGACTGACTCTTGGTCCGGGGTCTTACTTTTCTCACTTCAAGCCTTATGAAATCTCCCCGCCACTCCATTTGAGTAGACACTTGACCGTTCATGTCAACGCTATTTATGATGTCCCTTAGTGCCTTTTCTTCTATGAGAGCCTTCCCTGTGCAAAGACCTTTAAGACCTTAGCCAAACGTGTGACTTCAAACAACATACGATCAATAAAAGTTTAAAGATAGGACACCTGTTGCCTTGATGTGACAAAAGGCTTCATAGCTGTCATAAATATGTAATACATGTACTATGCTCGTTGGACACGCAGCAGCTTTAGCTTTTAAATTCAAACAAAAAGCCGTTTGTGCTGATAAGCCATACACTGCTGATGCATGATGACTGCTATAGGGTGAAATCACAAAGACAACCGCAGCTTAGCTCGTTTCGGCTAATTTTCCACACCTTGCAACCAGAAATCCCATGCAACGCTTGTGAAAATGGGTGAAAACCACCATCTTAAACATAGGTTTCATGAGGTCCTCTAGCTAGTACTTGTACATTCGTACAAGCTGACATTTATATCGGATATCTGTCGGATATCTGTCCGATATCAGTGAAAAATCCGATTATATCAGCCTGCATCTAGAATCTTTGATACAGGCAGTCCTATCCAGCACTACGATCCGGATAAAGCCCACGTGATCAAAACAGCAGCATGTGCTAAGATATGGTGACCAAATGTCTTGCTTTCCCAGGACATGGACTGGTTTTCATCATTTGTCAGTGGGCCATTAAACGGGCGGCATTAGAGCACTCTGATGCACGTGTCTTTGTGGAGAGTTAACTCTCAAGGAAAGAGAGTTATTCCTCTGATGCTTGCCCAGTCGTGTAAAATTGGGGACATCATGCCACAACGGCAGTTCAAATCCCCTGCGACTTTAGAGGGCACATTTCACCTGTAAATTTTGGTTCCTGTCCAAAACTTAACAAGCATTTAATTTCAGGTTCCTGTGTTGTTCTGTTTTTGGAAATGTTTGCGTCTGTTGCGGCCGGAAACCAAGCCAAGCTAAAGGTGACTATAGGGGTACTATTTCATGTCTAGAGAGCTCTAATAATGTTAACCATATTTAGAAGTTTGTAAACAGGTTTTCTATGCCATACCGACAAAAATATTCAATTTATAAATTAGGAATCCTACTTTATGGAAACTCACTTATTACGGTGGGGTCTGGAACTAATTTACCAGCAATAAACGAGGGGTCACTGAGTCATTAACGGCAGAAAAAACAATACAGATATAAAGCGATCTCATTTTTATGCAAATATTTGTCATTATAGGAAATCCCTGGTACCTAATTCTGTGGCCAAGGAGTGTATTTTCCAATGCCATCCTTAGCGTAGGATCAATGGGCACTGCACTTGCCTGAAGTCAGCTGGGATAGGCTCCACCATAGCCGCGACCCTCGTGAGGATAAGCGGCATAGAAGATGGTTGGTTGGATGGCACTGCTTAAAATGTGAGCACAACCACATCTGAGAAGGGAAAATATTCAGTGCCTCACGGCCACACAAATTTAAAATACATGTGAATCCAGGGAGAGAGGCCATCAAATTTCAATGCACCCCGTTTGAAGGCAGAATAGAAACCACAGAAGGAAGGCAAACACTTGAGAAGGTGTTAAATGTCAGAGGAGCACCTGCGCTCTTTAAAATTCAGCACTCTTCTGCCCAACTCGGAAAATCTGCTGCAGTCAAATGCAAAGCAGGGGCGAGCGCGCGGGTCATTTCAAAGAGTACATTCAGGAGCGGCAGTGGCTCAGGAAGAAGAGCAGGCCGTCCAGAAACTGGAGGGTTGGTGGTCCGAACACAGCCCCCTCCAGTACAGTCCACAGTGGTGTCATTTGGTTGTTTGGCAAATTGCAGTCTATTATCATTATGAAATTATTCCAAGCTTTTGTTTTTTTGTTTTTTTTAAACCCACCGCTGGTTACGGTGGGACAGGAGGCCGGGTTTTCAAAAAGATAATGTAACATTCTGTACACATGTATTGCATATTATGGTGGATATTATGGCATAGTCACGATTCGGCACTCACGACCCTGCAAATGTATGCAATGTATGCATAGTTTGAAAATACTTTCTTATAAAACAATTGTAATATAAAAACCTATCAAATGTTTTTTATATTACAAATAATATAAAACATATTGACATTTATTTAATAAAATGTTGTATAATTTACCACAATTTTTTTTACACAAATATAAAAACATTGTAATATAAAAACCTATACATTTTTAGAGGTATATATTTGTAAAGTAAAAAAATACATGTTTACAGTTTTAATTACTGTTGCCAAAATGCTGCAAAAAGCCAAAGAAAAGGTAAAACACATGCAGAGATGTTATTCCTCTGACTCTCGCAGAGTTGAAGTTTCGTTTGAGGAGGCCTTGTCTTCTCCTTTTATCTGACCAGGTGAACAAGTTGCCGTTTCGAAATGAGGCATTGATTGATGGGATTGGCGGAAATCTCCTTGTTGAATCCCACTGAGCAGGATGGATTAAAGCAGGACGGATGATGAAGAAAGCCGGATCTTCAAAAAGCATGTGCACGCATCCAAAACGACCCCAACCCCAACTCGTCCTTCCTTCTCACAGCTTCCTTCTTTCCACAAACAAACCTAGCCTCTTATGTCATTTCATCATTTTTACTCATTTTCCTTTCCAGGCATCTTTGTGTCAACACGGCTCCCGCTCTTTTGTCTTTGTTCCATTGAGCCATTCCCTTTCCCCTGTTGCCTTGCTTGCCGCTCTTCCTCCAGCTCCGTCCTGGCTCTCCCGGGTATAAATGGCGAACATCAAAGACATCTCGCTGCTACCACCAACAAATAAACCGAGGCTGTGTCAGTGTTTGGATGCTAACTCTGCAGGACCTCAAACGTTTATGGGGGCAGTAGAGGACATGTGCCTACAACCCCCCTCCAGCCACCTGCAGGAGAATAGCATCAGAATACTGGTTGCTGGACACATGCCAGTTTTGTTCCCGAACACTGCCAGGCGCCCTTAAGCAAGTCACTAAGCATCTGACTGGGACGACACGGGCCCCTCACCCTTACATGTTTCCCCCTGGGATGGATGCCATTTGTGTGGGCTTTCCAGTTGCAGCATAACAAGGCCTAACATAATAAAACAACATTAAAAATGGTGCATTCCATCATAAATGGATGAAGAAAGTATTAAACTAGAAGTGATGGGAATTCTGTCACTGTTAAGAGATAACTCGGCTCAATAAAGAGTCAGCTTTAACTTTCATGTGCAAGTTACTTGTGTTAGAAAAATGTGTTGTATCATATTCCTTAGAGTGAATGCAATGTGATTTGTGTCCTGTTATGCAGTATTTATTTACAGTCTCCCTCATGTGCTACATAGAACGATACTGTATGTATAATAGACAGAATAGTTCTCCATATGCAAATAACCAAGGGTGTCTGGGCATGCGAGGCTGCCCTTCAGTGTCTCAGTCCCTCTCACTAGGAGACAATCAAACGTTTTAACATGAATAGTCAGACATTTCCCCTCGAAGCAATTTGTTACATACGCTAAATCAGTGGTCACCAAACTTTTTGAGCCCAAGATCCCTGCTCTTGGGCATGAGCCTAGGAAAGATCAACACGTCAACGCTGGTTTTGAGCTTTCAAATAGCCACATTTTCATCGCTAGTAATAGAGACTGAGAAGGTTGGGATTAAATAGACTTTGCTTCTTCCGACTCCTTTTCAGACATGTTGAATTGTGCAAATGTAATCCTGTGATGTTCCTTCATGTAGCATGTTATTGTTAGCACTTTATTACCCTCACTATGATGATCTCTCTGAGTATTACGGCCATTGTAGTTGCTTAAAGTTGCTCACTTCTAAGCACGAGCAGGCGGAGACGCTCTTGCCCATCTCCATGCCCATCCCCAGGTTCTCCAATGTTCATGTGACCCTTGCCGTTTTCCAGCACTTTTCTTTCTCCTCTCTTTGTCTGTCCCCTCATAAAGTATGTTCTGTTTGGTAGCTTTATAATGCAAACGCAATACAACTCACCTGCAAATCTGTTAGGGCAAAATAAACACAGTCCACCCATACTGCGTGATTAAGCTGCCAAACATACTATCCCAATCATATTTTAGTCACCAGAGACAGCAGGCTAAGCTGGAACCCTGA
This sequence comes from Dunckerocampus dactyliophorus, assembly GCF_027744805.1. Taxonomy (NCBI): domain Eukaryota; kingdom Metazoa; phylum Chordata; class Actinopteri; order Syngnathiformes; family Syngnathidae; genus Dunckerocampus; species Dunckerocampus dactyliophorus. The sequence goes on along the minus strand of NC_072839.1, from coordinate 3,586,980 downwards.
AGTTAACACACTTTGCTCAGCAAAAGAGGTGGATGAAAAAAGCAACAGAATATTAAAGAAATTCCACACCACAAAGTCCATCTGTCGCAAATACGCCACATTGGATTTGCACATGGAGGGTATTACAAGTGACAAGACTTTATAACAACTCTTTCCCTCCCTCGCGTGTCAACCCACAGCCCTGACAACCGATCCAGCTGTCACTCCAGCAGATGGGAAGGCGCTGCCACGTGTGAAATGCAAAGCTATTTTAAAAAAACGTGACAGCTTTAAGTCATGGAGGCTGGCAGCTAACTCCATTTTGCATGCAAAGAGTTTGTTGCGCTCGGGATGCCTGTTCCGCTGCGAATAAAAGAGCGTGCGCGGGCAGACGGAGGCTCCCTCCAAAGAAGAAAGTTTGCACTCACCTGGATCAGTGTCAAATCCTCCAGATTGAGCCGAAAGAGGTGATTTCTGAAAGGAACACAGGGAAGCATGTGAGGTATGTTATTCCAGATAAATACATCTAAATAGGGGAATATTCTGAGGGGATTTTCATCCTGGAGGTAAACAGGAAGTTCTAACGTGAAAACTATTTCAAGGATGTCAACATGTTTCAAAAGAACTGCTTTTAAAGTCTACTTGGAAATTCATGAATTCAGTGCACATCCCTTTAAACATAAATCAGGAAATATTAAAGAGTTTGTAGAGTTCAATGTTTCACACGTTGCCGATTTGTATTTGATATCAAGGCAGCAGACCAGGGAAAATCTCAGCTTGACTGTAACTTTGCTTGAAACGAATCTCTGCTCCCGCCTTGCCTAAAGCGTTTCACTTTAGCAAGCCGCTAAATGACTTCATTGACTCTCGCCTCTCTTCAAGAGCGATTGCGTTCCTAGAAATACGCCTGGCAAAGAAATAATTTAGTATTGACCAACAATGTATCAGGCTCGGCTACATTACCACAAGGACACTCTGGAGAACAGCCATCATTTTCTCCTGGTGACTTTTAAATTACCTGCTGTATATTTCACGTTTTCTCTCCTCCAAAGACCCGACATGAAGCAGGAAAATCAAGTTACATTCAATTTTCTTGTTAAAAAAAAGAAGCAAGATCAATATTTCAATATTTCATAGTACCGTGGAAGCTCGGTTGGGTCAGATGAAAACCAAAAATGAAAACCCAAGCAATTTTTTTTCCCATGGGAAATAATAATAAGAATAAACAATAAATCCAATTTATTTGTTTCAGACAACTTTCTTTGGCAGCAAAGTGGCTTATTTTGCAACACTCGCAGTGCGCTTGAACGCCTCATCAGCGTAATGCTTATTAGGAGGAAGGAAGGAAATGGAAACAGATGTTCATTATTCGTTCTGAAGTATCATTTTTATGGAGAGCATTTCTAGGTGCGGCTAAGGCGCTGAAGGGATCCCATGTTGGCCGCTTCAGGATCGCGTGTCTGTTCGCAGACGAGGTGGTCCGGATGACCATCACAGTTTACTGAGGCTGTTCGCAGATGGGTTTGAAGCTTCTAGGATGAAACTCAGCACCTCCAAATCGGAGGCCATGCTTCTCAGTTGGGAAAGGGTGGACTGCACCCTTCGGGTTGGGAGTGGGTCTTGCCCCAGATGGAGGAGTTCAAGTATTTCGGCGGCTGGGCGCGGGAGATCGACAGGCGGATTGGCGCAGCGTCTGCAGTAATGTGCGGACCGTCGTGGTGAAAAGAACAAGATAAAAGCGGCCGAAATGAGATTCTTCCATAGGGTGGCTGGATCGCCCTAAGAGATAGGGTGAGGAGCTCGGTCATCCGGGAGGAGTAGAGCTGCCTGGACGTCCTTGACGACTTCCTGGTGAGGTGTTCCGGGCATGCCCAGCCGAGAGGAAGCCCCGGGGCAGACCGAGGACATACTAGAGGGACTGTCTCTCACAGCTAGGCCTGGGAACGCCTCAATGTCTCCCCAGTGGAATTGGAAGAGGTAGCCGGAGACCCGGAAGCCTGGACTTTCTGAGACTGCTGCCCCGTGACCCAGACACAGATAAGCGGAAAAGAAAAAAAAAATCAATGGATAGATGGATCATTTTCAAGGTTTCGAGAATCGAGGTTCCATTGTACTTCCCCATCAGCAAGACACATTTTTACATTATTCCACGTCAGTACAGATTTATACTCTTTTTGTGTGGACGCACACGCACATATTCATACTTACCGCTTTTCCAGAGCTCTGCCAGGCTTCCTGAAGAGAGGCTATCAGCCATGTCTCAGTGCAGTGTCTGTCTTCTACTGTATTGATATTTGCATCGATCAGGCTTCCCTTCCATTATCACCAGCATGTCTAACCCAGCTTGCCGCCATCCATCCAAGCACATCACCTTTCGCAGTTAAGACACCTGACAGGCCATCAAAGTTGACAGCGAAGACTGAACTAAATCTTTTTTTTCTCCCCAGCGTCCCCACTGATGGGATTGCCTCAATGTCACCAGCGTAGCCAACAGTATTGCGATTGCTCCTCGTCAGTTACACTTGATAGCCACCAGCGCCACAAGAAACAAAAATGTCTGTAAAGTTCAACTTTAGTATGAATTTGACGGTCAAATCGTGTTTTGGTATTATTCCGTTTTTTGCCCTGGTTTTCGCACACTATCTTAAAGGTTAACGTACAGCATTGCATCGAGCAAATTAGTCCGTGTGCCTTGGACTGTATCACTGTGTGGAATGGAGGTGTCCAAACAAATCCACCGACTGTCCATGCATGTTGGATTGAGTTCGACTGCGAAATCACCCAAAAAGTTGCAAGTACCAGCACTTTGATCAAGAAACACGATTGAATTCAAGAGAGAACTCTTCGCAAAGTACACATGTGGCGTCCCATCTCTCCTGCCTCTCTGCTCTCTGTTTTTTCCCCAACAAGAGCCTCCAATAAATGTAAAAATATTGATCATTATTTTGCATTGTCTGGCATGTAAAACTATAGCTGTTGTCTATAAAATTTATTTTTTTTAAATATTTTTAGGTGTGTGGAAGAATTGCGTCCGTTGCCGAAAAATGCACTGAAATTGCCTCTATTCTCTCTACTCTACTCTAGAGTATTTGTTAAATATTAGAAATATATGAGAATAAATAATATATCATAATGGTAATGGTGATAAATGATAACAACACGGATGTTTGTAATTTATTTGTAGGTACTTTTTGTTTTTGTTTATTTAATGCCTTGAAAACAATGATTGTATATATAATATACAAATATTTTATATTGTATTTGTGTATGTCTTCAATTGTTTTGTGTAAATTCTATCTTTGTTAATGTTGTAAAGCTGGGATTGGGAGGCAGTTGCCGTTGCTTTCCTTCCTTTGAATGAAAAATTTAAAAAAATTGCTGAAAGATAGATCAATAGTTCGATCGATTGATAGCAAGATAGATAATTATGGACTGAGTGGATGCGGGTCTGGTAGGAATTCTGACAGTCACTTGTTAAAATGACATCCTTATTCTTGTACAGCTTGGATTTTTAGCTTTAAAAATATACTACTTTATCATAAGCTATGATATTACGTGTTGCAGCCACTGACTATTTAGCAGAAGCCCTTTCCTTGAACTTTCAAAAGACATCTGGAGAAGTTACACGTCACGCGGCGCACCAGCGAAGCGCATGAAAAATGCGACATGGTGGATGAGAAAAGGGAAACACAGCAGAGACGAGAAATATATACACATTTACCTGGCACCCACAATCAGTTCGTTCTGGCCGGGGTCGAAGGTCAGCTGCGAGTAATCCACCGTGCCCTCTGCCTTGAACCGGAACATCCACGGCTCCATGCCTGCCAATGACACCACAAGTTTTTAGATGCGCAAAGAGTAGAAGAAAAAGGTCCTTGTGGTTACTGATACTGTATAATTGTCCCTCCATGTACACAGATGCTGCCTCACAGCTGCAAATATCATGTCAAACACACATAACTGAACTGATGCAGTAATGGGCTTAAAAAAAACTAAGTTACAACACGTCATCCAACACATGGCAAATTGACCTTACAGTAGTGTGTTATTTTGGACCTGGAAAAGTACAACATATTTAATAACATCTAATTACGCCACAGAAAACTGAGCCTGGACACTAACCTTTGAGGGATCGTTTCCGGCAGCACCAGGCCCAAGTCTCTTAAAGTGGAGGATCATTTTCAGTAACTTGGCAGAATTGTCATGCTTCTGCGTTTACCAAGAACTGGATACCACGGTAGGATTATGCAGTGAAAATAAGATACATATTTTGAATAATAAACATTATATATTTTTGCTTAGACTCCTCTTAGCGACCAATGTGTTGAACATTGTTTACAGATGTTTATAAACTCAACTCATTCAATCCCAGCCATTTTGTGTCGTATGGCTATATAAACATGGAACCTACCAAAAGAAAGACTAGACTCGCATCTTTCATCAGGAAAAAAAACAAAACATTTTCCGTCCATTAGTAATCAGCAGTAGAACATAAGTAAGTTTCAGGAAAATATCAGCTCCCAACTAGAAAAGGGAGAAAAGCAGCTTTTTGTGAAAAGATACAAATATCAAATCGAAATTTTCACATTGTTTTCACACTGAGCTGGGTGTGTGCACGTGCGTGTGAATGCGTTCAAATTTGTTGATCGCGCGTCAAAATGTGTCTCCTGCATCGGTTACATCAATTGTGACTTAACTGTGGAAACGGACCAGCCTGGTGAAAAGATGGACGTTTGAGCTAGACAGACACTGACCTACATGCCTGCTTTTATGGCGCCCAAACCATTAACCCTTGACCAATCCAATCACTGGTCCGGGGAGGATGCTGAGCTTCGAGGACAGCCTGTCTACTGTCTGGCTATTTGATAGTCCTAACTCGGAGTACATACGTAACTCAACCTGGCACAACTCTGTTTAGATTAGGACTGCCAAACGATCGTGTTTACTCCTCTTACATCACTGAAGTGGAACAATTTGCTGCCATATGCATATATTTTATTATCATGTTGGAGAAAGAACCAAAGGCAAGCTTCATTAGAGTGTCGCATCTGGAAGGCGTCTCCATGCTTGTTGTTTAATGGTCCATGGTAACAAACCAGCGGACTCGACAATGTTAAAAAGCCTGCAAGCTGCATTGTTTCTTGCTTTTGTTGAAAAAGACCTCACTTTATGAAGCCATAAAGGCTCGCTGTCCATTGTAGATGCACTGCTAAAATAGAAATTTTATGCTAGCAATGAGCTAAGCTAGGCTAACCTAGCATAGCTTCTCTAAGCTTCAAATTTTGCAGCTTCACTCTATTGTGGTTTTTCAAAAAAATATATAAAATAAATAGTGCCGTTTTGCGGTTCACTAAAGCCTATAGTTATTCTAAAAATATGCATATTTTATGGGTTTTTTTGCCTAAATGAAGCATTTTCAAGCATAAAATGGCTAAATGAACTAAAATACTGATATAAGGCATTCAGAAGACGCATTCAAAAGATGTGATATGTAGTATTCTACACTGATCAATGGGTGTCAGGAATGTTACTGTAATGTTCAGTGAGACACACAAGCACCAGATTTGATTGCAACGGGGACAATAATCCCTAGCACGGGCTACCGTTGCGGCCGTAACCCCCGCCAAGCTAAAACTCAACAGTGAGCCCCTGACGTCACTTCCTGCCTGCCCCCGCACTTAGCTCCCCTAGCGCTGGAACATTTACAGCAAAACACACGAACTCAATATTATTTATGGTAAGACAATTAAACCCAAAACAGGAAAAATGATGCGTTTTGCTGTAATTACATTTCTCAAGAAGAATTTTGTTTTTTGTGCCAGAAACCCAGCAAGTCTGCGTTGATCGAAAATCTAAATTCATACCGACTAAACGTTTAATTTGCTCTGCAAAAGGAACAGAGCGAGACAACACGCTGACTATCCTCGAAAACACATCACCTGCTTCTTCAGGCGCACCTGTCAACATTTCCAATGAAAGCACGCTCTCCCCCCCTGACAGCACCAAAAGCAAGCACAAGCAGAAGCGTGTGTCCCGGTGACAAATACTGGCGTTCTGAGCGATTTGAAACAAAGACAAACAGAGCGTGCGGGGAAGGCGGCTTGCAAAGAGCACCTGCATGCTGCTGCTTGTGTCACGGGATTAAATTCCAGCTGTGTGAAACCAAAAAAGTTGCGCTGCTGATTTTTCTTGGGGTTTTTTTTCCCCACAAAAAGTTAGCCCAGCACTACTACATTTTCATTAGCAATATCAAAGACCTCAGTCGACTTCATCACACATCATCTGCCGCTTCATTTATCCAGGGGAGATGTGTTTTTTTTCCCCTATCAGCAAGAAAATCTATGTCATACAAATGACAAATGACACCACCTAAGGCAGCGGGCCGGACCGCATAAACCACTCAGATTCAATAGAAACATCGATAGACACGGGCGATGCACCGATGCTCACATAATGCAGCGAAAACCAAGCAGAACTCAACCAAAATGATCACAGCAGCGACGAGGACCGAATGTGCCAAATTCTTGTGTGGGGAGAAGTTTGTTGTTCCGTCATTTTGGATCAATGTAAAAAATAAAAAAAGAAAAAAAGAAATGTGGGAGAATTTGACGGACAAAAAAAAGCAGAATTTGACATGTGTAGGATCAGACAAGGATTGAACCATCAATCGCCAGGTTGGAAGACTCCCTGGAGAGCATAAAATGACTCGGGGACGCCATTTAATTTGTCAATTTGAAAATTGAAATGTTGGACTGTAAAAATACAGACTGAACGAAATGATAACAGCAGGGACGAGGATTGAACCAGCAACCATCAGGTTGAGAAACCACCACTTTACCTCCTGAGCCACGTCACCCTGTAAAATAAGCAGAACGTTACAGTAATGGAAAATGGAAAATGATTTTCCACCAGTAGGGGGTGTCAAATAAATTGACCATTCATTCATTTAATGGGAAAACTGGCACAGGAAATATGGGATTACACTAAATGCGGGAATTTTTGGAAAAGTCCTGATAGCCAAGGTGTCCTGAATGAGCTGTTTGAGAAAGGTGGGAGGAGTTAGCTGACCAAAAAAGAAGCAGTAGAAGTACAAGTAGAGGAATGAATAGATGAAAAATGGTATGAGACAACTTTCCACAGTGGGTATTGTATTGTTGTCATTTGCATCCAATGACTTGTGTCACATTGGATTTTCCGCGCTGACCAACCACCAAAACAAGACTCCACAGCAAAATAGACGGTAAAACCACGCTGTGCCTGTCACTCACGCACACAAAGCATGCTCTTGTCATCTTCTCTCTGGAAAACAAACTCCAGATTAAAAAAAAAAAAAAGATATGTTGCTTTTCTTTGTAGTCCACATTGGTAAATAACAGTATCAGATTACTATGAGGTCTGGAGCGTACCTCTCTCACTGTTTCCCACCAGTCTGTCATAGTTTTGACAGAAACAAGCCGGCCCTTGGCCTCCCAAAGGTTGTGAACCATTGACCTTAAGGCCGACAGGTTTGCTGAAGCCAACCATACCTCATAAATCCCCCCTATCCCCATGGGAGTGTGTGAATGAGAGAAGACATGCTATTTTACTGGAGGATGCTAAAAGGTTCTAATTGAACAGCGCCAAGGATTTATAGCCTTTTGTGATCAGGCCAAACGCTGTAAACACTGGCAAACAGCAGGACCGTTCTGCGGAGAGGTTCTACAACTCATAGGGGTTCACCCCATCCCAGTTTGTTGGCTTTACAGCAGGGATGCAAATCTGCGCTATTGTGATATTTATTTGCCTTGTGAAGGCTTGAAATAGCGCTTTTTTCACGCCACCCCTGGGGAGGCTTTTATGATCCCACACAGTGCCAAACAAATCAACCTTATCGTTAGCACAGTAGCAAAGGAAACAAGGGGACAACTCCCCCCCCAGCTAATGAATATAATTAAAACAGCCATTCCTTAGCCTACTACATGGGTTTAGCGTAGCAAAACAGGGGGAAAACAAATAGGGAAGGCTGCTAGGGTTGGGTATCATTTGTCATCTGATACTGTACCCAAACTGGTACAGTGTAACCTTAATTAGCGTACACCCCAGTCAGCGTGTTTTTTGGTTTACTTCAAAAAGTCACGCAAGAGTTTTGCCTCTGTGTACATTTTCCGGTTAGTGTCCAATATGACACCCGTTTTATCACGTTATTAATATACGACATGAGTCCAACTGTGTTATTAATGTATTGTTAATCACAAAACATCCTTGCTAGCAGCCGATTAGCTTGCTAATACATGGAAACAGGAACCGGTCGTCAGCTCCGTCGCCTGTTTATGACATCAGCTGACACTGTAGTTCTTTGCTAACTAACACAGTTGCGTCAAGTCTCAAAATTGTTGTCAATCTAATACACCCAGGGCCTTCACAATCAGTAATGCTCGCCCAGGTCACAACATTATTGGGGTTATGTTTTGCTATTATTTGTTGTAGCGCTACCCCAAAATGCAAAGCCATGTCAGCTGGCGCAGTCCAAAAATTTTCTTTATTATCCACTAAGAGCAGCACGGCTAACCAAGACTGACACTGCAAAAATCTAAAACACACAAATCCAAAGCAAAGCAGAAGTACAAAATGGCATAAACTCACCATTGAAAACACGCAAACGTAAATGGTGCAGCACTGTCCCAGTGACAACGCTGTGCTTAAGAAGCCTGCTGATTGCTAACGAGGAACAGCTGAGACCAGTAGCTGCCTCAGGACAAGGCCAAGAGGACTCAAAACATGAAATAAATACACCAAAATAAGAGCACTATAAAAGGAAATGTCGGAACAAAGGAAAACCAAACCCATAAGTCTAAACTGTCATGTGGAGCACGACAATAGGGGGTGTTTCTTTAACCAATCACATTTCAGATCCGCCTCGCAGGTCCAGCTATAGCAGGCGTACAGTAACACTTCGAGTTATGCAGTGCGCTTGATCATTATGTGTGGGTAACTGGAAAAAATGAGTTAAGATACAATGTATTGGGAAATAAGGGGTTGACTGGTTTCTTACTTTAGTAATAATGGTTTTGTAATAAACCCCAATTCTGTAATGCCACACTATTTTGAAATTGTGTTTGTGTATTATTGATGGTTTGTATAACTGTGAAACGAGAGAAACACTACTGAATTCATAGCAGAGCAGGAAGGTGGCGTCTTTGGCAACGAGCATGTCTTCAACGAAGGTAAAAGTTAAACTTAAATGTTCATTTCTCCCTTCCGTTTATCATTTCTATGTATTTATATGCATTTCAAAGTGTTATCTTCATGTAAAACATATACTTGTAATGTAAAACTATCAAAACATGTTTTGTGTTAACATTTTTGGCTTTCTGAAACTGATTAATTGGATTGACGTGATTTCTTAGGAGGAAAATTGATTCATTTAGCATCTTTTTCGATTTGAGTCGGCCCTTCTAGGACAAACGAGTGACGTTAACCAAGGTTTTACTGTATAAATAAAACGTTCAAGTAATAAAGTCACCAATATTGGTGGATAGCGAGGACATGTTGTGTAGCTGTCGTGGAGAGCAACAGCGAAACATGTTTGCGCTGCTGTTGGTGTGTTAAGGTTGGCAGTAAAGTTTTTCTAAAAAGCACCCGACTCTGTGCCACCTTTGTCGGGACACTGCATTACTTGCAAGACGTTACTTGCCCAATATCACCTTTGAGCACTTGTTGCAGGGGGCTGAGATCTCATTCATTTAGCACCCAAATGAGGCACCGGTGCCCTTATGATAGCGAGCTGGCTGCAGATGAAATGAAGGCACAATCACCCACAGACAGGCAGGGATCACAAACACTGAGAATGGGGTGAGAATTCCAAAAACGGGGGCAATGAAACAAATGAACCTGCACACACAATTCCCTTTTTGCATTGGCTTCCCTCTCATCCTCTTAACCTCTGTCTCCCCCGAAATAGAACACCCCATCGCTCATTTCCCATTTGTTATTCCCCGCTCTGACACGGCGCGGCTGACAAAAAAAAGGCAGGAAGGATAAATATTTGCACTCCGCATCAGAGGCCACGCAGGTCTGGCAGAGCTCAACGTTACAGCTTGATGATGCAGCCAGGATGACAACAATGGCGACATGTGGAAGCGATTGGGAAGCGTGGCTGTTTTCAGGGAGTGGCGCAAATAGAGTGTGGCAGCCGGCTCTCACAGAAATGAAGAGTCAATTGACGCTAAATACAGTTCTGTGGTAATGGGCGGGAGGAAGAATTGCAACTATTCAGTGAAGTCCACGAGCGGAAACGGTCCGGACGAGACGTTGGAAAAATAAACACCTGCTCAAATCGAAAAGCTAAGGGCATTGGAGACCTCGAGCGCATTGAGGTTTCGTCCTATTATTTCCAACAAGAAAAACAAGCCTGTTTTACAATGAAAAGTCCTGACACTTGAATTTCTGCGGCGGCGCGTTGGCCCTGGGGCACTGAGTAAATCATGCAAAACAAACCGCTGTGAAACCACTGACAAGTGCGCAATGAAATATTAAAAAGTCAATGTGGATTTAGGTGATGGGAGAGAGGAGAAGACTTGATGACCAAACATCTCCAGGGTACAGAAAAGGATTTTATTGTCAGACATCCAGCCATCCATTTTCTCCTGCTTATCATGTTCAGCGGGACAGGAAGCTGGAGCCAATCCCAGCTGACTTTGGGTGAAAGACGGACTACTGGAACGGTCACATACAGTCACTGAGTGGAATTCGATCCCATGCTGACTGCATTAGAGTCAGCCAGTGACCCGTGAAAGATATACTTCTAAAAATATAGCCACTGGAAGTCATGAAACTTGAGAACAATAACCAAGCCAAATGAGAAATTTAAAGATTTTAGATACTCGGCGATAATAGATACTACGGGCACTTAACAGGGTTTCCACCAGATCTTTTGAATTTCTCACATCACAGCTTGAGGAAGTCAATGCATGGCAACTTGCCAGCAGTAACCGCTACTCAGTATCGTTTGTCGCTTTTTTCTAAAAATGGCAGCCAGGAAATGTTTTTTCAGATGTAAGAGTTGTGTCTCTTCCAAATGGGCTTCAAAAGGAAACGGGAATAAGGCAGCAATGGGAAGTTTTTTTTATTTCTGGGGAGCTGGAGTCCTACCTCATGGTCACTACCCCTCTGCTCTCATCACTTCACGGACAGCTGTTTGGTGAGCAAAGCACAGTTCAATGCCGGTTTCTCCAATATTCATCCAATTGTATCCAATTTTTTTACTGTTTGCTGACAACCATTCGTGTGTAACTGGTTGAGGGGGGCGTGTCTCTAATAAGGTTGGGTCTGTCCGCCCTGCAAGGCACAATCCACTGTTATGGACCACGGTTTTTCAATACATTTTGCACTGTGTATGTACGCGTGCGAGTCTGTCCAGGCTGGCGAAAAGCCCTCCCTGCGATGTACCATTTCCCACACTGTACATATTTCAAGTGAGGGACAGTCTATTAAAAGCGTATAAAAAGGTGAGGCATCCAGTAATAGACGATAGCAAGGCAACAGTAATAGCGAAGGCAACTAGGACCTGGCGGATCTCCTCAGCTACGGCCCCCCTGCCTCCTGGCCCCGACATCGAGGTGCGGTGCACCTATTTTTGAACACTCCGATATAAATTCACACTGTATATATAAAATTACTATACATTTATTACGGTTAATTTGTTACACATGCGACCGTGATGAGTGAACTTCCGCAAAGTAGAATTCCTTATTTATAAATTGAATATTTTTATAGTTAGAGCATAGAAAACCTGTTGACGACCTTCTAAATACAGTTTTTAACGTTATTAGACCCCTCTAGACATGAAATAACACCCCTATAGTTACCGTTACACTCGTATTGCCCAACATACAAGACTCGTGTTTGTTGCTTTCAATGTGCTTCCTAAAGGAGTTGAGTGGCAGGCAGGGGTTCAGAGTTGAGTTTCATCTTGGAAGCGTTACGGCGGCAACTGTAGCCCGTGTTAGGGATTATTGTGCCTGTTGTGAGATCATAAAAACCTGTTGTTCCAGCGATCAAGTCTGGTGCTTGTGTGTCTCACCTAACATTACAGTAACATTACTGACACCTAGTGACCAGTGTTGAATACTACATATCACCACATAGTCTTTGAATGCGTCTATAATTAATATCTTTTTGAAGTGCAAAATGGCGAGGGATTACTGTAGTGCCCCACTGGGATCCAACATCATTTTAAAAGTCCCTGAAATAAGCAGCATTGGGCCCCCCTTGAAACACCAATTTCAGAGATGAACTCCAGAAAAACCATCAAGTCTCCTCCTCAAAGACACCGTGGCGCTGTGAACGCCTTGTTTACAACACACTTTACAACCTTTAAAAGCCTTCAAACACTGAAGAACCCTTGTTAAATAAAGCACTTTATTAATACAATGGGCCTTGAGGGCCTTGAGCTGCAATAACACCTTCAGTATAACATGAACTGTACTTTTCCCTCTGCGCTGGTCTCAGACATTTCAATAACATGGCATAATAATGTACATACATTTAAGCTGAAGCTATATTGAGACATGTTTTTGTGCACCTTTTGGATAAACACTCAGTATGTTATGCGTGGAGCCGAAGAGTGCGCTCTCTTTTCAGAACCCTGTATTTCAAAAACCACCCTAAAAAAGAGAAAACAGTCCTCAGGCCATAACATCCTTGCAGCACAGTAGCAGTTCTGTCAGCCAAGCGCTGTGCCAAGTTCACAAAACCACGGTCACCAGAGGGCTCAGACCCAAGCGAGGCACACCCTCTCACAGGCAGGCCACAATCTCACAGAGGAGAAACACTAGCCCTGCGACACAACCTTGACCTTTGGCTCACCATGATGGCTCTTACCCACTTGTTCAGTATTGCATTGTTGAACTTCGAGCACCAGCCTTGTGCTTTTCAAACGAGTTCAAAGTCATAACATTCATGCTTATGAGACACATTTATTGTGCACCTTTTTACATAATCTGTCAATTTTATAACTTCCAGTTCACTGAACGTGTTATAAAACACAGTTTAAAATTGAACAAAATCTACAGTACGCTCACAGAGGTTGGTTGACCTCTGATTTGTCAACTGTAAGTAAAATTACATTTTTTAAGTGCAAAAAAAATGATCCGGAGTAGGAAATAAAATACATTTAAAAAACTAAGGCCCTTTTTGACACTCACACAAGTGTAAAAATAAGTTAATCATTTGAACATAACCCCCCACTGCAACGACTGGTTTTCGAGTTTTTGCTTTTGCCCCTTTCTCTCTTTTCGGAAGAGTCGCTGAAAAGCCCAAGAAACAGCAAAACATGCAAGTTAATCCTTTTGATGCAACAAACATGCACGGTAACGGTTGAAGCGCTGTAGTTTTGTGCTACCTTAGAGAGGCGGTATCCAAAGTGCGGCCCGGGGGCCATTTGCGGCCCAAAAAAATATTGAAAGAAAAAAGGTGCAATCTAACAAGAAAAAGTTGTAATTTTACAAGAATAATGACGTGACATTTTGAGGAAAAATAATGTCATTTTACTGGCATAAATGTGAAAAAATGACATTTAAAAAAAAAAAGTCTCAATACCATGAAAAACAAACAAAACAATGAATAAAATTGTCATTTTTGGAAAATTAGGTTGCGGAAAAAGTTCAAATTTTATGGGAATGAAATCAAAAGATTATGGAAATGAAATCAAAACATTATGGGAATAAATTCATCATGTTACGATAAAGTTTATTTTGAGAAGTTATTCTAAAGTCTTCTAATATTTGGAAAATTACAAAAAAAACCCTGCAAAAATAGGCAAAAAAGGCCATAGTCATCCTAATAATACAATGTTTCACCAATATCACAAAGCTGAAAAGTCCATTTACTATGAAGCAGGTTCCACTGTAGCACCTCCTACTCCAGGGTGATCCCTTGCAAGAGTAATTGGTCATATTGAGGTGCAAGAAGATGGATTTGTACCTGTGGACGGATCCATGCAAGCTCACTATCAATCTAACAGGCGACTGGCTGTAGTGTCAGAGTGCTAAGGCATAAGGATGACATTAATCTCCTTATCTAACCCTCGGTGCAGAACCGACCAAATCCAAACCATCATATGGATCCCTATAATCACTAAGCTCTGGCACTATCACAACCACATCCACAGGGCTTGTTGTGATTCGGAATATTTAATGTCGTCCTGGAGCGGCCCAAGAAGAGCTGCGGCATCCTGGCAGCGCACATGCTTAACAACCAGGATTACATTTCAGTACACCATGTACAACAAGTCACTTGAAGAGAGGGATAATAGGTTTAACTAAGGTTTCTCATCACTTCTACCCATGTGTGTGTGTGTGTGTGTGGGGGTGTGTGTGTGTGTGTGTGTGTGTGTGTGTGTGAATACGTCTGCATTTTTCCTTATGACTCAGGGCCTTTTTTCCCCCCCCTCCAAGGGTATAATTTGGTCTGAAAAAGCTTTGTGTGCTTTGCAACTTGGGAGTGAGAAATGTGTTTGAACTTTGCAAACGCTATCATCAGGCCATGACACAAGCGTTACTCAGGGGGGGTTTAAACAGTGAAGGCATCTTTACGGGCCACAAATGAGGAGCTTCTCTTTTAAGGCTCGGATTGCTGACAAGGGTGGGAATAAACAAAAAAAAAAACACGTTTCAGTGAGTATCCCTTGACGGCGACATGTGACGCAATGTGTTTGTGAAAATCAGGGGAAAAATCACAATATTTTGTGAACTTTTAAAAGTTGAAAGTGGATACGATGTAGCGCTGGTATGTCCCCTCAGTGCAGTGTTTCCCCCCCAAGATGGTCAAGCTAATTTCATTTCATTTTGTTATCTATATAGCACCAGATCACAACATAATTCATTTAAGAATACTTTTCAAATAGAACAGATGTCAAGGGACCAAAGCAGATGAGAGGTGAAACGAGTTCTTTGAGAATAACGACGGGTACAATTTAATAACACTTGCATGCAAGAAGACAAATCGATATAACCTGAACACACGGCTTCGAGAGAAAATGCCTGACTATCCATGCTAAAATGTTAGTTAGGGAACAAGTGATGCCAAACATTGCAACTCTAAATACAAAAGAGACGGATTCAAGAGCAGAGAAGCGAAGCGAGTGAGATGGAAGAACAAGTGAGAAATACAGGAAAAGAAGACAGAAACGAGTGACAGAGTCAGACAAAGAGGACAGCGAGACGAGTGATTGATACGGTTAAAGAGGACAGTGAGACAGGTGACATGAGTGACAGATACGGATAAAGAGGACAACGAGACGAGTGATTGATATGGATAAAGACAACAGCGAGACGGGTGACACGAGTGACAGATACGGATAAAGAGGACAACAAGACGAGTGATTGATACGGATAAAGAGGACATCAAGACCTGTGACACGAGTGACAGATACGGATAAAGAGGACAAAGAATGAGTGATTGATACGGCTAAAGAGGACAGCGAGACGGGTGACACGAGTGACAGATATAGATAAAGAGGACAACGAGACGAGTGATTGATACGGATAAAGAGGACAGCGAGACGGGTGACACGAGTGACAGATACGGATAAAGAGGACAACGAGACGAGTGATTGATACGGCTAAAGAGGACAGCGAGACGGGTGACACGAGTGACAGATACGGATAAAGAGGACAACGAGACGAGTGATTGATACGGCTAAAGAGGACAGCGAGACGGGTGACACGAGTGACAGATACGGATAAAGAGGACAACAAGTTCAGTGATTGATACGGATAAAGAGGACAACGAGATGAGTGATTGATACGGATAAAGAGGACAGCAAGACGAGTGGTAGGCCAGGATAAAGAGGACAACGAGACGAGCGAGATTTGGATAAAGAGGACAGCGAGACAAGTGAGAGTTATGGGGAAAGAAGAGAGATGCCTGCCGTGGGGAAACCGGACCTTCAGGAATTCAGGAATTTCTGTATGTTGACTTATTTGAATTGAAGTTTAAACCCCTGACCTACAGGAAGCGCTGGACTGGGTTTGCATTGATAAAGACATGAAACAAGCCACTGAAATTCCAAAAGTACTAGACTGTGATACTCTGTACTGCATGTCTTCTATACAATGATACTTCCCATGGAAACCACTTAAACACGTATTTACATGACACATTTAGGTTTAAAACTTGATTGTATTGTTCTCAGACAAGACTAAGCATATGTTTTATGCACTAAATATGTTTTAATGCAGGCCTGAGATCTGCTTTCTAAAAGGGACTTTTTGGGATGACCTACAATTAAAGTTATGCCCCACACGACATCTAAATCCGTATGTAACCCGACACTTTCCAAAAGAGCACATAGCCACACACCCTCCTTCATGAGGACATGCCATTCAGAGTAATCCCAGTCCTGACATTCCAGCCTGACAGCACAGATACAGGTCTGAAAAGTCACCCAGCGTGACCTACAGATTCCTCCCTGAAGACAAATGCAAAGCTCCTCGCGAGAAAAATCTGAAACAAGGGTTATCTCATTCATTGACTCGAGTGCTTACTCGCTAGTAAACACCTTTGTCAGTCTGACAGAAAGCAGTTCCACTCAAAGCTCTCCACAGCAAAGCTTGTTTACAAGCCAGGGTGTCAAGAACTGTTTTAGGCAAACCAAATTGCATTAGAGAAGGGGTGCCCCATACGTCGATCGCAAGGGTAGTGTGAGTCGACTGCGTGGCATCAAAAATATAGACATCAGAATATCGTCTATCCTTACGATGGCATTTGTCACTTGACTGACATACAAGACAGTCAGTCTGACATCTTACATGCATCTCTTTTCTTACATGCATTCACGTACAAACCACACCAAGTGCTGCAAAACTCGAGCAAACTATCGGGTTACCTAGTTAGCCTTAGATGCATTTCTTCTGAACTTAAGTTATGTACTGTCTGTATGTATACAAATTTAAAGAAAAAAATGTGTTAAATGTATGTAAATTATATACATGTATATATAATAAATTACAATTAAAAATATTTAATTTTAAATTTTTAAATTTTAATAAATTATTAATTTATTAATTATTATTAATTTTTAATTTTGTTTTATTATTAATTTTTAAAATTATTAAAATGTTTTTTAAATAATTTAAATTTAAAATTTAAATTTAAATTTTAAAAAAAGGGTATAAAAATGAATGGGGGTGCTGGACAAAGCCAAAACCCAAAAACCTCAACGTCATACTCAACATGCATTTGCCTCATCATTGCCAGTCCACCATTGCTGTTCCGAAGAAGGGAAATGTGCAATGGCATATTCGGACTGTTCATAAAAAATACGACACTGTACAAAGTTGTATTGTGCAATTTGGGTTCATGCAGTAAAGCAAGGTACACCAACTTATATTGTACACATAAAAAAAATACTCAAATTAAATTTATCAGCGCTTTTTGTTTTTGCTCCCATCTTTCGTGAGCTGACCGCAAAGATCTAAAACTTGTTCCTTGTTTTTTTTTTCTACTTTTGGTTTATTTTTCAAATATTGTTCACAAATCTGTGTTGTTGAGCACTTCTGAGAAGAGTGCATGATTACGGCACAGGTGTGCCTTAGGCTGGCTACAATAAAAGGCTGCTTCGAAATGTGTGCCTTTTGTATTTTGTTGATTGTATTTGTGAAAAAATATACATTTCCCATTTTTAGAGCAAGAGATAGATCATTTTGACAGGTCATTTCATATTAAGTATCTCATATGGTGAAAAAGTGTGCGCGCCCCTGCATTTGAGAATTAATCTGAAAAGGAAAGATTGAAGCAAGAAACATGTCAATTACTGACTTGCAGTCAAGAAAAACAGCAATAATGCAAACTGTTACTTGCACACAAAAATATAATCTGTACGGCGGACACGGTGATGTAGTGGCGCCGGGTTTCCCCCCTCGTGGGATACAATAAGTCTTATCGAGATCGAATCCAATCCTGCCAAAATTGCACTATCAGCAATGAGAATACTCATTCGACACCATGTTTTGTTGACTTCCGGGTATGATTAACAAACACACACAAAAAAAAAGACACCATACACCCCCCCTTACAGAAAGTTTTGCTGTAAGTGGTCCGTGATTTGTATAGTTCAACAAAAAGCAAGGCAAAGAGTCGAACCAATCCCCGGTACATTAAGCATATTGAGCACAGCCAACTAACTGTCCTTCACGCAGAAAGCGTATCAAAGGAGCATCCTTGCATGCATGCGGATGTCTGCACACATTACTTAGCCTTCCAGTCAATTTCTCCCAGGACTAAATGCTATGTGATTATCTGACTGGGATGCTTCTGGGACTGCAAACAGCTCAATGCTCCTCCACGGCGGGCAGACTGAGCTGCATCGATTGCTATTGATATATGCTGAAGTTTAGTTGTTCATAGTAATGGAAGATGAATGGTGAAGGAGAGTGAAATGCAGAATATATTGCATGCAAAACACATAAGGGTCGCTCTGATTGCACTTAATGGCAGCAGCATCGCTATATCGCATATTCCGACGCAACCAAAATGTACGGCTTGTTTGGAACAGGTGTTATTTATTTTTCTTTATATATTTATATACATTTTAATACGATAAATTATTGAAT
This sequence comes from Dunckerocampus dactyliophorus, assembly GCF_027744805.1. NCBI lineage: Eukaryota > Metazoa > Chordata > Actinopteri > Syngnathiformes > Syngnathidae > Dunckerocampus > Dunckerocampus dactyliophorus. The sequence goes on along the minus strand of NC_072839.1, from coordinate 3,568,408 downwards.
TCATTAACTGTTTTATATATCATATTTTTTATTTTGCTGTATTGGAATTCTTCAACAAGCAGAGCAAAATGTAGCATTATCTTACCCAAGTGGGGGATGACGGGGTGCTCCGTCTTGTGACACGGCGACTCGGGGAGCAGCACGGGCCCTCTCCTGCCGGCCACGCCTCCGAGCTGCAGCACCAGCATGCACTGCAGCAGCAGCAGCGCATGCTGGCTAACAGGGCGTCCCATGGGGGCCTGGGCTTGGCTCACTTCTCCTCAGGCCACAGGGGCCAAGAGCATCCGAGAGACACACCTGGTGACAGAGAGCAAAACGAAGACGACTATGACATATTTGGGTTAGAAAGAGGGTTACTGTCACATTTAATCAGATCAGACTGCTGGAAAGCGTCCTCCACTGTCACAACTTAATATGCTAGCTATCAGCCTGTGGGAGATGAAAAGCGGCAAAAAAAGAAAGGAGGTGTAAAAAAAAAAAAAAAGTTAAAGAAACAAAAAGAGCAACTGCTCACCCTGCCACCTGTTTTGCATTGTGTCAGGCGCAACATGTCTTCTAGGAACTGAGTTAAAGTGCATGTTCCTGTTTTATCTCTCAGGAGCTTTGCCTTATCTGCCGAAGGACAACAATTTATGGTGATGTGCTGATTGTTAAGCCTGTTAACATGAAAGATGCTCGATATTGGCAGCAACTCCTCCCTTAAACTAACGTCACTTAAAAACACTTGACACGTATTTTACTGGATGCATTTTAACGAATAAGCATTATTTGTGCAAAATAAGACAAATACTGCAACATGCAATACAAGTTAGGTTACAAGAAGAAGTGCTAAAACGCTGCATGTGACTCAGAGTGATTCTTCCTGAGGTGTGATATTAGATTAGGCTTGAAGAAAGGGACCTCCCCCCCCACCACCACCACCACCACCAGGGCTTTGCGTTCAGTGGTACCCGTTTCTCATTGTCGTCAGCACTACTATTAAGGTGGAGCCGCATTACAGAGTAAAGGTTGTTCTTTTAAGCCTTTCTTCCTGATTCTTGGGACCGCGCTGCTATGGGAGAAGTAGTCAATGGTCACACAGTTCAAAAAGGTTTTCAAATTGTATTCAAATGTTATATTTGGTTACAGTTGTGGACTCTGAATCCAAGAGGAAGATGGATGAATAGGCCGGAATGAGTGGATATGGCAGTTGCTGTGCCCCTTTAGAAAGTGAATTTTAAGCGTGTGTAAAAGTGAGAGTTGCGATTGTGTGTCTGCCTCTTCCAGTATTCTTTCATCAGTCATATGTAACTGTTGCGCTACTCTGATTGTGCTATGTGAGTGTGTGTCAAGAAGGACTTGTATGAGAAGCGATTTGACTGAAACGCGCTGAACTAATAGAATATGTAATAATAATAATAATAATATCGAGGGGGCTTGAGAGGTGGGGGGGAATATATTCATAAAATGTCGTCAAGGTTGGCAGGTCTGTTTGTGTCTTTTTGCTTAAACGATGCTGGTGCCTGCGACTCATACAGTGGTTTGTACAGATACCTACATTAATGTTAGAGGTTATGAAGAGTATTTCAAATTGTAAAAAAATTGCTGTCCCGTAAGGCGGGCCTGACAGAAGATAACCACTGCTTTCCAGTACAGTAATCCCTTGTTTATCGCGGTTAATTGGCTCCAGACCAGATCATGATAAGTGAATTTCAGCAAAGCAGGATATCTTATTTCTAAAACTAATATTTTCATAGTTAGAGCATAGAAAACCTGCTTACAACCTTCTAAATACACTTTTTAACATTATTAGAGCCCTCTAGACATTAAATAGCACCCCTATAGTCACCTTTACACTCCTATTACACAACATAGGAGCCATAATAAAAAATAAGACATAAACATGAATGAGACTCATGCTCGTGTGTGTTGCAGAAAATGTGTTCCGGTGTTAGCAGAGTTGAATACAGGGTGGACAGGAAGTGACGTTGGGAGAGTTGAGTTTGAGCTTGGAGCGGGTAGTAGTCCTTATATTTATTAGAGATTATTGTGAGATAATTCAAACCTGCAATAAAAGGCTGTTTGTTCCAGCGATCAAATCTTGATCAAGGTGCTTGTGTGTACATTACAGTAACATTACAGTAACATTACAGTAACATTACAGTAACATTACAGTAGCATTACTGACACTAGTGGCCAGTGTAGAATACTACATATCATCACAAAGTATTTGAACGAGTCTTCTGAATGACTTATTTTTCTATTTTTATGCTTGAAAATTCTTAATTTAGGCATATTTTAAGATTAATAAGGCTGTATTCTACCACAAAACAGCATGATTTATTAATATATTTTTGAAAAACCACGATAGAGTGAAGCTGTGAAATACGTAGTCCGAGCTGGCGAGGGGTGCAATCCGAAGGACAAACTTCATCATCATCACTCGTGCACAGATATCATTATCAGCGGAATAAACGATACAGATTTAATCCAATATGTACATTTTATGCTAATGTCGGCTGAGCAATATTATCCCTATCCCCAATATTAATACCTAACTTTCAATGAAAACTAAGCATTATTCTTTTTGATTCCCGCGCAGATGCATTCACTGCTGTTGCCGGCAAGAATGAATGCAAAGTCCAGTAGGTTTTCATTTGCATCAAGACCCTCAAATTGCTGGATGTCGTTATTGCGTTCAACAGATTCTTGCATCATTAAGCCTTACAATAACAAAGCCGTCTTGTGCAATTGTTGCTCAATTGTTCCCGATTTCCTTCCTCGCAGCAGCAAAGCGATGAGCGGTCTAGACCGTCCACATCATTGCTTTTTAATCATTTATGTGATGCCATTAGGAAGATTGATTAACACTGCTGCAATACAAGAATGAACTTCCTGGAGAGGATTCTTCATCCCGTGTGAAGAGGATGTGCAAAGTCATCAAGAGTGGCTTTTTTTGCTAATGCACCGTGTTGCTGAACTTGGGGGGCATTGTCATTATTTCCATTGCAAGGGAAAATGGCTTTTCATCTGGAGTCCGGTCGGTGGAAGAGCGGTTCTTTGTACCGCAACAACACAATATTCCTTCACCTCATTAGCCAAAATTTTAAGATGTGCGCGATACAGGAATGCGGCAAAATATGTTGAAAAGAACTTCCCGCCTCTCTGAGGAATGAACTCGGTTCAGTGGAAGGCTTCCCAAACTTCATGCTGAGAGTTTGCGGTGTTGATTTCATTTTCTCCTTGAATGCAAACTTTACTCTGCCTTTGGTGCGCGTGAAGCAGCGTCTTGACCTTGCGGCGATGGAATACAAGTCCCGAGTAAATGTCACAGCGGGTCGGGATGTATGGGTTCCCATTACCGACTGAGAAATGTAAAGCACCTGTCATCCGCTCAGGGGGAAAGTAAGTGACAGCATGTCGCCTCTCTGTTCCTTTTCTCTTTCATCTCAACCTGTCGCTATCTCCAGGTTTCCTTGGCAGTCTTTGACTTTTTTCCCCCACAAAGAAAAGACAGCTGCTGTAGACGGAAGGTAGAAATCACTTTCTGCAGAGTAGCAGCATTTCCATTGACTTAAATCTGTGTGTTTAGGGAGGGGAGGGATGAATTGGGGTGGTGTTGGGTGGGAAGCGTGTTAGCATGGACGTGGCCATGCGAGCGGGGCTCACACTCGCACATGCAAAGGCGAAGCGGCGACTTCTTTGTTGACTTTGCACCCTTGGTGCACTTCACATGACCTCACATGCCTGTAAGCATGCACACAAACACCACCACACACACACACGCACACACATGCACATTTGGGAAACAAAGTTCCTCAAACTTTCTCCTCCTCAGAAAAAGAAGGAAAAAGTTATTGAAAAAATGTATTTTTTTTACTATTCACGACACTCAGACACACTGAGGTCTACTTCAGAGAAGAAGTCTGTGCGAATGGACAGACAAATACGTTCTTTGTGTGTGTCAATGGACATGCAGTACATCTGTTAAGTGTGTATGCGATTGTGCAAACTGTTGTTTGTTTGTTGTTGTCTCTGATAGGGGTACAGTTGTCCCTCGACAATTTGCGCTTCAAATTTCACTGCTTCAACCTGTCACGGTTTTTCCAAAGTATACAGTATGAATAAATCCTGCTGTTTCGTGGTTGAATACCGTCTTATATTAGTGACTATGAACTATTTTTTGCCTAAATCGAGCATTTTCAAGCATACTACAAACAAAGTAAAATAGGAATATAAGGCATTCAGAAGATGCATTCAAGGACGTTGCGATAATATGTAGTATTCCACACAGGTCACTCGGTGTCAGTGGTGTTACTGTAAATGTGCGGTGAGACACACACACACACACACACACACACACACCAGACTTGATGCTTTTATTGCAAGTTTAAATGATCACAACATAACCTCGAATAAAAATCCCTCATAAAAACACAGCTACTGTTGTGGCCGTAAGCCACGCCAAGTAAAACGCAACTATGAACCCCTGATGTCACTTCCTGTCCCCTACCACCGCAACACATGAACAACAACACAAGTATGACTCTTATTTATGTATTATACATCTTAATTTGTCTTATTATGCCTAGTATATTGGATAATAGTAAAGGTGACTTATAGGGGTGTTATTTCATCTCTAGAGGGCTCTAATAATGTAACAGTAAACAGGTTTTCTATGCTCTAACTACAAAAATATTCCATGGATTAGGAATTAGATGTTATTGTGCCTGCTGTGAGGTCATTCGAACCCGCAAAATAAAAGCCTGCTGTTCTGGCGATCAAGTCTGGTGCTTGTGTGTCTCACACAACATTACAGTAATATTACTGACACCTAGTGACCAGTGTAGAATACTACACATCATCATGTCTTTGACTGGGTCTTCTGAATGACTGATTTTTATGCCTGAAAATCTTCATTTAGGCCAAAAATACTCAACATTTGCTTAAATATGCATTTTTTTAAACCAATAATAGGCTGGATTCAAACACAAAAGCGCATCATCTAATATATTTTTGAAAAAACAATTCAAAGCACGTAGTGGCGAGGGACGACTGTATCGATGCTCATCACTAATGAATGATAACATAAGCTCGACAATGAACTGATGGTTTTTTTTAAGTTTTATATACGCGCAACTTTCACTTCCACTTTGCCTCATGTAACTACAGTGCGTTCAAGGCACGCCAAACTCAGTGTGACATCTCAACGCTAGGCATTATCAGCGAAGCACAAAGACAGGTATAAGCTGAGTGCATGTAAGCCGCACATTTTAACTGTATTATCACACATTCATATACGATGACTGATTTAGGTGAATGAAAAAAATGATTGTGTGACCAAAAATCTGCAAATTTGTGTGGGGATGCGCTGAATATGTCAATGGACCGGCAGATGTTTACAATGTGTGTCTGTGGACGGACATTTACACCGGATATGGTGGACACTGTTGACATACAGTAGCAATCCGGATGTTAACATTACGTTTGTATGCAAACAGACAAACATTTACATTATTTATACGTGATCGGGTCGACAATGAATATGTCGCCCTGGTATGTGGGTCTTCAGGGGTCTTCAATCGGTTTCGAGCCTGTGACATTTCAGCCTGAAAGCAAGCCTCGTTCTTCTAGCCTGAGCTACCGCAGCCACCATCGTACAGTCTAGAATACATCATCTCTACATTCATCTCTGGTGGATCTCTTTAGCTCCTCAGCGGCCGACAGGACCCTGCAGGAGAACATGGGGAGCTTTTTACACAGATGAAACTCTAAAATCCTTCTTGCTACGGGCACAACCCTCATATTTACACGGTGTTGTCCATTCCAATGCATCGAGAGTAGCGTATAATATATATCCCTGCAAGAATGAGGAAACAGCACCAGCACCTTAATGCAACCGCTTGCACTTAGTTTGGACTAATATCCCAGGATGCTCCTCTCTGTTTTTTTGTGATTTAAATGTTTCGCTAGTTTCAACTTAATTGCAAAGAGTGTTTCCATCTCCCTTTAGTGCACTTATTTTTAAAGAATGTGAAGGAGAACACAACCTGAGAACACAATGCATAGCGCCACGGCTGCCAGGAGTAATTCACCCTGCAAAAGAAACAAGCGCACACGCCCCATCTTTGCATTTTTTAAGCGTAGGCATCACCTTACCAATCAATTGAATCCTTCCTGCGCTGCCCATTGATTTAGTCGGAGTGTGATATGGAGATGCTTGAATTACACTACTGTATACATAATGAAGAGCCTCCAGGATAAATGCTGGCTTTGTCTTCGTCAAGCTGACTAACACGCGGCCCCGCAAGGCATACAAACACATCTCAAGTGTCCAAACACATGCAGGCGAGTGTGAGGTCGGGGTCACACTACGGTGCCGATTGATGCCCTTCACCCAGACGTGACACACACGGGTAAAAATCCACCCAGACTTTGTTTACGGCCGCAGCGCACAAAGACACTACTGAGGAGCTCTGAGTTCGCATGTGTGTGTTTCTTTCGGCTGTGCGTTTGTTCATGCTTGTTTGTAAGGAGGGGGTGTGGCCACGTGTACTTTATTGTTGTTATCAAGGTTAGCATTTCTGGTTGTGGAAATGAACTTCGGATTTATTATAAAAACTGAAAAAGGGGCTAAATGATGAGCAAGGTGCTAAAACATCATGACTGCATGTACTGTATCAACGTCCTGTTTTCCCAGGACATGCCCTGGGAAAACTGGACACATCCTGTCCTCGCCGTCCTATTTTTTATTTTTTATTTCTTTTACAAAGTGCTGAAAATGTCCTGGTTTTCATCATTTTTCATTAGGCCAATTTATTTTGTATATTTATTATTTATACAGTATTAGATTCTTATATTGTATTATTATTATTATTATTATTATTATTATTATTATTATTATTATTATTATTATTATATCATTTGATATATTATTTATAATATGTGATTTAACATGTATATTTATTGAATTTTACATATATTTAACATTTTAGTAAAAATAATTTCAATGTATTTGCTAGCGTACTGTAGATAATTATTTTTTTGTTGTTCTTTAAATAACAAGTAAGAACTGAAAAGAAAAGCTTTTTTTCAATTTTTTTTTCCATTTTCACATTTGCATATACCAGTGACGGGCAAACTGTGGCCAACGGGCCACATCAGGCCCGCCGTGCGTCTTACTCCGAATTCCAAATTCCTCGATTAACATCAAAACAACATAACGTGCAGTGCTATTGTGGCACGCTCGAGTCGCCAGCAGGGTCAGATGCAATCTGTAGCTTGTACAAAAAAGCGACACGTCACACACAACGTGCAAAGTGACCCACCCACTGCACCGTGTGGGCATAGGCAAATGTCTACGCACAATTTTTGCATTCGCATTTTTGCTTGATTGCAAAATATGTAGAGGAGGTCGTCAGGGAAGTAAACAAGGAGGCGTTAACATACTCTTGATATCCAATGTTTTATTCATAGTTCATATTGGTGCTGCAGCTGGACTACCCAGCATGCCTTGCGGACATTTGGAAATAACAGTTTTAAGTTTTTATGTTTAGCGCTTAGTTGTTGTTTGTCACCCAAGCAGCAGCAGTAGTAGTTAGTAGTAGTAGTAGTAGTAGTACATGTAGTAGTAGTTGTTGATTTACAGTATGCAATGTGTTAACTTGCTGTGGATGTGTTGTGTTTTCGCTTCGTTGCACCGTGAGCAAGTGTGTTGTTCTGTTTTATTGACCGCCTTTTTATAGACGATCCCTCCAACAAAGGTTTTTAACCCAATGTGGCCAGCCAGTCAAAAAGTTTGTCCACCCCTGGCATATACAAACGTCCTTTTTCCCAGGACATATCCTGATTTCACCTCTTTTTCATTGTTTTTCATGAAACCCTTTTTTTTCATAATTATTATTTAGATTCTTTTTTTATATGTCATTTAAAACGTATATTTTTTCCATTTTAAATGTACATTTTAGTAAAAACTATTTTAATGGATTTGCTAACAAAGCTAATTTGTCCAGTAAGAAAAGGGAGGACAGTTTTTCCTAAAAAACAAGCGACATTGTTTCAATCATTATTTCATTGTTTCTGCACCATTGAAACTCACACTCTGAAATTCGGAAGAGTTCTGTTTGAAAGGTGAGCATTGGTCAACATTCATCATGGTAATCTTTACCATGAATGGCTTAAATGCTGAGCAAAGCGGTTGCCAGGCCAAAAGGAAAAGGTAACACAACGATACAAAGAGAATGGCTACGGCAAAAACCTCAATAGTTTGGATGACAGAAGCAGAAGTCAAGAAGATTGTGACATGTCTGCATCGCATAGTTTCACTTAACTCTCGCACTCTGAGAACACAACACGCCATCCTATACAGCAAACTAACCAAAGAAGCCGCCGCTGTGGACAGCGACATTTCCGTCGCATTCGCGTGCAATTTTCCTGAGGGAATTCCAACTTCGTGTCACTGCAATCCAAAACGCCACAGATGTCAGGAAACGATTCATTTCCAGCGCTACCAATATAGCGCACTTAGTCTGCCATTGTTTGTGCCGCGCTCTGACTCATGCGAGGCGGCTTGGCTGGACACACAAAAGGAGGGGGTGGGGGTGCTCGGGACACCGCTGTCTATAAAGCAACCGCATATTTCTGCTTTACACTGAACTTTGCACGCAGGTTTATATTTCACGGTGGTCATCTCAAGGAAAATAGTGAAAGTCACCATGTAAAGTAAACTGCGCCGAGAAGCCAAAATAATGACTTTTGGCTGCCCTCTACTCCGGTTGTCACGTTGTACTTCTCTGAGCCAGCAACATATCGACAATTATTGACATTTTTCATCATCAAAAAAGTCAAGCGGAGGACGCCTGGGTGGTGGTTCGATCCTCCGTCCTCCCGTGACCATCCCAAAGTATTCTTGGGAAAAGTACCGAACCCCCAGTTGCTCCTGATGCTGCGTCCTCAGCAGGTAAATGCAGCAACAGTGCCCGAGCGCTTTGAGTGCCTTGAAGGTAGAAAGGCGCTCAGCAAGTGAAAGTCCACTCATATCGTACCATCAAAGGACAGATGAATTCTGGGGAATGTTTACGCCTCCCCAAGAGCACACTTGGATCAGATGGGCTGTTTGTTTCTCCACCTTATCTGTCGTGCCCAGCACGGCTTTGGAAACACTCAACACACACACAGTTTGTCTTTTTAATACATTTTCCACCACACACACGCGCGCACACACCATTTCGCTCCCCAGCAATGCACATTAAAGCTTGAGTGAGCATGTTTGAATAAACATGAAACAGCACAAATGTCTTCAGTTTGATGCACGCGGGGCCTCCAATCTGGGTTGGAATTGCAAGTTTCCAACAAATTCATGGAACACGCACACACGCACACGCACACACGCACACACGCACACGCAGCAACTGTCTTGCTCATTTACTGCAGCCAGCACTTTCCCACCCTGAGGCCCACCCTAAGTCTCAAGCGGTTCACAAATTCTGCTGTTATATTTACTCAGCTCACTTTCTCCAGCTGATGTAGTGGTGGTCTGCAGAACCGTGCACGTGTGTGTGTGTGTGTGTGCGCCAAACAATTCCAGATAAGGCAAGGAATTTCACAACAAGCAATATGTGGCAGGGAAAAAAAAAAAAAAGGCGACGGACAGGCCTGTGAAAAGCTCTCACGCGTCACGAGATAGCCATTCAGAGCGTGATGCGGGCCAGCGGCCGCTGGAGGAAGTTCAATTTGACCTCTGATTTAAAGCCATTACAACAAGTGTGGCGAGGGTTGACTCTTTCAGTCCACACTCGAAAAATGTCACCGTCAAACGAAAGATAAGCCCGGGTGTGCCGCTAACATTTAAGTGGAGCTACGCCACACAATCCATTGGGATCGAATAAAGAGCTGTTGGTGAATATTACAATAAAATATTGGAAACGCGTTCCAGTTTGATGCCGTGTTTTGCGCATATATCTAACAGTGTCTATCAAAATTGGGGATTATTCTTGTGTAAAGGCTGAATTTTTGATACAGGTCTCACATGATTACAACGTGGAGGAGTGCAGTACGTAATATTGTGGCCATGAGGTTTCAAAATCAAATGGGTAGTAAGGAACTTCCTATGGGAATTCACGTGACTTTAGGGGAAATTGATTAGAATAAACTGAAAAGCTGCGAAATTGATGATAATCCCTGCATAATTCTGGTTCAGCCTCAAAAGGAACCTTATATAAACTCAAACACTTGAAAACGTTGTGCTTTTGCACAGCCGTCTGCACGTCGGCTCACTTGCGATGGTGAGCTGCAGTGTCCAACCTTGTAAAAATGGAAACAATCCACAGTCCACTGCAATTCATTTCTCCAGTGAGGCTGTTAATTAGTCAGCTGTGGGCTTCCTTTTATCTTGGCTGTGATAGGCACGCTAGGGATTATTGTGCCTGGTGTGAGATTATTCAAACCTGCAATAAAAGCCTGTTGTTCCGGCGACCAAGTCTGGTGCTTGCGTGTCTCACCAAACATGACAGTAACGAGAGTGTTGTGCTACACATATTGTCACGTCTTTGAAAGACTTATTTGTATTTTAGTTCATTTAGCCATTTTTGTATGTAATGTAAAATGTGCTTAAATATGTATGTCTTTGGAAGAATATACTGTATATATAGCCATCAATCTTCTACCGCTTATCCGAGATGGGGTCACGGGGGCAGCAGCCTAAGCAGGGAGGCCCAGACTTCCCTCTCCCCCGCCACTTCGTCCAGCTCCTCCCGGCGGATCCCGAGGCGTTCCCAGGCCCGTTGGGAGACATAGTCTCTCCAGCGTGATGGAGTGAAGCTGCAAAACTCAAAGTGCAAAGTGGGGAGGTATTACTGTATTCACAAATAAATCCATTTGAAATCAAGTTCATCTTGTAGCATTGTAATCTACGCTCAACTGACATTGCTTCACGTGGTGTGAACCTTCTAAGTGTCTGCATCAAACCCACCCTCCTCAAGTCACTCCTCCCGCTTCAGCTGCTGACGTGTTTGTGAAAAAATCCTGCGGCCTACCGAGCACGCTGACGGAGCGCTGAGACGATGGCTCCCAACCCGGACCCTCAGGATGGTGTCTGCGCCGCTTCTCGGTGCCAAGGGAGGGGCGTTCCCAGGGAGCCAGTTGTCACAACAAGCCCGGAGGACAAACCGCTGCTTTGCCACCAATGTACCAAATCCAAGCTATGGAGAGACAAGGTAACGTCTCCCACTGCAAAGCAGGTGTCCTACTATGTTAATATTACTTTTAGCATCTTATGCTGCCAGCACATAGCATGCTCAACTGACCGAGCAATGTTTACTTCTGGCTTCTTTCGAGTCTGCCACTGGCTTTGCCAATGAATAAAAATGCTAATTTATCATAGCAGCTTATGCTATTAGTAGCCTATTTCCCTTGTTTACGCCAAACAAAGTGCTTCAGAAAGAAATGAGTTAAGGACCTTATCAGAGCATATTGCAGCGATCCACAGACACCGCACACATACACACACATGCACTTTGACTAGCTTGGATGCGGAGTAAATGCACTGATATTCCAGCATAATCACACCCGAGTCGCTTAAAATTCCAAGACTACCACAACATAAATGCCCCTTTTTTCCCCCACCAAATGAGTCAAATGTCACATAAGTGACAATTCAAGTATACGTCACTTCTGTAGGGGGAGTCCGAGAGCAAAGTTAAATTATTTAGTAGCTCTTGGGCGATGGAGTCAGAACTAACTCACCTGCAAACAAACCTAAAACACAACATGGGGCTGCAGCGATAAGGGACATAAAGCCCACTTTCTGTGGATGGTGACATTTTTAAAGCTTTAATTACATGCTTGGCTAACGGGTAAGCCAACGTCTCGCCGGCTGCAGAATTACACTATCACTGTCTACAGCTGCGAGCGGCCGCACGTCTTGGACTGATTTGCTAGTCACGCATGCACACCTGCATACATTGGACGTCTGTGTGGTGAGAAGGCAAATATAGGGCGCCAGCCACTTCCCAAAGAGACGATACGATGTCAAGCGCATTAAAATGCTGTGTTGATGCCAAGTGGACTAATGTAATCCAATGTTTTAATTCTTTTAAATGTTACGTCAGCTCATTTAATTCATCTATCGCAACAGTGTCCAACGTGTGGCTTTGAGGACATTTGCGGACGGTGGCTGGTTTTTTTTTGTTTGTTTTTTTTATTGGCCCACAGCACATTCCAAAAACACAAACAGTAAAACAGCAGCAAAAATGGAAAAAAAAACGCAGTAATTTGATAATAATAAAGTAAAAATATTCTGAAAATAGTCATAATATTACAAGAAAAAATACCTCAATAGGGAAAAAATACATAATTTTATGAGAATAAAGTCATAATATCATTAGCAACCCCCTTTTTCTACTGTAAGAGCTGATATCGTGCCATTTTCATGGTTTTCTTGAAAACCCAAATCACTTAAGTTCTTACATCAATAGCAGCGGCATTGTTCTGCCAAAAAATTTAACTCTGAGCTATTTTCATTGTCATTATTAGATTTGCCCAAACAAATGTGCCTTTAGTGGTACCAGGCATGAAAATGACCAAGAAACTGACAATGGTAATTAAAGAGAAAAGGGGAGTGTTAGACAGTTGGTACCCACGCAAATCATCGGAGAAGGCGTTCACGGAGGTGGTTGTATCAATAAATAAATAAATAAATGGTCTTCCGCGAGGTTAACATTTGGAGGTGCACGTCACGCTACCCCACGGTTTGCAGGGGGAGGAGCGAGCCGTTTTTGCTTGTGATGCGCCTCGACACACAAACATCATCTAAGTTTCGAAGCGTACAAGCATATTCAAGGGTCAAAATGCATGCCGAATGCAGAAAATGCATGCATGTTGGCATATCTGTGGTTAAGCAGGGCCAGCAAGGCTTTCTCTGCTGGCCTAACCCTTACCAGAGGCACTGACGTACATTTGACATTTTAAATTATAGTATTTCTTCCCTGAAATGATACTTATTTATTCCCAACAAGTCTATTACTTCATTTCGTAGCATGTTGCTTCCAGTAGTGTATGTTAGATTTTTTTTGTCCAATCAGATTCCAGCTTCTATGTGTTGCCATATCAGTGGAATCTGCCTTGGGCCTTCAGAATAAAGAGTGTTGGCCCCTGTCAAATACACCTTATTAGAAATGGGTCTGTTCTGCTTTTTTTAAGCCAATCAGACTTCGGATTTGCCTCTCAGGGCCAGCTAGCAGGCCCCCAGTCTGGATTGGCTGATCAATAAGACAAGTTAAACCAATAACGGCTGACTGAGGAGGAGAAAACTGCCATTTCTGGTGAATAGATGGATTCAACTTGAAAGGTTTTATTTTTTTGTCATGTTATTCGATAATTATTGATACTGGCTCTCACGGCGTCTTGCCGGCCCACTGAAGGCCCAGGGACCAAATGCACCACCCGCCACTGCTAAAGAGGGTGTACAGTATACAGTATACAGGGTATACAGTAGTATACAGTAAGGTACATTTGTGAATTTGACTGCTTTTCCCATTCACATCAAAACTGGGACAGCCAAAAAAAAAAAAAGGAAAAAAAGCATGCTAAACATTCTCCACCTTATTTTTTTAAATATTTTCTGCTTTCTGCCTTCCTCTGTCAAACACTTCATTGGTCAAAGCTTAAGGGAGCCACGAAGCAAGCACAAGTGCTCTACAATCAATCTTCCCACATGCTGCTTGCAATCAGCACATCCAAGATAACAAGCTCAAACCCACTGCCAACACCTACAGCTCAGTAATTACACGCCTGAAAAAACAACAACAACCACCACCTTTTTGGCTATATATATATATATATATGAATATATATATATATATAACATAAAGAAGATAAAGAGAGAGCCACAAGCAAGACGTGTAGAGGAGTACACTATCTGAAGAAAGGTGGCAGAGGGGGATAGTAAATTGGGTCTTGGCTCCAGTGGAACCAATTAATTAGTTGAGCGTGTGCACGTGTGTTGTCTTATGTGTGTGTTGAGTTGTAAACTGTCCCATTAACAACAGAGACAAGCACAATCTCCTAAACTTGGCGCGTTAATGAGAGAGTCATCTTCTGGAGAGGATGCAGCACGAGTGAGTGTGCTCGTGCACGTGTGAGTGCGTGTGCTTGGGCTTCCATCGCCGACAAGCTGACTCTCCCAAGGGTGAAAGTGGAACAAGAGAGGAGTTGAGTTGGAGACGAAGCCCGCAGGCATCCGCTGTGATCATGCCTCTGCTCGACCAAGCAAACACATGTAGGAGCATCTTCTCGCCGCTTGCCTCCCCGTGCAACTCAAGAGTTTTTTGGAGTGTTTTTTTACAACCGGTCTGACAGCAGACACTTTCTGAACAAACCAGCAGCTCATCACGAGGGCAATAACACCAGCCAAAATATGGATGAACTATTTTTATGTGCCTGGATTCAAACTGAGACACGCATAAAAGCTTTAATTGCCCAAATTGGAAGCACAACCAACTGATTCTGCAACCATAAAGAGGCATCATAAAAAAATTTTAAAAAATTAAAAAAAAACACTCTCTTCCACTAGACATCCCATTGCAAAGAGGAAACATAAAGGAGGAAGTTTCACGGCATGGGTTTTCTACTGCCAAGCAGCTGTATGCAACCTTACATCACCAAGCACGGCGCCAGATATTGGACAGAGGGGTGCAAAGCATGCGGCCGTTGGCTACGGAGCAGTGGGAATGTCTTCTGAGGAGTGACTAATCTCCATGTGGGAGTCTAATGACTGACTGCATTTTGCCAAGTGTAAAGTTTGGTGGAGGAGGCTCGCTTGCCCGAGGAAGACCTTGGCCACTTAAGTTGTAATTGATGCTTCACCCGACCCAGACATTTTCAACAATTGTGCATCCAACTTTGCGGGAACACTTTTTGGGAAGGCTCTTTTCTCTTCCAGCATGACTGTGATAGACGTGGATAGAACTTAGAGTAGTCAGTGTGCAACTTGGAAACCGGTCTGCGTCGCTTCCGGTGTGACTTACGGTGCTCCCTCGCTCTCACGGTTCACCTTGCGTGGATTCGCAGGTTTTTGTTATTACAGCGTATGAACTATGCTCGAGGCTGAGTCTGGCCCTTTAAGAAGAATTGCATTGTGGGAAGTTGAGTGTCTCTCTCTTCCCTCTCTCGTCTGTCTGCACCGCCCATTGTTTTCTGCTTCCCGATTGGCTGTAGACCTTTGTCAATCAATCAATCAATCAGTCTCCTTCGTGCCGTCCTGCCATGTCTCCTGTGTCATCGCTAGCTTGCTTGCTAGCTTGGGAATTAATCTTCGGTTCGTCTGCAGCAATATGTTTTAACACGGATACAAAAACGCTACAGTACAGAGGAACGGCGCCGGGACAAAAAGGCATGGACACAGGAATGAAATGCGCATGGGTGACTTCATTTCTTGTATTGATCCTGAAGGTCAATCATTAAAATTCAATTCAAAATGAAGTTGGCTACTTCGCGGATTTCTCTTATTGCGGGCTATTTTGGGAATCTATCCCCAGCAATAAACGAGGGAACACTGTATTTGATATTGCCACATACAGACTCAGTATTGTTGTACAATGGTCGGTAGATTAAAGGATAATAACCATGCATGTCGTTGAAATGATTTGCTCCATATGTGTGAGTGTGCATGGTGTGTTGCACAAAGACCTGACATTGTTGAATGCTTACCTTCGGCGTCAGACATAATGAATGTAGCAGGTGAAAATAGCACTAACGCTAATACCATGTCTATCTGCGTTCTGACACCAAGTCAGTCTGCATGAATCCATTCATTGATGTGTCCAACGTTTCACTGCGCTCTATGAACTGGGGGTGTCAAATTAAATTAAGACTAATTGTGACCAAGTAATTAATTTTAATTCAATGAATTACATGTTTTTAAAAATGTAATTCTGTATTATTAGTTTTTACTTATTATTATTAAATCATTTAATACAAAAATATTATATTTAGAGCAATTTTTTATCACGTTCATCTACTGTAATTTTTAATCATTGACTTTACTGTTTCTGCATGCGAGTTGCCTTCTTACAAAATCCGTTCTTAAGTGTTGGGCTTCCTGTGCTTGAGTTGTTGGGGTGGATAACAACGGTCAGTCACACCCTGAAGTAGACACTGATTGGCTGTCATTGTGTGGTTAAAGACTTGAGAGTTGCAAAACACCGACTTGCTCCCACCTCTCCTTAGGAAGAACTTTTTGCGAAATTCCTGTTTGACCGATTTCCACATGGAAGAACTCGTTCTGACGTCGAGCAACATCCAGTTGTCCCTTGTTTATAGCGGTTAATTGGTTCCATACAAGACAGCAATAAATGAATTTCCACCATATAGGATTCAATGTTAATAAATGGAATATTTTCATAGTTAAAGCATAGAAAACCTGTTTATGACTTTCTCAATACGTTTTTTAGCATTATTAGAGCCAAATAACATTGCGCAACTCTTATGCGGCAGTGACTTGAGACAGTTGCTAGCTGGCAAGCTAACCAGTTAGCCTCAAATGTATTTCTTCGAAACTTAAGCCAAAAACGTACCACTTCCACCCGGAGCGGGAGGAGAACTTTTTTTCCCCACTATTATGTTGGACATGCCATGGCTGACTTCATGAATTCATGCAGTGTTAAGGTAATGTAAGGTAATGTCTCAATGTTTTGTGTCATTACTGCCGCCTAGTGACCAGAATGCTACATATCCCTTGTATTTCTATATGTTTTGACTCAAAATAGACCATAATCTACCACTAAACAGTGATCATTTACTAATTAATTCATTTCTGGAAAAAAAACACAACATAGCGAGGGACGACCGAATGCGCTTCTTTGACCCCCATCTGCTTGAGACTGCTTGTGTCTCCCACAATGAACCGCAGCATCCCCCCAGCACTCAAGGAGCTCCAGACCCATGGCATTTCCACAGTCATGCTTCCCGGCTATTTAGACAATAATGGCTGTTTGCTGAGTCATTTTCAGGGGACAGTGAATCTATACTAAGCTGTGGACGGGCTCCTCTAAAGTGCATCCACGTTTTATTTCTATCGTTTTGTCACTTGAGAAGATCTACTGTAATATAGGCCGTCTGTTCAGACAAGCCTACGCAAGTCTGAGATTGAAAGTATGCTGCATCCTTAGCTGATTACATGGTACAATGGCAGTAAATCATCATCTTGCCATGCTGACAAACACCCGCTATGGGAATATGCTTTCATGTGTTTCTGCCAACTGGCTCCCGCAACACTCGCTTTCAGGTCCTCTCCATTAAAAATGTGCCCTAAATGTACATGTTTCTTCTAACTTTGTTCATTCCACAGCATCATTGGGGGGGAGGTTGGGGGGGTCCGCTGGAGAATAAAGCCAGCATCTTATCTTGAGGTCTACAGTATACTGTCTTGTTGAAATGGCCAAGATAATAAGCTCATTTGCATCCATGCGAAAAAGGAAGCGAGTGAATCGGCGGTGTGTCTTTGTAATTCAAAACCCATTAAAATGAACTTTTAACATCAGGACGCCGTGATTAGGAGTCTTCTGGGAGGCCTTAATTGCGTTTGCTTCTGTGCGATGCAGACCAGGCTGTTTTTTTTTGGAAGAAGTTACACAGCTGAGATTTAACAACACTCTCAGAGGGAAACGACAGCAAGGAAGCACAAGCAACTCTCGCAAAGTATTAATATTAAAAATGCATCACGCTAATATTGGTGGAATATTTCAATATTTTGGTGTTTTGTCATTTTTAAGACTGGAGTTAGAATTTAAATGTCCCCCTTTGTTCTTTCTGTGTCATTTAATGAGATCCAAAGTACAAACTAGATGAAAAATGATTTAGTTTAGGTTCAAAAACAATCCTAGACACACAGTAAATGAATACATATCCAAACAGGTGCAACAATGCACAAAATTCATGGTTCGGTCTATTCAATTACTTTAGTATGCTCGATTATTTTGATGCAAAAAAAAAAATCAATTTTCATTTTTAAAGTAGAACTGTAGGAAGCAATTTCAGTAGAAATTGTGTGATGAAATGATGAAATGGTGACGCTGAACTGAAATGTAGAATGAATGTTGAAATATTCTAGAATGCGTTGAAATCTATTCGCCGACGGCTGAGGATCGAATCAGCAACCATCAGGTTGTCACAGAAAATACCGAATTATGGAAAATACGGGAATTTTTAGAATTTGAAATGTTGGAAAGTAAAAATAAAGACTGAATGCATCAATAAGTTGGGACAGGGGATTGAACCAGCAACCATCAAGTTGGGGGACGACCACTCTACAACCTGAGCTGTGCCACTGTGCACAGAAGAAGCAGAATGTTACATAAATGTGCATGAATTCCCACCAATGGGCGGCGACACTGAATTGTGCATTCATTATCAATAGGAAAACGGTCACAGAAAACATTGAATTATGGAAAAAGTGGGAATTTTTCTAAAAGTCCTGATCGGTAGCTTGCACGTCCTGAAGACTTTGCAGAATTTGAAGTGTTGGAAAGTAAAAATGCAGACAGAATGTTGAAATGTATCAATAAGTTGAGTGATTACAGCAGGATCGAAGATCGAACCAGCACCCATCAGGTTTGGAAACAAGCACGCTACCTACTGAGCCATGCCATGTCAATGGAATAAAATAAAATAAACTGGTTTTCCACCAGTAGGGGCACCAAATAAACTGCCCATTCATTGTCAATGGGAAAATTGTCCCAGAACATATTAAATTACAGTAAATGTGGGATTTGTTTATGTGGAAAAGTCCAGATGGATAGCCTGAGTCCTGAATGAGCTGAACATTTTGATGTTGGATTAGTTTGAATCGGTAAGAAGAAGAAGGAGACGAAAAATGGTGTACAAAAACGCTGTTTTGCATGCCACTTGAGACGCCGTCTGCCGCCGGCCCCGCAGCCACAACAGAAGCCGCTGATTGCCTCCGCCTGCGGGGATTCGGATGTCAGCTTTCGGATGTCACGTGACATGGACATCTGGGTTACAGCATTGTTAATCCTGTTAAACAATACACACGACATTAAACCGCACTGAAGCTGATCACAGACTCTTTTAGCCCACTTCCAGGTGTCACAAATGCTTTGCTACAGGGAACAAACCCAAAAACAACAGCTAGTTGTCTTGATGTCATACGCTAGAGTCCATAGACTTTAATGGCCAATACATCCTTCAAAGATGCTAGTTGGCCACAGCCAATCATCAAGCTCATTGCAAGAGGCGGTGAATTACGTCCACAAAAATGTGGTGTAAAATGTGCTTCAATTGGAGTAAAAGCCAGTTTAGGGTATTTATGGAGGTACAGTTAGTTTGTCCTGTCAAAGCAGCATGAGTGACATTTAAGGCACTGGACGAGGAGGGAAAACTGAACCTGAGGGTGTCGTCACTGCTGATCCCCCCGCGTACCACGCTGCACTTTTACTAATCACATCTCACTTTAATGTTTCCGCGCCGTCACCTTGTTTGATCGATGACACTATGCCCTCCCTCGGAAGCGTGAGGCGTACGGTGTGAAGCGCACACTTAATCCACTCTACCAACGCGCCCTCAATCATCGACACGCCACACCGGGTGGACACGGGAGCGTGCTGAATGTAAAGTAGGCAAATGTTAGATTGGGAAGGGTCCACACGGGCCCGGTAAACAGACATGCGTGTCAATTTGATCAGTTGTCGATATGAAATAGACATAAGCTGTGTCTGCTGGGTGTTTGTTACTTAGCAGCAACAATAGCAAACCCTGTAACCGCAGAAGAAAGGTAAAAGTGCATCTGAGGTTCTATTTCAACAGCATCGTGTTGTCTTTATCATCGCACGAGTCGTACACTAAACGTAGTACAATTTGGAGTTCCAGCTATATTCTATGGAAAAATGTGCCTCGTAAGTCATGCGGACGTCAGCAAATTTAACCGAAAAGTCAGCTCAGTGAGCATTTAAAAGATTGAAGAGCTCAAAGAGAAAGTGTGACGATAACCATAGAAGCGGAAATTGAGGTTGAGGCTTATTGAGGCTGTTCAGTGCAATGCAAGCAATACAATGAATTAAACATCAGTTACACACACTCGTTCATCTTACCCAAACCACTGCACAGCACAAGCACAAAAATAAACTACAGGCTTTCCACCGCCCCAGTTTTCATTGAAAATTTGTCAAATTTTTGCCTTGGGTTTTTATACAATATTGCAAGTAACAAACTAGTCTGTTTGCTGTGGAATCGTTTGCCCAAACAAAGCACCCCGCGCGGAGCATTTTTTTTATTGAGCAAACTGCTAAATAACCCGCCATGGGGCCAAAGGCAAGTTGCGAGTGCCAGCAATTTGATAAAGGTGATAAACGCTTTTGAATTCTATCTCCAGGCTCTATCCATTCGTCATTTGTAATGATTTCACATTGCTTTCTGCATGTAAAACTACTATTACGCTGTAAAATCTATTTTTGGTGACATTTGTGAGGGTCTGGAACAAATTCATTTGTTTTGCATTATTTCCTATAGGACAAATTGCTATGAAACTATAAATGACATAACAGGGCTAACCGGTGATGCGTGCAACTGAGAAGCCAATGCATTTTCCTCCTTTCCCTTGTTTTTAAACAAATATAAAGTAAAAATGTATTCAAAGTTGTGAAATACTTGCAGGTAATTAATGATGATTGCTTGTTGAGATTTCATAGGCAATGTCACCTTCCGAAGCGCCCTTGTGGCAAATTTCAAATGAACTAGTAAATAATTTAGAAGGTACTCGTGTTTGGCACACACATGCACGCGCGCAATATGAAAAGGTGCCTTTCATATTGCATTTGAGGACGTTTACTGTCAGACAGCTAATTTAAAGTCACAAGGGGAACGTTGTTACATAACAGTGCAAAGCGCATGACTCAAGGAAATCGCTGCAGTAAGTCTGTCTCAGAAGTGTGTGTTGTCTGACTCAAAGGTAGGCCGAGGAGATGGAACAAAAAAATAAAGTTATATGTTGCCGCTCAGCACAGATGCAGCGTATAATCAACATTTCAGGTGTGAGTGAAATTCCTGATAAGGAGTGATCAGACTGTCACCTTTGCTGGGAGTGCTGTGCTCTATAATTGTGTGAAGAATGCGTGTGTCAGCAGCACCCGAAGGAGGAAAGAGACCCAGGTGGTGTGTGTGTGTGTGGGGGGGAAGCATCCCAACAGTTTGATGTTGGAGTGGTTGGAAGCGGTCGAGAAATGTGGGAGAAGTTAGCGGACGAAAAACGGGGGAATTTGAAATGTTGTAATGTAAAAAATGTACAATGATTGCTTGTATGTATAAATAATAACGATTACACGAGGACCGAACCAGCAACCATCCGGTTGGGAGATGACCACCTGAGCCACGTCACCCTGTAGAATAAGCGGAACGTGACAGAACAATTTTCACCAGAAGGAGGAGTCATTTCATTTGTATGTTTGCTTTTAGGGGACGAAAAACGGAAGCATTTGAACTGTCGGAAACTTTAAATGAGGAAAAAAAAAGTTGAATGAGCACAGCAGGAGGGATGCTTGAACCAGCAACCATCGGCTGGGGAAACAACCACTTCACCTCCTCCGCCTCGTCATTAATGAAACACTCATTAATAATAATGAACGATGATCAATAGAACAGATGCAGTCGGAGTCACGCACCCTGGAGAATAAGCAGAATGTTTCAGTACGGGGAAATGGAAAATGAATTTCCACCGGTTTGGGGCACCGTATAAACTACCCCTTCATTTTCAGTGCGAAAAATGTCACAGAAAATATGAAATTAAACAGTAAATGTGAGAATTTTTGGGAAAATAGAATATGAAATTGGAACAAGTTTTGAGGTCATGTCATACAAGGTCATACATTTAAAAAAACACAAAAAAACGCGCACAAATAAAGAGTCGCACACATGCAACAATATGTATCCTACAGCAGCAGCCCAGCAGGGGAAGCGTCCCACGGGTGCCAGTAAAGGCTGCGTCTATAGCAGGGACAGGTCTAATTTAAGCTCAGGGCGAAATATGCAGCGAACCACTGAGCTGCTTCATGACGCCTTCAACATCAAAGCCGGATGGCATCACTTTTAGCCGCGATGCATTCATTCACAGTCTATGTTTAGGTTCTGCCTCCTCTTGCCGCCAAGATTCTAAATAAAGACCACCAAAGTTTCCTCCCCACACAATGCATATTCATGCTGCGTGCACACACGCACACACACACACACACACACACACACACACACACACACACACACACACACACACACACCAGCCCATTGGACTCAGGCCAAGTGGATAAAATATTCTGTGAAATTAGGCAGGTATTGATTTTGGTTGTGGCTCCCCGTGTCATTATCCTGCTGGGGTGTATTTACTGTGAGGTCTCTCCTCTTGTTGTCACGTACGCCCTGGGGTCCATCTGGGCTCAATTGGAGGCCAAAAACAGATGTTTCTTAACACACGTGTGTTTTTGTCTGCGTGGTTGCTCAAGCAACAAAAAGCACGTCTGTGCAGACGACGTGTGTGTTTATGTGTGTGTACAGCTGTCTACCTGACCCAAATATACCCGTTACAGATGAAATGCCTCTTTGTGAACAAACCTGACCCACTTGTATCGCTCGGTGTTTAAACAAGTGGTCCTGCGACGTCTCTTCCGACATGTGTTAAGATGTATGTGCCAATTTATTTTTATTTCTGGAAATGATGAAAACCATAGCAGTCGATATTGGTATTATGCGTGTTAGGGCTATGGTGGAAATAAAAAAGTATTGTATTACAAGAAGGCATGGCAGTCTAAGAAAAAAGTCAAATGTCAGTAAAATGCATTATATGATTAAAAAACACAATAATTGTATTGGATGTTAATATATATTAAAAAGAACTTAACTGCATGTACTTAATCGCAATAATTGTGTAACTACTTCATTTATTAAATGTAACTTAATTGCATAATTTACCAAAAAAGATTAAGTCATTCATATAACGAATGACTTTTTTATTTACATTAACTCAATTCACGTTGTTTATACTTGAATCATACATACACCCACATTTTTTGGGAGGGGGGAAATGTCTCTAAGGGGAACAAAAAATATACAAATAAAATCCTTAATAATAAGGAAATTGTGAATTGTGAACATTACCATTAGTTTGTGTCTGTTCCTGTGAAAGAACTACGCAAACTGACACATTTCGGGCCATGTGGGAATTTTGACACTCATTAACATTGCTTGTTAATATTCTGATTTATTCAAAAAGGCAGATGAATTACTTTCTTGAAAAAAAATTTGACTTTCTCCCAAAATATAATTTTTTCCTGAAATAACGGCCGTTTCTGCCTCTTTCCTGCCTAAAATAAGACTTTTGTCTTGAAAATAATAAATCATTTTAAAAAATCGCAGGCAACAGACTTTTTCCTAAAAAAAAAAAATTTGAAAAAACTGGAAAAAAATGTCTCTGAAAAAATATAAAATATGCCTCTCTGGCTTTTTGATCCTATAATTCATTTTTATTGTTGTAGTTTTTAACAACCACAAAGTCTTATTCTAGTCTATTTTTCTAAAAAAAAAAGTTCTCCACTAGGGATCGTAGTTTGACAGCCTCTTTCTAGGGACTTTGAGCACCTGGATGGTCTATGCCAATTTGTGAAGCATTTTAGGCTACTCAGTACACAAAACTGATCCAGGACTTCGTCAACTGGAGCGACACAAACCACCTGCACCTCACCACCAACAAGACCAGGGAAATGGTGGCGGACTTTAGGAGAAACAGGACACACCCAGTACCTGTTCCCATTAAAGGTGACGGTGACCTGGGAGTGCATCTGGATGATGAACTGGACTGGACTGCCAACATAGATGCTATGTGCAGAAAAGGGCAAAGCCGTCTGTACTTCCTTAGAAGGCTGGCGTCCTTCAGCGTATGCAAGAAGCTGCTGCAGATCTTGGACCAGCCTGTGGTAGCTCGTGCACTCCTGTATGCAGTCGTGTGCTGGGACAGCAGCCTCAAGAAGAAGGACGCCACACGCCTGGACCAACTGGTGAGGAAGGCAGGCTCTGTCATTGGCACTGAGCTGGACAGCCTGAAATGTGAATTTCTCTTGGAGATCAATATAGTATCTTTACTCACTTGTGCAAACCCCAAGTTATGTGAGGGGGGACGAGGGGGGGGTGTTAACTTTAAGTAGAAAAAGAAATAGCCTACAGACGCGATGACACTCGTGGAAAAAAGACCAGAGAGGAGCCCAAAAGGTCATCTGGGGTCACTTGAGGTCGATTACTGCAGCGGAGCTGCTTATGAGAGGAGGAGGAGAGCAAAAGGATAAAGGGGACTTATGAGAGGAAGGGAAGCCAAACAATGGAGAGGAGATGAAGCAGGCTGTGGCTGGAGGAGGTGTTAAAGAGGTGAGGCGGGAACAAAAGGAGCAGTCAGAGGGGGGGCTAATGGAGGCGATTAATACAAGATGGGTTCAGATGTAAAGAAAGACGAAGATGGAGGGATGGGAAGTGAGACTTTGTTGAAAAGTGCTTCCAAGAACTGCTGGCAATTCCACAGTCCTGTCAATGCATGGCACACGGTGCTATGAAGGTCCTTGAATCAGGAGAAGACAACACGGGGTTGGGGGGGGATGGCCGCAGCTGCAAAAGCACACCCTTCTTATAAAATGGAGACGGAACACCAGCGTGGGGGGGGGGGGCCCTCCAGGTGCAACACAGCCAGGCTGGTCTCTTTAAAATTCTCCCTCATTAACTTCACACGTTATTTCTTTGTGAGACGACAACATGGGAGAATTGAATTAAAAAAAAACAAAACTCTAAGAAGCACAACAAAGCATACTTGTGTCAAGAGCAGCGCCGGGAATACTTGGTGATAATGTGACTCTCCCATTGATAACATGTAGATCTATATTATGTCTTATTTCTGTCTTATACTCTATGTCTTCTCTTCAGATGTCTACTATATTATTATTATATTATATTATTATGATAGATTATAGTGTATAGTTGACTATAGGGGTGCTATTTCATGTATATTGAGTATTGCAAGTCACAAGCGATGTCTTCAGCCTTAATCTTATGAAACGCTGTCCAACGGCACATGCCACGACAAAGATAAATCCAAATTCTTTTACATATTTGAAAGTTGTTTTTTCTTAAATTAACGCAATAACAACAAAAAAATTCAAATAAATGTAAATAATTAAAACAATGAATAATAATACATACAATAGGGTCTTTGCACACTCTGTATGGGGTCATAATAATAATAATAATAATAATAATAATTTACATAAATAGATACATTGATTTATGAAGGAGTAATTCTGTTATTAATCAATTACTTTTTTTGGAAAGTAACTTCAAATTCAAACAGCTTAGGGTGTCTGGGCATGTGAGTCTGCCCTTCACCGTCTCTGTCCCTCACAGTAGGAGGAGATTAGCTAACATTTTAGCATGAATAGTCGGACATTTCCCCCAGAAGCCGTCTGTTTGGGTTGTATTGATAGGTCTCCTTGCACGCAGGTTTTATTACATTTGACCTCTCATTAATCCCAAAGAACTTGTCTCATCTCTCGTCTGTTTTGAAGCCAACTGGCGAGGAGCGGGAACATTACAGTCGTCCTTTTCCAGTTGGGCAGTGTCCCGCTACCATGCGTCGCATGTGCAAGATATGGAACAAGCACGTGACTCCACATAAACAACACAAGCCGTAAACGAGCCTAGTCTTTATTGCTGCTCCCAGACTGTCAATGTCTGCACTTTTTTTTCTCTTAGCCCCCACACCCCTCCCCCCAGGTGGCTGGTACAATTGTGTTATTCTTCTGAGGCCGTGCGAGCGGGTGTCTGCATGGTGCGACTGCGTCTGGAGGCGGTAAAACAGCAGAAAGCACATAAATAATGACTTAACGATCCCGCTCCGCCCTCCACTTTCATGATGACGAAGGAGTTTTCCAAGTCGGGACCGATCCACATGTGGCTCGCAGGTGTTGTAAGCGCCGTCCGCGTTAGTCCTACCAAGGTCCACTTGGTGCTCTTTTATTAACCCCTCGTCTGCTTTGACTGCACATATACAGTCGATGCGTTCTTCCTGTGCCAAAATTCATCTTTGTGGCATATGTGCCTTCTT
The DNA here is from genome assembly GCF_027744805.1 of Dunckerocampus dactyliophorus. Classification (NCBI taxonomy): domain Eukaryota; kingdom Metazoa; phylum Chordata; class Actinopteri; order Syngnathiformes; family Syngnathidae; genus Dunckerocampus; species Dunckerocampus dactyliophorus. The sequence goes on along the minus strand of NC_072839.1, from coordinate 3,542,295 downwards.
GGCCCGTATAGAGTCAGCACATTAATCATATCATCAAGTTTACTCACATTCAAAGAGCGCGCATTAATGATAAATGCCTTACAGGTGCAGTAAGTCAATGCACAGCTCTAAACATAGAAGATTGACGTTTGTTCCTTTGGTACGTTCTCACAGAACTGTGACTCTCTAGTACAGCAGTGCGTCTGTTAATGAGTGACAAATAACTAATGACTTGAGCGGACATTGACCCTTAGTGTGGGCATGCCGTGACTCGAAGATATCTTTACGACAAACGAGGCTCGAAGGTGCTCGTGCACATGATGATAGGTTACCGGGGGGGTTCATGTGTGTGTTTTTATGGTGCTTCCTTGTGGGTGTTTGGACTAAAAGGGAGGTTTTGTTTCAAGTGCACACCTGACCCCATAGTCTGACCCGGTGCTATCGAAGGAAGGGCAAAAAGGAGCATTACACTTCTCTTGGGATGAGAGAAGCATTGACAGAATGGTAAAGTGCGTGCAAGGGAGAGAGAGAGAGATGGGACTGATCTATGAAAGGTTTGCATGTATAAAAACACGTGCAGACTTGATGCACAGAGGTTTGCGTCTGGCAATCCATTTTGCATATTTGCCTTCATGAAATGCAGAGTATCAGAAGGCACAAACTACCGGGAGGAGAAGATGTAAATGCAATCATTTTGCAAATATGAAACCTGTTTGCGGTCGGCGTTTTTGCGCCGATTTTTAACACGTTTGGAAAGCAAGTGCAAACTGGCACAGTGTTACGTGACTGATGGAAAGAGTGAATCTTTTGTGTGGAGACGGAAGAAGAGGCATATTGTCTACCCAGTAATACCAGTTTTGAGCTACTGGGAGACCTGATTTGGAGACAGTCGCGAACTCCTTGCAAAGCCGCATTTACTCGTTTCTGAATCATTCCAGGGCGCCATCGCAGTGTGCCGGTGTAATAACACGTAATAATGTCTCTGTATAAATATGTATGCAATGTAATGTACTAGGGAATATCATGTAATAACGCCGAGTTGTCCATCTATTAGCGCAATAGTGTGTATTTCACCTGGCTATGAAGCTATCTACAGTAAGTAATAACCTAATAAATCGTAAATTTCATCGTCTTAGGTTGTAGGACAAAACATGTAGCATATATATTATGTCTTGTATGACTTAGTTGATCTTATTTTGTACACTTTATCGGGTAATACGAGTGTAACGGTGACTTTAGGGGTGTTATTTCATGTCCTGAGTGCTCTAATGTTAAAAAATGTATTCAGGAGATCGTAAACAGGTTTTCTGTTTCACTTCTAAATAAGAAATCCTACTTCATGGAAATTCACTTAGCACCATGATAAAGGGGGGATTACTGTAGATATCAGGGATGTCCTATAATATCGACCAAAATAAGATACCAGATTGGTTTTGTGGCCCACATTGATATCGGCACGCGAGTGAGACCTCCTCAAACGGCACCACTTGCCAGCTCAGTATGTCAGTCTGTATTTATTTCCAAGTGTTGCCTTCCAATTGCAAAGATGCCATTTGAGGGAGGAGCTGGTGCCAGTATGGGTATGGATTGATATCGGTGGGCAATACTGGTATTTTCTAATAGCTTTACTGTGCACTGAAAATGAATCAACACACAGCAATTATTATTGTCTCAATAACCGGCAGCACAAGTGTGTACCCAAATAATTGTGTCTTGCCTCCAGGTGGGAACGGCATGATCTGGGGCTGCATGAATGCTGGGGAGCTGCGGTTCACTGAGGGAAACGTGCACTGTGACATTCTGAGGCAGTAGCCTGCATCACCTTCATTGGGAAAGTGGCAGTTTTAGATGGATGCTGTAAGAACTACTGTGAGCCCGGTTCTACAACATTGCAGTATCTGCGTAAAAGAGCTTATGTCGGTTAGTTAGACGGTAAATTAGCCAGATTTCTTTGAAAGAGCTTTTCACCATTTGTAGAGAGGATGTGCAACAGACTTGAAACAGCCGGACAAACAAACAGTGCACGTCATTAGTTTCTAAAACACAGCTGCACGATAAAGAAGAAAGAGCGCTTAACTGCAAAGCATTCCCTTCTTGCACAGAAAGAATCTCCATCTGCCCCAAACTGATGGGGTGAAAGGAGGACGACCCGACCCAAAACGCCTTCGGGTGGGGGGGGGTGTGCACAAAATAGATCACGGTGCTATGAGGTCTCGCTTCGGAGCGCCAGAGGTCTGTTTTTAATGACAACAAGAGCTTTGCAGCGCAGCGCCAGGATGGGTCCAATGAACTAGATCCTCGGCGTAGGAGTTCCTCCCTCGCTGTGCGCATCAGAAACAACTTTGAAAGATCCCTGCAACAAAATCCATGATATTGTCTTGCTATCCTAATTTGACTTGGTGTCAGCTTAGCACACTGAGGTTAAATGGGCAATTAGCATCTCTGCTCGCATGCGGACAAGACGACTAAAGGAGGAAACGTCTATTCTTGTCACTTCCTCGCAGTTACTTTCTGTTTGGAAATGCGGCAGATGAGGAAGGGTCACATGTGGTCAGGCTAAGGTCAAAACAGCCTGAGAAAGTGATATTTGAGCCTTTGCTTGCAGCCTGGGGAGGCAATATTACACTTAATTAACAATTAACCATCATTTTTAAATGTTGAAGTGTTTTAGTGAGTTTCCTCATAAAGGTTTCGTTTTCCTGACACTATTTATGGGCCTGCAAGCAAAGCATCTTATTATTCCTCATTGTTATGATTATTATTATCATCATCATCATTATCGTCATTATTATCATTATTATCATCATAAATTGCGCAGCACACATATGACTGGGAAGGTCTTGATCGTAGGTAGTGTGCTGTTTGTAGTAGTTAACATTTTATGTAACCGAGGGGACATAATTGACGAACAAAGTTGAAAACGGGCCACTTGATTAGGAATCCGTCCTTCAGGCCATACATTGTGAATTTCTCTTGGACATGAATATACATCTGTCTATGCCGCGCATTAAACATGCGAGCAACCTGCAAGGATACAACGCTGGGCCAGAGGAAAGCAACAGGCAGGCCCATTCAAAATTTCTGCAGAAATTTCTCTCCTCACGATCAGCTGTGCTTATTTCAACTTGATATTACTCGATAGGTTTCACTGGGGTGACATTTATGTTTGGTAACATTTTGTGAAATCATCAAACGACGTCACTGACAACCAAAGTTGAAAACTGCAACACGCAGGCCCGTTCAAAATTTCAGCAAGTTCTGAAGTTACCATCTTCTGTCCTTATTTGCGCCTAATGACTCCCTCTTTATCCATCTCTGACAACGCCACGTGCTCCTGTGCTTACTGGATAGGTTGTGTTGGGGCCCCAAAAACAACAGTAAATTCAACCTCCACAAGAGCGTACACTACAGTGTTTTTACGAGGAACCACATCTGACTCCAGAGATGCTTTAAACAGGCATCCGTACCCGTCCGTACCCTGCCGGGTGGCAAAGAGCAGCAAGTCAGCACAACTCTGCAAGTGGATACAACCCTTCTCAGGTTTCATGAGAATCTGAGCGTTGGGATAGCCAAGGTTTAATATCAGTGGAGAATGGAGACGGTCGTCTGTTGTGCTTTGCTGGAAGTGACTGGCTGATCGGTCAGGGTTAAATGTACATTACATTTAATTTGACATCTATATTTTTATATATTTAATTATGACTATTGTCTATTTATCGAACAGCTGCTAAACTCATTTTGTTGCACTGTGCAGAAAGTGTATTTCAATATAAATCAAATGTAATAAATAATTACATAAATATTATAAAACAAAATACGTTTATTTATATTATATTAAATAAATCAATCAATAAATTATCTATTGTGTTCTACATTATGTTCCGATTGGACTATTTTACAGAACCACAAGGCGGTAAATGTGCTATACAGTTGAACTCTCACGGTTTTTCAAAATAAATTAATACGCCGAGCCATTTGTAAAAAAAAAAATAAATAAAACATATGTAAAAAAAAGTTACGTATCCGTGGCCTAAATTAAGCCTAAGCGTACAAATTGCTAAATGTGCAAAAATACAAACATAAAAGGCATTCAGAAGGCACATTCAAATACGTGATATGTACACTGGTCACTCATTACTGCTGTCAGTATTTTTACATATAATACGCAGCACAAGAAGTACACCGTCCGATCCTCACGTGTGAGTCTGTTATGTCTTATACGTCTTATTTTCTCTTATTATGTCTACTATATTGGATAATAGGGGTGTAAAAAAGTGACTATAGGGGTGTTATTTCATGTCTGGAGAGCTCTAATGTTGAAAACCACATTATATAATAATGTTAAGCAAATTTAGAAGGTCGTAAACAGGTCTTCTATGCTGTAACTACAAAAATATGCCACTTAAAAATATGGAATCCTACTTCGCGAGTCTGCAACCAATTAACCACGATGAACGAGGGATTACTGTAACTTCTTCTTTAAAAGGGTTGACTTTTTGGCTTCGGGTAAGAGGTTAGGAGGTTGGCTTTGGGTTGTAGAAATTGCTACTACTATTTTCTTATGAAAGCTTGATTTAGGACACAGCATAACATTGAGGTTTGTTATTCACAACCTCCACTTTTGTGGTTTCACAGCACAAACTGAGGTGCTATTGTGTCTCCAGCCGGGTCCACGGTGAGCTTGGTGGGTCAAAGGCGTGTTGAGAGCGTGGAACACAATACACTTAGTGTGAGTTGAGCAGCATGCTACCACTTCACACTATTTGTTATACATTTTGCCTTTGCCGCTGGGTTTTCAATTGGGAGTGTGACTTGCACAATGAAGTCAGTGTAAGAAGAAAAATCTGTACATTTAAAGCACTCAAAGAGCTTGAAGGCTTTTCCTGCTGCAAAGAAAAAAATAAAAATAAAAAAGCCCATCCAAAACAGAAAAGAGGAGATGAAATCCCGGCAGACACAGACCACCAAATCAATCACTTGCAAACTAAGTACTGACAACTCAAACTCTTCCATTCGTACCATGCTGGGCTTGGACGCCGTTCCCCCTCCCTCTCCTGGCCCCCGCTGGTGTACGCTCACGCTGAGCATTCGTGCTTTCACCCATTTGCTTGTCCCATCACGTCAATTCTGTTCAATTACTGCCATTTTGTTGATTTTCTGGATTATTTGCCGCCTTATTTCTGATTATTTCTATTGTGCGAGTTGGCGAGGAGCGATCGCAGTCATTAAAACGACCCGTGATTATTATGCACGCAAACGTTTTTGCAGGCGAGCGAGCGTTCTGTGGGTTGGACTTTTGGATTATCTTGAATCTGTGCTTTATTTCTATTTTGAATTGGATCTGTTGAGATTGCATTACCTTCTATGACTTGGCTATGCTGCTGTGGGTTTGACGTTTGGATTATTTTGAGGATGTGTTTTATTTCTGTTGAAATATGAATAAAAATGAATTATGTCTGTTAAGAATTTGCAAGGAGAGATTACACAACAACCAGGCTATGACTTGGCTATCTTGTACGCGTGTTGGTTTGTTTGATTTTGGATTATTTTGAGTGTGTTTTTAAGTCATTCTTTGACTTGGCTACGTTGCATGCGTGCATGTGCTGTGGGTTTGCCTTTTGGATGATTTGGAGTCTGTTTTATTTTGATTACGAATGGTGTCTGTTAAGAATTTGCAAGGAAGAATTGCATTGCTGTCATTCGATGACTTGGCGATGTTGCGGGCATGCATGAGCATGAGCATGCAAGCATGCTGTGGGCTTGACTTTTGGATTATTTGGAGTCAAAGGCCACAAAGGATGAAGACTTTTGTACTTTGGTGAGGTCATCGTGTGCGTCTGACTTCCTTCTGCTCCTTCATTTATCACCGAGTGCAACCTGCCGTCCCGTCCATGTGCATGTCCCCGCGCGGCATCAGGGACTGGCTAGACCGCCGCCCCTTGAGAGAATTCTATTCCTTTTAGAATGTTAAACAATTTTCTCCCGCGACTACCTGTCAGCTCCCACAGTCCCAGATATTATCCGCTGCATCTGGATGATTCCTCATCCTTATTTTCCGCGTCTTTTCCATTGGAGGAGGATGCGGCTGTAGCCTTTTGTCTGTTTATCTGCTCACCTCTGCCGCCGCTGTCGCATCTTCCTTTTCTCTGACTCTCCCCTAATCTCCCTCTGTATCTGGCTTCCATTTTTCCTGCATCGCAACCGGTGAGCCGCTTTATCTTTTCGATGTTATCGCAAACTTTGGTATAGGGGTGGGATAAAACGAATCCAGCACACTCTGCAATTTCCTTCCCTCATTCATCTGCTGAGGGAAGCAACGGCGTGCAACTTTGATGTCTCTTCCGAGGATATTGCTCTGATTAGCCTTTTTCCCAACGATTTCAAAGTCAAGATAAATGTTTTCATTTGCTGAAGATTACAGGATTTTTTTTGTTGTATTTACACCCACTCAATGATCAAATTAGAGCTTTCTGCGTTACGACAGAAAGTTCTAAACACATCACATCAATGCTTATCGTGTAATGATACGCTCCATAAAGATGAGACGCCGCGTCTCAGGGGGGACTGAAAAGCTCAATCCTGCGAAAGACAGACTAATGTGATGAAAGAAAAAGTGGTAAACACGAGGAAGCTCATGCGTTAATAGGCGCCGGCTGCTAATTGCAGTGACTATACTTAGCATCAGCATCACTGCCACACTCGCTCTGGAGGCAGGCCACTTGATACCTCAGTGCATGATGGCGGGGAAGCCTCTATAAAAGTCTAATATACGAGTCAAGCGCCGCTGTCGAATGATTCTGTCTTTTAGCTTTGTTGTCATTTGTCTTCCGGGGAAAAAAGGGCTTTGGCCTTCACTTGTGAATTCAACCTGGCAGGCTACACGCAATTAGTCAATAAACAAACGCTAACAAGTATTCACTCTCTTTACCCTTGACTCCTTGACATTCCTTGTATCCATATTTTCACAGTTAGACCCTCTGAATATGGTTTTTAACATCACTGGAGCCCTCTCGACGTGAAATAACACCCCTGTAGTCACCTTTACACTCCTATTACCCAGAAAATAAGACTCATAACGTCGGCGGTTCAAAGAAGAAGCCGCAGCAATAGTAGTGATTATTGTGCCTGTGGTGAGATCATTCAAACCTGCAATAAAAGCCTGTTGTTCTGGCGATCAGGTCTAGCGCTTGTATGTCTCACCGAACATTGCAGTAACATTACTGACTAGTGACCAGTGTAGAATACTACAAGTCATCACAGCGTCTTTTGAATGAGCCTTCTGAATGCCTGATATTCGTGTTTTACTTCATTTTGCCATTTTCATGCTTAAAAAATGCTAAATAGTCAAAACAATATGCACAACTTGCTTAAATATGCACATTTTTTTGAGTAATAGGCTGTATTCAACCACAAAACAGCATGACTGGCAAACCACGACGCAGTAAAATTTGAAGTACGAAACGGCGAGGGATTAATGTATTTTGATAAATGATTTCGATATTACAACCTTACGTACGACAGTGGCCTCAAATCTATTAGATGCCATGCCTCAAATAATGGCCTTTTTCCCAGCTCAGGAAAAAAAGTACAAGAGAAGAAAAGACATATTTTGAAAATTTTAAAAAACATCAGAAATTGAAGAAAGAGCTGTAATTGTACAAAAATAAAATCATATTACGAGACGAAAAAAATCATATTCTAATGACAAAAAAGTCACAATTTTAAACTATTACATAATATAATATTAAATATACTGTATTTTATATAAACATTTTTTTAACTAGATTGGGGAAAAGTTCTAATAAATAGCATGAATAGAATAAAGTCAAAATACTATGGGAATAAAGTCATAAGATTACGGGACTAATGATTAAGAAAAAAGTTGAAATATTTGGGGAAAAAAAGGCAAAAATGGGGGGGTGGGTTGACCAAAGAGCCAAGTTGATGCTAGTAGGCTTTTTCATTTCCATCACAAAGCTGAGCTGAGATGCAGTTGCAGAGATGAACTACATAACTTATCTACATGTGCTGCTTTACAAAATATGCAAGGGGCCCCTGCGTCCACTCATTTTTCACTATGTGGCCCCCACTGGACAAAGCTGAGACACCCCTGGTTTACATTTGGCAGGATATTACATGCAAGTAACACGCGTGGCCACAAGCCATAACATATCAAATGTAAAGTACGCTTTGCCTGCGCTTTACTTGCATCACTCATCCAGTGACGACACGATTACAGGCGATGCAGGGTACCTAATATTCTGGCCTGTCACTACATTGTATACATTTTTGATCACTTCCTCCTTAACCTTTCCGACATCTTCTGGGCTTCATCCTCCCTCGAAAAAGAGGCTTTAGGGATTATTTAACGGTGACCCAAAAAGAGCCTCCGTCGTCTTTACAGGCATCTCTTCAAAGACAAAATTCCTCCATTTGAGGGGAGAGAGTTTTGAGGTTGAGCTGTGAAGAGCGGGGACAGAGCTCAAACGATGTAACAGGTCAACACCGCTTAAGTGGCGCTAATTCCCTTTGACATGTGGACACGTTTTGGACAAACCACAGACATTTATTCTTGGAGAGACTCCACGGCGACAGCTAATAGCGCATCCTGCCTCACATCGGACTGCATACTCCAAGGACGTCCTGCACCTGCCCCTCAAAACTGAATATACAGTACATTTGTCAGGGCCCTGGACCTAAGTGTGTATGACGAAGAGTTCCAGCAATCTCTATGGCAACAGTTTGGCCTTTGGAGAACAAAAGTGCAATAAATGATGCCAACACTTTAATTTACTTTGTCACTAACGGACCGGTCGCCATAGCAACAGCCTAAACAGCAGTAGTAGGGGTCCAGCTATTTGCTTTCACCCTGACAACGTTTCTTCCCCTAAAGGAACAGATAAGATGTTGCCATTCTCTCCAATGAACACACGTCAACATGCGCCGCTAACAGCATAAAGTGTCTCAATAAGTGTTTCCCAGCGTGTGTTGTGGCAGCAGGGATGAGATAATAGCAAAGTGGTGTATAAATAGAGAGCGAGGGATGGCAAACCACTTCAACTTTTATGTCACTTCACTTGGGAAAGAGCAATTAGGAGAGGCGAGGGTGGACATAACGTCCTTACCAGGAGGGACAGTACAGTAATCCCTCGTTTATTGCGGTTAATTGGTTTCACAAAGTAGGATTCCTTATTGATGAATGGAATATTTTCATACGTAGAGCATAGAAAACCTGTTTAAAACCTTCTAAGTACGTTTTTTAACATTAGAGCCCTCTAGACATGAAATAACACCCCTATAGTCACCTTTACACACTCATTACCCAATACAGTAGACATATTAAAATAAAAGACGTAACATAATAGTTCCCTCCTGTTCTGTACAATACTTCCCGCATCGATGTAACATTACTGCCACCTACTGCCCAGTGCAGAATACTACATATCACAATGTCTAAATGCATTTTCTGAATACCATAATTGTATTTTTGTTTTAGCCATTGTTAGCCTTGAAAATGCTTAATTTCTGCAAAATATAGGTAAACATTTGCTCATTTTTCAGGCCATATTAAACGACAAAGCAGCGTGATCGTTCAATTAATATGTTCTCAAAAACCGCGATAGAGTGAAGTCGCGAAATTCAAAGTGCGAAGTATGTAACATCTGATATACCTGCAGGTGTTACGCTTGACAAGTCCAGCATTACTTTACACGCTACATGCCAGGCTAGTAGTTGCCCACGGCAATTTATAAATAACTTGCACACGTCCATCAGCTGCTTGTCCATTTTCAGTTTTCGGATGATTCGGTTTTGACTCTGTTTTCATCCAATATTGCATGTCCATTTGCCCTGTGCTGTATCGTGCCCATACGAAACACACTTACACGCTGCTGACTCCGTCTGCATTTGTTTTATTGCGTGCGGCCGCTAAACAACCCACCACGGGGCCAAGGAAAGTTTCCAGTGCCAGCAATTTGATGAAAAAGGTGTTGAATAAACATCTCGCCATGATGTACGGAAAGTTTGCATCAACAATAACTTCAATCTATTTCTCATTTATCATTAGTCTGCATTGGTCTCTGCCCGTAAACCGAGAATTATTCCACATGAAATTCATTTTTGGGTGTCTGGAATGGATTCAAATGATTTCCTATGGGAAAAATTGCGGGCCGCATGGTGGCCTAGTGGTTAGCATGTGTGGGTTTTCTCCGGGTACCCCGGCTTCTTCCCCACATTCCAAAAACATGCATGTTAGGTTCGTTGGCGACTCTAAATTGTCCATAGGTATGAATGTGAGTGTGAATGGTTGGTTGTCTATATGTGCCCTGTGATTGGCTGGCGACCAGTCCAGGGTGTACCCCGCCTCTCGCCCAAAGTCAGCTGGGATAGGCTCTAGCATGCCCGCATACCCACAAATGAGGATAAGCGGCATAGAGGATGGATGGATGGATGGATGGATGGATGGATGGATGGATGGATGGATGGATGGATGGGAGAAATTGCCTTGGTTTTGTACGTTTTGGTTTTCATCTGACCTTTTGGAAGGAATTAATAACAAAAACTGAGGTGAGCAGTTAAAAGATGGAGTGATCATAAAGCAGGAGCTTCGTGTGTGTGTGTGTGTGTGTGTGTGTGTGTGTGTGTGTGTGCACGCAGGTGAAGGAACAAACTGGCCCAAAGGCCCGCGGTGCTTAGGTTAGATAAATAAGCCACCAAAAGACCTTAAAAGAGCACCAAGGTGGGGGCCAGAGGGTAATGGCTGTTTAGTTTACACGTGCATGATAATGCCTCTCCACTTTCACTCCCTGTGGGACTCCCCCCCCCCGCCCGAGGGACGCCGCATCACAAAGGTCAGCGACAATGGGCTCGTCATTCATGTGGTTCCCATAGCGACCACACAGGCCACGGGGGTCATTGTCATCACGGCATTCTCCCGGCGGCGACTAATTGTTTGTGCGCCGGGACTCAAATATCAATCAAGCCGATTGTGCACGATGCAAAGGAATGTGACAATTACTTTGCTTGTTTTCTATTTCTTTCTCTTCTCCTCGCTTCTTCCAGAGAGGATTTTAGCATCTAATAAAAACCAGGATGCTGGAAGTCTGAAGTAATTCCACCATCTGGATGACGGTCACTTGTTTTTCCCCCCTCCCTATTTGGTGAGCATCCCAGCGCCTCTGAGGCTGGTAGATGAGTGCCGGCTGATTGTGTCTATCAGAACTGGCACGGCAACAACAAAGTGTCTCAGGGTCACATCAGCATTGAAAAAGTAGCACGCTATACTGTACATTGAAGCTATTTTTGCAGCTAAAAAGGAGTTTGCATTTAAATGAAGTGCATTAAACCCCAATTTGCAAGCAAAGCTGCATTTAAACTGATGAGAGGCATTAAATTCAATAACACGATGCTGCACAATATGATAAAAATGGAGTGATATTACTTGAACACATTTCAATGCTTCTTCTTTGAATGTCGATATGTTGTGTTTCTTCTTCTCCCTTATTTTCAGATATGAACAAGATAAGCTCAACTCGTGTTCAATGTGTCCATTATGCTGATGGGGGTTGCACTCTGCCAGCGCCCCCAAGCGGTCACAGGTGGAAACGCATCCTATAAAAACTTCCGAAAACTGATTTTAGACGTCAGACAGCGATTTAGTAATTAGAGCCCTGAATGAATGCAGGGTCTGTAATTAGCACGCATGATCACATCATAGGGGAGGAATTGCAGCTGGATTGCAAAAAAATAAGAATAAAATGTTTTTCCTACCAGGTGAGCCGCGCGTCTTGTCCGTGGAGAAGATTCAGTGAAGAACAACAAAGATGAATATTGAAATATCCTCAATTTGAGCCGCGTCCGGAGCTCCGTGTCTCAGCAGAACCTCCTCCGTCCGGACCCTCTCGCTTCTATTTGTGACCCACGCAGGAGAGAGCGCGCCGTGCAGCTTGAAACCGGACACTGCGCCACAGACAATGTGCCTCCCCCCTGAGGGGAGAAGGGAGGAGGTGTGGCGAGGGGGTGAAAAAAAAGAAGGAGAAGGGACGACAGAACTTTCCTTCACATAGATCGTTCACTTCGTGTGTGATGGGGAGTGGAGGGGGGGAACGTTACGTGTGCATTCGAGCGGCGTTTGTGTGGATGCGCAATGTGCGCGCCCTCCTCCTCTTGGCGCGTCCACACCAGCAGCAGGAGACGTGCCGGCGATGCACAGATGTCCTGCAGGTGGACTAGGGGGGCAGGTTAGCCCGCTGCAACCTCTGGAGCAACAAGTGGAGAGATGGATATCAGGGACTCCACTATAGTTTCTTTAGTCCTGAATAATTTTCATCAGCCAAATTGAATCCTGCCCGGACAGAAGAACAGCTACTAAATATTCAAGGCGGTGTTGCTTTTGCCCCTCGAGAACAGAACTTCTCAAACTTTTTTCAGGGTTAGGGCCCAAGACCCACACTGTAACACCCAACCCTAGGGTTAACCCGAACCCCCCCAACCCTAACCAAGAAAAGATGCAAAACAGGACCAGAGCATCACTATTTGATCTATTATTGTCCACAACACTGCTCATCTGTCGTTTTCTTGTTTGAAATATTTGGAAAGAAGAATTATAATTGAAATTAAATAACTTAACGAGGCTTTGTGCAAATAAAACGATCAACTTAAAATGAAACAATATCTGTGGACAGTAATCGCTCAGCACCGCGCTTTGGATTTTGCAGCTTCACTTTCACAATTGAAAAAATATAGTAGTCGATCAGTCATGCTGCTTTGTGATTGGATGCAGCCCATGAGCAAATGTTACGTATTTTTTCATCTATAGTGAGCATATAAGCATAAAAGTGGCTAAATGAAGTACAATTCACAATAAGGCATTCAGAAGACGCATTCAAAGATGGTGTGATGGTGTGTAGTATTCTAAACTGGCCACTAGGTGTCAGTCATGTTACTGTAATGTTGGGTGAGACACGCATGTGACTGTTGAGGCTGTGACCCACACCAGGCTAAAACTCAACTCCAAGGCTGTGTGTCAAAAATAGGCATTTTTAATCGGCAAGCAATCAGCCGCCATGCGTGGGCGCTCTTGGAACTCCTGCAAAGCAAAACTCAACTTAACATTAAACTTAAAAAAATAAATAAATCTTGTACCAATTTCTGTACAGACATGGCAACAAGAAAACGCGAGAACAGCGGTGTCCAAAGTGTGGCTCAGGGGCCATTTTTGGCCTGCAGTGTGTTTTTATTGGCCCTCAGCATATTGTAAAATGCAAATGAATTCATCATTGTTAGATAATACAGTAATCCCTTGTTTACCACAGTTAATGGTAACAGATAAGTGAATGTATTGTTTATAAATTGAATATTTTTGTAATTAGACCATAGAAAACCTGTTTACGACCTTCTAAATACGTTTTTTCTAAATTACCAGAGCCCTCTAGACATGAAATAACACGCCTATAGTCACATACACTCCTATTACCCCATTTAGTAGACATAATAAGAGAAAATAAGCATAATATAGACTCACACATGTCAGCAATGGGAGAGTTCCTTGTTCTTTTTTTTTTTTGCTTTCTGCTCTGTATGGTACTTCATCCAGTGGCTAATGTCTCATCAATGGAACATGACTGACACCTAGTGGCCAGTGCAGAACACTACATGTCATCACGACGTCTTTCAATGCATCTTCTGAATGCCTCACATTTGAATTGTAGTTTACGAAGCCATTTTTTGCTTGAAAATGCTTAATTTAGGGAAAAAAGATGTACAATTTGCTTAAATATGCACATTTTTTGACAAATAATCATCCGTAATAACCACAAAACGGCGATGATTTATCAATTAATATATTTTAGACAAACTATAACCTACATTGGATTGCTTTTAGCATCTTTTATGGAAAAAATGTATCAAAGTGGGCCACCCACATTATTCATTTTCTCAATATGTGACCCTCATCACGCCTGCTCTAGAATGACACTCAACAGAGCGCAGACGTCCACCAAGGCCAAACAATGCTGATTTGTACCAAAGAATTAGTATCGACATCCACCTCCTGCCTGACTTTTGCCGTTAAGATAGACTAGCTGCTTATTTTTGCAACTTAACAAACAAATTAAAAAAAAAACAAGCCTGTTGGTGCGGATAATGAGCTTCCAGACGGGAGGCTCGCTAAACCTTGAACCTTTGTTTTTCCACACTGCAGCTTCATAACCAAAACAAAATTGCATCCACTTGAAGTAAAAAAATGAGTGACAGCAGTGTGTCTCCGTCACTCTGTGCACCTTAATCCTCACATCCGCAGTTCAATTACCTGTGCATCCCCCGTGTGAATGGACCACCAGCAGGCTCCCCACAACACCAGTAGTCGTATAAAGACAGCTTCAGGGCTGCCACACAAAGAGTGAGCGCGTGCTTAGCAGCAGCACGTTCGTGCGCCTCTTTGTCGAAGTCAGTGACTGTTTGAATGCTTCCTAATACCCATGTACATATTCAAAACAGGCCATTTTCATAAAGATGTCCCACATTGGAGGCGACGCGAGTGGCCTCCCCCGCAGCTCACACTGGCTCACCTGCCTGCTGCGGAAGACGCAAAAAACAGTAAACAAACACTCGAAAATCCGCACATGAATGCCGATATCTTAAAGTGCTGCGGCTTTACATGCATTTGTGTTGGAAATGTTGGGCCGCCAACTGGGGGCCTCCAGCGGCGCAAGTATAGCGAGTGCAGTAAGCCCTCGCCACTCTCAGCTTCCAATCACGGCTTCACAGTTTTTCAAATCATGCTCTCTCGTGGTTAAATATGGCCTATTATTATTATTATTATTATTATTAAATATGCAAATTGATGTATTAGTGGCCTAAATTAAGCATTTTCAAGCATAAAAATGGCTACATAAACTAAAATACAAACATAAGGCATTCAGAAGATGCATTCAAAGACGTTGTGATGATATGTAGTATTGTACACTGGTCACGAGGTGTCAGTAATGTTACATTGATGAGATAATAGCCACCGCAGGAAGTACTGTACAGAACAGGAAGTAAAAAATGAACGACAGTGCCAACATGTGTGAGTCAATACAGTATTCTGTCTTATTTGTGTCTTCATTTCTCTTATTTCTGTCTACTGTATTGGGTAATAGGAGTGTAAAGGTGACTATAGGGTTGTTATTTCTAAAAATGTTTTTAAAAAAACATATTTAGAAGGTCGTTCATAGGTTTTCTTTGCTCATTCATGAATCTTCTATGCCGCTTGTCCTCACTAGGGTCGAGGCGGTATGCTGGAGCCTACTCCAGCTGACTTTGGGCGAGAGGCAGGGTGCACCCGGGACTGGTCGCCAGGCAGTCGCAGGTCACATGCTGTATAAATAAACATATTATCATTTATCATTTAGAGTTTCCAGTTAACCTAACGTTCATATTTTTGGAATGTGGGAGGAAACCGGTACCGGTACCCGGAGTACTAGAATGTAATGACAGACCCCCTGAAACAGCGGTACGTACGTTTACAGCTTTTTTAAGATAGCCTCGGTTACAACCAGACGTACAATTTTTTATTTTTTTGTCATAGTTGTGGTGACCATGAAGGAGTCATATCTCGACACGCATGGAGGACGTACAAAGTATCTGAACGTGCGTTGGCCGCACTGTTTACGTATGTGGGCTGCACGTGTGGCGCACGACACACGTAGGAGTCCGCAAGTGCGACGTACAAACAAAAGTGACATTTTTCCCAAACCTGACACCAGCAAAACGTACGAAAGACACACGTTGGCCGTACGAAGCACGGAGACGTACGAAGTGTGCCCGTAGAGTTTGTTTGACATGACAAAGAACGCCTGCGGCTGGTCTTTTCTTGCATTTTATGCACGTAGACTGGCCGTGAACGTCCTTCCTTGTTTACTCAAGCCGACCTCCTCGACATAAGCAAAAACACAACAAACACCACAGCGAAACACTAAGCCGCTCCTCTGTGTCACACTGGCTCATGCTGCTCTGTAAACAAACCCCCACTCTGCTTTGTATCAAAGTAATGAGCCGTACACCACGAGAAAGCACGACTCTCTAACTTCAGCAACCATTGTAATCATTTTGACGTACAACTTTGACGCTACAAGTTGAAAAACATGATTTGGATGTGAGATGTATGGATTTAAAACTCAAACAGTAATGTCCAATTCACTCACAGCCGCTTTGACCTCCACAGCGTTTTTTTTTTCCGTTCAGGAATTTCTCTCGCTCTCTCACGCACTTCCTCTGCATCCTTGGCTTCCCGGCACAATGTACATGTTAGTCGCGCACGGCCAAAAATGCAACCCGCTGAGCTCCAGATAGGTTTCAGTGCTGCATGAGGTGCATCGGGCGAGCATCCTCCCAAAACAAAACAAAATCAAATAAAACACAATGCAGGGCCTCTCTAGACACTCACATAAGGCACAGTGATGGATGATTGTTGCTCCCGGAAGGAGGCCTGAGACAAAATAAATCAAACTTATAAGTGTGTGTGTGTGTGTGTGTGTGTGTGTGTGTGTGTTGCTCAGTATTCTGTTTTGATGTCAAGCAAACCAACTCAAGTTGCCAGGCAACCAGAGAGAATCTGGAGGAAGAAGAGGGAGCCGCCTATATTTCACCTGGTCCTATGAAAGCTCAGCTGGACACAGTTGCGTGTGTGTGTGTGTGTGTGTGTGTGTGTGTGTGTGTTTCATCTCAGCTTGGCAGAGCGAGGCATGTTTTTATGGTGGTCCGCTCAGCACTGTGACCAATGGTGCTGAAAGCCAACTTCTATCTTAAGAAGACACACTATAAGTCACACTTGTTTCACAGTTTGGCTGGTCCTGTGACTTCTATATGAAAATATACAGAACGTACAGTATAGAACTTATCATGTTTTTAAATGCTAATTCATACTGACTGACATGAACCAGGGAGTGAACATTACAGTAGTGTCGACAGCCGCAAGAGGGCGCTCTTGGCTCAATGGATTGAGTGATGTGGAATGAGATTGGGAGTTCGGTGAACTTGCTTGTTGTTAAATTAGGTTATTTAGCCGCCCTGGTATGTCCTTGATGCTACAGTGTCGCTGAATAACTTGCCTTTCCAGATTAAATGTCTGCTCTCGGTCTTAAGGTTTGTGAAATAAATAAGACATTCAGTCGCACGGTGGCCTCGTGGTTAGCATGTTGGCCACACAGTCAGGACATCGAATCTCCGTTGGGCATCTCTGTGTGGAATTTGCATGTTCTCCCCGTGCGTGCGTGGGTGGGTGGGTTTCCTCCGGGAAGTCCGGTTTCCTCCCACATTCCAAAAACATGCATGTTAGGTTCCTGGCGACTCTAAATTGTCAAAAGTATCAACGCGTGCGTGAATGGTTGTCTGCCTATATGTGCCCTGGCAACCAGTCCAGGGTGTACCCCACCTCTCGCCCAAAATAAGCTGGGATAGGCTCCAGCATACCCCCGCACCCCAAATGAGGATAAGCGACATAGCAAACGGATGGAAATAAGACATTTTTAGTCACTTTTATTGCATATGTTGATCCGAAATCAGAGAACAACATCAACGTCAAGCTAGCAGGCGGTTTTGGAAGGGGGAGGAGCGATACTTGGCAAAAATTGTTACGGGCGTCTCAGTTACTCGTGCTTTTTTGCCATTCGCTGGTGGTCCCCTGGCGTAACCCCCCAAAAAAGCAGGTGTCTACTGTATTAACTGAAAAACTAACATTTCTTTGCCTCCCTGCTGGCCTCAGCAAAGGCCTGCCGTTGAAAAATATTGATGATCATATGAGTGAAGACACCAAGAGTACCCTGAGCTTCGTCGACGGCAGCTGAAGCCTTTCAAACAAGCCGTTCATCACGCCACTTTTCAGCAGGTTTGCGCCTTCGGTGGC
This sequence comes from Dunckerocampus dactyliophorus, assembly GCF_027744805.1. Classification (NCBI taxonomy): domain Eukaryota; kingdom Metazoa; phylum Chordata; class Actinopteri; order Syngnathiformes; family Syngnathidae; genus Dunckerocampus; species Dunckerocampus dactyliophorus. Next base: position 3,524,432 of record NC_072839.1, on the reverse strand, counting down.
AACACAGCCACCGGAGACGCACTTCTGCTGACAGATAACCGGCAGTATGAACTCACTCGCACACTTGCATTGACCTGCAGGGAGCGCTGAAGGTGATAACGGCGAGGGCAGAAGTAGGAGGGGCGTGTCGGGAGAATGGGGACGAATGAAGCGAGCGAAAACACGGAGAACGACAGAGCCCGTCCAGCTGTGAAACACCGCAGCCATCCTTCATCCTCAGCTTCTTAGCTACACGTTCAATGAGCCATCCCAGCGAGGCAACCGCGTCATTCCTCAGCGTCGCCGTGCGCTCCCCCACATCCCCACCACCCGTAGCACCAACCGGGGCCTTGACGAGTCCACTAAGTCTACTTTCCCTGCCACGCTCTGCTGGAGAAGGATTGGACAATGATGCCATAACTGTCATGGACCGGGACGAAGAATGGCTGCCACCAGCGAGGAGGAAGTGTTGGAGTCAGCATCAAATTATTAAGAGGCTAATTTATCATCACAATACAAAAGGAACCTAATGTAGGCATCAGAAAGTAATAAAGTCATCTTAGTGGACTGAGGATTGAACCAGCAACCTTCAGGTTGGGAGACATCATCCAGATCTTCACCAAACTAATCAATCCTGCCAAATCTTGCTAAATGACATTAAAACAAGATTTTTGCACAAAATACGTTTCAAGTTTGTGCGTTCTCTCTCACGTGCACCATATAATACACACTGTAGGCCTACCATCATAGAACTTAATGACAATAAAGCCGTAAAATGACAAGAAAAAACCTGTAAATGCATGAGAATAACATCGCGATATTCCCAGGATGAACTCCACGCTTGCCAGAATAACGTCGTAATATTAATATTAATAAAAAACAGTCATGCTGTGCTGACCATAAAAGGTGTACTTTTACAAGAATCAAATGTTTTTTTTCCCCCACAAGAATCCAATCACGTTCAAGTAATAATTTAATGAAGATAATATTTATAATACTTTGTAATATTAATTGATTTAGTTAATTTCATATAAATTCATCACATTCGGTGAATGAAAGTTGACATTTTACTTGGAAAAGGTTCTCATGGAAAAAAGTGTAATGTTAAGGAAATTATTATTAACACACAATAAAGTTGTATTTGAGCAAAAACGAGTTTTACACTAACATAATACGTACTTTTACAAGCGAAAAAAACAAATTTCACTAGAATAAACTAGAAATCATTTCTTTATCGCGGTTAATTGCTTGCAGATCCGACCGTGATGTAAGATTCCTTATTTAGAAATCAAATATTTTGCTAGTTAGAGCATAGAAAACCTGTTTACGACCTTCTAAATATGTTTTTTAACATTATTAGAGCCTTCTAGACATGGAATAACACCCCTATAGTGACCTTTACATTCCTATTAGCCAATGTAGTAGACATAATAAGACAAAATAAGACTGATGCTCGTGTGTGTTGCTGTAAATGTGTTCCAGTGTTTGGTGGGGGGGGCAGGAAGTGATGTTGGGGATTATAGTGCCTGTTGTGAGATCATTCAAACCTGCAAGAAACGTCTGGTGCTTGTGTGTCTCAGCGAAAACGACAGTAACATTACTGACACCTAGTGACCAGCGTAGAATACTACATATCATCAAATGCGTCTTTGAATGCGTCTGCTGAATGCCTGGTATTTGTATTTCATTTCATTTCGACATTTTTATGCTTTCAAATCCTCCATTTAGGCAGCTTTGCTCAAAAATGGACTAAAAACAGGCTGCATTCAACCATGACCAGCATATTGTTTTTTTAATTAATATATCTTTGAAAAACCGCGCTCAGTGAAGCCTCAAAATTAGGGACTGCTGTGTTACGACTTTTAACTGCAATTTGAGAGAATAATGGCGTAAAAGGGAGCCTCAAGTACATCATCAGCGACTTATCTTCGAGGTTGAGACAACAACACAGCGCCACGCGGCGCCGCGGATGCGTGATAAAGCGTTGAAGGGAGTGAAGCCTTGAAAAGCAGTGAATGAATGGCGCGAGTGAGATCATCAAATGCAGCGGCGCCGTCCCGGGTTGTCACCTTTCTCGTTTTCTCACGAGCAGTATGTGTCTTTGTCCTCCCTTCTGGCGCCGGGATGTACACCTTCAAAAGAAGAGCGCCTCCGTCATCCCATCGCCACCGGTGACTGGGCAAAGCTAAGTGGGTGAGTTGGAAAGAGGGAGTCGAGACATGAGCACCGTGAAATTCCATCATGGGAATTGAATGTTGGGAGCCAAGAGGTCTCGGCGCCGTCGGCGGTTGGGGGATTTAATTAACGTCAAAATGAGGAAGCTGCGCCGATTACGTATGCGGACGCTCGCCACCAGGGGTCTGTCTGGAGATTCTCAGTCTGGAATTTTAGAGATAGAGAAGGAGTATGCAAAATGCAGCCGTGGCTAAATGATTAGAGAAATAAAGGCACCCATGCAAGCACTCCTGGGAAGCCACAGTGGGGGGCAAGTGGATTGTAATCCTGTCAGCAACACTCAATTAAAACATGTACTTCATATATTAGCTATTACAGTTCGATAGGGACATGAAAACCATCTTTTTAATCTCCATTTTTCCTGATTGAAGGAAAGAAAGTAGAATATAGTGTGCGACCTGAAACCTTTGTTCTCTTTCGTACCATCTTGAGTTTCAGGGTGACCTCACCAGCCCCCACACCTTGCCATAATGTATGCTCTAATTGCATACCTGGCGCTCATGTCCAGGCCATGTGACGCTAAGTGAGGACACATGCTGTAAATATGAGCGTGCACGTTTACGCGCGGGCGTTTTGTACAAAACAACAAGCCAGCTGCAGAAATGCAAGTCTATATTTAGAATGTATGCAATAAAGTTGTAACAACGACAACGACAACAAATTAGCAGAACAAATCAAATGATGTAATGTTACAAAAATAGGCTTCTAATATTGCATGAAAAAAGGTGCAATTTTTATTTTGATAAGAAGTGTGTAGTAATAGTTTTTTTTTTAATAAATACATTTTAAGTTTTTTTTTGTAATGTTATAATAATAGACTTTACATTATTGTATTGTATTTCTCATAAAAAAATTTAGTAGTAATATTAATTTAAAAAAATGCAAAAAATAAAAATTTAAATATATTTTTACAAGTTTTAATTTTTCATAATGTTATGACTATTGACTTTTTTATTTTTAAATTTAAAAAATGTTGTAATAATTTAAAAAAAAAACAATTAATAAAAAAATAGGTTGTAATATTTGAACAAAAGTTATGTTATAATAGATATTACATTTTTTAAATATTTACCAAAAAATTATTTTTTTATTTTTATTAAAATGAAGTAATATGACAAATAAAAGGTTGTATTTTTAAGAGAATATAGACTAATTATTCTGAGAAAAAGAGGACAAATATTTAATGTGATACAATTAAATAATATACAATTTACATAATAATATAACATACAATTTAATAAGAACGTGAATAAAAAAGTTGCATTATTAGGAGAATATGGTTGTATTTTTATTTTTAAAAAGGTGGACATGAAAAAATTAAAATGAAGTCATAAACTTCATAATTTTACAAAGAAGGTTGTATTTAAGTGAAAACAGTCTAATTAATCTGAGTACAAGAGAATAAAGCTGCAATGCTTCGCAAATAAAGTTGAAATATTGCAAAAAAGGTGGAATGTTAAGAGAATAAAGTCTTCTTTTTACAAAAAAAATTTGAAATGAAAATAAACTTAAGAGTATTACAAAAAAAATACAATTTCACAAGAATGAAGTAATATTAGTAATATTATAAAAACATGTTATGGGAATTTTGTTGAATTATGAAAGAAAACTTACGACTAAATATTGTTTACATGAAAACGTTGAGTAGAATAGAAGTTTTAGGAGAATAAAGCTGCTTCTGTTTAGTTACCATTGTGTTTATGCTTTTTATCTTTTCAGTATCACCGACAAAAACCCTTTTGTAGTTTGGAAAAAAAACGATGAAAAATTATGAATAACATAAAAAAATGAGATTACTTTCATCAACTAAAAAAAAAATAAAAAATAGAATAACCCCTACAAGAGAAAAGATCAATCCCAACTTGCCTGAAAGGATAATTACCCCACTCACTAGCCGGTGTTATCAGTTCTTATTATTCTCAGTAATGAAGCTGCAATATGGCAGCGGAACTCATTAGAAAGACTTGGAAATACGCGCATCCATCATGTGCACGCTTCTTCCAGCTGCCAAAGACTGTGACAGGGTTGCCATTTTTCACAGGATGACAAGAACGCGGGGCACTTGGGTGACTGTTTTTGCAAGACAACGTACACGTTCATTCATTTCAATTAGCGCTGCTCCTCAGCATGGAGGCTGCAAGATGGCGCGTCTATTTTTGTCTCCATCCGAGTCGACGTGCTGCGTGTCTGTTCACAGTGCGCCACTTTGCAAAAACTCTTTTGCGCTGGCTTTGAACATGACCTCCTGAAGTCACATTCCCACTTTTCCAATCTGTGGGGGCCTGTCGTTGGACAAGATGAAAGCAAATATCCCGAGGCTTCCATCAGGCCTGGGCTGGACGTATAAATGGAGACGACTCGTGTGAAGTAAAGAGCCTCTGAAAGCAAAAAGTGTAACAACAGACTCCTGAGTGACTGGTCATGGAAGAAAGTATCATTTATGTTGGATACAAATGTGCAAAAAGGCTAGTTTGTGCTTTGAACAGATTTGCGGTTCAAATTTCGCACCTTCACTCTGTGACGGTGCTTCAAAAATACATGAATAATAAATCGTGCTGTTTCACGGTTAATACGGCCTGTTGGTGGTCCAAACATGCATACTGAAGCAAATTTGATGTCGGTTTTGCCCGAGTTAAGCATTTTCAAGCATAAAAATGGCAAAACGCATTCAGACGTTGTGATGATATGTAGTATTCTCCACTGGTCACTAGGTGTCAGTAATGTTACTGTGAGACACACAAGCACCAGACTTTGATTGCATGTTTGAATGATCTCACAACAGGCACAATAATCCCTGACACGGGCTACTGTTGCGACCGTAACCCACCCCAAGCTACAACTCAACTCTGAAGCCCCGACGTCTCTCCCCGTCCGCCCACCACCCCGAGAGAACATAATAATAGCAACACACATGAGCACGAGTCTTATTTATGTCTTATTATGTCTACTATATAGGGTAATAGGAGTGTAAAGGTGACTATAGGTGCGTTATTTCATGACTAGAGGGCTCTAATCATGTTAAAAACTGTATTTAGAAGGTCGTTAACACGTTTTCTATGTCCTAACTATGAAAATATTCAATTTATAAATCCTACTTTGCGCAAATTCACGTATCACGGTCGGGTCTGGAACCGATGAACCGCAATAAATGAGCAGTGGAATCGGTTATCATGACAATTACCGTTATAAAAAAAGGGTCTTCTGATATTCGGGGTGTAGGGATTTATAGATGCAAACTGACTGGTGGTGCCAAGTGACAAATGAGCTTTTCTTCCAGTCACTCACACACGTCAGAGCCCTGAAGAGCGACGGCAGAGATCCATGGGAGTTGTGCGGACAGGTGGGACCACCTGCATGGCATCTTTGTCTCTCGCACTTCCTCAGGTCCCATTAGGCCGGAAGCATGGTCGTCCGCCAGGAGCCACCAGGATCCTTCCCTCCCCTGAGCCGAAGCCAAAGGGTCCCTTGTTCTGCTTCTTCTGCAAAGGGCCTTTTTCAACCACGTGGAGGTTCCAGTGCAGCCTCTACAGCCGACTGCTCTGGGTCGATATAAGACCTCCGACTGGATTCCACTGAGAGCGCTGCATATTTCTCCCACCAGTTCCACCATGATGACGGACTTTGCAGCAGCGGACCACAGCGCAATGAAGTTGTGTGAAACTTCAGCTGCTGATTTAGGTCGAGTCTCAGGGCCCATTTGCTTAATGAGCAGCTTAGGGCCACGCCCCCTTGCCTGGCAAACTGAATGTGTTTAGGTGGATTGCTGTGGCGTCTGCACTGATCAGTGTGCTGTGGTGAAGACGGAGCTGAGCCAAAAGGCAAAGCTCTCAATTTACCAATCTATCGATCTACGTTCCTACCCTCACCTACGGTCTTTGGGTCGTGGCCGAAAGGACAAGGTGGCTCGGGCATCTGGTCAGGATGTCTCTCCGGGGAGGTGTTCAGGGCACGTCCGACCGGTAGGAAGCTTCGGAGAAGACCCAGGACACGTTGGAGAGACTATGTCTTTGATGACCTGTGTTAGCTTTTGCAGCACTCGGTCCATGTCGGCCCTGGGTTAGTGCCGTCTTTCAGCCGGTGACTGCACAGGTGGCCGAACCATCGGTGTAGATTTTGAGGAGATCATAGCTCAACCTCGCCTGGGGCAATTTCCACAAAACGGTCCATGTGATGATCCTGTCGATGACGGCCTCCCAATTTGTCCATCTACCCTGCCGGGATTGTCTGACGGCTTTGATTTTGCAACCCTCATCCTCCTCCCTCCTGACTTTCGAGATCACTATCATTTTCTGCTCTTTTATTGAGGCTTTAGTCCACGTCTTCCTTCCAAAGCCTTCCCTTTTGTGCTGCACCAGCCCATGAGCTCCTGGCGTGGGGGAAGGTTTATAACGGCGATCAATGAAGCAGAGTCATCAAACAACTGTCGAGCAGCTAAGAAATATCTCTTTTTGTTGGAGGCCACCACTTGTCCAAATACGGGTCTTGAAAAAGCAGGGTCGTCTTATATTCGACATCAGTACAGTTTTACACACACAGTCGGTCAGTCGGACACTTTGATTGGTTCAGCGTGTTTAATATCCAAGACGCCCAGGTTTTATTCATTTGGATTAAGAGAGATTTGAGGGATTCTCAAAAGCGTGACTGCGGTAAAAGTGAGCGGCTCTCCGCCGTCCATCTGGCATCCATGAAAGAGAAGAGTTGCATGAATCATTTTGATAAATGTTGACAGGATGAGTGAAGTATTTGACCTTCAGCAACAGACTTGGGATGTTTGGGATCCAGGAACTGAGGCTGACCTTATTATACTCCAATATACTCTGACTGTGCTACAGGGGGGGCTTTAGCTTCCAATGGAATGGGATCGCTCAAATTACACCTGCCTTCCCTTCAAACGAGACTTGGATAAATCCGTTGACTGGACGCACGCTTGGACTGCGAACGCCTGCGTCGCTGCTGCTGCCACGATGATCACTTACGCCAACCATTTCCGTTGTTAGCATTAGCATCCACGCTAACTTAATGTTCTATTCACGTTTGAGAAATCTTTCCCAAATGATTGATTGTACTTTTTGAGAACAGCTGTAGTGGGAGCCCAAGAACAGTTATTATTAATGCTATGAATTATGAATAACAACGATCATCATGACTATACAGTATATTTTTACTTTAATTGTGCACAGGTGTGAATGTTTGTGCGAATTGTATTTTATTTTTTACTGCATGGACTTAATCATGGATCAGCTTTAGCATTTAATTTGCGGTATTGATTATAATGCATTATTCATTATCTTTTTATTTGACATAATCATTAAATATATTATTATTTTATTGGTAGTTGTTTTATTATTTAGTAATAGGTTCAAATAAAAATATAGTTAAATTAAAAAAATATTTAAAAATATCAAAATAATGAATAATAATCCAGACCTCCAATTAAATACTATGCCTGGCACTGTGCAGTATATGATGAAGTCTTTTATCAAATAAACTAAAATTTACGAACACATTATTACTATTAATAATAATAATAAAATCAATAATAATATATATAATTATTATACTACTATTAATAATAATAAGAATAATAATGTGTGTGATTTATTACTTTTTATTTCAGTAAGCATTTCTGTAAAAAATACAATAAAAATTCACTATTATTAATAATAATTATTATTATTATTACTATATTATTATTATTGCATTATTATTAACATGTGAGTGAAATGTACTGAATTTGATTATTTATTTACTTTGTGTATTTATTTTATTCATTATTTATTTTATTGCATTAAATAAAATCCATTAAGTTATTATTATTGTTCTATTGTGTGAGTGATTTTCTGCACCAGCCTAAATGACATATCAGCTATAGCAGCATTTCATTTAGCGGATTTATTAGCATTTTACCTCACAACAACAACAACTTATTTGACTCGTGCCTGATCTCTTTTTCGCGGTTTTAGAGCAACACAAATGCTCTTGGCGTTCATTGCAAAGCAAAGGTTTCACTCTGTGACGTTTCAGTGAGCGACTGCTTCGAATGCAAGACCATCTTTTCTGCCCAATACGCGTCATCATACATGAAGCAGGCAGCGGCAATTAGAAACACGGCTTCTGCTCGACATTCAAAGAATGAAATACCCCCCCCACACACACACAAAAAGCCATTAATAATTCACATGTGGAGGAGAAGTGATGAAAGGTTTCTCAGAATTCACAGGCTGACCATGTCCACGCTTACTTTTCACCTCAATTAGGTACACCCGCACAATAGAACACGTGAGAAAGTCCGCTTTCAGAAAAGGCTTCTTGCATTTCTTTCCTTTTCGCAGGTGAATCCAAGGTTGTGAGTCCCTAACTACGACTTTACTTTGGCTTGATGGGTCCCATCAACGCCTTAATTGATTTCTTAATTGCCCGGAATCCCTCCCCCACCCCTAGTGACCCACTGGCATGGCCAATTGAGGGATTTGTATCAACCCCGTTCGCTGCGCGTGCCTGCCGCTCCTTTACAGAGCGTGAAGCATGAGATTGGATTTACAGTGTAATGAAATAAAGCACATTGTTTCCAAGCTGGTAGAGGAGGAGGAGGGGGGCGAGGGGGAGGGCAGATAAAGCTGAGACTCACCCAACTGGAAAGTTGATCAGACAGGAAGGAAGTCGCGTTTGGGCTTGTTATTGGCCTCCTTGGTCCTTCCTTAAAACCAAGTGACAGCCATAGTGTTTTTTTTTTAAAGAAACGTGCCAGGCATTTTATTTTGGATGGAAACAGAAATGAAGAACATCATCTTGTCTTCAGTGCCGCCCCAAAAGGCTTTCATTGTCGTTTCTTGTCTTCTTGCTGACGCTTACCTCAGCAGTACAAAACCACTGTTTTATGTTTTTGTCAGGGGTGTCTAAAGTGTGGCGCGGGGGCCATTCGCCGCCCACGCCTGCTTTTCTATTGGCCCGTAGCACATTCGAAAAATACAATTTAAGGAGAAAATGACAAAAACAGGCAAAATCAGCGCTCATTTTACCAGAATAAGTAAAAATATTACGAAAAAAAGTAGTACTGGTAATTTGACGAGAATAACGTCGTAATACCATTTTAGTTTTTCCTTAAGTCGTAATATTATGAGAAACAAACAAAATGTTAGAGAATACGAGAATAAAGCCAAAATATCATGGGAATAAAATTATCATAACGGAGAAGAAAATTGATCAGAAAAAATAATTGGAAAATGTAAAAAATGGCAAATGAAAAAGAAAATAACGTTAAAATATGATGACAAAAAAGATGTATTCTAACGAGAAAAAGTCACAATTTTACAAGAATAAAAAAAAAACCTTAGTTTATTGTCGAAATATTGATATTTTTTAATTGTTTGAAAATATATTTTTTATGATTTCTTTTATTTTTTTAAATATTTACATTTATGAATAATATAAACATACAACTCGCAGTGGAGTGTGTTTCTGTGTGTGTGTGTGTGTGTTTCTGACTTCCAGCTTCCCAGCATGCCTTGCGGCACTTGTTTTGTAAAAAGCTGCTGAAGTTATGTGTTACATAGTTGTTGTTTATTATTTTTATTCCCCGTAGTAGTAGCAGTCACCCCAGGTGTGTTTACGTACCTGCTACATGTTGTGCTGCCATTTTTGCCTTTGCACGCTTACTTTACGCAACGTCTTAATATCCGTCTGCTGAGAATGTAAGTGAAATATTTCCCATTTTGTTGTCTCCTCTTTTCGACACACTGGATGTTAACTCATTTAATACCAAAGACGTATTTATACGTTCCTTTAAACCTGAACGCTGGCTCCCAAAGACTTTGACGAGAGGCAAAAAGCGGTGATGACGCGAGCGCACAATAAAAGCGGTCACGTTTCATGCAGTTTTACAAGGTAGCAGAAGTGCATTTGACAAGAGCTCGGCGTGCATCTTTCCCATGTTTGAACGCGCTCGACAGCAAGGAGGAAGTGAGACAATGCGGAGGAGTGTAGCGTGCAGAAGGTTACGCATTGTAGGGAAATTTTAACACACACACTTCAGTTCAAAATGTGAAAATTGTAAATAATTCATGGTGTTATATTTGTAAATAAATTGCTATTTTCATGTAAAACAACCCCTTTTTTGTGTTGTTTATGGTGTGGCAAAGTCGTTTGGATATTTGAGACGTCACAAAACATTTGTTATGCTTGAAATGTATCTTGAAAAGCTGGTTTTCTCCCTTTTCTAGTTGGGAACGGATATTTTCCTGAAACTTACCGATGTTCTACTGCTGATTACTAAAGAACGGAAAAAGGTAGAGACTAACTTTTTTTTCCTGATGAAAGATGACAGTCTAATCTTTCTTTTGGTAGCTTCCGTGTTTGTTTAGCCGTGCAACACGATATTGGTCGGTGCTGAAGGTGTTGAATTTTGAAAAGTGGCTGGGACGGAAGGAGTTAGGCAGCGTTTGTGTAAAAGGGAAGACAACCATTGGTTACAAAAAGAGGATGCATTCCAGTCCCAAAAGAGCTTTGTAAAAGAGGCTATAAAGTCTTAAGTGTCCTTCACCCGAGCAAGTGCAAACACCTGCAAGTGTGTGTAAAATCTGGCTTTACTCACACGGAATGAGTGACGAAATGTGTTGCAAAAACCAACCCTACACGTGTCCAAATCAAAGCCATGAATGCAAAACACAAGATTACAATGATCAGGGGAGCACCGCATATTGTGGAATATTCTACACACATGGGGAAGGTCGGATAAACAAAAGCAGGATTCTTTTTTGATCTCATGTCTTATTGGACACAATCCCTCGCATCTGCATGTTGATGAACATAAAGCAAGGCAGCGTAGGAGCGGACTCATCCCTTCCAATTACACTGATGGAGAGCTGATGTGAAAACACACACACACCTTCAGCCCGAACCTCATCCCGCCTGTCTTGCATGCACGCATTCCAGGAGGGAACCTTGGCAGCCCGAGCATCTTGGAGCTGCTGCGGCCATACAGAAGGTCCAGCTGTAGATCTGTCAAGTGAGACTCCATTCCCGCTAACACAGTCCACGTGTCGTCCCGGTGGTAGCCATCCTGGCACATCAAGTAGAATTCTGCATGGGCGATGTGAACGGGTCAGACCGGCTGTCATCACTTGTGAGCGCAGCCTTCAAGACGGTGAAAGAAGCTCTGAAGAAGCTCCGGGAGCCTCCTTGGCGACGCGACTCAAACATCAGGACTCCATTCTCACGTAAATCCACACTAAAGCTGATAAATGCCGACAATGCGGCTGCTGGCTCTTTTTCAGCAACACGATTCAGGCCCTTTTTTTCAAAAGATGTCTCCAAACTCGACATTTTTGGAATGTGCAAAAAGATCAGAATCTTAATTTTATGTTCTTTTTTTTTCTTAAAAACTCAATCATATTTTATTTATTTATTCGCAATAATTAATTAATAAAGTATTTGTTTTTTAATCCTTTTTAAACATAAAAAAAATCTATTTTTCAGTTTTCTTCTGTTTATTTTCACAAATATCTACGTGGGCTCTTTTTCTTTTGATGTTGTTTTATTATTTATGGTTCAACTCAAGTGTGCTGATAAAAAAAAAAAAAAAAAAGTTGTTTGCCTAAAACCTTTGTTCGGTGTTTTCTTCTGATTACAATCATGATAAAAAAAAAAAATTGAAAGCCGAATTTTAAAATCATGTGCCTGTGTTTGCTTGGTATTCCAACATTTGCAGTCAGGTCTTCCGTTTTTTCAGGAGTCCTTACTTTATTTTACTTTTATTGCACTGCAGTTCATTTGTCTTCATGATAAATGAATGGAATGTTTTCATAGAGCATAGCCAACCTGTTTACAACCTTCTAAACATGTTTTTTTAACATCATTAGAGCTTTCTAGACATGCAATAACACCCCTATAGTCACCTTTACATTCACATGACCCAATATCGTCGACATAATAAGAGAACGTAAGACTCATGCACGTGTGTGTCGTCGTAAATGTGTTCCGGTGCTAGTGGAGCGTGGCGGGTGGGGCGACAGGAAGTGATGTCGGGGTTCAGAGTTGAGTTTTAGCTTGCCGTGTGTACTTAGTAGCCTGTGTTAAGGATTATTGTCCCTGTTGTGAGAACCTTCAATAAAAGTCTGGTGCTTGTGTGTCTCACCCAACATCGTGACACCTACTGACCAGTGTGGAATACTACACATCATCACAACGTCTTTGAATGCGTCTTCTGAATGCCTTATACTTCTATTTTAGTTCCTTTAGTCGTTTTTATGCTTGAAAATGCTTAATTTAAGAAAAAAACTGTGCAAAATTTGCTTAAATGTGTGGGTTTTTTTTTTTACTGATAATGGTGGATAAGTGGTCAGGAGATGTGCATGTTCTCCCTGATTGTGTGCGCGTGGGTTTCCTCCCACATTCCAAAAACATGCATGTTAGGTTAATTGGTGACTCTAAATTGCCCATAGGTATGAATGTGAGTGTGAATGGCTGTTTGTCTATATGTGCCCTGTGATTGGCTGGCGACCTGTCCAGGGTGTACCCCGCCTCTCGCCCAAAGTCAGCTGGGATAGGCTCCAGCATGCCCCCTAATTAGGTTAAGAGGATGGATGGATAGGCTGTATTCAACATGTAGCATTAAATATGGAGGTTCAAATATAAATTGTGTTTTTTTTTTCTTAATTGTGAGTGAATCCTTGACTTTGTAGTGTATTTTTCCCCCAAAGTGTTTCTGGAGCTGACAGAGGAGTCGAGGCGTAGATGGATGAGTTCCTCCACAGGCCACTGCAGTGACGACTGACAGGTGCTCCGGGAGGACCAGGCTTTCTAATTTTCACCTTTCATCCTCAAGATGAAGCCGCCAGAGGATGGAAGTCACAAACTCACTTGCTTGGAAAGACAACTTTCCATTTTGCAGCAAAAACAAGTTGACTCCTGGGCTGAGAAGGTGTCCATCTCGTACAAAAACATGTCATTTCAAGGTCAAGATGAATGCTTGTGATAATAGGCAGGGAAATACAAAGGCAAAATGAAGCGGTTTGCTATTTTGTGCTTAACACATGCTTGTGGTGATTCTTTTGACACCATCATAGACAGCTGGGCTTCAGGGGGAAAAATCAATCAGATTCTGTGAAACACGGCAATTTTCTATGACTCACTCAATTAAAAGAGAGGAAAAACGTCATTCGCACTTTCTGATCTTTGCATTTAGCTCTGATACGAACAAGCCACAAGATAAAAGCAATCAAGGAGGAAATCCAACCTGCAGATGATGACCAGCTGCCGTGGAAGTGAAGCTAATCAGCCAGTTGGCAGAGGAATCAGCAACACGCTGGTGTTTATCATGCACGCCCAACGCCGACTTTGATTTGTCTCCAGCAAACTGAATTTGGGAAATAAAGCAAGAAAAAAGGCATTCAAAGTGCAGCAGGTGGCGAGAACAGAAAAAGTGAAACACTGGAAAACAACCAATATATAAACAGGTGCCTCAGAGATTTTTTTTTTCCTGTGAAAGTTCAATAATAAGTTTGATTTAATCCAATTAAGACTGTGTGAGACCATATACACTGTGGGTATATACTATATATATATATATATATATATATATATATATATATATATCTCCATACACATACGACTAAAAAATACACAAAAATGGCTACAAAAAAATTTAAAAATATATATATAAACATAAAAAAAAACCAAATAAGGCAAAATAAAAATATAAACATACAGAATATAATACAAATAAATCTACAAATAAAAAATAAATATATATACAGTACATAATACAGATAAACAAACATACATGTAAAAAACATATTATAAATATATACACAGTATATCCTAGAAATAAATATAATATAGAAATAAAAGAATAAAATATAAATTATATATACAGTATATAGTGCAATACAAATAAACATAATATACAAATTAAAAATGATAAAATACAAATAAATATAATACACAACAAATAAAAATGGCTACAAAAATACTATTAGGGGGCCGCATGGTCTAGTCGTTAGCATGTGGGCCAACACAGTAACAGTCCGGAGATCGGGAAGACCTGAGTTCGAGTTTCCCTTGGGCATTTCTGGGTGGAGTTTGCATGTTCTCCCCGTGCGTGCGTGGATTTTCTCCGGGTACTCCGGTTTCCTCCCACATTCCAAAAACATGCATGTTAGGTTAATTGGCTCTAAATTGTATGAATGTGGATGCGAATGATTGTTTGTTTCTATGTGCCCTGCGATTGGCTGGGCACATATACTGGGCACACGTACCCCGCCTGTCGCCCGAAGTCAGCTGTGATAGGCTCCAGCATGCCCCCGCGACCCTAAAGAGGAGAAGCGGTATACAAAATGGATGGATGGATGGATTCATTAGAAAAATCTGAATTCTCACCTTCCACACTCCTTCATGTCTTTTACTTTGTTGTGCTGCCCTCTACTGTGAGCGCAACGAGACACACGTGAGACCACGTGCCAATTACCACAGCTGCCTCATTTGTCAAGTTCTTCTTCAGCCTCACTTCTCTTCTTTTCGTTTCCTTTTTGGACTCTTGTATAGGGGGGGTTTTAAACTCGTGCCATGGAGGGCCGAGTCACTGAAGCAGCTGATTCGAGTGATCAATTTGAGGGAAGGAGCTCATCAATGAAATCACCTGCTGGAGAGAAAAGCTGCAGTGTCTCGGCTCTCCGTTGACACGTGTGTTTCTCTCCTTCTCCTTGCCTTTTTCGTCTTGTGGCTTCCGTTTTTTCCTTCCTGTGCCAAGTGGACTTCTTTTGTTAGTTTAATAAAGTTTAGTATAATCTCCGCCATGGCTTCACGTCTGCCTCCCGTTGAATTCGTATGCTTTGTCTCCCATGATGCACTGCAGCCTATGGCGCGTATATGAATACTGACAAGGATATGTGTGTGCTAATTGCTAAACCTTTTCATAGAAACACGGCAACACACACTGGATGTATGCACGCGGTCTGTAAAGTGTGTGTGACGTGTCTCTGACGTAAAACACAGCATTTAGAGCTATTCTACTTTACATGCGGACGTAAAGGCCTTCATAATGTTTCACGGGGCTCTGTAAATATCTTTGAGCGTGCTTTGTCCAAAGATATGCTTAACAATCAAAACAATTAAGAGATGAATGCGTATTTGCTGGTACAAAGCGTCTCCATTTAATCATCAGTGGAGTGACACCGCCCCCTAGTGGAGCACGCATGGTAGTAAATGAGCTAAATAGTGTAAAAGCGGGTGTAAAGCAACACGTGCAGATCTGCTAAGTTTCATACATTCCAAGAAAAAAATGCATCCCAAATTTGAAAAGCATATTATTAGTATCAACTTCACTTTTTTTTTCTTCTTTGTACATTTTGTATAAAATCGACTTTATTCCCATTATATATTGATTTTATTGCCGTATTATAACCTAATTTTACAAAAATTACAACTTTATTTTTTCATATTGACTTTTAAAAAGTGTTTTTTTCTTTACAATTTCAACTCCATGCTAGTAAAATTACATTTTTCCTTATATTACGAGTTTAGTATAAAATTGCCACTTTTCCCCCTCTTAATATTTGACTTTATTCTCGTAAAATTAAAGCTGTTTTTTTCCATTTCTGCTTTTTTTTTAACTTTCCCAACAATTTAAACTTTTGTTTTCTTCTCATAATTATGACTTTATTCCCATATTTTATCTTTATTCTCATAACATCACTTTTTCTGCAACCTAAAAATTACAACTTTAGTTGTTTTTTTAATAATACTGACTTCTAAAAAAAACATTTATTTTAATATATCAACTTTATGCTACAAAAATAAAATTCTCACAAGACTTATTAAACCATCTCTTATTTTGACTTTATTCTTGTAAAAATTAGTGTTTTTTTTTAGGTTTTCTTGTGAAATTATATAATTTTTTATATATATTTATTTTTATATATATATTATTTTATTATTTTTTGTATTATATTATATATTTAAACCCTGCCACTGTCCGCAAATGGTCCCCAGGCTGCACTTTGGACACCGCTGCTGTAGAGCAAACAATGCAACCAAAGCTTTGGTGTACTTTTACCACAGTAAATAAGAGGCATCAACACGTTAGAGTATTATGAACGACAATTTAATACAGAAGATGCATTCCGCCCACCCCCACAAAATAAGTGATACAAAAGCCACCCCATACGTCACAAAGCTACAACCTGAAGTAAGCAATTTAGGGAATGAACATGAAGTTACCAAAGTGGACAGTAAAAGGACAGTCATGTTTAGATGAATCCAATGCTGGCTGTGTTTGCAATGAACTCATTCAAAGCTACATTTTGCACGTTGCATCGCTCATAGTATTATTTTTTGCTCAATGATTTGTCGTCACGATACAAAACAGTCATCATTACATCGGAACTATTTGAAACCCTTGATTCTGTGATGCCATCAAATACATTTACACTGTAAAGGCTCCACAAAAAAACACCAAACAACCCATCAGGACCTTCTTCTGTTTGAAATGTGGTGACCAAATAAAAATAATAATAATAATAAAGCACAGTAATAAGATATAATAAGAACACAAATTGAACTGACCCACCTGTGGTAACTTATGGGATATTATAAAAAGCTGCAAACACTTTTTTGGTGTTTTCCTTTCTGCAATAATCAAATGAAACAAGAAAAAAAGCCCTGGAAGATATGACAAGGAGGGAATGAAGCCCCTATGCTGATGAACCATTTCATAATTCAATGTTTACCGTTGGCACGCAACCTCAAACAATACACCATACTTTGACCACTTCAATTCATGCAGAGAATGGACAAAATATTCGCAACACTCGCCGGTGGAACTCGTTAGGACAGCAGCACCACAAATCACAGCCGGCAAATAGCACGCAATAGATGGATTCAAACTGCAGGGGGCGCTGCATTGGGTGGAGACAGCTGTAGTGAATACATTGGCAAGGTAGCCCCCTCTAGAGGAACACCTTGGTGTACTCATGACAGCAACATTGAAAATATAAGGTTATCACTTTGGACAGATAGCGACATGAAACACTGGACAACAAATAACACAATGAATGAGTTGTACTGGTCGGCACGGACGTATTGGACCATTTCTGGATATTTGCCTGCATACGCCGCCATGTTGGATGTCACCCCAAGTGACAAGAATCATTTATAAATATGTGAGAAAGCAGGTAAAATGTACAGCAGACATCTACCACCTTACAATTTGAACATATTTATTCTTCACTGATGTTTTCTCTGTTTCTGTTTGGCGGTCCTTGAACGCACCGTCGTTAGGTGAGACAAAGCGAAAGTGAAACTTATATATAGCATTTTCCGACAGCTTTAACCGAGGGGACATGGGGAACAAAAAAATGATGGGTAAAAAAAGAAAAGACAAAAAATAAAAAGATCTCGCAAAACTGTTTAGTTTAAGAGCATTGTACTTCCACTACTTTCGTGTTTAGAGCGGATGTTCGCGTTGAAACTTCAAATTAAGAGCAGTATATATATGACCGTTTACTTCTAGGACAAGCCGTGCACACAAGTGAAAGACTTCGATATACTTTACGGCCAATCCATGCAGTTCCTTTCGCGTCCCAGTACTCAAACAGATGTGTTTCTAGCAACACTAGCTAGGACCAAATGTGACCATTTTCCTTTATATAGTTACAGTATCACTTTTTACCTCCACAATTGCACAGATTTTCGCTATGTGGAGGCAAGCTAGTTTTTTTTGTTTTGTTTTTACCCATAATTTATTCCCTCCATGTCCCCTCGGGGACTCCGTAGTTCATGGATCCTGTTACATTATCGTTCATTAGTGGTGCGTGCCTAAACATTTTATACTTTAAAAGACGTTTCATAAGACATTCTTATCGGCGTCTCAAATACTCCCGTTTTTTAAAGCGGTGATGCGTTGTATGTACACAACACTTGGATGGAAAATCTTTACTCATCCAAATACTTTTGAGCCCTGAACATATTCTACAGAAATGTCTGCTATTCCTACGTGGTAAATGCTGTTTTGGTGAAAACTTGCATCAGGGGTGTCCAAACTTTTTCCAGCGAGGGCAAAAGAGTGAAAAATGAAAGGATGCATCTTAAGCTTAGTCAATTTTCTTCTTATAATATTCTGACTTTATTCCCATAAAACTATGACTTTTTCCTCAACCTAACTTTCCAAACATTCCAACTTTATTCGTTTTGTTTGCTGCTTGTCATACTATGAAAAACAATATTTACACTGTATGCAATGAATGTATAATTACATATTACAAGCTTATTCTCATAAAATTGCAACTTTATTTTCCTCGTTGAAATACGACTTTTTTTCCTCTAAATATTTACAGCTTTATTTTTGCTGTTTTGTTTTTCCCATTTCAACTTTCTTCTTGCAATTCTGACTTTTTCCCCAACCCAATTTTCCAAAAATTACAAATGTATTCGTTGTTTTGTTTTTCATATTGCAACTTTTAAAAAACGTACTTAATTTTATGCTCGTCAAATGACGCCGTTTTCCCTCATAATGACGTTATTCTTGTAAAATTCCAAGTTTTTCTTGTTCGATTAAAACTATTTCTCTAAATATTTGTACCTTATTACTGCTGTTTTGTTTTTAGTTTTCTTGTTAAGTTCTATTTTTAGAACATGCCACACGCTAAAAAAAACAACAAAAAACAGCCGCTGGCCGAAAATGAATCCCGGGCCGCACTTTGGACACCCCTGCCTGACGTATTAAAGGTCCTCTATTACGCAAAATGGACTTCTTAATGTGGTTTATAGAGGCGCTCAAACGGTTGGTTTTGAAGTAACGAGTTTTCATGATGTCATGAAGGAAAACGCTCCTCCCTAACTAGAGGAACGCACCCCATGTACATGACCAACACTTCACCGGAGGATCGTGCTTTGGGAAAAAAACAGGTTTCACTATGCATCTTAAAATAAAAGCTGGACCTTTGCGACTCATTTCAAATGGTTGAAGAATGGCATACACGGGACCTTTAAAGCTGAAAGTCAACTCTCCTCACTTTGTTCTATTCCAAATCCAGCATGGTGGCGTATAAAGGCAAACTAAGTGTCAATTCGGAGTCTTTTATCTACTTACAGCGTCCTTTCAATTCATTTTGGTGTCGCAGTGACAAAAAGACGGCCGTGACTGTGACTAAAAAAGGGACTCGTGTTTGCTAATTCCATCAAACCACGTTCCGAAGAGGCGTGAAATGCGCTACACTAATGCTACACTTGGAAGCGTGTTTTCATTCTGAGAAACGGCTAAATGTTGCCCGCCTGTGCTGCAGCTCCATTGACGTCAGGGCTGTCACGCTCATGGCGGATGCTGGGCAAGTTGTGAGGCACACGGGCTGGCTGAGCTCATCTCTTATCATCAAACTCATCAGATGACTCAAAAAAGTAGAAGAGGTGGGGGGGAGGGGAACAAAAGAAAAAGGCAAAAGTGGGCTTCAAAAAGCACGGAGCACACTCGTGTCTCAAGGCTGGCAACTATCGCTGAGGTTTGTCCGTAGGAAGGCAGTATTTGGGAAAAGGCAACCCGGCATTGGGGAACTCAACTAGACGAGCCTGTTCTCGGAGTGCGGCTCCGGGCAGCTCTCGGGGCCGTCTTGTCGGCGGGCCTGGGGCGGGGGTGACTGCGAGTAAGGGGGCGGGGCCTCGCTGACGCCACTGGAGTCCCCTCCTTCAGAGATGAGAGGTGCGTCATGGGAGGGACGAGGCGCGACGGGCTCGTCGCCGTCGGCACACTCACTGTAGGGAGGGGGCTTCAGATCGTCCTCTGGAAAGAAAGCAGAGTAAAGATGAAAGACGGAAGGAACATAGCAAACAGAGTGTACCATGACACCTTCTTTTCGGAGCTATGCAGCTGATGTGTTAGTGACAGGCTGCATGTAGAGAATTCAAGACAAGCCTCAGGAAATGAGGCCTTGCATTTGGCTCAGCGCAGCCAATGCTTCTTCGTCAATCAGTCTTCGATACTAACGAAGACAATACTGTGTGGTCTGGTGTCATTTTAAACCGGTGCTTCTCAACTAGTTTGGCTGCAGGACCCACCGTCACCCCCCAATGATAAGCAGTGACCCAAATTGCGGACATTTTTCGACTCAAACTTGTTAAACATTTTATATTTCAAGGGAGTGTTTGCAAAACACGAGCTGCAGCTCTTTATGGCGCGCTCTTCTTCTCCAGCAGATATCGGCAGCTGTGTGTCGCAAGGACGGCACGGTAAGTCCCCGCTGGAAACATGGCACACACCTCGTTGTGGCGTAGCAAGACAAGAACGCGAGGTGCATTCACAGATGTTGGAAGCCACCGAAAACGGCGGTGTGACCCGACACACCAGCTGAGAATCAATGATTTACACTGTTCAATATCTAGCTTCCAGTCTCATCAGCCAAAAAGACAAGTAGACTTCCAGTATGTGACACGGCTTGAAGAAAACGCCTTCTCAGACAGATAGCTCAGACCGCCCAGTGGACCTGTGGAGCAGCAGGGCTGCGTACCACCAAGGTTCCTACCTTTACCTTACAATCTCATTGCAACGGACGCAAACTCTGTACCAATTTCTTGTGTTTCTCACATTCTTTATCAAAGTTCTGCCACTTGCAACTTTGTTTGCAGATGTATTTCATTTTTTAAATAAAAGAAAAAAAACACAGATTCATCTAACACTTGAATAGGCAGGAAGGAAGAAAACAGACAGAGTTGTTCATTGTTCTATGTGTGCGTGTGTGTGTGTGTGTGTTATACGAACAAATAAACCACCCCCACACAGAGCGTAGAAGCCCTGTTAACGACCTTCTAAATACAACTTTTAACATTATTGGAGCCCTCTAGACATGAAGTAACACTCCTATAGTCACCTTTACACTCGTACTATCCGACATAGTAGACATAAGAGAAAGTAAGACACATAAGACATAAATAAAAGACAATGTAGACTCACTTTTCCACTTTTTACTTCCTGTAGTGGCTATTTTCTCATCAATGCAACGTTACTGACACCTAGTGACCAGTGTAGAATACTACATACCATCACAACATCTTTCAATGAGTCTTCAGAATGCCTGATATTTGTATTGTCATTAATTTAGCCATTTTTATGCTTGAAAATACTTAATTTTGGAATGTGGAACTGGCAAAGGTCTGCCCTGTCCATGTATGGTACTCTTGTTGGATGTGTCAAGGGTATGCTATTTAGTGCCACATGCGGGTTAATTATGGCTGGTTAGTAGTTTTCAAGCACGCCTGAGACAACGGTGGGTGTGTTACCTCCAGAGACTGAATCATACGGTGGCGGCATGTCCAGGTGGGAGAAGGATGGAGCAGGCGGCAGCGCTGTGGAGGGTTCTTCTGCTGACTGGTCCTCCTGCACGCCGTACCAGCTCGGCCAGAGCGAAGCTTGCTGCAGAGGGCAGGAAAACAAAAGTCCGTTATGTGCAGAAGCATACATGTGTGCGTGTGGGGGCACACACATTAACATAAGAATAAGTACACGGATGACAGGGGGATTAGCATGGCTGGTTTTACTGCACATGTCTCTTTGTAATACTGGATGTTCTTTAAACCCTTTGCTTCAGGCCCAATATGTGCAAACTCGACAAGGAAGCGCAAACATTGTTAAACAAACAGCCAGGATGCATTATACCTTTATGGTGTCAAATAAGGTGGGTATGCCGAGTATGCATCGCTTTGTTTTGCACGGCATAGAATGTCACACACATCACAGCCTGGGACCGTTAGATGCAACTCGTGCAATGACGACCAAGTGGGCCAAGGTTAAGACAAACAGGAAATGACTTAAATGAGTCACGCACATGACGGCAGACTCTTGCTGCTTTCAGGCATTCCTCAGAAGAAGTAATGTGCGGAGAGACAATTACTCTTAAAATATGGCAACTAAAACGGGCTTAAGCTCCCAAATGGATGTTGTCTGCAATGAAGATGGGTGTTAAATTACTTTCTTAAATATTATACAACAATAAAACACAAAATGCAGTGTGGCAAATACGATCATTTAAAAGATAGTTTTTTATTTTTTTAGATGTCGCATTTAAAAAAAAATACAATCTGTTTTTGTTTCGCAACAATTGAACATGAAATGCATTGGGGCAAATACTGTAATAGAGTTGTTTTAGATCATTTAAAAATATTTTAAAATTATTTTATACATCCCTTTAAAAAAAATACATCTTAAATATTTTCTAAATGAATAAAATTAACAGAATTTAAAAAACACTTTACAGTTATTCAATTTTTATATCTCTTTACGTTCCGTCAACAGCGCCTCTGCTGGTTGCAGTAAGCACTGCACTACATTTGGCCTCCATTGCTTCAAGACATGAGTAATCAACAATCCATTCCACAGATTCTATTGCAATTATAAACACTAAAACAAACATTTAACAATGAAATCACACTCTTATCGCCCAGAAAATGCCGTGTTTCTTTATGTTGTGTGACGTGCGAAGGTGTACCTAACGTACATGCAAAGCAGAAGTGCAGCGCTGCCAAAAAGGGAAATGCGGTTTGTCTTGTGTGATTAGGCAAACATCCCTTCTGCAAATATGTTGCCTGTCAGCGACTTACACTCTGTCTCTCACACATCTGATGGAGGTAGGCCCTCCCTCCCACGATGACTATCTGGGCATTGCGGGGGTTGCTCAGGTACGCTGCCAGCTGTCTCTGTCTCGAACGGTACCAGCACACGTAGAAGAAGATCTTGATGATGATGAACACGATGACCACTCTGTCAGACAGCAGAGGGCGGGTCACTGTGTTGTAACAGTGACTACATGTGCTACTATTCTCCAGTATACTCACATATACCAGTACAGTTCCATTTGGATGGGATTTCATTCACTCTCATAGCCGAGGAACAACTTGGATCCCTAGATGAGTCATGACAGAAAATAAATGGTCATTTCCTGAGGGACGGCACGTGAATGCTGAGATGATGTCGGATAACCTCTTCTCCTCCCAGATCTCCTTGTAACGGCGCACAGAATCCATGACCCCTCTAGCGTTCTATAATCTTTATCCTTAACGATGGTCGTGTTCAGACTACAAAAGCGGACAATATTGGCGGGCGGGTCTCCTTTCTGAGCTTTTAACGATGTCCATCAAATTTTGCGGCTTCACTCTGCCACGGTTTTGCAACAACAGGCTGTATCATGCCTATTATTAGTACAAAAATATGCATACTTCAGCAAATTTGACATACATGAAGCATTTTCAAGCATACAAATGGCTAAATGAAGCAAAATACAAACATCAGGCATTCAGAAGACAATTCAAAGACATTTTGATGATATGTGGTATTCTACACTGGTCACTAGGTGTCAGTAATGTTACTGTAATGTTCAATGAGACACACAAGCACCAGACTTGATCGCCAGGCTTTGTGTAATTTCATCACAGGCAAAATAATCTGTAAGGCGGGCTTCTTTTGCAGCCGTAACCCACACAAAGCTAAAACTGAGCCTCCGACATCACTTCCTGTCCGTCCCCAACTCAGTCCCCCGCAGCACCAGACACGAGTCTTATTTTCTCTTATTATGTCAACTATATCTGATAATACGAGCATTAAGGTGACGATAGGAGTGTTATTTCATGCCTACAGGGATCTAATAATGTTAAAAAATGTATTTAGAAGGTTGAAAACAGGTTTTCTATGCTCTAACAATGAGAATATTCCACTTATAAATAAGGAATCCTACTTGGTGGAAATCTACTTATGGTCGGGCCTGGAACCAATTAACCGAGATAGACGAGGGATCACTGTACTTCCATAGTGATGGCTTTCCTTTTCATTGGCGCACTGTCGCTTGGGAGACAAAAGTGCAAAAAGTTAACTAATGATGGTATTCTTCTGCCGTATGCACCGTAACGAGTTCTTCTACGGGTCGCATGTTTAAGGACCAAAAGTCATTGTTTAATTAACATATTTAAACGTAAACGTAAACATAAAGTATTGTCATAAACCAAGGACTACCTATACACGAGTTTGGCTTTCTGGGGCGCTTTTTTTCCAACACTTATTCCAAAAGACTGATGCATGCGAGACTTCATCGTATACAACGAGAGACCTTAATTGTGAGATTAACTGTACGTGTATTTACTTTTTTCTTGGCTTTTTTTCGCAACACTTAAAAAAAACTATATTGTTCACTGAATGTAACATGAATCAAAATGTTGTCAAAGTTAAGAATGTTTTTTTTCCAACTTAATTTTACACTTACGAAAATCAAATCAGTTGTCATTAACATAATTATCGCTGAAGGGTTAGAAGAGAATAAATAGCGTAGTAGACTCTTGACACAAACACAACCGATCCTTCTCGAACAAGCCGCGCATTTTGTCGTGCAGTCGAGAAATCCGCCAGTACGCATCCTAAACGCTAGAATGCTATCAGTATCAAGGGGAGTCAACCATTAATGAGGCAAAAGAGCAGGGCGTCGAGGTTTGTGCATTCGCACAATTTAAAACAGCTGTTGGGAACAAGCTAACATGCTAAGTTAGCTACCTACCAAAGTTTTGCCCAAAACAAACATGGTGGACTTACTTGAAAGCAGCGCCGTGGCTTTCAGGTCAGTTAGCTGCCAAGGTGGGCCATTGTCTCTCGTTATCTCTTTGCCCACAACGGCTGTGTCTTCTCCGGTGTGTAATTCCAGGGGAGGTCCAGGGAGCAGATGAAGCTAACTTAAGCTACCATAAAAGCAGGCCACAAACAGTAATAACAAGACGCCTCTGTGTTTGCCTTTACATCCAGTGTGCTAGTCTTTCCACTGTGGTCCACGCTAAAACACACGCTATTTACTAGAAAAAGTGTCAAAAACAACGAATAATCAACAAACTACTATTGGGGGTTTAGCTAGCATGATGTGATATGCCATTGCTGTCCCCTGCTCTTTCCTTACAACAACGATGCCTTCTCGAGTGGGCGTGGCTCGCAGCTGTTGCCTTCAGGGATCATCGTACAAGCATCCGTTCGGAAACAGAATAGTCAATTTCATTTGAAAACAAACACGTGTGATCACATGCAACACAGGGAAACGTTATTAACTCACTGTATTCATTACAAAAAATATATAATCATAATGGAAAATTGGGACTTTATCGAAAATTATTTAAAAAGTATTCTATTCATATTTACGATGGGCGAAAAATGCGCCACAGGGGTCGCTGGACAAAGAGCACATTGTACACATTTAATGGCTGATGGAACAGTAGCATATGGTATTTTAAGTGTATGGATTTATTCTAACAAGAATCTTACTTGTTATTTCACTCATATATTCTAATAGCGATTCAAGTAATTTGTAATGTGGTGGATTCACAGATTTTCCTCTGACGCTTTGGCGACATCTAGTGGCCATTATTGGATACCAACCATTCCAGTGACTTGGACACATTGTACTGTACAAAACTGATGGTATAAAATGCAAAAGAACGATTCATTATTTTACAGTCATTGCTTTTTAATGCAAAAGCTTTTAAATCACTTAGTTACATTTGTATCCTCTGCTTTTTTTTTTTTTTTCTTTACAACACATAAGATGCACATTCACACTATCAGCTATTAGCGAACTATTGACTGATTGGATTGGATCCTTTCGTTATTATTATCGGTTATCTTCCACAATGATGGTCCGCCTTGGATAGGTGTCAATGTCAACAAATATGTACCGGAACTCATATTTTCCTGTTTCAGGATTCTGTAAAATGACAAGTAAATTATATATATATATATTTTTTGGTACATGTAGATGTTAGATATTTAGTATTTTGAGGGGGACCACAGGAGCAATACAAACCTCTTTTGACTCAGAGTGCACGGTGCCTTTAAGACCTGGCTCTGATCCTTCAATGTAAAACTTCAGCCTCATGTGCTTTAATCCCTCCTTCAGGTACTCTAAATGACTACAGTGGAAGATAAAATACAATTAGATTAACCGCATGTTGTGAACGAATAATCCATTTCTTCTGCAATCAAATCCCCAACCTGACTTGCTGCCGTCTTCCTCGACGGGTCGTCTCGCCATAACACTTAATTGGCTCTCCGAATGCGCCAATTACCTGTAATTTTTAAATCAATGAAATGATGAACTTTTGTGATGGCCGTCTCAACAAGGAAATGTAAAATACTGTGGAGAAAAATAGGACACTCGTTTAAGTACCTCGGGGTGTAATCGGACTTTGTCAAAAGCTTTCCCATAGACTTTGTTCGGACTGGAGGAAGAAAACAGTTCCTGGAAGACCACATACAGAAGCCCACCTGCAACATAAAGAATAGCGTCACACAGATGCTAAGAATCAGCTTGTGACAGCATCTCCGATCAAGTGGCTGGAGTCACCTGTCACTCCAAGCCCGATGAGGACGACTATCAAGTAGGTGAAATCTCTGCCGGCTTCTTTCACTGCAAAACATGAAAAATATGTTGTATAATAACTTACAACATGATTCTAATTTATTGGCATGGTAATTATATAGATAGGCTATTACCTACTTATATTTAATAATCATACCTATGATTTAAATAACGAGACAAATATGCCGATAGAGCTAATGTATGGGAGAAAAGACATAAAACATACTTTTAGGTAGAGTTTTCATGCTTTGGTATAATTTTAACAGTTTTTGTGCATCATTAGGCTGATAATGATGAATAACGGAATTAGATGTTGGTTTTAAAATATATTTTTCCACTAATAGTTAATTCTCTACCACTCTCGAGTCAATACAACAGCTTTATGTTATAAAAGCAACACTCTTGATGCAATGCAAAAACTTACGTTTATTGGTAGAACTTGTGAGAGGACGTAGACTGAATTAAAATGAGGATTTAATCCCAAGTGTGTTTGGTTTACCTTTGCGTGCCGCTGATGGCTTGGGGCTCCCGCTTTGGTGTCTGGAAAGGGACTTCTGCCCACCGTCCCCCTCCTCGCTTTTATTCCTCACGCTGTAGTCAACATGAATGTATTTGCGTGGCTGCAGGAAGCAGCAACAAGCATGGAAATTACACGCGGGAGATTCGGCCCTAGCGTGGAAGTTCAGCGTCGAGACCGCTGACTGCGTCCTGTGTGTGCGGATCAGCAAGCTACCTGCCAGTCTGCACGTCTGCGTCGCTTTTGGCTGTAAACTCCGATGCAGCACTTTTAATATCTGCGTATACGCCATTATTATACCCCCAGTCGCTTAAATGTAACTAGTTGTATGTTAATTATGTTTTTTAATACGACGTGGACGTTTTAAACGCACTAATCTACGGGTGACATTAAAAGTGCTATACTGGAAGTGTGTCAAAACCCAGGCGCATGCCTATGACGTAACGAACTAAGATTCATGGGGGTTGGAGTTCTAATGTGAGAGCAGGCGCCATAAAAAGAGCAAGACATTTATTTTGGTCGTAAAAAACAGGAGAATTATTTCTTAGAAATAAATCAATATATTTATTTTTATATTTGTAAAAAAAAAAAAGTTTTAATTGTTGAATTATTGTAAACATTATAAAAATAAAATAAAACCTCTTAAGAAATATACAAAAATAGAATAAAGCTGATCAGTTGTATGCTACACATAAAACAAATAAAATAAAAAAAGGTAAAAATGGGGAAAATAGAGCAAAAAGCTACAATGTAAAGAGAAAAAGCCCAAATGTTGATAGTAATAAGTACTATATATACAGTATATTTTATGCAACTGTAAACTACAACCACAGAGCTCTCACATTTCTATATAATGTCATCACTAACATTATTATTAGTCTCACTAGATAAGGGTTACTAGTGTAAATAAAAAACTGAAGTACGAAAAAGATGCTAACACATTATAAAAGTCTACATTTCAGATACATGGATTTGCATAGAGAGAACATCTCCATGAACATGGCAGGTAAATGAAATACTTAATATTCTCATGTATCTTTACGTACATGTTTGTTTTGGAAGTCATGCTGCAGGTTCTTTTACCAAAGCCAATTTTACAAGAGACGAGTCCGGCCTAAAGATGTTTTTTTTTTTTTTTTTTTGAACCATCATAATCTCACCAAGCTGCTGACTCGACACAATAAAAGTCTGCATTCCAGATTGACTGAACCCTCACAATGAAATCAGTAAACATTTCTTTATTTAAAACATTCTTTCCAGTGTTGTCTTGATGTGTTATCAAATTAACAAGCAAATCACTCGCTTTAAACCACAATGCTACGATGAAAAGGAGACAAAAAATGAATTCTAATGCCCAGACATAGATTTGATCAATAAATGATGAAGTCTACCTAAAGACATGTACTGTAAAGACACGACAAAGCACCTTCAGAGTTAAAGAAACTTGAAAATGCTTTGGAAAAACCTGATTCTGCTCATTTTTTCCTCGACGAATTGCTTTACATTAAAGGTGTTCTCCGGGTTCAGTCATTTATCTGAATTCATCGGCGTTCCATGGCTGCTTCGTCCGCTCCAGACGTGGTGTGCGTGTGGTCCCGAGCAACCCTTCCCCCCCGCCCCCTTCATCCTTCATCCCAACATTCTACATTTGTCAGGCATGTTAGTTGAGTGAAGATGCACCAGGGAGAGAAACCTCCAAATGCTGTCAAACTTGGCAAGATGCAGAGGGATGATGCATCTGTGCGATGTATCTGCAGAGAAATAAACAACAGTTACTTTTACTTTCACTCTCTTCTCTCTGCACGTGGCATGTTTTTGTTGTTATTGTTTTGTTTAATCCGTCTGCCCTGCTTGGGATCCATCGGTCCAGACTTCTTATTTTTCCTCACGCCATCTATTTACGATCGTGTGGCCCTGTGTGTGTGTCTGAGTGCTTGAGAGAGAAAAAGAAAGTGAAACATAAAAGCGGAAAATAGAATAAGCGAGTGCACGTGTGTTTGGAATGCACACAGGCTGGAAAAATAACATCGCTGGACGTCTACTGGACGCCTCTATTCCCTCATATAGTAGCTGGGGCTCTCATTTGACTTAACTGCAGAGAGTACAAGGCGTTTATTAGAGGTTAAGCATTTGTTCATTTGCAAAAAAACAAAATCTCCAACTTTTATCCAACTCTCATGAAAGACCCCAAATGCACAGAAAAGAGTTTTAGGATAACAATAACAAGCATTAGTGTATTGTTTGCTTTTATTTTGTTTTTTAAGAAAAATTAATTATTTACATAATTTTTCATATGTAAAACAGATATATAAAATAGTCTTGCAATTACATCAAATCATTTTATCTTATCTTTAGGCAATTTTACAAATAAAAAAGAATACTTAATATGTATCTACTTTGATATTTTTATATTTATTAATTTAGTAAAAAGGCTAACAAACGATTTGATTTATAATAAAGTCTTCCAATAATATAAATAATAAAAAAATTGTCGATTGTTTCTACAAATAAATAAGCACCCACTTTGATATTTTTATATTTATTAATTTAGTAAAAAAAAAAAACCCAAAAAACAGTATGTACATAAAATTACAAATTAAGAGAGAAAATAATATAACGCAAAGCCTTGTCCGAAAAAAGACTTAATTATGAAAACTATAA
This sequence comes from Dunckerocampus dactyliophorus, assembly GCF_027744805.1. Classification (NCBI taxonomy): domain Eukaryota; kingdom Metazoa; phylum Chordata; class Actinopteri; order Syngnathiformes; family Syngnathidae; genus Dunckerocampus; species Dunckerocampus dactyliophorus. The sequence goes on along the minus strand of NC_072839.1, from coordinate 3,494,681 downwards.
CAGTCTCACGATTACATTAAATCATTTTCATTTTTGTCAAATGTTTTATTAAGGCCTTTTTCCAAAATTAACAAATATCAAAATACCAAAGTGTCTACATGTCAAGTATACTTATTTATTTGTACAAACAAGTGACAAGAGTTAATATCATGTAACATAACTGTAAGAATATGTTTTATCTGTTTTAGATTCATTCTACTTAGATTTATTTTATTGATTTATTTGTATATATTTTTAGGGACAAGGCTTTGTCTTATTATTTGGGCTTATTGTGTTATTGTGCCTTTTTGCTCTAGTTAAATAAATAAAAAAAATCTACAATATGCTGTGTGTGTGTGTGTGTGTGTGTGTGTGTGTGTGTGTGTGTGTGTGTGTGTGTGTGTGAGGACTTCTACCAAGCAAGAGCATGCATGTTAAAAATACATGTACATGGTTTTGCATCACGAAAATGTCTACGCATTTAACATGAAACACTTGAAATCATATTCACAGTGCCAGTCAAAAGTTTGGAGACACTTTATCATGTTATAATGTGGTAAAGTGTCTCCAAACTTTTGGCTGGTGCATGACGCTCCCTAAAAATGTTTGTTTTCTTTTTCAACCGTCGTAATCTCATCAAAACTAGCACCTAAATTCAGTGTGTGATTGAGGTCAGTGTTCATCACCAGTGAACACCAATTTTTCCGCTTGCGTGATCGTGACGGTGAGACACGGGAGGCGTGCGTGTGTGCGTGACACATTTAGGACAAACAGTTCAACAAAACAACAACAAAAAAGGTGCTTTATTGTTATTTAATATTAATATTGTTACAAAGCATCAAGAAAACCAGCCCTGAAGGATCGTTGGAATAACTTTAAAAAACATGATTTCATTTTGCCCGAGTAGAAAAGTCTGGTTTGATACAAAGATTACGCTGTAGGGATCATTAGCTGACAAACTGAGAAGAAAATAAAATCAGGATTTTGAATATATATGTGTGTATAAAACAATCCAAGTAAAGTAGTTTTGGGTTCAAATGTGTTGAGTCATGGTATTGAACTAATTCAGCTAACATCATGCAATGAATCGCTTCTAAAAATAGTTTGGTCTAATGCATTCATTAGCACGTGGGGGCCTCGGATAGCTGAATGCTTTATTGAAGAAACGTAAAGAAGCATGCACAAGCTCGGCCTTGGATTGTTACTGAAAAGAACAACATTCCATGGATGTGCGTTAGTAATACTCCAGTTGGCATGAAGGAAAGAAAATCTACTCATCTATTTGTGTGCATGATGCATGCGTTCATGGTGAAGTGGTGCGTCATAGGACAGTTAAAGGGGCCCTATCCCTATCCTGCTCAAGATGCCTGCAAGGTAATTCTGCATTCTTCTCCTCTGTGCCGACACCTTCGGATTCTGCGGCCTCCTCCCCATCCACGCCTACTCTGTTGTGATTGCTCAAAAGGTCCCGGGCGGACTCCAGCCCCCACGCTACCCACCACCACTCAGATCACTCGGTTAGGTGCTCAAGGTTAGCAGCAAGCGGCACAAGAACTGGATACTACACATACAGTAATCCCGCGGTTCAATGGTTCCAGATCCAATCATAAGTACATTTCCTAAATTGGAATTTCCTCAATGGAATATTGTCGTCATTACAAGAGCATAGAAAACCTGTTTATGACCTTATAGTAGACATAATAAAAGAATATAAGACATAATATACACTCACGTTAGCTTTGGGATAGTTTCTTGTTGTTCCTCTTTTATTTCCGCTTTCTGGGATACCGTTTCATCAATGTACCATTACTGACACCTAGTGACCAGCGTAGAATACTACATATCATTGCAACATCTTTCAATGAGTCTTCTGAATGACTTTTGTATTGGAGTCCATTTAGCCATTTTTAACTTGAAAATACGTAACATTTTGTTAAATATGCATATATTTTGACTAATAATAGCCCGTATTTAATCACTAAACAGCATGATTTATTAATACATTTTTGAAAAACAGTGACGCCACACAATTTGAAGCGCAAAGCGGCGAGGGCTTACTGTATTTGTATTATGTTCATTTAGCCATTTTTTACGAAAATGCTTATGTTAGGGAAAAACAACATACAATTTGCTTAAAAGGCCTATTTTTTGGCTAACATTATGCCGTATTCAACCACAACGTATTAATTAATATATTTATGAATTCAGATGCATTGCAACCAAGCAATTTCTCTTGTGGATCAATAAAGTCTGTCTAAGTCTAAGTGTATATTTAAAAAAAAAAAAAACGTGATAGAGTGAAGCCACAAAATTTGAAGCGCCAAGTGGTGAGGGATTACTGTATTTGTATTTTAGTTCATTTAGTTCATTTAGTCATATTTATGCTTGAAAATGCTTCATTTAGGCAAAAAAACCATAAAATGTACTTAAATATGCATTTTTTTTTTTTTAGAAATAGGCCACATTCAACCACGAAACAGTGATCATTTATTCATTAATATATTTTTTTTTTTCAAAAGTGTGAAGCTGCGAAATTTGCAGCGCAAAGTGGCGAGGGATTACTGTATTAGTAATTTAGTTAATTTATACATTTTTGTAAAAAAATAATCGGCGATTTAGATAATAAAGTTGTAAATTACTGAGAATTTTGTTTTAATTTACGGGGAAAAAAGTCGCAATATTACAAAAATGAAGTCATAAATTTACGTGAAAAAAGTAAATTTACAAATTTTTTTCTCGTAAACTTGCAACGGAAATTTACGATGTTATTTGCAAAATTTCAGATTTTTTTTTCTCAATGTGGCCCTAATACTACGTTGTAGAATACGAAAAAAGGTCACAATATTACGAGAATAAAGTTTTAAATGTACATTTTTTTCTCATGAATTTACGACTTTTTTCCTCATAAAATTTACGACATTATTCTAGAAAATCTCAAGTTTTTTTTGTCAATGTGGCTCTAATACCCAATTGTAACATACGAAAAAAAAAGCCGGGGAAAAAGTCGTAAATTTCCGAGAATAAAGTTGCAAATTTATGACAAAAAAAGTAATACATTTATGAGAAAAAAACATTTTCATTTAAAACTTTATGCTCGTGATATTAATATAGACTAAGATATGAATATAGACTAATTATGACTAATATTACATGTCATCGTGTCGAAGGGAAAATACAGCATAGTTCTTCAGGAAGGAAGGAAGGAAACTTTCCTCTTGCTTCAGGCAAGCTTTTATTTATATTTTCATATTCATAGTTTATGTTTTTCTCGTAAATGTACAACTTTATTCTGCTAAATTTACGACTTTATTCTCAAAATCTCAGATTATGATTTTTTTCAATGTGACCTCAATACCTCAATACTCGGCCGTACTATTGAACCACAAACCAGCATGATTTATGAGCTGATAGTTTTTGGAAAACCCACGACACAAGCCACGAAATTGGAAGCGCGATGTGGCGAGGGGTTACTGCAATTGGAAGAATATTGGAGAATCCGGCGCCAAACTGTGCTTCGTTCTCGAAACAGCGAAGCGGCAGGAGCAGAGGAGCAGTGACCGTGAGGTAGGTCTTTAGCTGCCCGGAAAACAACAAGAATCCTACTCCGGTTGAGGTACACGATTCTTACATCCGAAACAACAACATTTTCAAGAAAACAAACGGTGCTGAGCCCCCCGTACATGGACGTCCTCAGGTCGGGACGTGGAAATCTCGTGAAGTTCTCTTACCCGATCGTTCACGAGATTTAGCAGCGGTGTAAAAATGACAGCAGGGAGATCTTAAAACCACACCAACGTCATGGTACGGCCCAGGAGTACAGCAGTTGAAACGTATACGTACTGCAAGCGGGAAAAGCTGAAAAGGTAGGATGGGGCCCCTTTAAAGAAATGACGTTCTAAATTTAGAAGACGCGGAGGTCTATTAGTTTCAATGAAGACAAAAACAAAAGTGTGAGATTGGAAACTTCCTTCAAAGCGTGACAACACGGCGTATTCTCATCTATAGTCCTTTTGTGCTCGTCTTTGCACACGACCACATGATTTGCTTTCATCAAAGTGTCCCCTCAGGCCCTCAGCGTCATGCTGGTGTAAATCTCCCATCCGCTTTGTCACATGTCAGTGATGCCCGCTCGCGCTCATCCGGGACCGCGCTACACTCTCAAGAAGTCTACATGATGGAGACAATGCCACACAGTGTAGAACATAAGCACACACACACACACACACACACACACACACACACACACATACACAGTATAGTGGACATTGCATCGTGTTCATGCTGAAAGACACGTAGCTTCATATATGTCAACCAGCATAAATGACATGAGCAGTTCTATACGTCATGTTCCCTGCACAATCCAGTCAAATCCAATACCGTGTGCGAAGAATGCTGTCTTCATTTAGCAACACCGGGGGGGGGCTAAATATTAGAAACACCGCTTTTAGCCTCTGCAAACTCCAACCAAAGTGAAGATTGCATGGACTGTATGGAAAAAGTCTCAAAAAAGGCAAGTCGTCCTGCGTTTGGGGCGTCATGTTCATGTGTCCACAGTGATACCTCGCCACCTCGCCCTGCACATTTGGCGGCTTCACTAACAGTTTTTCAAGAATAAATTCATGAATAAATCCGCGGTGGAGTACTGCTTATTAGTAAAAAAAAAAAAAAAAAAAAGAGCATATTTAAGCACATTTTACATATTTTTGACATACATTTTTCAAGAATATATTTATTAATAAATCAGGCTGTTTCGCTGTTGAATAAGGCTTATCTATTATTAGTAAAAAACATACATATTTCAGCAAATGTAACATATTTTTGGAATTTTTTTAAAAAGCATATATTAATAAACCTTGCTGTTTTGCGGTTGATTACAGCCTATTAAGATTAGATTGTTCAAGAATATATTAATTAATAAATCATGCAGTTTCATGGTTGAATGTGGCCTATGATTAAAAAAAATGCATATTTACGCACAATTTTTTAAATTTTTGGCCAAGATTTTTTCAAGAATATATTAATGAATAAATAAATCATGCTGTTTCACGGTTGAATACGACCTATTATAAAAAAAAATGCATATTTAAGCAAATGTTACCTACTTTTGGCCTCCATTTTTGAAGAATACATTAATTTATAAATCATGCTGTTTCACGGTAGATTATTGCCTATTAGTGGTTATAAAATATGCACATTTAAGCACATTTTACATATTTTTGGTGAAGATTTTTCAAGATTGAATCTATCGCGCTGCTTTGCTGTTGAATATGTCCTACTCGTCATTGATGAGACAACAGCCACTGCTGGAAGCATTGTTCAGAAACCACAACAAGAAACTCTCCCAATGCTAATGTCTATATTATGTTTTATTTTCTCTTATTATGTCTACTATATTGGGTAACAGGAATGGAAAGGTAACTGTAGGGCTGTTATTTCATGTCTAGACTGCTATAATAATGTTAAAACATGAATTTAGAAGGTTGTAAACAGGTTTTCCCTGCTCTAACTACAAAAATATTCAATTTATAAATAAGGAATCCTACTTAAAAAAAATCACTTCACAGTTGGGTCTGGAACTGCTTAACCACAAGAAAGGAGGGATTGCTGCGCATGCAAACCAACAGGGGGCGCCAAACAGCTGATAACGGTGACCAATGAAGCAGAGCCATCAAACTGGCGTGCAGCTAAGAAGTATGATATCCAGTCGTGATTTTTACTGTATCTCAGGGGGGAGGGGTGGCCATCTTATATTTGGGTCAATGCGGTACCTCCCCAGTGAAAAAAGGAGCCTTATTGTCTTTGTAAAGGCAGCTTTTGGGTTGGATCTCATCCGATTAGATTGTGCAGGTGTACCTAATGATGTGTGTGTGTGTGTGTGTGTGTGGGGGGGGGTATCAAATGCTTATTGTGCACTTGCAGCATACTCATAAGCGCAATATTATACACGCACATAATACAACAAAAATACAAGTAAACATGCAAAACACCAAAATTGTTCATACCCTTTTTAACTTGATGAAATTATAGAATAATAATATAGAGTATAAAAATCATTTTCACTCAAAACGTGGCCAGGGTTTGCGTAATTGTGTGATTATCTTGAGTAGAGTACCAGTCAAAGGTTTTGGTACACCTTCTCATTCAATAGCGAGACAAAACGTGTCAAAACTTTTGACGGGCACTGTAGGATGCTTTCACTTTAAGATGCTACGGTATAAATACCCAAATCTCTCAATTTGTATCAAATTGCTGGAGAAAAAAGGTAACACAATGTCTGAAAGATTGAAAAAAAAATAAAAGTCCATGCAGATCAAAGAGTTTCCAGTCCACTGAAAAAGCACACACATGCATAAATCTGAGCCAAAAAAGTCACTAAAAGGCCAAGATGGCTGCAAGCAAGAGACTCATCCTGGCGAAAATAAATATAAACGTGAAAATAAATATAAACCCGAACATAAAGGACACAAATAACATCCCAAAGTGTGCAAACGGCGACTACACAACAAATAAAGAGGTGGATATGAGGATTAAGGGGGCTTACCTTGAGATTGTCTCTTAGACCCTAGTTGTGTTGTACTCTGATTCATGTTTGCTCAAAGAGCCAATGAGGCAGAACCTGAAATGTCACGCCTCCGCACTTTAATGTCACGTCACAATGCATCATGTGCAAACTCTGCATGCACACTTCTGTCCAATATTCAAAAACAGTGCATGCACTTTATCAAACTGCTCCAACAATAAAAAGATAGCGCTTTTTTTGTGTTAATGTCAAGGTCATAGATAAGAAAATGACTTTTTTCTTTTTAAAGTACAGCAGCGCGATATCATTTATTGTCACAATTTTAGGACACTTTACGGACAAAAGTATTGGGATGCATTGAGTCAATCAATGAGGGGTTCGTTCTTATCGAATCTTACGTTGACACACGACGACAGAAAAGTTGCACTGCTAAAACTGAACTGAAATCAAGGTCAAAAATCCTTTTTAGGGGCCTGCAAAACAAGCGGTGGGGATCCCTATTAATATTTGGTAACAGTCTGTGTAACCATGGTAACGCAATTGACAACCACAATCAAACGGACACTTTATTAGTTAAGCAACAGGCAGGCCCATTAAACATTTCTGCTGCATTCTTTCTCGTTTTTACCCAAATCTGTGATAATAAAAACGGGTTTAATAATAAATTAGTCATCTTCAGATAACGACTCTTACTTAGTTGTGACAAAATTATATTTTGGGGCGCTGTAAAGGCATGTTTGGATGAAGTTGGTGTGGAAGACGCCCAGGAAGCACCTTCACGTGGATGAATGGACTTAAAAAAACATTAATAGACAATTTTCACTTCCTACATGTGAACTAAGCCGGTGTCCCAATACTTTTGTCCACATAAGGCTAATTCACAGTCAGCGATGAGCATGCATGATCAAGAAAACTGTCTTAAATGCTGAAAAGAGGAGGGGGGGACACCAAAAGAAAAGCAATAGTTTTTGAGAAGAGGAGATGAAAAAAGTAAAATGTGAATATTCCACAGTTAAATGAGGCCTGGTGGTCTCCTGGCATCAGAAATCTATGGATACTGACCGCTGTACTGCCTTCTCGTGGCGTGAAAGCCGATGGCTGGTGGTTGGAACTTCATCCAGGTCGTCGTCCAGGTCGCATCCGTTGTCCGCTCCCTCTTGCGAGTAGCTGTGCTTCATGACCAAGATGCTCCTGCGGTTCCCCGCCGACGGCAGCAGGGGCCGCACGGACATGGGAGGCTGCGGGAGGTCCGCCAGCAGGCTGGCCGCCGCCGCGTCTCGTGCGCTCAGGTTGCCGCGGCTCCCTCGCCCGCTGAGGGACAGCTGGGATATGTGGGCCGAGCCCGGGTTGGAGGACGAGCCACAGTGGTGGTCGTGGATGCAGCGTGAGGAGGCACGGCGGAGGGCGTGGTAGTTCTCAAAGTCTTCTGCTAGGTCCACTAGGTCTGCTGAGGCGGCGGCGGCGGCGGTGGTGGTGGCGCCGCGCAAAGCGCACAGCTCGTAATGAGGCGGCTCAAAGACTTCTTGAAACATGGTGGGGTCAAAGTCCTCACGCCGCAGGATGTACTTTTTGCGAGGCTGCTTGATTTGGACGATAACAGAGATGATGAGGAGGAGGAGGACGATGCAACAGGTGACGCCGATGATGGTGCCGTTGGTGTTGTTCAGGTTGTCCAGGATGTTGGCTTTTCTCTTCTCTGCGCATGAGCAGACACGTTTTAGAAGATTGCAAATACCGAAGCAACAAAAAAGCTATATTCAGTCACCTGTGGCTGATATCATTTTTATGAGCTAAAGATGGAAGTCGCTGCATTTGGGGCTTCGCTCTATCGCAGTTTTTCAAAACATTAATAAATCAGCGCTGTTTTGTGTTATTAGGCAAAAATTATGCATATTTACGATTTTTTTTGCCTAAATTAAGCATTTTCAAGCATAAAAATGGCTAAAAAAGTAGTAGATTGTAAATATAAGGCATTCAGATGATATGTAGTATTCAACACTGGTCACTGGGTGTCCACCCGACTTGGTGGCAGGTTTCAATGATCTCACAACAGGCACAATAATTCCTAACGCGGGCAACTGTTGCGGCTGTGACTCACGGCAAGCTATAACTCAACTCTTAACGACGTCACTTCCTGTCAACGCACCACTCAGCTCCCCTACAGCACTGGGACAAATTTACACACAAGCATGATTCTTATTTATGTCTTATTATGTGCACTATATTGGGTAATACGAGTGCAAAGGAAACTATAGGGGTGTTATTTCATATCTAGAGGGCTCTAATAATGTTAAAAACTGTATTTAGAAGGTTGTAAACAGGTTTTTTAAAGGAGTTTTTCAAGCGTATCAGCCAAGAGGAGAAGAATGCAGATTTATTTTATACACAACTTGAGATTGATGGCGTATTTTAGTACAATAAACTTACTTCGTGTCCCACTAGGATCCAATTTCATATAAAAAAAATGTCAAAATAAAGTAAAATACATATACTGTATAAGGCATTCAGAAGATGCATTTAAATACATGTTGATATGTAGTATCATACACTGGTCACTAGGTGTCAGCAACAATAGTCAGGAAGTACTTGGTGACTCCCAACGCTAACATGCGTGAGTCTACATTATGCCTTATTTGTGTCTTACACCCGCTTGTTTTCTGTGTTTTATGAGCTTCAATTTGCACGTCCAGCTAACTAATCAGCATTTCTTTGGTTGTGTTGGCGACATTCACAACATAGGTCTCATTGTGGGACACTTCAGTACACTTTTACATGGTGAAGCTGCAGCAACAGCTCACCTTTGCATTGATTCTCATCCCACGGGTAGACGCAGTTCTGCATGCCGTTGCACACCAGCGTGTTGTTAATGCACATGTTACTGTGGCAGAAGAAGGCATCTGGATCACAAGGAGCTGGAAACACAACAGAGGCAGGCTGAGACACACTTTGCGCACTGAAAGTGAAGAGATTAAAAAGCTAAAATGAAACAAGCTCATTCGACTTGCTCGCACCAAACCCGACGCTGTTAACAGCGGCACATGTCTAAGCTGCTTAAAAATCTGCAAGTCAGTTGCGTTTTGTTGTTTGGTTTTTCCGTGTGCGCGTTGTGTCCTCTCACTCCCCCGTCTCAGCGCGCGTGGCCTTGCCGCCGTCTTAAGACCGCCGTCCCACGTCTCCGCCCCCTCTATGATGTCAGCACAAGGGCAGAGCAACCCATCAAGACGACGTGGTCGTAAAATCAGCGCGCTAATGTTACGGGCGACATCATCATAAAGCGGCATAATATAACGTCAAGGTGCCCTTGCTCGGGCTTCTTCTGTTACAACTTGATGGGGAAGAAAGGGGAAATCATCTACATATGCACCAAAATTCCAAATGTTATCATGAGCCTCATTACAATGCAGCACACTGTAGCTTTGAATCCAAAGGCATTAAAAACACACGTAATGCATTACTTACAATTTGTTCATAGCTATTTTACCCTTAAGCAATGACGATGTACATTTGTATATATATATAGTGACTGAAAATATTGGCCTAAATGGCAAAAAGCCCAAATGTGAGCTGCTGAGAACCAGCAGAGGGGGCCCAACCTCTTTGCTTGACGCTTGGAAAGCCGGCTGAGGGCGAGACCAGAGTGTTATCCTCGCTGATCTGCTGCAAAATGAATACCAAAGACGTAATAAAAGCGCCTTTTCGCCCACACATAAACGCGTCCCAGTCAATGCCGGGGGCATAAATTAGCAGCTAAACGAGTGGCTGATGAAAATAATTCTGCAGAGAGCTGGTGATACCATCCAAATAGCATATTTGCTTAAAAATGTTGACTGACTATCAATGTACATATAATGTACTTAATGACTCTTTCATTCAAATGAAATAAGTGGAACACCATTTAATGAAGTGTTTATGATCCTGATGGATATTGCATAAGCTAAGCCAGCGTTCATTTCCAGTATTTTTGCTTTATTTTGCTGTATTTGATCTTATCTTGTATATCTATATGATCATTGTTATGATATATATATATATATATATATATATATATATATATATATATATATATATATATTGTTATATATATTATATAGGACCCCATTCACCTTTGCGCTTCAAATTTTGCAGCTTCACGGTTTTTCAAAAACACATGAATAAATCAGGCTTTTTTTGTGGGTTTTTTTTTTGCCTAAATGAAGGATTTTCCAGCATAAAAATGTGTAAATGAACTAAAATACAAATATAAGGCATTCAGAAGACACGTTCAAAGTTGCTGTGATCATATGTAGTATTCCACAGTAGCCAGTAGGTGTCAGTATTGTTACTGCAATATTTGGTGAGATACACAAGCACCAAACAAGATCGCCGTACCAATAGGCTTTTATTGCAGGTTTGAATGATCTCACAACAGGCACAATAATCCCTAACACGGGCTACTGCTGTGGCCGTAGCCCCTGGCAAGCTAAAACTCAACTCTGAAGCACCGACATCACTTCCTGTCCACCTCCCTAGAACCGGAACACATTTATATACCAAGTAAATTTCCCCGCTGTGGGATAAATAAAGTACATACAACATATTTTCTCTTATTATGTCTCCTATATTGGATAATAGGACAGTAAAGGTGACTATAGGGGTGTTATTTCATGTCTAGCGGGCTCTAATAATGTTAAAAACAGTATTTAAAAGGTCGTAAACAGGTTTTCTATGCTGCAACTACAAAAATATTGCATTTAAGAATCCTACTTCACTTATTAGTTATAATTAATTCACTTTAAATTGATGTATTACATGTGTGTCCCTAAGCCTGAAAGACAGTTGTACTAGCAGGTGTGAACATGCACCGTGGATGATAATGGTTTCATGTTTGCATTTGGGAATACTGCGCATCCCGCGGAAGTATCTCTAGGGGAGTCGACGGTTGTGAACGGCTCACTAAAAGCTACCGGTCCCTTTGGGGAAAGAGCAGCTGTGAGCACTCGTAAAGGCGGGAAGACGCACTGTAGGATGCAAAGCGCTTTTTCTCGGGAAATAAATAGGAAGACTATAATGTCTGCGCTTCTATTCCAGTCACTTGCAGACTTCCTTAATGGAACATGACAGTCATTTTATGAGTTTGAGTGTCATGATGGAAAAACAGGAACTCATTTAAAGATGGCTATTTATTATTCATGATCATATCCTCTTGAAGATATTCACACCTACATCGTATCAGACGGTGCATTTGATGAATACATTAAAGAACTGCTATTTGTCACTAAACAATGCGTATTGCAATGAGCCGCATTGTGTTTCATTGCTTTAAAAGGACTCGCCTGAGTCACTTGTTGGTGTCCATTCATCGCCTGTTGACTGCTCAGTAGTTTGCACGGAAGTCTGCGGTCTTTAGGCTGAGGTGTTGCCCTGGCAACAGTGCATCCCTGCTCTGCTCGGTGAAAAGGCCTCGCCGAAAAGGGTGACGCTACTGACTTCACAAAGCAACTTCTGTCTTCGACCTTAACGATGTCATTAACATGCTCATGTAAGACATGTTGCATTTCTCTCCACTCATGTAGCTCAATATGGTAACCCGGTGATTGGACACATGTCTCAGTCCTACACTGGACATCATCATCGTCAAGGCATCAGATGTACCTATTCTTGTGGCCAGTGATCAATGTTTAATAATCAGCTTGATCAACTATAGCCTCAAGTAATTGTTAATATATGTAATAAATCATATTCAAATAAAAGAATTACAGCAATCTCTTGTTTTTCATTGGTAATCTGTTCCAGTGAAATTAGGGGTAGGATTCCTTATTTATTTATACAACCTTCTAAATACGTTTTTTAAAACCATAATTAGAGCCTTCTAGACATGAAATAACACCCCTACCTTTACATTTCTATTAGCCAATATAGCAGACATAATAAGAGTACATAAGACATATAAGACATAATATAAACTCACACACGTTAATATTGGGAGACTTGTTCCTTTTTTTACTTCTGGTTTCTGGGGTATTGTTTCATCAACGTAACAATACTGACACCTAGTGACCAGTGTAGAATACTACATATGATCATGTCTGTGAATGAATGGCCTTGTATTTGCATTCTAGTTCATTTAATAATGTTCATGTGTGAAGAAGCTTCATTTAGGCCGAAAAAATAGATACAATTTGCTGACATATGCTTATTTTTGGCTAATAATAGGGCGCATTCAACCACGAAAGTGTGATGATTTATTCATCAATATATTTTTGGAAAACTGTGAGAGTGAAATTCAAAGTGCGTAGTGGCGAGAGAATACTGTACATTATTTTTTTATTTTTTGGATCTCGTCAGATTGAGTGTGTACCTAATGTTATGGCAAGTGAGTGTATTATGATTTAGTGAGTGGTAATAAACTCGATCAACTGCATTGTTAAATACGAAGTCAATTAATGACTAGAACAATGATTTATGTAAAGAAAAAATACATTTTTGATACAGTCTGTTGTACGCCAGAGTGTGCCATTGTGCCTCATGCTGCGGCTACACACAGCATGTTAGTATGTGATGATGAGTTTGTGTTTTTAATGTACCCAATCTTAATATACCGTGTGTATAAATCAATACTTTTTAAATGTATTTTTTTTCAGTTTTACTGAACAATAATGTTATTCCTGTCTGATGTACTGATCATGCACATGCAGCGCTCATGTGCAAAATTCAACAATTTCAGTGACATTGGAAGACTAGTCATGTGTAAATGTGTTGCATTTACCTTGAATGAACACAGACATTGTGTGCCAAGCATTTTTCCTGCTTTGTATCCTCTGTCAAAGTAAAAGCTCCTACTGCTAAAATGGAGTCTTTCAGGGAAATAGCGAAGCCTGTGTGTGTGTGTGTGTGTGTGTGTGTGTTGTTTAGCTCACAGATAGGCATGAACACACAATAGCTCACATATTTCACCTTCTTTTCACAATAAGGCAACGGCTGGCACAGATGCTCCACTTGTGATAGCGTGGCAGTTTAGCTCCATTACATCAATGCAGTCATCTCACAATCACCCGCAGGCGCCATTCTATACGATATCATCATTTCCCCCCTCTATTACTGCCTGTTTCTGATGGAAGCATCGTCATGGCCTGTGAAAACGACGCACGGCTTGCGCATGACAGCGGAGAGTCGAAAGGTGAACGCCTCTGAGGTGGCACAAGTCGGAATTCGGTCAACATTTTCACGTCTGAAGCCAATGCGCCTCACAGGAGCTCAGTTTTCGGATAAATTCTTGTTTTCTTGTTTTGCCATTAAATCATGCCGAAAATCAAGCTGGAACCAATCCAATATGCAAAGAAATGACACACATTTAAACTAGTGCTCCCCGGGGGGATGCTGTGAGGTTGGGTGGGGTGGGGGGGCAGGTCTGTTATTGTCGTAAATCATGATGGTGCCAGCAACTCATACAGTGGTTTGCACAGATAATTAAATAAATATTACAGGTTCGCAATAGTATTTAAAATTAGGGGGCGCAAAAAAATAGCCTTCCTGAATGACAACTTGGTGATTTTAAAGGAAAACTGCACTTTTTTGGGGGGAATTTTGCCCATCATCCACAATCCTTATGCGAAACATGAACACACGTCGTTCCCGTTTCCGGGATAAAAACAGCTCGCATGAGACAGCTAACAATGTACGTAATGGGACCCACCTATTTAGACTAAAAAGCCCTCTATATAAAAATCCCAAAGAGGCCAACAACGTTCCATTTACCTAACGTGACCTGCATATTAACCAAGCTACATTAACATTGTTATGGGAGGCCAGGGGTGTCAAACTCGTTTTCATTGAGGGCCACACCACAGTTATGGCTGCCCTCAGAGGGCCGCTTGTAACAGTGAATATACTGTATATTGATATAAATGGATCATTGCCTCATGGTTTTCTTACGATTGCCCCTGTGTTACTCAAGTATTTATTGTTGATTGCGGAATAGCTTGTGGCATGATCAGATATTATTAAAATATACCATCTGTCAAAATGAAAAGAACATTAACTTTTAGGATTTAATTTGAATAACATTTAATTTTTACAATTTAGAAAGAAAGAGAAGTGATTTTTTTTTTTGCATATTATTTCCAGCCTTTTGCGGGCCACATAAAATGATGAGGCGGGCCAGATCTGGCCCCCGGGCCATGAGTTTGACACTTGTGTAGCCACACAGCGGCTCGCTCACAACAAAAATCCAAAATAGTGTAAGTATTGCATGTTAAATGAATGCAGCTGTTACTACATGGTCACAGCATGCAGATAAAACCATCACACTTTCTTGGAGGCTTGATGTGTGATGTGTGATAAAGCGCTTTATAGGCGGCCGAGGCGAACCCCATTACGTGCCTTGTTAGCTAGCAGTTTTTCTCTACTTAGAACGCACAGAAAAGAGAAAGATGTCTGTTCCTGTGTCACATAAGGATTGTGGACGATGCGCAAAAGAGGGCAGTTTTCATTTCACATCCACATTTACCCCTTTTCTCCTTACATGATGCATTTTTGCTGTTGTTTTTTTACGAACTGCATTTCGAGCAGGTGCCGCAGGTCGCAAATGTGCCCCAGGTCTCGCTTTGGACACCCCCGCCCTCACAGGTGCTCCGTTCCAAAGTCTTACGTTCTTGGTAGGTGGTGAAGAGGATGCGGAAGCGACTTTTCCGGCTGGCCTCGTCCGCCCACATCCGGATGACACCCAGCGTGGACACCAGCATGAGGTCATTGGCCACCGTGGAGCAGAACTTACTCTTCAGGTCCTCCACCGAACTATGAGATAAGAGATAGAGGGGACTTTATTTTTTGTGACGTTCTACTTGCTTGCGGCTTGTTATCATGTGATGACAGATGATCATTACACAGCCCAAAATAAAAGATGACAATATGAGGCAAATCATTTAACACTTCATGTTGTAATCGCTCCTTATCTGATTTTAATATGTATTATCTTGAGAAGCTATCCATTTTGCAACTGAAGATGCTTTTTTTGCACGTAGTCATAAGTCTAGATTTGCATAAATGCAAGAAAAAGGTGATTCAAATTCAGATCTCCAATTTATTTTACCTCTTTCATGACATTTAAATGATATTGGTTTGTTATTTTAAACATTGGCTGTAGAGAATGAAAGTATTATGAAGGCTGGACTCATTCAGTTTTTATCAGCGTGGAGGAAACAGATAACAACATCATCTCGTTGTCTTGATATCAAATAAGATTGCATTGTTCATCTCAATACGGATAGTATTGAGATTTAATCTGACCATGACAGGATGATTAGTCCCTGTTTTTGTTTTTTTTCCCTGTGTAAAAATCTTCTTACCTGCCGCCATCGTACACCGCCACAAAGTTGCGCTTGCACTCGTTGGAGTTGGCCATTTCGTAGTCAAGGAAACGCAGGTAGATCTGGGAGGCGGGAGAAATGCATAAACATGGTCAAGCCATCTGGTTTTAAAAAACCTCACCTTAAGACAAAATCAAATGCGATCATGTCGTGAATAAACCACTGAACCTTTGCATTGATTTTTTTCTGTGGTTTGGCTGCATCTCTCCAGGCCACTGGGTGTGTGAGTGACAGGAAGAAAAGCTCTGACTCGCTTGGGGAGAAGGTGCATGGTGCCACCTGTTGGTTTGTGTATAAATCTCTCGACCCCGAATATAAGACAACCTGTCATTTTTATTTTTTTTTTCTTGGAGGGGAAAAAAACGTCTTATATTCGGTCTTTTAATCCGTGCATTATTGGCAGAGCAGGCTGGCAATAAAGGCGAATGCTAAGGGTGCCACAGGGTGGCAAAACAAAAAATCAGGAAAAAAATCTAATCATGTGTTCTCATGATTAAAAAGATGAGCGAGGTGATTTAAAAAAAAAAATCTATATTTGCTTGGCGATTGGCTGGCGACCAGTCCGGGGTGTACCCCGCCTGTCGCCCGAAGTCAGCTGGGATAGGCTCCAGCATGCCCCCGGAACCCTAATGAGGAAGAAGCGGTATAGAAAATGGATGGATGGATGGATATTTGCTTGGTTTGACTTAAATAAAAGTGGGTCACGACTTAATGACCGTTGGAAAAGGTGGGTCCTCGGTGTCATAAAGCATCCATGTTGAAGAAGCCACTTCTCATGCAGAAATGTTCATTCAGAATCTTTTAGCAATGAAGCAAGCGCTCCCATCCTCGTCCTCACACGGAATGTCTATCACTCATTCATCAAGACAAGCTCGCCCGATCCCAGTGCCGGCCCCGCTCGGCTGCACCACGCCGCGCTCGCCATCATTAGGGTTAATGAGTGGGCCGCTCAGCGAGTGTGACAGGAGAATGTGACACATGAAATGCCCCGAGACGAACGCTGCAGATGGGGCTGGATAATGGAGCCTGCGATGTCAGCATGGTTTTGGCAAAACACGATGAGTGGAATGGATCTAAAACATGCTAAACTGCACGTTGGTGTCCCATAGAATAAAATGTCATCCACAGTACGCGGCGAGCAATGCCGCATGCTTTCTCTGACAGTGTCAAGAAAAGCATTATTACCAATGATGCAGCGCTCTGTGCAATGCCAACACGTATCCATGCATGCGCTAAATATCCTGCCAATACATACCGGATACATTCCTCAAACAACAGCACTGAATGGAGGCAAATAAATCACTTTGAAAGCAGGACTTTCCTCTCCCCTTAGGGAATGATGCAGCATGGATTTCTTCCAAGATATCACATTTTAATGTTGCTGAAATGTTATCTTTATGGATGGAAGAGTGTAATTAATGTCGTTTCTCAGCAGGGGGTGAACCCCCTCACGGTTATGACAGGAACGGGTAGAAGGATTTAAATGCCGCCATAGTTTGTAATAGATAAAGTAGTTAAAGGATCACTAAGGAACAACTGGTTAGTTTGGCTTTAGGGCTACTGTTGAGAAAAGTACTGAATGCATATTCAAATGTATTGGATACAGTTTGTACTCTTTACTGTACTGCCACTTTATCTCTGGCTGTTTGGCATCTGTGAGTTAGTGGTGAGTGGGAGTGACATGGATGAAAAGCTCCAATTCACTTGCAGAGAGTTGGTTTGTGTGTTTCAATGTATATACTGTAAATACTAGAAGTCACATGACGTTCACAGCGACAGGTGATCAACTTTATAACGGGAAAAAAAATATACAGTCTAAAGTCTAATATGAGCAAGTCAAGTCTAATAGGAGTCAATACAGTGCCATATTTTCCGGAGTGTATGGTGCGCCTTTTTGCACATGATTTGGATGTTCCTGGGACTTACAGTCAGGTGCAACTTATATAAAAAAACAACAAAAAAAACAAATTAACATTCTGCTTTAAGTTAAGTAGTGTGGTGGTTGGATTCTGGCGACACCGAGTGTATTAGTTGCGCTTGTGACGCAGTTAGGCACACAAATTGAACGACACAGAGCATACCAGACGCTCTTTGTTACGCAATACTTTCCAATACGCTTCTGGATTGGAGACTACGCGTCTGTAAGTAATGTGCAATTATAATTATATGATGTATTTTAGACAGCTGTGTTGTTTAATTAGGACACTAATTATGTCTAGCTTGAAGATTATAGCTGTCGCATCCGTCACTGACTAACTAAATACATACATATGACTTTGCAGTATACTTTCATTCATTTGTGAACACAATTTTGAAGTTTTGATATGTTTCTACATACCGGGATGGGTCCAAGTGGGTCATGTATTAAAAGTGTCTTCTTCAAGATGATATTTAGGAAACAGTAGGTTTTTATTGTATCCATACACTGAACCAAAATGACTTATTTCAGCTTCTGTAGCTGCAGTTTGTCTCCTTGTTTGGTGTAAACGTTGCCCCCACCCTCTGGCTTCGTCTTCTTCTCTTGTGCATTTTATGTTATCGCCTTGGCACCCCTAAAAAAACTAAATACTTATTGTCTTATTGACTTATTGTCCACTGCGTCTTATACACTACCTGTCAAAAGTTTGGAGACACTTTCCTATACAAGAACATTATAATGTTATAAGACACTTTATAATACAAGAACATTATAATGTTATAAGACACTTTATAATGTTCTTGTATAGGAAAGTGTCTCCAAACTTTTGACTGGTACTGTATGTTTATTTTTTTTTTCCCTGCATAACACATTTTTTGGACTGATGCAACTTATACTCTGGGGCGACTTATCGTCCGAAAATTATGGCAATAACTCAAGAAAAAGTCCTATTAGTGCTTTCCCAAAAAATTCACTTTGTGCCAACAGTATCTTTAATGACATCTAGTGACCAGTGTAGAATACTACATGTCATCACAACGTACAGTAAATTTGTATTTTAGTTCACTTCGTCATTTTAGTCTTGAAAATGCTTAATTTTGGTTAAAAAAATAGCTTAAATATGCATATTTTGGACTAATAATAGGCTGTATTCAGCGACAAAACAGCATGATTTATTAATTATTATGTTTTTGAAAAAGTATTATAGAGTGAAGCTACAAAATTCGAAGTGTCGAAGGATAACTGCATCGGTGAAAATGTTTTATGTTGTATTTACGTGGTGCATGACAAAAAAGCAGTGGATGTGTGAGAAAAACAAGTGCAGATGGCATCACAGACCCAAATGGTAGCAATGGATCAAACAGATACAATCACTAATTTGTAAGGGAGAGATTGGTTCCAGCAGGAAAATAGGCTGCCTGCTTATTGATTCCGCTGCAGCCGGTATGGAAGCAGCATCCATCACTAACTGGAAAAAGAATATCTTCACACTTTTTTTTTTTTTTTTTTTGCTTAAAAGGCCCCAGTAATGGCTTGTTGCTGCTGCCCATTACAGTCACAAGCATCATCCATAGCTCTGACCAATGACATGCATGCAGAGGCAGACACTGGAGGTAGAAGTGAGGCAAAAACGTTGAATTTAGCAGAGTCAAACTTGTCAAAAAGCCCATCGATTTAAGTAGAAGTGCATTATTGTGTCAAAGGGGGTACAACGGCTTGTCACTGATAGCTCAGGTTGGCACCTGTACCTTTAATGCACTGGAAAAGGTACAAACAGTCACCATTAAAGGAAAACTGCACTTTTAAAAATGTTTCCATCATCCACAATCCTTATGTGAAACATGAACACATACATCTCTCCCGTTTCTGTGCGAGAGAAAACGAGTTAGTATGAGCCAGCCAACATGACTATGAAGCCCTCTAAAACAACCTGGAACAACGTTTTGTTTTATATAACATGCTGTGATCATGCATTAACAACTACATTGATGATAACATGTAATACTTTTGCCATATTTTGATGTAAAACGTCTTTCCTAGGCGCATTGATTTGACATAGCGCATAGGAGCCAACGTGACTTCCATCAACAACAGCAGCATAGAAACAGCGACGACACCTACAATGTCCGCTCTCATTGGGATGGCAGCGTCTTCCAGCACAAGACTTGTGCTCCAGTCCTCAGGTAAAAAAATGCTGACAGCAAACGAGCATCTTGTCGAGTCTTTGTAACAAAACTGAGAGCCAGTAGTATCCATTCTTCCATCTGTCCCGTTACAGTGGCTTGAGGCGTTGCGAGTGACGCTGAGACTAGCAGCCCGCTAGCTGTCAGATATACAGTATATAGTTTTTCATGTTAGCTGCTAGCGCTGGAGCTTGGTTAATATACAGGTCAGTTGTGTGAATGGAGCACTGTTGGCGTTTTTTAAGGGTTTTTTGTTAGGGCCTGAGCGTCCAAAAAGGCAGCACCCATGACGTGCATTGTCAGCTGACTCATAATAACTCATTTTCTCTTGTTCGAATGCACAGAAAAGGGAAAGAAATATGTGCTCATGTTTTGCATAAGGATTGTGAATGATGGGCAAAATTCCAAAAAAGTGCAGTTTTTCCTTTAAGTATCCCTATGAGGTACATTTGTTTTTATTGCACCAGCAATCAATAGCAGATGTATTTGCCAACTGCATGTTGTGTTTGTGTACCAAAATGCATTAGCAGTGCACCCACTGAGTGGCTATAGTGTGTCTAGCACCACCTTTTAGGCAGTTATGATGGTATGGTCATTTCAATGGGCATGCATTGTAAATGGTGGTGGAAAGGGTCTATAGGCTCTGTAGTATTCTATAGTATAAAGGACATTTGTGCGGAGAAATAAGGGCAGATAAATGTGACCCGGGAAATATGTCAGATAAGAGCTAAGTAACGGACGTGGCTATACATCACACTGGCACCCTGGTGGTAATAAATTGTGAACAAGGGGCTGCAGCACAGTATAAACCATACCGTGGTTCCTTCCTTTTACAACAGCCCTACGGTGGTCCCATGCAGTGGAGAGATAGATAGCGTGAAGGCAATTTTTGTATTTTGTACATGTCATTTTTTGTTTTGGAAGCAATGCAAATGGAGTGCAAATAGAAATATAACTTTTATATATATTTTTTTATTAAAATTGCATATATGTAATACTGACTTTGCGTTTGGAGTAATGGAAAAACAAACAAACTTGCGATCCTGATTCTTTGGGTGTTAATAAAATGGTACATTTAGAGTAGCACGCGTGTTTTCATAATGGATTTTATTCAGTATTTCATGAACACAAATAGCGTAGCATATGGTTTCATAGTGATGCTGATGGTGGTGGGCGCAATGTCAAGGTAAAAAAAATAAAATTAAAAATACTTCCAGTAGTCCCTCACCACTTCGAATTTTGCAGTGTCACTCTATGAAGGTTTTCAGAAAATAACAAAATGAATAAATCATGCTGTTTCATGGACAGCTGGGATAGGCTCCAGCACACCCACAACACTAGTTGGGACAAGCGATATAGAAAATGAATGGATGCTGTTTTGTGGTTGACTGCAGCCCATTATTAGTAAATAAAAAATGCATATTTAAGCAAATTTTATGTTTTTTTTGTCTATTATATACTATACTATGAAATTATTATTACTATACTATGATATGTAGTGTTGTACACTGGTCACCAGGTGTCAGTACCATGTCAAGCACCAGACTTGATCGCCAGAACAACAGGCTTTTATTGCAGGTTTGAATGATTTCACAGTAATCTCCAGCACAGGCTACTGTTGGAACCCACACCAAGCTAAAACTCAACTCTGAACGCCCGACGTCACTTCCTGTCCCCTCGCATCGGAACACATTTACAGCAACACACACAAGCACAAGTCTTATTTATGTCTTAAATGTCTTATTTTGCGTTATTGTGTCTCCTATGTTGGGTAATAAGAGTGTAAAGGTGGCTATAGGGGTGTTATTTCACCTCTAGAGTAAGAGTTAAGAGAGTTACAAACCAGGTCGTAGACCGGTTTATAAATGAGTCCTACTTCACAGAAATTCACAGTGGGGTGTGGAACCAATTAACCGTGATAAACGAGGGATTTTTTGTAATGTAGATGTTGCCTACATCAGAACAAATGTACACTTGTTTGAAATATCCAACACACAAGCAGTAGTGTAGAACTGCACTGTATCAAAGTTCATTTTTCCCTATTTTCTGCTGTCACATTACAAATGTGTCCAGGTCATTTAAAATGAACAAGCTTTGGAATATTTACTGTATGCCCTTGGGTCAACCTTTCCATTCGCAACAGTTAAAGGAAGCAAAAAGCGTACCAGAGGGTGAGCCAACCAAACTGGCAACTCTGACCTAAGGTATAGCGTGGATGTCATATTTGGAGCTTTTTTCTCTCTCCTTCCAACTAAAAGAAGATGCGCTTGACCCGACATGAACCCCTTCTAGCGAACTGTCTGACCCTCATAGAGGAATGAGGCAAGTCCCCCCTACAGTCATGAACAGCCACTTTGGGATACTGCTGACAGCCACAGACAGCCCTCGTGCAATATCAAGGTTTCCTGACGCAACCCTCATCTTACGCTGCGTGGAGGGAGGCTGAATGGAAACGGTGAATTATGAAGATCTTGACTGTAATCATTTCCAGATGAGCACCATTGATGAAACGATATTTCTACACAATAGCAGACACTCGAAGATGTGCAACACAAAATCTACCTTTACAAAGATGATAATGCTCAGTTTGGATGGACACTGCCAGAGTGGGACTCATTTAACAACACAGTACTAAATTAGCACGGTTCATCGTTCCAGACCATGATAAGTGAATTTTCACAAAGTAAGAGTCCTTATTTAGAAATGGAATACTTTCATAGTTAGAGCATAGAAACCCTGTTTACGACCTTCCAAATACAACTTTTAACATTATTAGACTTACCCCTTACCTCAAAGGTCACCTTTACACTCCTATGACCCAATATAGTAGACATAATAGGAGAAAATAAGACATAAAAAGCACAAGACATTATATAGACTCACATGTTACCGTTGGGAGAATTTGTTTTTGTTGTGTCATCAGTGTAACATTGCTGACACCTAGTGACCAGTGTAGAATACTACATTTTATCAAGTCTTTGTATGCATCTTCTGAATGCCCTTTATTTGTACTTGACTTCATTTAGTCAATTTTATTCTTGAAAATGCTTAATTTAGGCCATCCATCCATCCATCCATCCATTTTCTATACCGCTTCTCCTCTTTAGGGTCGCGGGGACATGCTGGAGCCTATCCCAGCTGACTTCGGGCGACAGGCGAGGTACACCCTGGACTGGTCGCCAGCCAATCGCAGGGCATTCATTTAGGCCACAAAATGTAAAATGTGCTTTAATATGCATTTTTGACTAATAGTCTGTAATCAACCACAAAATAGTGATGACTTATGACTTACTAATCCCTCGTTTATCATAGTTAATTTGTTCCAGAGCCAACTGTGATATGTGAATTTCCGTGAAGTAGGATTGCTCATTTACTATAAACGTAATATTTTCGTAATCAGAGCATAGAAAAACTGTAGGACCTACATTTGATTTTTAATATTATTAGAGCCCTCTAGACATGAAATAACACCTCTATAGTCACCTTTACACTCCTATTACCCAAGAGAGTAGGCACAAAAACACAAAATAAGACATAAATAAGACTTGTGAGGGTACAGGAAGTGATGTTGAGGTTTCAGAGTTGAGTTTTAGCTTTTTGTGGATTACAGGAGCAACAGTAGCCCAGGTTGGGGATTGTGCCTGTTGTGAGATCATTCAAACACATAATAAAAGCCTGTTAAATACCCAGTATAGTAGACATAATAAGACATAAGAACAAAATAACACATAATATAGACTCACACGGGTGAACATTGGGAGAGTTCCTTGTTCTTTTATAAACTTCCTGTTCTGGACAGTACTTCCTGTGGCGGCTATTGACTGATCAATGCAAAATTACTGACACCTAGTGACCAGTGTTGAATACTACATATCATCACATCTTAAAAGGAGTCTTCTGAATGACTTATATTTGCATTTTACGTCATTTAGACATTTGTATCCTTGAAAAATGCTTAATTTAGGTCAAAAACACATAATACTTGCTTAAATATGAATTTGTTTTACAATGAATAGGCCGTAGTCAACCAGAAAACAGCAATGATTTATTATATATTTAAAAAAAACGTGACAAAGTAAAGTTGTAATGAGTTTCCAACAGTCCTCCTTGCAGCTCAGGTAACGTTTGATAAAGCTCCAGGGCAAGGCTGGTAAGAAAACCAGCTGCTGACTCACCTTGGAGCGCGGCGGCGCCCGGATGTACCATTTACAGTCCACGGCCTCGTTGGCGCCCGCCTTCCCGTCTCTGGTGATCTGATGCGACTCCACAATACCTTCTGGGCCGACCATGTCGTACTGACACGCTGAATAACACAAAAAAAGAGCATTGTCAAAAAGTGAATGAGACAAGGATGAAGGCAGCGCGAGGAGAGTGTGAGTGTACCTACAGGGAAGAGGCGGCGGTACTCCTAAGTCGGAAAAGTCCGGATCTGAGGAGAGAGCAGAGCAGTGATTCATTTGGATTGCCATAAAAGCAGACTATAATGAAAGACACCGTGCGTTGGGGGACTTCCTTCCTGCGTCAACAGCTACAAATGATGACAACACATAAACTGTGTTCTTTGCAGGCGGATAAATCAATGAACTGATGCACAGCACGACGCAAACTCAATAGGCCACGCTCCCCTTTGCAGCGATAACAGCTTCCACTCTGCTGCTGAGATGTTCTCCAAAATGCCGGATTTTTTTGGGGGTCAATTTCTGAGGTCAAAAGTCACTGATGTTGGACTTGAGGGACGTTCTACTGCAGAATGACAAATGATTCCTCTTTGCATTGCATAGTCATACCGAGTCTACGTCCATAGAACAAAAGCAAGCAGCTCGTTGTAGAAGTATTGCATGTAGAATAAAATGTAGAGGGCATTTGGAGAGGATACATTTAATCCATGATCAAGTTCCTCACACTGGGGGGGATGAGGGGGGGGGAGAAGCACGCACAGATCCGAGCCAAAGCCATACATTTTATCAGGAGCGAGATAAGAGACGTGTAAAAGGTAAAGTTTTGGAAGTCACCTTGACGCAGAAGGTTTTCAGCAACTTTTTCTAGAGTGTTGCCATAAATTAAATCAAGAAACTTGGCAAGTGTGATCACCACCTCATCTTCTTCCACAATAAGTCGATAGATGTCTTCACCCCGCCGACAAACTTCCACGCTGTTGTGCATCATTTCTGTACGCACGGTACATAACCAGATGCACGCTGCAGGTGATCCCTGCTTCTTGCAAAAAAAACAAAAAAAACGTGAGTAACTGATACGAGCTTGAAAAGGCTAAACATTTGCAATAAACGTGTTGATTGTTGGAACGACTAGATTCGATTCAGCTCCGGAACCCTTGCCCTTCTCTCTTCAATTGCTATTGTTCACTTGTGACACATTCCAGGTTTAAGCCCTAAATATACCCCACACACTGATGTGAATGATAATGATCATGCAAGATGACCCATGAACAGATGGAATCGGAGTCACGCTGTAGCCTTTAGCCTGGTCATCCGGCTCGTGCTAGAGGCTCGCAGGCTCGAGCAGCCGCGTCTACATAAGCCACACTGCTTGCCTGCTCCTCTAATTCCAGTGCAGCTTAAAAACATGTGCAAATTGTGGGCTTTCTTACAGCGCTGCATGCTGTACATTTTACCTTTATATTTTTTAATTATTGACGACTTATGGTGAATGATGGCCTATTTCCAGAGAAAACAAATAGATTTTACCATAAATCTGCAAATTTGTGAGGCCGTGAGCGCTGAATCGCAAATGCATGGGGAACCACTGTACTGTATGTCACTGTCCAATCATAACAATGTACCTTTTTTTAAAATTTACTTTTATTTTCCTTTTTATTATTCATTATACCTTATATTTTATACGTTATACTTCATAAGGTTGTAATCTGTTTATTATATTTCTTATAAATATTGAATTGTGTTTTATTCAATCTTTTTTTTAAAAATTAGATTCTTATTAAATTTAATTTATTCTAAACATAAATGCTTTTCACTCCATAGTGAAAACTCATCAACTGGATGCTGAGTGACAAGTATTCACTATGTCCAATGGAAAACATTGTCCATAATTACAAAAAAAGTCCATAAATGTTTTACATTTATACATGATACGTTTCAGTCCGATTTAAAAACTCCGTATTTTTTAAAACCAAAAAACAAACAAAATGACATTTGTTCATATTTTGCAGAACAAACAAAGCAAATGTGGAAATACTTGCGTTCCACTGGCCTGATGTCAATCAATCAAGGACATCTACTACATTTCACAGTCCAGTCTCATGGGTTATGAAAGTACAGTAATGGTGCGGTAGGAATGCATTGGCAGTGTCAGACCATCATAATGTAGCACGTACTCAGCGTCCAATCAAAATGCTGTATGATGCTCAACACCCCTAGGAGGCACGCTTGCGTGTGGTATCTGGGGATTGCTGGAATATGATCCCATAAATGTGCAAACTATTGCGGCACTTTATCAACATTCTATTTGGAACTCCACATCACGACTGGCTAGTTCCAAAGCATTCACGTCCATCGACGGAGCAGTCGTGCTGTTAGCTGTTAGCTGTTAGCTCCGATCGGTGCATCTAAATGGTTTCCCTGCAACTTGAGACATAACCACCGGTTGGGCCCGCTGATTGCACAGCAGGAGAAGCTCGCCTAAATGTCATGAGCTTTGTCTGTGGATGCTCTACTTTTTTTCCGTCTAGACATGAGTCACAGAGTTGGCGTGCGTCCTTGCGCGTGTGTGTGTGTGTGTGCAGCGGGTCGGACACGAGGAGGAAGTCAAATACTGTACATGTCGACGGTGCGTTTAATGGTTAGACTTTCTACTACTAAAACCCGTAATCAAAGAGGAGATATTCCTGGCCTGATTTCAGCTCTGTTCCATCATGGGGTGCCGAAACCTCCTCCCACCCTCGGGATGCATGAAACAAGAAACCAGGCTGATGTTACTCACTGAAACAACAGCTTGCCTCGGATGGTAAATTTGACCCATTTTCAATTTTCTCAAACAACTCGTCCCGATTTTTGACATTTTGGTCAAGTCAGGTGCCACCTCATTGGGTACACTTGCTGAGTCGAATGAGATCCTGCACAACAATACAGACACACGCAGACATCTTACTTAGAGTGCTCAGAAGCCCTTTGACAATGTGTATTATATTATGATGGCAGCACACACAGACAGCTCTGCATATTTCTGGTACCTGAATTAGCGTCATAAAACAGAATCATTCCAAATAAAACCACACTAGCATGCATATTTCATTTTTTAATGATGAAACAGCCATCATTTGGGATATTCCGATGTTGCATTTAATTATTTCAAGGTTCCCCCGGGGGTACAAGAGTGCACAGTATGTATTTCAAAGGAGTATCAGGGGCATACTGAAAAATACAAATAGTCGTAAAAGCCAGCCATCTGTCAATCTGATTTAAAAAAAAAGTCTATCAAGGAAAACATGTTTAATAATACAAGAAAATAGAGTCTCACAAGAATGAAGTGCTAATAATCAGAGGAAAAAACACTCCTATTTTTAAAGAAAAAATCATCCGAATATTATAAGAAAAAAACTTGTGTTTTTTGTTTTTCTTTTAATTTTCTTTAAAATTATTAATTTTAACGAGTGAACAGTCTGAGACCAGCAGAAAACATCCTCAGCCTCTTAAATGTGAATATCCTTTCATTTCCTAAGTCATCCGTGAGAAGCAGAGCTGTTATCTTTGTGTTTTAGGCAAAACAAGATATTCACACACATCAGCTTTGACTTTGGAAAACGGCGATGGACGGGTTTGCCTCTTTTGTTGCGGAGCGAACCACTGATTTGGTCAGTACCTTTTATTGTATTATTATTATGTTTGAGTTGGTACCTAATGAAGTGACCGGTGAATGCTTAAGAGAAAAACTTCTGAGAAGTTTGAAGCCCTGTTTGTCCCTCCATCCTTTTTCTATGCCGCTTATCCTCATTATGGTCGCGCCTTTCCCAGCTGGCTTCGGAGGAGAGGCAGGGTACACGCTGGTCGCCAGCCATTACACTCACATTTAGAGTCGGCAATGAACCTGACATGGAATGTGGGAGGAGAAAACCCACGCACGCACGTGCAAAACTTCACACAGAGATGCCTGACGGAGATTCGAACGCAGGTCTTCCCGATGTCCTGCCTGTGTGGCCAACATGCTAACCACTCAGTCCTGTTTGTGTTGATATTTATTAGGCAGCTTTTCTGGAAGTCTATTATCCTCCCCCCCCCAGGAAGAGTGGGTGTGTGCATCAGGAGCAGCGGCAGCAGGCAGGTAGGGAGGAATGAAGACGTGCATGAGGGATGAGAAAATCAAAGAGGAAGACACTTAATGAAACAGTGACCTTCAGGTCACGCGTGCTGGTTGTGCAACAGATTTATTATTGGGCTTTGGCATCGCTTAACCCTCCGCCGTCACAAGGCCAAGCCACCTCAGTGGAATACACGCATGTGCGCCGCCGCGCCGCTTCTCCTACGTGGCAACAGAGGGTGCTTTGCTTTTTAATGCCTCTCGTGCGACCCTTGGCCTTTTAAGACAAGGGCTCCTGCATTCCAATCAGGAGCCATCTCATCCTCCATCCATCACTTCCTGAGCCTCCCTCCCCTTTTTGATGAATTGATTCAATCAATTCTATAGATTGATGGTTTATGTAAGACGTGTCCCCCCACTTCCCAGCATCCACTTAAGCCAAACGGCGTGCAAGATGTGAGGTGCACGTTTAAATTAAAAGGCAGCATCTGTGGATGTGTGGGGAATGAATAATAAATAGCGTTTCCTGTGCAAAAACAGCACGGCGAGCGAGATGTGCTGACATCTGGACTATGGGTGCGTAATGTAGCATTGTATTCATACCGCATGCAGCTCACACCCGCCACTCAGTGGAATTCAGAGCACATCCACACATCGCCACACCCTCTCCTCTCTTCATAAAGCTCAGCTAAGACTGTAATCTTCTGGGGCTTACTGTATTTACCCTTTTGCAACAGTGGAAATGCTCTCTTGAAAGGCTGGGGACGCAGATGTCGTGCTGTTTACACGTCCACGTCACAGCCGTCTTGGAAAATATAGCAAATAAATAAGGAATTTGAAAAAATGTTCAAAGAGATTAAGCAGAATGTAGAGCCTCCGCATGAAAACAAACAGCTTCCAACTCAAAATCATGTTTACTACGCCGGCAGAATTAACGAGTTGATTCATGTTAGCAGCCAGACAGTCTAATTATTATTAGACACTGATTAGCCTTCTTTGTAGAGTGCAAAATGTCCATATTTTCAAGCAAGCAGCCAGGGAACTACATTTTCTCACAAACACGGCATCCCAGAGGTGTTGTGATATCACAAAACACCATGTTTTATTAATGTGACACTCTAATTTGGATTAAACACAAAGCTGTGCATCCCACTCAATGAATGGCAAAAAAAGCACGTGAATGAGAATCTCTCCTTCACACACACGCACACACACCCACACACACACACACACACACACACACACACACACACACACACACACACACACACACACGCGCATGCACGCAAAACCGAATTTCCCAGTGGCCCCATTTCCTCTCGGAGGCTCAGGGGCTGACATTTAAATAAGCATCTGATTAATAATGTCTGCTTAAATGGTTGATCAAGCTAATAAAGCGCTGTCATTAATCACAGCAGGTACCACGGTGGGTGAAGTTCAGCAGACGGAAACGCAGCATCAGACAATGAGGAGGCGAGGAAAAGAAGGATGCCACCCCCCAACACTCATAACTACATTAGAAACACGTGCACTGCAATGTAATAAGATGCGATGGCATTGTGGCGCTCCCCAAGCCTTCATGTTAGCCACGTTAGCCACTTGTTTACATATGAGACACTGTAACTATGCACTTGAAGAGGCCGTACGTACATCACATACAACAACCGAACTTTAACAACTGGGACAGGACGCTGGCATCGCTATGCGAGCTCCAGTCACATTTTAACAGCAACATGATGCTAGGTTAGCCTGTTCGCTGAAGAAAAACTAAACGATCAAACATACAGGACAGTGAAGAGCATAGAAAACCCCTTTATCTGATTTTTACCATTATTAGAGCCCTCTAGACATGAAATAACACCCCTATAGTCACCTTTACACTCCACCACTGAAAGACAAAAAAATATCCCGATGGTAAGTCATAACGATGAGATAAAAGTTATGAGATAAAAAGTAGAAACGATGAGGTAAAAAGTCATAATTATCCATCCATTCATTTTCGATGGCGCTTATCCTCTTTAGGGAGCCTATCCCAGCTGACTTTGGGCGAGAGGCGGGGTACAGCCTGGACTGGTTGCCAGTCAATCGCAGGTCACAAATAAACAAACAAAAAGTCCTAATTATAAGATAGAAAAGTCAGAATTATGAGACAAAAAAGTCATACTTATGAGATAAAAAGCCAAAATTCGGAGATACAAACTGCGGCCTTCTTCACTGGAGCCTTTATCACATGGCACTCTGCACATGCACAGTTTGTATCTCATCATTTCCATTACTGTAATTATGGCTTTTATCTTCATAATTTCAACTTTTCATCCCGTAATTTCGGGTTCTCTCATAATTTCGATTTACTAGTGGGATATTTTTTTTCTTTCAGTGGTGGAAACGGGCTCCCATACAGATGTCCACCTTCATGATATCACCAAAACCCCGCTTGAAAGCGGACTTTTGAGGGCCTCTTCTCTCAAAAAGCGGCGCAAACACGCGAAGGCGATGGTGGATTTGTCTCACGTTCGGTGCGCTTTAGGGAACCATCCGGTTATAACATCATGAAAAAGTCAATTTTGCATAATCGGGGACCTTGAAGCTATTTTCTGTCTTCATTCATTTTGCCCTGTTATTGATTGGTAGTAGGATCCAGCAGTGGCTACACCCCGAGCGCCATGGCAAGGCGTGTTGGGGCAATTAGCAGGGACGTACGCCCCAGTGCAACACTGACTACCAATAATCCAACAACTGAAAGCACAGAAAAGCATAAAAGGTTTGTGGCGGTCACATTCATTGCATTTTTGTGCCGCTAAAGCCATTGTTCTTCACACTCATGAAGCTTGACCTTGACATGTATTTACAGGAGAAAATAACACACCCTGGAGGCCCCAAATGCACCATTGGAGGTTCTGAGGAGTCAGAAATATCAGCTCGGAGGGCAGACTGTCACAGAATGTGATCTCTGCCCTTGTGTGTGAACTAATGCTTCGGGTGATGCATTATTGATCCCCACGAGAAGGTCTTTTATATCATGGCGGCTTGTTGTCAATGTACACGAGCATGTGCTCATTTCTGTTCGTTTATACACTTAAAGCTGACAGAACCATGAGCAGAATGGAACGAAATCAAATACCGGAGGCTCGCTTTTGATTAATTTTTGCAATATTTTAGGAAACTAGATGAAGCAGTTTCGGAAGAAATTCCGTGTGAATGCCGAAGCCGAACTGAAATGTCGAAATATCCTACAAACTGAGGATCGAACCAACAACCTATCCAACGTATTGTAGAATATGTGGAATGTTACACCAGTAGGGGGCACTACTGACGCCTAATTTTGGCATTGGTAAGACACCAAGTAAATACGCGGCCATTATCGCCAATACCAATACTTTTGACTTTGATTTTTGCCTTTACTTTGTTGATTACGATTATAATCAGGATAAAACACAGGACAAACAAAAACGATATTTGCATCAACACACTTATTTGTGAATCCAATGTAACAATAAACAAAAACAATATTTTTAAATCCCTGGTATCCATAATATCCATATTTGGATCGATCCCAGCTTTACAAATGTTACTGTAGGTGTAGATCGCAGTGGCGTACTGCATCATACTGAGATGTGTTTCTGGTTACGTTCACACACAAAAACCCCTCTAAAAAGCAACCCAAAATAAGAATGTACAAGGTTTGGCCTTATGAACTAGCGCAGGACTGTCCAAACTTCTTCCACCGAGGGCCACATGCGTCTTTTTCTGTAATATTTCAACTCTATGTTGATATTTTGCCTTTATTCTCATTTTCTTCCATTCCTGCTGTCGTTTTTTTCCCCCACTTTCTTCTTGTACATTTTCTTTTCGTAAATATGACTTTATTCCTGTAATATTCTGACTTTATTCTCGTGACATCGTATGTTTTTCCGCAATCTAATTTTCCAAAAATCACAACTTTATTTGTTGTTTTGTTTCTCATATTGCAACTAAAAAAAAAAAGTCCTGTAATATTATGTTATTTTTTTCTCTCTGAATATTATAGACTTTACACTTGTAAAATTACTGCTGATTTTTTCATTTTTCCAATGTTTTCCTGGTAGTTTTCTTATAAAATGATATTTTCAGAATGTGGTGCAGGCCAATCACAAAACAGCTGCGGGCTGCAAATGGACCCCGAGCCGCACTTTGGACACCCCAGACTGGCGTTGGAAATGGTGCTAAACGCAACATACCGAAAGTGTCACGAGACGGGACGATACACGAGGTTGGCTCTACGAGATTTTAACATTACTTTTAAGAAAAGTACAATAAAAAAAAGACAATATGTTGCAATCTACTATTTAATTTCCCCTACGTTACACCCTTCTGCACTCTGTGTGTATGCTAGCGGCCCCGCCTCCACCCACAGAGACATAGAGACTGTACAACTGACAAACGGGCTCACTCTGTTCATGCTCTGGTCCTCTGGACCAAACGCGCCAAGGTGCTGAAACCAATGCACAGAGTGAACCCTCTTCCTGCTTGTTTGGAGGCGGGAGACGAGGAAAACAGACACATGGCGATATATTGAGGCAGGAAAAATGATCCGCTTCATTTTCATTTATTGTGTGATTAAATGATTAATTTATTGTCGTCCCAGGCCTAGCCTAGCGCCCGTGAGACGACGAGAATCTTGTCACGTTTTAATCCCGTGAGATCTTGTGACACCCCTACGACATACACTGTTACAGTTTTACCCATATGATAATTGATACCAACATCTGTAAACATTTTACCCATATGATAATTGATACCAACATCTGTAAACATTTTACCCATATGATAATTGATACCAACATCTGTAAACGTTTTACCCATATGATAATTGATACCAACATCTGTAAACGTGGTGGATGTGTGGATCGTTCGCAGTTCCAAGCCTGCACACACAATGTGAGAAGGTTTCTGCTGTAAGAGGACATCGGGGAATTGGGTCAGAATGTCGTTTCACTTGGTTTGGCACCCTTTATTCACAGTGATGGATTTGAGGACTCACTTTATGGTCGTGTGTGTGTTCCTGCATCTAGTCCATTGATCAAGCCCTTAAATGTTTGCCGCCTCCTTGAATGCTCCTGGGAACCACCACCAAGGAGAGGAAGCAGACCACCGCCACCCCACTATGTCGATAGTGGATCATGTATGCATTGCTGTGCTGCAGGGGAGTATACGTGAAATGGAAAGCTGTCTTCGGGGCCCAACTCCTCAAGGAGCACTTAGTGTTCCCCTGACATCCCAGGTGTTTCTGTCTAAGTGACAGACACATTCCATCCAGCTTCCATTTGGGCAGCCATGCAATAAATCAACACAACATCGACGCTGAGCCACTCATTACCGCGCAGAGGAGCGTCGCGGCGCAACCGAGGGGGAGACAAAGCGACATGAAGGGACATTACCCGCAAACAATGTCTGAGACTCTTGATTGCTTTCTTGAGATTGCGTTTCATCTCTCGCTGTCATCGAGTGAAGAGTGGGGGGAAACAGACTCCGCTTTTCAATTTTCCGGGACCCGGGGGCTAGTCGGAGGCTCAAACATGTCTATGCCAACAATCTGCTTCAATTTGACCCGCTGGAATGACAAACTGCTGCCAAAGCCACTTTAGGGGGCAGCCAATGGAAGCACTAACGGGTTTAAGGGAGGAAATAAACATGTTACTGCTGTGGCAAAATGACACTTGTGTTGCTTTCAAGTAAAATTCATGTTTTTAAAGTGGAAACGACAAAAGCTACTGTGTGCAATTGGGGCTGTGTTGATTCCGTCTCAATTAGGTTGCTGTTTAACCACTTGGCATGGCAGTCATAATCAAATCAAATGTAAAGCTGGCATTGAACCAGGAGAGTTGAAGCATGGATTCCGTGCTAATAGGATGCTAACAAGGACGTTTGTGATAAAAAATACATGATGAACACAGGTGGACTCACACAGTCCACAGCCCAGGAAATGTATTCAAAACGAGGCAAAATTTTACCGTAAATTTTCGACGCTAACCAAAAAACCTGCTAACCGGGATACGCTAACTGACGTTCCACTGTGGTAGCAAGCTAATAGGCTGCTAACAAGGACGTTTTGTGATAAAAATACATTAAGAACACAACTGGACACACGCAGTGTACTAATAACATGACAAGACATGGGCCATATTGTACGCTAACCGGAAAATGTATTCAGACCAAGGCGAAATGTTACTGTAAATGTTTGACGTTAACCAAAAAACACACTAACCAGGGCGCTAACCGAGGTTCCACTGTAGTAGCAAGCTAATAGGCTGATAAGGACGTTTTGTGATAAAAAATACTGCTGGACTCAATAATGTGACAAGAAACGGGCCATGTTGTGCGCTTACTGGAAGGTCTATGCAAACCAAGGCAAAATGTTGCCGTACATTTTGAACATTAACGGAAAAAAAAACACGGCAACCGAGGTTCCACTGTATTGACGGAAGACACCTTACTCCCCCCCCGAAAACAAAATCATTCCAAATCGCGTACATACTGTGCTAGCTAGTTTGTGAAGCATGCCGCAGTTTAATGAGGTCTCACACTCATGCCGATGTCAATATATCGGCAGAATACGACAAAACCGCTCTGATAGCTCATTTTTATGCGGGTGGGATGATATTATCGGACATCCCTACCTAAGCAGACCCAGTGAAGTGCATCATGGGAAAGCTTTGTGTATCTAATCGTCGAAACAGCACAGATAGGACACTTGCTAATTCATTTACTCTAATTATTAATTCATCACATATTCCCCAGCAGTTAGCCGGCTAAATTTAGCCAAATGATACTTGCTGTGCAACGGAGGAATTGTGCACTACTCAGCAAATTAATTTGGGAGTGAACGAGCGAGCCAGTGATACGGAACGCACCGCCAAGCCCACCGGAGAAGTGATTTCATCAAAAAGGATTGTGTAAACTGGGAAGACTGACGTTGGGACAAATTGCCTGCTAGGTAATCACAGTTAAAGCATAACGACGTAAAGTGATTATTTTCCCAGGGGGACGACGTCCACACTACATGAAAAATAAGCTGTAATGTCATCAACACTGAAAGACCTGCACTCATCTGCATTGAATTTACTCACGCAAACCACAACAATGAAGAAGCAGCATATTGGATTTCATTCCATAAGCAAGTTATCTGACACAGGCTTTCTATAGGAGATGCAAACCCATAAGTCGTGAACTTTTCCCCATTATGGCTCGATATCAACCCAAGCAGACGTGCTGGATCGCTGCCATCATCTGCATTAATAGTAATTGGCTGAGAAGAGCTTCATTCCCGGCATGGTGAGAAGCTTCCTTTTAATCTTAAGGCCTGTCAGCAATGCACTATGTTTCCATAGCGACCCAAACTGGAATGATAAACACACATTTGGACATTTTTAAGATTGAAATACATGAAAAGCAGCAGAAGCGCATGGTGTGCTGTCCTCACGTCACCTGACTGTATGCTGCTGCATACCTAGCAACCCGATGGAGGAAACTCTGTACACAAGACGTACTTGTTTTAGTGAAGCTTTCTTTGAAAAGACCAAAAAGAAAATGCAATTACTGCTGGATGTGCCAAGCACAAGTAGCTAGCCAAAACACGCGATACAGCACACGGCTAACTGCTGATGGGTTACAAACGTATTCAAAGTAAGAATTCAGGACCATTTGTGACCTCACGTTAATTGCTTTGTACACAAAGTCGGAAGGCTTCCGAGGCTCATACTTTTCAGACCCCGTTTATGCAGTTGCCAGCTCGTGCTTCACCGAGAGTGAAACACGTCAAAGATTGTCTAATTGCGAGAGGAGCGCTCACTCTTGCTGTCAACGACAACGATGCTTTTTGCAGACGACGTCTGGCATAAACTTTTTAACCATGAACAAATTAAACATTTTCATCTGGTTTTCAAGGGGGTCCAACATAAAACATAAAATGTACAACACAATACAACAACACAATCACAAACAGCACACACAGGCTCCTAGCTACCACCCCACCCACACATCACCCCCACAAAGCATCAATAATATGTCACACCGTTACTACACCGTCCACAGAACAACAACATCACGAATATACCGTACAATAATTGTTTTGAGAAAACAGTTTTTTTTTGGAAAACAATGAACTTACTTACACTTTTTAAACCAACCCACAAATCACATGCAACACATGACACATGAAAATAGCCTTGAATGTGCTGTGTAATAAGCATTTGAGTGCTAATGGACCTATCATTACTCCGCTTTCACCCACCTGGATTGATATATCGCTTAACTGAGGCACGAGCAGCCAAGAAAATCAATAGCTTGGCATCAAGACATCAGCGTCGATTTGAAAGCCATCCCGCACGATGTCATTCAGTATTGCTTCAGAAGAAATACAAATACACGGAGGACGTGACCTTTAATTCTGCATGAGCCCACTGAGTGCTTCATTCAGCGCACGATCGAGTGCCATCCAGAGCAAGAACGAGTGTTCAATTCACGCCTCTCGTAAAATGGATGAAAAAACGAGGCGACAACAAGCATACCGACTGATACTTTTTCCCACGGACTTCTCCCCAAGCCAGTCAGAGCTTTTCTTCTTGTCACTCACACACGGACAAGTAACAAGCCGTAGTTTCCCAATAGGCTGGTCCTGCACTGTAATCAGGCGCGACTCATATATCGAAATGTAGAATACATGTTGTATCGTTTCACATGCGCTGCCTTGAAGTTAAGTTGAAGTGGAGGGAGGCTTGGTTTCCTGTTTTTTGCAATCTACCAGTTGCTATTTCATTGATTTTTTTTTTAATCGATTCATTTTGCCTTAAAAACATTTTTCCAAAACAAAGTCTTATATTCAGGGTTGTTTTATATCCGATTTCTTTGTCATCTTGCTTCGATGAGGGGTGTCAAAAGTACAAGACAAGAATGAAGACAAAATATTTGGAGGATAAAAGGCATAATTTTAAGAGAAAAAATAGCATATGGTTGAAATATTAAAGAGTCATTAAAAAAAAAAGTTTTAATATTATGAGAAACAAAACAAAAAATAAAGTTGTAATTTTAGGAAAATGAATTAGGATAAAAGTGACATAACGCTAATAAAATCAAAATATTATGAGGATTAAGATGCAACATGAAACGAAAAAAAGTGCAAAAAAATTACAAAAAAGTTGAAATATTTGCAAAAAATAATAAAATCAGCAACAATTGAAAAATGAGCAAAATGCTGGTCACATATGCTAGTCAATGAACGAATGAATCTTAGCGTGTCTACGTGCGTTGTGGCCCCTGCATCCTCTGAGTTTTCAGCATGCGGCGCTCGGTAGACTAAAAACTACTTGCGGCAGAATCAACAGCGACCGTTTTGCCTCAGCTGCTTCAAGACGGAATAAATCAACAATCCTTTGCACGCAACGGACACCATTCTTAACGACGACTCCATCTATTAATTGATTATTATGCACATCCCTATGCCCAACGATCGCTTTAAACCAAAAGCCAATTTTAGAGTTGCTGGACTCCAATCAAACAAGATGTGAAATCTATGGGCCTGCTCCGGCAGACCTAATAGACTGAGACAGATAAACACACCTCCACTCTCTGCCACTGACACTTGATTAAGTCCTCTGTGGCACAGCAGCAAACATCAACATGCACCACGCTGCACATTCATGGGGCTTTCTTCCCTCCTCACACGCCATCTTCATGCCAGGAGCCTTCAGTGCCCATACACGCACGTTCCTTACGGTAGTCCCAACCCTGCGTGTTGTGTGCATATATTACGCTCACATTCAATTATGTGGCGCCACGTGGCGCCCCAGATTTGCATGCATGCTAGGCCGTGTCCAGATGTTCCATTTTGGCGTGGCGTCACTATGACTGCGCTCGTAAAAGGCACGAATAAAGCATCTCTGTCCCCCGTCCGCTGATATCCCGGCTGACGAGGAATCCATAATCAGTCTGAGGCAAAGGGCGCCCTTGAGGGCTAATCTATATGTGTACCTTGTGCCGAGGATGTCGCCAAGCACTGGATGCTCTCAAGTCAGCATTCATATCCTGTTTTTCCCGTCTACTTCCCTTCTGCCGTCTTCATTTCATCTGCTGTGTACAGTAGCTTGGGATTTTGCGTCCTCACTCTATCACGGTTTTTCAAAAATAATAAAGGTAATGAACAAATCGTGCTGGTTGGTGGTTGAATGCGGCCTATTAGTAGCCAAAAAATGCATATTTAAACACAACTTACACTTTTTTTGCAGAAATTAAGCATTTTCAAGCATTAAAATGGCTAAATGAAATAAAATACAAATATAAGGCATTCAGAAGACGCATTCAAAGACGTGATGATATGTAGTATCCTACACTGGTCACTAGGTGTCAGTAATGCTACACTGATGAGACAATAGCCACCATAGGGAGTACTGTACAGAACAGGAAGTAAAAAAAAAAAAAAAAGGAACAAGTGTGAGTCTATATTACGCCTTATGTATGTTTTGTTCATATTTTTGGGTGTCCAGAACGCTTACGGGATAAATTGCTTCTTTTTTGGAACATTCCGGTTGTCGTCTGACTTATTGGAACAGATTATTGACAAAAATCGATGTTTCTCTATGAAAGCTTTCAAAAAATTTGATCAACTTGATGTAAATACAAGCATTTGGATGTGTTAAATGGGATTTTACTGTACATATTAAATTTGAATTGCCACGCAAACTTCTTCTTCTTCTTATTATTATTATTGTCAATCCATCCATTCATTTTCTATGGCACTTATCGTCATTTGGGTCGCGGGGGTATGCTGGAGCCTATCCCAGCTGACTTCGGGCGACAGGCAGGGTACATTATTATTATTATTATTATTATTATTATTATTATTATTATTATTATTATTATATTATTATGAACCTTCAACCAAATTTTGAGGAACATGTTTTTTTACTATGATCAATATAAAATAATATAGATGTATTTTTATTTTAATTATAAATAAATGTAAATTACATATTATAATATAAGAAAAAATAATGAAATTTTATATTTTATGTTAAAATTATGTCATGTTGTTCTGTTTAAAATAATAATAATAAGAAATTTATATTTATTTTATTATATTTACGAGCTCTTCAACCAAATGTAATGGGGCATGTGTTTTTGTCACTATGCTTAATATAAATAATGCAGATTTTTATTTTATTTTTTTTTAGGGAGTGAATTTTTCCCTAGATTTAATTTGAATTAAAAAAATACAATAAAAAAAAATAAATCCAGTAATCTACTGTACATAACCTAAAATGTTGCATTTAATAACGAAACAAAGTCACGTTAAACATAACATTTGACCCTGGCGAACAGTACGTGACAAAGCACTGTAACGCACAATACAAAATCAAAGCGCTTCTGTCCTTGAATTTAAAAGGAAGCAGCATCAGATAAATGCGCCGCTTTAACAACACTAAATTGATTTATAATCCGGATGATTGCAACAAAGATTTGGTTGCTTAAATCCTCCCAAAAACAATACAAAGAAAGTCTTCGCTGCCAAATCCACTCGACAGTATGATCTCATCTTGTATTCCATGCTGTACTGTCATCTAGTTGAAATACACGCTGTACTTTGAGGACACGTAGTACACAGTTGTCGTCCTGAAGCTGGACTTTATTGTCAGGCGCTGCTGACATGGCGACCTTCCTAGTTTAGACAAATAACAACAAGATGAGCAGTGAACAAAACGCTCATGTGTCTTTGTCTTATTTGTATTCAGGTTTGGTGTGTGAGTGTGTGTGTGTGTGTGTTTGATCTCAGGCGTGTGCGTGTGATGCTGTCACAGTGCCATCCTATCTCGGGCGCTGGGCATCCTTTCAGCGCATCATGCCCAACCATGACAGCTTCTATTTGATGCTCCTCCTTCATCTGGCTGCCTGTGTGTGTCCAGCACTTAAATGTCACATGGACCCACTGTTCACGTTCCCACTGATGCAAACCAACATGCTGGTTTGCTGTTTAACATCTTTACCGCTATTTGTTGCAAAGCTATAAGGTCACGCAGACTCCCTCAGAGGGGGCGGAAAAACACACCAGACCTGTAAAAAGGTACCATTCCCAGAAAAAAAGTCTGCCTTATATTCAAAAAACGAGTTCCCCCAAGTGAGCCAGAGCTTTTCTTCCTGTCACTCACAAACACACAGAAGCCCATTTCCGTCGCTGAAAGAAAAAAGTATCCCAATGGTAAGTCATAATTATGAGATAAAAAGTCAAAAGGATGAGATACAAAGTGCACACGTGTTGAGTGCCATGTGATGAAGGCGGCACATGCGGGTTTATATCTCATTTTGACTTTTGATCTCGTAATTATGACTTTTTATCTGATTATTTTTATCTGATTAGTTTTTATCTCACAATTTAGACTTCATCTCATAATTATGACGTTTATCTCATAATTTTGAATTTCTATCTCGTAATTATGACTTTTCATCTTGTAATTTGTTACTTTTTATCTCATAATTTCAACCTTTTATCCCATAATTCTGACTTTTTAATGTTGGAATTTTTACTTTTTTATCTTATAATTTGATCTCATAATTATGATTTTTTTTAATCTCATAATTTCAATTTTTTATCCCATAATTCTGACTTTTTAATGTTGGAATTTGTACTTTTTTATCTTGTAATTTGATCTCATAATTATGATTTTTTTATCTCATAATTTTGATTTACAATTGGGACATGTTTTTCTTTCAGTGGCCGAAACGGGCTTCCATACACGCACCAGTGACCTGGAGACAAAAAAAAAAACAAAAAACTGCAAAAGTGTCTCAAAGGTTGGGTATTTAGCTAACAGCTCACAGAAGAGGAGGCAAAGTCGTCATTTTTAAACATGTTCTTTTTGCTTATGAATTTCATTCAATGAAAAGTGTAAAACAAACATTCAGTCAAATTCAAAGTCTGAAAAAATATTTGTTTAAAAAAAAAAAGAACCAAAGTGACCTTCATAGAGGACCCCATTTTGCTTAAGGGGGCGCATTCTCGGCAAATGCGCTGTGGATGTGTGTCGCTGCCTTGGTGCATAGAGCACCAAGCAGCACCAAGTCAGAGCGATGAAAAAAAGAAAAAGGTACATTTACATGAATAAAATACATCTATAAATAAAATTCTGCTTCGGGTGCATCTGCAACATAAATCACCTTTGCATTTTTCGTCCTTCATGTTTTGTTTACGACTTTTGTGTTTTATTCCAAAAGAGGCTGCTGTTAAGCAACATGACAAGTTACAGTATAATGTGTCAGTAAACATCACCAAATGGTGGCTTGGATGTGTGCTTCCACGTTAAATACTTCCTTAGTTGGTTTAATTACGTCGGTTTGACCCCGAAACGGATGATTTGTATGCCCATTGTTACCGATAGGAAAATCTGCACAATACAGAAGTAGTCAAGCACTGGAATGTCATTTTGAAGTTAACCTTTATCACAATAAATGCTTTACATGCACGCACGCTGCTTCATGAGAGTGGAAGCGTTAAAGCGTCCTCATTTATCTCAAAGCAATTGGAGGCCTTTTCGCCTTTGCAGCTTTAAGCGTGGATCAGACCTACTTGGCAGGAGCACAGTCGCCTGCCACACACACACACACACACACACACACACACACACACACACACACCCTCGCCAAACGCTGCAGGGACGTCGCAAACAACATTTTTTTTTTGAGTCCAGCATGAATAAATAAAAACTACAAGAGCTGACCAATTTTACCACTGTCACTCTCACGGTCATGGATACCGCATGTGTTATTTCACTGGTGAAATATCGCAGGAAATAAGCGAAATAAAGCCCATTTACGCTCAACACGGAGCCAAATGAGGAGATTAGTGTCGGTTAAGCTCTTGTCTACCGTGCAACAGGTGGCATCGCTTGCGAGACAACTTGCAGCAGGGATGTCAAATACATCAATCACTATTTTGCACCACATATGCAGGAACTGTTGATATCAAACACAATTCCATCTGTTTTGTTTGGATTTCTTCCATGTTTTTTTCCCATAGAAAACAATGGAAATAGAAATAATCTGTACCAGGGTCAAACAGCTGCCACCATAAAGCCTTAAAGGGGACCTATTATACTAAAGTTTGGGTCTTGTGTTGAGTTCTGGACTCCTGTACAGCAGCGACTCATGATAACCCGCACAGAAAGCTTCCTAGATCTTCCAGACTCTGCACCTCTTCCAGCAGTATTTCCTGCCTCCCGCCCAAACAGTCTGTGTAATTTACTCTAACGACGGCCCTCCTCCAGGTAAGCCTCCCGCCGAGCCCACTCCGCTGTGATTGGTCACACTCCCAAGCGCTCCCGAGGACTTCCGGACAACTGCCGAACCCCTTTTGTCCGATTACTTAGGCAAAATAAACACAGTTAGGACACTGACAAATTGTTACTTCCAGCTTGCTCTTCTGACTCTTCAACACAATCAAGTAACGTTGGAAAGGCGTCGGACTTTAGCAACAGTTTGGCGGATGGTCCAGCTTCGTATTGGCCCATGTTCACTAAACAGTCCTGTGTCAA
Organism: Dunckerocampus dactyliophorus; assembly: GCF_027744805.1. Classification (NCBI taxonomy): domain Eukaryota; kingdom Metazoa; phylum Chordata; class Actinopteri; order Syngnathiformes; family Syngnathidae; genus Dunckerocampus; species Dunckerocampus dactyliophorus. Next base: position 3,451,911 of record NC_072839.1, on the reverse strand, counting down.
GTGCCGCTGACAGATATTTTTCTCTTGCTGGTCAGGAGTCAGCAACTTGTGCCCGATTCTTACCTCTTTAGGCACACCCCAACGAACATTTCCTGGGAGCTATACATGCTAACACGGTGAACACAGCAGAGCGGGGGGAGGGCAGGAGTACAGCTTTTGCCTGGGCATGCCCATATAAGGAAGTCTGGGTTGCGTTGACGTCAGTGAGAACTCTTTGTTACAAAGAACTTTCTAAAACGCACCTTGCAGAGCCGTCCAAAACTGCTTTCAGGTCTCACTTCCAAATGTGCAAACCTTTATTATCTGATGCGCTGGCATCGTTTAACACGAGAATACAATACTGTAACAACATTTATAAGTCAGAAAAGCATAATAGGAGCCCTTTAAGAAAAGGACGTGTAGAAAACACACATTTCTATAGTAGAGTTCATGACGCAAAGCCATTAAGAATTTACTTTTTTTTGACATAACTCGCCGCTACAAGCGAAAGGATAACTTTAGTTATAGATATAAGCATCGTACCGCTGAGTTAGTTTATCCGTAATCAGAATAATAAAGATGAAAGTTGCATCTCCGTGTGTAGCTTGAAACGCCACGGGGGAGCATGAGCGAATCAGGAGGGGAGCTTAATGTCAGCTGACTGATGTCATATGACATCTACGAAAGTGACGTTTACACGATCGACCCAAACTACCTTGGAGATCTACTGGTAGCTTGTGGTCGACGTAATGGGCACCCCTGCCCTAGACGGACCAAGTCAATATGAACCAAACAGAAATGAGCGGTTTGATCCGCAACGTTGCTAATCAAAGGATATTAGCGTTATTAAATAAAAAAAAAAACAGTCATCGACTACCAAAATATTGTCAATTAATTGGATTGCAGCTTTAGTCTGCAGCTCTATTTTGAACGAGTTCGCCGTTATAATGAAGCAGTTCATGTTTAACTGAGTGTACACTTGCATGTCTTCATCTAAAATGTATGGAAAAAGACAATTTAGTCAAATCTCCATCCGCAATGAAAAACCAAGGATAAAGCAAAATGGTTACATAGTTAGTCATGTGATTAGGGCTGCAACTGCTGATTATTTCTTAGTCAATTAATCTCAAGCTTGTTTCGATTAATCGGTTCGGCCACAGATGGACCAAATCAATGTGAACCAAACACAAACAGTTAGTGGTTTGGTCTGCAACATGGCTAATCAAAGGATATTAGCATTTTTAAAATCAAAAAACGATTCATCGACGACCAAAATAGTTGTCAGTTAATGAGATAATTGATTACCAGTCGACTGATTAATTGTTGCAGCTCTAGTCTGAACTAGTTTGCTGTCTAACGAAGCACTTATTAACTGAGTGTTCACCAGGGTCGCGGGTACTTTCCATATATTGATTTAAAAAATATTCAGTTTAAGTAATCGATTAATTGATTGCTAATTTTCAAAATGGAGTCAAGTCAACGAAAAGGCCAAGAAAAAGCAAAATGGTTAGATTGTTCATTATGCGATGCTTACTCAACTGAAACCCCAACTGTACAACGTCAGGGGTTCAGTGAGTCCTTTGTGTTTTGTTCACGGCCTTTGCTGCTGTGAAGCAACGTGACGTGTTATATTGTGTCAGTAAACATCACCAAACGGTGGCTTGGATGTGTACTTTTACTAGATTAGCTGTTCTTCACCTTTTTATGTCATTGTAAACTGAGCGTATTAAACTGTCAGATGCAAACAAACACAACAACAAAAAGAGTTGATTCAGTGGAAATTGTAGTACGGGATATACTGGTCATAACAAGATAGGGTACTCAGGTGTGCAAAAATCCAGAAAAAAAGTGCTGCAGCCTCATCTTTCATGTGGCAAATGCAGTGAGATGGCCAGAGTGGTGATTAGGGACAGAGAGACAGGGTACAAAATGTACCCTGGGGAATGGGCCTGATGACAGGCCGACTCAGTTGGTGAAAAGTAATAGATACTCGCTCTTATCTGAAATGAAGGCCAAAAAAAAAAGTTTTAAAGGTGATGGACATGATGTCAAGGTGTGTGAGTCAAGGTGCATTGTGGAATATGTATTGCACGTTAGAAAACATGAGATGGTGAGATCCCTGCACACACACAATGCCCGGCCTCGTCACAACACTAATGCCTATTTAGGCTGACAGCGTGATCGCTCACAGTGTCAATCACACTGAGGCGGGATCAACTTTATGCAAATGAGTCTTCCGGTGAACCCCGGGGAATGTACAGAGCAAGCCACATAATGGAGGTTTATTTTTTGCATGACTTTAAGCCGGAAATTGACTCAATGGAAAGATAGTTTCATTCACGGCTGACAGGCAGGCCCATAAACGCCACGCTGCATCCAAATGGGCACATGCATAAGTATGTCCACACCTATCAAAAGCATAAATATAAACATCCTTTCTGTGTGAGACATCATAAATGTAATGGAAATGGGGAAACATAACTCACCCTAGTAGACGCAGCAATGAATAAAACTCATACAGAGGAACCTTTTCGTTATTAATTTGTTCCAAAAGGTTCAGTAAAAGCTAGTAAGCTCAGGAAGACAGGACAGAATAGCTCATTTTCACTCTTCTTCCCAACACCAAGTGTTGCCAGGTGGGAAAATGACAACTAATCGTAGCAGAAACTTCAAATGATCGTATTTTGAGGAAAGGTTTCGCACACGCCCGATTTGCCGGTGCTGACGTACTGCGTATAGCATTGCTCATAATGCAGTTTTACTCTTAAACTAGATGAAGCAATTCCAGTAGAAATTGCGTACGAATGCTGAAACTGAACTGCAATGTAGGAATATCCTACTGTAGGATTGGACCAGCAACCGTCGGGTTGGGAGACGACCGCTCTCCAACCTGACCCATGCCACTGTGCTCAGAATAGGTGGAACGTCACACGCAATAGGAATAGCAATAGGGGGCGACATTGAAATTATTCATTCATTTTCAATGGGAAAAACATCACTGAAAATATGGAATTCTGGTATTATTTTGTTGGAGCAGTTAGTGGACAAAAAAAAGGCAGTATTTGAAATGTTGGAATTTTCCACCAGCAGGGAGAACCATTTCATTTGTCTATTCATTTTTGGCAGGCTAAAAACGGCAGAATGTGAAATGTCGCAAAACAAATATGCAGACTAAATGTTGAAATGTATAAATAAGTTGGATGACTACAGTGGGATCGAGAAGTGAACCAGCAACCATCGGGGTTGGAAACAATTCCTCCACCTTCTCAGCCATGTCACCCTGTACAAAAAACAATAAAACTGCCCATTCAGTTTTGAAAACATGAAATGAAGGGGAGGCTCACATGCCCAGACACCCAAGGCTATTTGAATCAGGTGACAAGCATGTGGAGGACTTGTTTTGGACACAAAAGGCCTGGAGCAGATAATCACAGCAAGACAGTACTAATATTAGTACAATGAAATGGAATAATGGACACAAAACATTTTAGAAGTTTAGACGTTCAAAATGTAACTTCGAAGCCAACTTTCTAAAATTTCACACCAATAAAACATGAAATAAATTTGCCAAAGGTTGAACAACGTGCCCTGTCCTATTTCTCACATTGGTCACATGACATGACGAACGAGTGTGAATGTAAAAATGACAAGGCTGCTTGACCCCGCCTTGGGTAACCAAGTGGAGAATCGGATGGAGAAGATAAAACAACCAAGATTTTGCGCTTTTCCACATCTTAGCCACGCTTAAAAAGGGGAGATGCGTATCTTAGCATTCACGGGAACAGGTGACTGCTTAAAAAGCGAAGTCAGAGTTGCAGCAAGCGACCCTCTTCTTGATCAAAAGGGGAATGAATGATTCACCGAGATGTCTTGCGGAGGTCGCCACTCCAGCACGAGGGCCCATTCAGAGCTCACCACTATCTAAATTGAAAAGAGTATTTATACCAACTTCGGAGCCTGGCCCTTAATGGAAGCAGTCATGCATCAGCTGGGTTACATAAAGATGTCTGTTGCAAGAGGAGGGAGATAAGCACATCCTTTAAAGAGATTTTTAATTTCCTCAAATTGGCATTCCAAGTGTGATCGACTGGTGCGACTGCGTCTCCACTACTTTGCTGTGAGAGTTTTAATCAGATATCAGAAGGGGTATTAGCGGGAAAAGAGGTCGATTCAGTCGGAGGTAATGAAACGCCGCTTGATAATGGAGAAAGGGGGAAAAAAAAGCACAAAACAGCTTGAAATGCGGCGAGGAAGCCAAAAAAGTGGAGGGGTTGACTATGTATGCGAAAAGCTCAAAATGTGAGCGTGAATGTGAGTGTGCGTATGTGTGCCGAAGGTGGGGTGGGGTACCAAAGTCAGATGGGGTAGGCTCCAGCATCCCTGTGACCCTGAACAGGATAAACAAGTAAAGGTTGTCTTTAATTTCTAAGATAACACGTCACCCAATTTACATGGTTAGCAGATGACAAATCTAAAATGCAATATAAACACCAGTGGTGCTCTCATTAGGGTTTTATGCTGCAGATTCCGATGCCAATCACCCATGAGTAAAATCGTCCGATACCGATATATTGACTATTGGCTGTATTATATGAAACGGGGAACCATACAATCACCTTCGTTTAGAACATATTTGCCTTACTTTTTCAAGAGAACATACACAGCATCACTGGTGAAATTTAGAGGATGAGACGCCTTCTTTCAGGGTACTTTGGATGCCAGAGCTCACAGCTTGATGGCGCTCCAGCGTGACCGCGGTCGGCAAACCCGGTGTCCTCCACCGTCGACGAACGCCGCCCATCCAGTAAGACGAATCCAACCACTTTTCGGGCTTTTCCACCCTAGACCCCCGACTGCCACGCACACACGGGCGAGCGACCCATGATCACATCGCAAGTCTCGAAAACTCAAAACACCCCACCGAGTGCCCGCCCCCCAAATGCTGCACCAAACTAAAGCTAATTTTTAACGTGCTACCCTGGTGAGCGGCACACAATAACTCTATATAAGCTACATTTAAAATCAATAAAATAAGATAGCGACACATAAAAGCTTTATAAAGTAACTGTAGACAACTAAAAATATGTACAAAAACTATGGGTAGAGGGATTATTTGTTATCATTTGCAGTAATAATAATAACAATAATAGGGCATTGCTTTACATTTGAATTAATGTTAAGACTTCATAGTACTAACGTGTTTAAAGAAAAGTACTCCTTCGCCACTTCACACTTCGAATTTCAATTTAGAATTTCAAAAGTATATTAATGAATAAATCGCTGTTTCGTGGTTGAAAAGGGCCTTTTATTAGTAAAAAAATATGCATATAAAAAAAAAAAACGTTTTTTTTTTTTGCCTAAATGAAGACATGGCGAAATGAACTAAAATACAAATATAAGGCATTCAGAACACGATGATGTGTAGTATTCTCCACTGGTCACTAGGTGTCAATATTGTTACCGTAATGTTGGTGGAGACACACAAGCACCAGACTTGATCGCTGTAACACGAGGCTTTTATTGCGGGTTTGAACGATCTCACAACGCGCACAATCATCCCTAATAAGGGCTACTATTGCAACCCAATGTCAAGCTAAAACTCAAATCTGAACTCCCGTTGTCACTTCCTGTCCGCCCCCGACTCAGCTCCCCGAGAACCAGAACACATTTACAGCAACACACACAAACATGAGTCTTATTTAAGTCAAAAATATCTTATTATGTCTACTGTATTGTGTACTAGGAGTGTAAAGGTGACTATAGGGGTGTTATTTCATGTCGAGAGGGCTCTAATAATGTTTACAACCGTCTAGAAGGTTGTAAACAGGTTTTTTATGCTCTAAGTAGAAAATATTCCATTTAGAAATAAGGAATCCTACTTAACCGTGATAAATGGGGGATTACTTTAATTATATTAAAAGGTCAAAACTTTTTGCGCCCCTTGCATTTGCCGATATTGCCTAATGGGCCTGCCTGCTCTGGTGTTATGTGCTCTGTTTTAAAACATAAACACATAAGAAGGACTCTTTAACCACTCAATGCCTTTTTTAATGCTCCATCTGTCAGTTTATAGTCTGGAAATACTCAAATCACAAATCATTTGTGTTGCTTCATTCCTTCACATGCAAATCCACAGAGGTCAAATGAAGAAAAATGGACAAAACATTTTGTTTTGGAGTGTGTAGTGGAGCTTGTGTAGCTTCTGTCTTTATTGTTTATCACACCAAGAGAATTCCATGCTTCCTACTTTGTGGGAAAACTGAGGGAAAAGGTCTTTAATGAATTTACGTTTGTATACGAAACGTCATAAACCGAGGCCCAACCGTAATGCTTTGTCAAAAACAATCAAATCCATCACTTTCAGCGTTCTAAAGCCCAGCAAATGTGCATATGTGTTCGACAAATAGTGTGTGGGTAGAAGCTAGGAGCCTTAAACCTCAGTAAAGTAATATTCAAGACAGACTTAAGCTCCCCGTCTTCGCACTCCTAAATTCTAAAGCATTTTCTCAGCGAGCAAGTTTCCACAAAGCAACTCACCTCCTCTTTATGTTTGAAATTGAGGACTTAAAACCCGTTCACGGTGAACGTCTAGTCTAAGCTGCAAACGGACAATGAGGGTTTTTAGGGACGGTTCGAATTAATCTGCCCTTGCCCCCTGCTTCATTTGTCGGTCTTTATTTCAGTGAACGATGACCCACCGAGTCATTTCCGTGGCTGTGGAGATTAATTCACTGACGACGGTCCTTTTTTATGCACGTGTGGTTCATGAGGGATTTTAAAGCCATTTACAGAAGGCTGTTGTGTTTTACTACAATATGTTTGTCCGTGTCAGACAACAGACTAAAGCAGCGCAAGTCGAAAGGTCGTTGAATATGAAGTGAGGTTGAGTTTGCACAAAGACAATCATTTCAATGCTAAGCACGATACAGCATACAAACTAGGCTGGCATAATAAGTGCCACTGCACTTGTAAACATGCACAAAGCCTCACAAAAGCGCTCCAATAAAAGCCAAGTCCTGCCGCAGCACACCACACACCGGGGCTGTCCAATGTCCATATCAGGGACATCGGAATATTGTGAAAGAGGATTAGGGACACACTGGAAATAATAAAAAACATGAAAAAATACAAATAAATATACTGTAAATATTTACGTAAATATTATATTAATATTTTATGAATAAAATAAAATAATATAAAATAAAAAACACAAACTGCTGCAATCATGCCAAAGCAGGGGACAGTTATTTCAAGATTTTGCACATTACTTATTAAAATTCATTTGTTGTTTTGACAATTTGAAATATTTATTTCAGTGTTTTAGATTTTTATTACTTAGAAGCTCCTTTAAAAAAAAAAAAAAAAAAAAAAGTTCATGTCCATACTAGTTTTTTTATTTTGTTAGGGTTTGTGTTTTATTCTTTATTTAATCCTGTTTTTATTAGTTCCTTTATTAGTTCAGTTGCTATAATAGACCTTGTTTGAATAAAGAGATTCAGCCACAAACATATTCTTGTTTAGCACCATAAAAGGCCTTGAAACAAGTGAAGAAAGTCATATTGTTATGACATACGAAAGGCCCGGGAAGGAAAAAATATGTTGTGAGTCAAAAATAATATTGTTGACCTTGATCTTCCAGGTGTTTCATTTTGCTTAGATTTCAATTTTCGCAGTGCGGCAGAGCAGTTATTGCTCTTAATGACGAGGAAAGTCTCCAGCTGATGCATCTCAGCATGGGTGATCATTGCTGCCCATTCTTGCACCAAACATTCCAAAAGAACCACCCAGCGTGGGAGTGCTTTGTTTTTAAAAGTGCACACCTCGATCACACTGATGCTGGCAAAGCAGTGAATGATCGAAGTAATCCACTCCATCAAATCTCCTGCAGCAGATCACACGTTTCATTATACAGACTGAATAAACAATCAAAGCACGGAAGAAGATAAATTCTCCGTTTCAAGGGGAAGACGACGCTTTCGAGGGATGTGCCTTTGATGAAAGGTTTGAACACACACACCGTAGTAAGTGCAGAACTGCTGTGTGTGCGCTGCATGTTCTGCACAGAGAGTCAATGGAAGCCTCAAGGGAGACAACATTTTATCAGCCATCCGTTTCTTTTTCTTCAGTTTTTCCAAGCAGATGACTCCCTGCAGCATGCGCACATTGCAGTATTGTAGCCGCATGCTCTTTCTGCTGCTTCCTGGATGCTCCTTTTCCAGCGTGGGGGAATAATAAGAGGCAGCAGCAGCAGCAGGTTGGTGTGTGGCCACGTGCGTTCTATAGTGGCGCTGTGATTAATCGAGCTTGCCAAATGGAAAATGAAAAGCCAGCAAGGCCGCACTACTCGGCCGTGCTGTTGGCTGTTCGCTCGGGAGCGAGGTGGGGGGCGGGGGGGGACAAACGCACGTGATCGACTTTTTTACGGGTCCGCGCTCTCGGCAATCTGCCGGAAAGACTTCAGAAAGAGACGCTCTTCATTGACTTGCTGGATTTCACCAGCGTACGCTCATTGGGGCTGTGGTGGGAACATAAATGTGCTCCTCCGTGCCTCAATAATCACAGATGGATGGGCTTTGACGGCAACGAGGACCGATTGGGGCTCAAGGTCTCTCACCGCTGAGCCAACGTGCGACACTTCCCAGCTGAAAATAGCTATAAAACAAAAAACAAAAAACAAAAAAAAGACAATCATCGCTCAGTCTGCATCCGGGACAGCAAATGTCACGAGCAGTTTCAGGACAACAAGCACTAAATATTCAAAAGGAACCAGCCTTTCCTGTCAGCGCTCTTCCTGACAGTCATTCATGATAGCTGACAACTTGTATGATAGAAACAATTCCCGAAGTCGAAGCCCAAGCATGTGTATGCAACATAGACGTTCCATTTTTAATTAATGCAATTACTCCTCTAAGAAGTAACCTCTAACATGGGCTACTATGTTTGCCCGTGTTTCAGCTAAAACTCAACTCTGAAGCCCCAACGTCACTTCCTGTCCCCGAGCACAGGAAGACATTTACAGCAGCACACACACACGAGTCTTATGTCTTATTTTCTCTTATTATGTCTACCATATTGGGTAATAGGAGTGCAAAGGTGGCTATAGGGCTGTTATTTCATGTCTAGAGGGCTTTATCTATAAATAAGGAATTCAGAATTTCACTTATCACGGTCGGGTCTGGAACCAATGAACCGCAATAAACGAGGGATTACTGTAAAGCCACTGTTGATCGACCACCTCCTCCGTCCATTGTTGACAGTACTGGAGGTGTGCGTGAGCCGCACAGAATGTATTATTCCGCTGTAACTAGTTTAGGGCTGCAACCAGTAATTATTTTCTTAGTCGATTAATCTAAAGCTTTCTGTTTCCATTAATCGCATAATCTGTGAGGCCTCGACCAGGGGTCGGCAACCTTTAGCAAAATAACAGCCATTCCATCAAATTAAAACCCACAAAACCTATTTGACCACTACATTGAAGGAAACTTTGTGCATATAATTTCCTTAAGCTGCATTGTCACGCTCCTTTTCTGTCTTCCTGTTCCTGCTGACGGAGTGACGAGCCACACCTGATGCCACCTGGCAATTAGTCATGTTCTCCTAGGCCTTTTCTGAAGCTTTCCCCATCGATTTCGGATCAACATTTGCCAACAAGTGTTGTACCCCATCCATTATTCTCCGTTCCAGTGCCGCTCTCCGTGCCGCTTTAGTTGCACCTCATTAGCGACGAAGGAAGCCAAAGAGCTAAACAGTCGACCAGCGTCAGGGTTTGAGTTGACTTGCCAGAAAACACTGCCCCTCGCACTTCAGCAGACAATTGCTCAGCACACACTCCGCTGCAACTGGAAACAACTTTAAAAGGCTCATGACGGCATCTGAAGAGCAGCCTTCTAGAAACCAGCAGCAGAAGGATTAAAGAGCCGCAGGTTGCAGAACCCTGCCCGAGATGGACCAAATCAATATGAATCGAGCACAAACAGTCAAAATATCAGAAAAGAGGCAAACACGTCCATCACTGTTTTCAGGAGTCAGAGCTGATGCGTGTGGAAATCTAGTTTGGCCTAAAACACAAAGACAACAGGTCTGCTTTCATGGATGATGAAATAAATATTTACAGTAAATATTCACATTTGACAGCCTCGAATCACCGAATAGTTTTACATTTTTAAATGAAAAACATCAAATAGAATGCCAAAATAGATGCAGCTATAAAGTACTTCTCAAGCTAGTCTTGTGTTGACAGACCAGAATTACGTTTTTAATCATTTATGGAAGCGCCTTTGTGACCACAAAACGCTGTAAACAGAGGATGCCATGTGTTTTAGGTCTTTTCTGCCACCTAAAATGAATAGATTAATACACAATTAATATAAAACAATGTACACTTGACGGTACTGTACTTGGCAGTGCGTGGACTCCCACTCCATGCATTATCCATCTAAAATGAATCACATTTAAGAATAATAATAATAATGCAATCATGGCGTCAGCACAAACACTGGCATCATTCTGCCCGCTGCGAGACAAAAGCTGTCCATTACCTATTAGATTAGCCGCATGCCAAATGTGATTAAGGTCCCTTTGGAATGGGACATTTGCTCTTAGATAATAAGCTGGCAATGTGGAGTCCATGCAGCTGCCAAAAAAGGGATGGAAGAAAATGGTGGCGCAAAGTGTGGATAATGAAACCCAAGCATTCGTCATCTCTGCTACTTTTCAGGGAACTTATTTGAAATTCCTGGAGGGAACTGTGCCACTGACTCAGCAATGAGAATCTGTTCTGTGATCAAAAGTGTCGACTTTTCGCAATGGAGGTCCCTTTTTTTTTTTTGTTGTTGTATTTTATTGGGCCTCGCTGCTGACTAATAAGGCTCCAATGCAGAGAGCGAGGCATCCAAGCATGAGAGTGCAGAGATCCACGGTGCTGACAGGCTAATGAAAACACACACTGGGCTCGGAGCTGTTATGCTTGCTGCGAAACAAACACAAAAAACACATCAACAAACTCATTTCCAATGCAGTCGCGAGAGCAAAGAGCGCGACGCGTGCCGTGTCGTAAACGCTGCATGAATACGTAGTGGGTGGCGCTATTCATAGGATAATACACACACACGTGGATATGTCAACTTCATACCTGCGGTGTGTCCAGCTTTCTAATAACCCCCAGCAGTCAGGTGGGTTTACATTAACCTGAGCCATGACCGTCCACCAAAAAAAAAAAAAAAAAAAAAAGCACAAACACACAACATCTGTGGCTGAACAGCAGGCCTGGCTAACAAACGGCCACAGAGGAACGGCAGCAGGAGGAAGGCAGGCCGAGCCTCTGATTGATCTGCAGGGTAATTGGCGGGGAGCTACCCAAACAGCCAAAGGAAATAAATATGAGGCATGCTGCTGGATTCTGGGTTAAGTTCCGCGGGGGCGATAAACTCTGACTGCTTGTCCCCGGAGTGAAGGCTCGTCGTCTGATAAGACGGCGAACATTGGAGGTGACGCTTTAACGGCCGCAAGCGAGGGAGCGGGGTGTGATACGGGAGCATGATGGGGAAGGAGTCGGACGAAGTAGAAGTGGGGCTGGATACAAAATAAAAAAAATGTAAAAAAAAAAAAAGAGGAAAAGGTGACTCACGGTTGTGGGCTCCTGTCTCATAAGTGCCTAGAAACCATGCATCATCTGTGGGGGCAAGTCTGCAAGTGCATGCTGCGACACAGATAAGCTGCACGATTGTTTTGGTACGTCTATAGCCACCAAAAACTTCCATTTATAAGTTATTAGCGTAAGATTCCTTATTTATAAATGGAATATTTTCATGGTTAGAGCATAGAAATCCTGTTAACGACCTTCTAAATATGATTTTTAACATTATTAGAGCCCTTTGACACGAAATAACACCCCTATAGTCCCCTTTACACTTGGATCAGTATAGCACATATCACAGCGTCTTTGAATGTATCTTCTGAATGCCTTATATTTGTATTTTACTTCATGTTCATGCTTGAAAATGCTTAATTTAGGTAAAAATGTTTACATTTTGCGCATATATTTTTATCATTTTTACTTTATTAATTGATATATCTTTAAAAACTGTGCTAGGGTGAAGCCACAAAATTCAAAGCAGCAAGTGACGAGGGATTATTACTACTGATAACTAAGATGCACATTCCACCTAACCAGCTGATATATAATAAGCATATGCTTACATACAATAATATATAGTATATAATAAGCAATACTTACAAAGACTTTCTAAGGCTCAACAAGAGACAGGACTGACACATTAGCAGACTACTAATAAACGTTGTTAGTCTTCTTCTAGGACGGCGAGTTTCAAATAGCACTACAGAGCATTGTCGCCTATAGGAGTACTAATAGACGACAACCCGCTGCATTAAAAATAAATCCCCTTCAGAATAAAATCACAAGACTAAAACCCTCAGGCACCATCGGAAACCAAACGTGTACTTTCCGCTCTACATTTGATTTTTTTTTTCTATATATCGCTGAGTTGTGCATAACCTTTTATTATAATTAATAATTATTTGTTTCATTTCTTATTATTACAAATATTCCACTTTTATTTGGGGAAAAATACTGTTTTGGGACATAAGAGTAAAGTCTCCCTTCAGGGACCTCAAGGGTTAAGACCCGCAACCCACTTTTCTGTATGGTCTTGTTCTTTTGCAATGGTGACGATGAGAAGAAAAGAGATAGTGTGCACTGATGTTACTGGATGGTGGGGGTAGTGGGGTCCACTGCCCACCTCCTCCACAGCTGCAAGATGTGTGCCTGCAATGCCAACTCCTCCCATCCATCTCCATTTGCACCAGTTTTGATCAAAAGGTGTCAACAGCTAAGCTAATTTGCGATGTTTTGTGTGCATATGAGATTGATGAAGCAAGGCAAGAGTCTTCTTTCTCTGACTCTGACGCTTTTTACTTCCAAATGAGCGGACTGAAATATAAAACTGTTATTTCCTCTTTGCCAAACCATTCAGGCTGGCAGTATTACTTTGGGGGGAAATTGCATTACACACAAGAAGCATGCATAAAGTGGTCATAATGAAGAACTACACATTTTCCCCGTAGAGGGAAGACAATCAGACAAACAAGCAGCACAGCTCGGAACAACCGTGAAACAACTTGCAGAGAATGTATTGATTCGATTTCTTGTGTGGCACAAGTGAGGCAAAATGGAGTTGCAGTACTTGGCTGCGACCAGCAGAGGCGCTCTTGACTCGGTCACAACTCCTCCAGGCAACACTGGCACTGAAACAGGAGTTCAGAACATTCCAAGAGAGAGCTTTTCCCATCCACATGATATTAATTGGCTTGCTGACCAACATCCGATACAGTCATCCGTCGCAATATCGGTTCCATTATCACTCCCTCGCGATGTTGTGTTTTTTCAGAAATGAATAAAAATGATCGCTGTTTCGTAGTGGACTATGGTCTAATATCGGTCAAAACATATTGAAATACAAGTGATGTATTCTGGTCACAAGGTGGCAGTAATGACAGTAAACATTGAGACATTCCATTACCTTAGCATTGCATGAAGCCATGATGTCAGCCATGGCATGTCCGACACGACAGAGGGGAAAACAAAGTTCTCCTCACATCCTGTGTGGAAGTGGTAAGTTTTTGGCTTCTTTTTGGGATTATGCTCGTTAGCCACAATCCTTATGCGAGACATGAACACACGTCTCTCTTTTCTGTGCGTTCTAAAGATATAAAAACAGCTAAAAAGCAGCAGCTAATTAATCCAAATAACGGGAAACACCTATTCCACCTAGAAAGCTCGCTATTAAAAACACCTCCAAGAACGTTTTATGGTTTTATACACGTGCTGCAGCCATGTAGTAACAGGCAGATTCATGACATGTAATACTCACAGTATTTTGCCAGATTTTTGTCATTTTAAGAATTACTGGAACTTTCTGGGTGCTTTGATTTCACATAGCAGCATAAAAACAAACACTACTCCTAGTGTCAACTTTTCCACACTCAAAAACAGCAGGTAGCTCCAATATGTAGCGTTACCTTTCGGGAGAGACTTGAGGCACTGTCAGCGCGGCACTGATGCGCTGCAAGCGAGTGGTGAAGCTAGTCGCTGTGGTGGTGTATTTTATATGTCATACAGAGCAGTGATGAGTTTTGAATGATGGCAATGTGTCAGCAGCCTGTAGTTTTCCATTTAAACAACCAAAACTGCATAAATGGCATATATTTAGGAGCCTTTGCTGCAGAAATGATTGTGTGGTGTGAGCAGGAAAAAGAAACTACAATGCTAACATAGAAAAAGACATCAGGCTGGAAGAGAGCACTGTGTCATTTTTTGCCGATAAAACACCACTGTGCAGATCTTAAAAGTATACCCCCCCCCCCCCCAAAAAAAATGCACCACGAGTGGAGGGCTTCCGTCTCTGTTTCTACTCATAAATTTAATCTAACTCTTTTCTGTGAAGTTAAACTCCAACCCGCCTTGGGGCAGGCAAGATGGAATTTGACTCTCTTCCCCGGCTCACATATGCGTTAGCAATGTAGGACAGTGTTAAGGCAGCAGGTAGAAAATCCACCTCACAAAGACAAAGATCAGAAAGTTTGTGCAACTTGCAATTAATGTTATATCTGGTTTCACAGAAATCCGCAGTACTACAAGCGCAACTGCCATTTAACCGTCTAAAATCAAAGCAAAAGTGGGGAGTAGCTTCTTAACTTTCTGCAAATGTCTGCAGTGGTGCTGCCATGGTCAGTACCTCCACAGACTGAGTTCAATTTTCAATTTTTCCAATCCTAAGGTCCAAGCCTCTTTGTGATTGTCTCATCCATCTGTAATCCTGACTATAATTCCATTCACTTTATTCCATAATGACTCTCAATCCAGGTGGAGCTTGGCTGGTCTTACATCAATCAGGATCTTCTTGACTGGAGCTTTGCTACGCATGACCCCGATTCTAAAGCATAGAACAGATAATAGACCAGGTCTATAGTACGGGTGGGTCCTTGGGTTACGTACAAGTTCTGTTTGCTGTTGTTTCGACAGTAGCTTGTTTCCATCCATCCAGGTTCTTCCGGGGAAGCAACCAAAGACAAAAAGCCCAGACTTCCCTGTTCCCGGCTGCTTCATCCAGCTCCTCCCGGCAGACCCTGAGGTGTTCCCTGGCCAGTTGAGAGACTTAGTCTCTCCAACGTGTCGTGTGTCTTCCCCGAGGCCTCTTACCAGTCAGACGTGCCCTGAACATCCCGACCAGATGCCTGAGCCAGCTACGTCTGGCTCCTTTCAATGCGAAGGTGCAGCGGTTCAACTCCGAGTCTCTGACAGTGCTTCTCACCTTATCCCTAAAGGAGAGCCCGGCTACTTTACGGAGAAAAGTCATTCCAGCCGCTCCTTTCGGTCACTACCCAAAGCTCATGACCATTGGTGAGCGTTAGAACAAACATCAACTGGTAAACTGAGAGCTTTGCCTTTCGGCTCAGTTCCAGCTTGATGAAGAGTCCAAATCACTGCAGATGCCGAACCAATCCTTCCCTCACTCGTGAACAAGAACCCGAGGTACATAAACTCCTCCACTTGGCGCAGGATCTCATACCCGACCCGGAAACGGCACTCCACCCTGTTCCGGGCGGGAACCATGGACTCTAACTTGGAGGTGCTGAGTGGCACCCCAGCTGCTTCACACTCTGCTGTGGACCGATTCAGTGAGAGCTGAAGATCACGGCCCGACGAAGCCAGCAGGACCACATCATCTGCAAAAAGCAGAAGCACAGGCCTGCAGCCTGTTTTTCGATAAATAGATTGTCAATGGACAGATCAATGTCAATGGGCCACCTCCTCGCCATCCTCACAACGTTCAGGTGGACGTTACGATGTGATCTTTATCCTTAATGTTGGTCGTCAGAGTGTTTAACCGTGAAACTACGTAACGCAGAACGCTATCAACAGAGGACCACCTGTACATGCAAATCAACACCCTTCTCCCCAAGCAGGTCAAAGACTTTGTTCCTGGCAGTCACACATACCAGTGACCTGATGACACAGACACCAAGTTGGGAAAAAGTCTTCTCAAAGGTTGGATAACAGAGGAGATGTGATGCTAATTTTAAGATAAACGTGATTTTTACAGCAATCTACCATCCACTGATACGGCTGTTGAACTGAATTGTCACTTGAAGTGTAAATCTAGCTACAGGTCACTTTTTGAACAGCAGGTCTTGGCCCCACAAAAGATCCAAAAAGGAAGAGAACTTCAAGTTTGTATTTGCTCAGGATTTGCACTGAGATGGCGAAACACTGCTTGATCTTCCCATCTGGAGAGCTTTAAAGCTCTGCTCCGCTACTCCACGCGACCTGAGGAGCAGAATAAAATCCCCCAAGTACGCTCGTACACATAAAAACCTTTCATTGTGTGTGAATTTAAGACTCAGCTGTCCAAGACCTAACACAGGACGAAGAGTGCCGACAATGGACGGATAAATGACTCATCAATTCCACTCGCCGTTTGAGCCACGGCTGCCTGTTGTGATTATTGACCTCAGCAGGAGGAAGACGTTACTGACTGAGGCATGACTCATTCTTTTGTGTCATCCAACTACTGAAAATGCTGCAGAGGCTGTGCAAGAATTAAAAAGGGGGGGAATCTGAAAGTATCAACAAGAAAGCTTGATGATCGCCCTGCATCTGATGTAAACAACACACCTCGAGCAAGACTACACGACGGCTGTGGAAGCACACTGGCAGAATGCAGAGCAGTGAAAAGCAGTTTTTTATGACTGAGGAAGGAGAGTAAAAGTAGCTGATTCATGGCAACTTTATTGCTCCTCCCCGCCCACCCCCCCTTCTCATTCATTCAGCGGAGCGTGTGAATTAACATGGTTAGCAGAGCAGCTGTAGATGCGAGACACGATTCGACTTCAAGTGAATAGCTTGTATAATTATGCCAAGCACACTCCTGAGATATGAAAGATCTTTTTTTTTTGTTTTAACTTATAGTGTCCTCCAAAAGTATTGGAACAGTGAGGCCAATTGCTTTACTTTTGCAGTAGACTGAAAAAATGTGGGATGGTATGAGACCAGACAGCGAAATTCAGCTTTTAATTCTAGGTGCTGACATCGGGATGGGGTGCATGACCTTTTGTTTGAACCCACCCATTTTGATGAAAGAAGACGCATCGAACAGGTGTGTTTTGTTGCCAAGGAGTCTCCGATCGCATTGCTCATTCAATTAATAAACAACACTGAATGCCCATGCTCAGTTTCAGGTTGGGTAGGGAAGCTTTGCCTGTGTAGACTGCATTTAGAGGTGAAAACAACATGAAAATGAGTGAAAAAGTGAATCTGAGAACATGGGTCATAGCCAGTACAACTACTTGGTAGGTCCTGAAGTAGAAATAAACCACAGGTGTAGTAAGTTACAGACATCGAACAAGTAGACCAACAAAAACATCAGCAGTTGATGACAGAAGCATTGACAGAGCCTATAACAACTGTTAGTGACACCAGCAACAACCTGCAGAGGGCAGTAGTGAAGGTATCACTATCTACTCATCATAGAAGACTTCATGAACTAAGTACAGCACACCAGAAGATGCAAACTACTCATTAGCAAGAAGAATAGGAAGGCTGGGCTCCAATTTACCAAGAAGTACTCACAGGTTCATCAGTCCGTCAAACTTTTGTCTCAGGATTTTTTAGGCTCAGGAGTAGAAGATACAAATACACAAGTCACACAGTCCAAGCAAGCAGCTAACTTTCCTACATGAAAGATGGGTGCAAATTCCCTCCTGATTGACTGATGCTGCATTCAAATAAACTGCAAAGTCTGACCGTATGCATTGGAATGCCTTGGAACTGAGATGGTAAGATCTGATACTCAGTATCAGTATCACTGATACGATGTCCCCAACCTGATAGTTGCAGGTTCGTTCCACAGTCCCCCTGTGCCCATGTTGAAAAAGTCTTGGGCAAGATACCGAAGTTGCTCCTGATGCTGCGTCATCAGTAGGTGAAGGTGAAAACATCTATACAAGTGAAAGCCCATAACCCATCCCATCCCATCCGACCCAAAAACCCAAACTTTGACATAAATGCTCAATTTAACCTTGTGCGGCATGCATGTAATAGGTATTCAATTAACTGCTGTATTCTATCGCAACTAACCGCGACTGCCCTCTCAAACTAAATTTATCTGTGCACTTTCAACGAGTGTTGAGAGTGACAGGCTCTTCAGTGCAGCTGCCATTATTGTCCATGAAAGGAGGAGCAGACACCGTGCTCCATTGCACATTTTCAAGTGGATATGCTGTTATTTCTTTGTTAAGTTCTAAATTATTGACATTATGAGCAACATGAGTGTTAAGTATCTCATTGTACACTGAAATTCTATCGTATTTTCCCAACAATAAGTCATACTGGCCCGTAGGTCACATTTATTTTGAGATTTATTTCACTCAAGGACAAACATTTAATCTGGAAAGGTAAATTATTCAACTACACCATAGCGCACAGAGCAGGCGGAATATGTGTCTGGTATGCTGACCTAAGACATGAACAGTTCCGCTACACAATAGCATCAAGAAGATACTTGGGAGGCTGAATAGGCTAAATTACCATCAGCCAGCAAGTCCAACAAGCATGTTACCAGTAAGCAAGTTCACCGAGCTCCCGATCTCATTCTACATTACTGAATTCATCGAAAGCCGAGAGTTCCCTTCTGTTGTTTGTCAATGGTAATGTTCACTCCTTAGTTCATACCAGTCAAATGATGAAAAATGGGTGACTTACAGTCCGGAATACAGTAATTAATTCGTTTTTCACTTCTTTTAAGACTTAGATCTAAACTTTTGTTAAAAGTTTAACTTTTTCCAGTTTTATTTTGACTCTTTGAAAGGTGCTTAAAGTTTAAAGTGCTTAAAGTTTTTTGGCAATTTCATTTCTTCCTGCAGGGGAGCATAATATTTGTTGCACAGTTTGAACACAATGTTTTTTATGTCTACATTAAGCAAAGTACATGCATACAAATATATTACTACAAGTTTGGCGATGGATAGTATCAAACACGAAAAAGTAGTACACAGTAATCCCTCGTTTATTGTGGTTAATCGGTTCCAGACCTGACCGGGATAAGTGAATTTCCTTATTTATCAATGGGATATTTTCGTAGTTAAAGAACAAAAAATAAATATTAGAGCCCTCTAGACATTAAATAACACCCCTATAGTCACCTTCACAGTCACATTACTACAAAATAAGACATATACAACAGAAATAAGACATAATATAGACTCATACATGTTAGGGAAAGTTCCTTGTTCTTCCATGCGGCCAACTGTCATTTGCGGCTGTTAAAAGGCCAGAGCCGTCGTACGTGCGGCGCTGGTTCATTGCCATTGTCTGTGCTTCCTATGCACCTCGTCGTCTAATCAGTGCTGTTACCTAAACTATCCACTTACCTGGACTACCTGTACTTTTATCACAGAACTTTTTCTCTGTTGCCTTTTGTTCGCTCCTGCTTTAAACAATTAAAAAACATTTATTTTTGCACTCCATTGCCTCGTCTCTGCACTCTGGGGGTCAAGCTTCTGACAGCACCAACCATACCGTAACAAAGCAGGCAGACACAGACCAGGCAAAACAGGAAGAACTACCAAAATAAGAACCTAACAACAGGAACTCAGGCATGAAAAGGGAACATAAATGAACTGTCATGCAGGCACACATGCAGGGCGTGACGCAGTACTTCCTGCGGTGGCTATTGCCTCGTAATATCCCACTACTGACACCTAGTGACCAGTGTAGAATACTACACATCATCTCAATGTTGCTAAATGAATCTTCTAATAGTCTTATATTTGTATTTTACTTCATTTATCCATTTTTATGCTTGAAAAAAAATAATTTAGGCAACAAACATGTACTTAATAAAGGCATTTTTAAAACTAATAACAGGCCGTATTCAACCACGAAACAGCATGATTTATTAGTATAGTTTTTAAAAAAAACGTGGTCGAGTGAAGCGGCGGAATTTGAAGTGGCGAGCGATTACTGTAATTGGAACACCGTCAAACACCGTTTAACATAACCTATTCTGCATGAAAACTGGTGCGCTGTGTCAATCTGAAGTAATGTTAAGTGTACTTTGGTTGCAAGGAAAGACTGTTTGTCAGGACTGCTGTTCCTGCTTTTCAAAAACAAAACAACTACTAGCTTATTGCACTTATCAGTCAAGTTTTTTGTTGATGTTTGACTGGAACGCTTTGAGGTTGGACCTCTTGGATTGCTCTTTTTGCAAAGCTAACTATCTAGCTTCAACTGCTATTCATCATCCCACTAAAGTGCAACCCCTCCCAAACTGGGACTCGTCCTCGCCTTAACGCTGCTGATATTCAGCGACAATGTGGAGGACACGCACCGTCCCTGTGCCAAAAACACCCCATGACAAGTCTCTTAAAGAATTCAGATACATCCTTTTGACTTAGCAAGTCATTATCATCAAAACACGATTTATGTATCCCCTGCTGATGATTTGACTTTGGCGGCCGGGCTGCAGAACTTCAACATCCTTTGGCGAAATTACTACACAGTTAGAAGACTATTCCACGCTCTTACAGCAAACTAAAGAGGAACGTATACTGCGACATTCATCATTTATACCCACTGGGTGCATGTCATCATTAAGGAGAAGAATCACTGCAGGTTCTCAACCAACCATTTCACATCCGAATGCAGTTTCCTTCCACCTCTGCAGCTATGCTGCCTTTAGCATGTTTCTGGGATTTGTCCACATTCCTCTTGAATTGAAGTGCTATTAGAAACCTGATAATATGTAGTTACTGTACAAGCCATTGCATGAGTTGCTGGCGCTTGCATTGTGTATAGAATCAGCTGATTATCAAAAAAACAGATGATTCACACGCAGGTTCTTTGCTCATTTGCTAGCGTATTCATGGTAAACCCAAGGGCTACATCTGCTTTGGCATATTTCCTGGTCTTTTCGTCCGGTTAGTGTCTCTGACATCTCCTACGTTTGTGTTTTTACTCCTGTCGGAAACTTCCCCATCGCTCGCTCCATGAATACCATACATGCAGGCAAAGCACGAAGACACTGATACTGAAAAGCACCCCTGAGCCCCCTCCCCACCCGTGCGTATCCCACTACTTGAGAAGCACTGAGCGATGAGAAGTTGAGCTGAAGTTAACCACGTTTCATAACTCCACCAGGGAGCATTACTGCAACACTGGTGTGGAAACAGGAGCTCAGAACATTCACAGACAGCTTCTCCCAGGGTTGTACTGTACCTTTGCCATCAATCCCCCCAAAACAGCCATGGTAACAAGATACCAACCACATGACACACAGTATGAATGTTTTGTAACAGAAAAACATAACTGTAATGATTGGTCAACAGCCGACAGTCACTTCCTGTGTGACACTGGGAATGTATAGAGGCAGCTCTTCACAAACAATACTCATAACTTTCTACAAACACAGGTCTTCCTATTCAAAAATAGATTGCAGTAAGGTAATTTTACAAATAGCTGGAATGTGGTTTCAGCTTTTTCCCTGTCTGTGAAGTGACTCCACTTGACTCCAGATGCAAAAATAGAGAACAGCTTGGCCGGTCCTCCGAGCGCTGAGCCAATGATAGTATACGTCCAATGGAAAGAGACAGGCAATCGATAACACTACACCAGGCAGAGTCCCTGGATGATACTTGTTATTCAGCGCGAGCCTCGCAGTAACAGCTTTTCACAGAGGAACAAGCCGATTGACC
Source organism: Dunckerocampus dactyliophorus (assembly GCF_027744805.1). Lineage (NCBI taxonomy): Eukaryota > Metazoa > Chordata > Actinopteri > Syngnathiformes > Syngnathidae > Dunckerocampus > Dunckerocampus dactyliophorus. Next base: position 3,430,164 of record NC_072839.1, on the reverse strand, counting down.
GGCGCTGCACCGCAAAACAAAGCGGACTCACCTGCGGTGAAGTTGTAGCTCGCCGAAAATCCCACCGCCTCCAGTTCGCCGTCCGTAACAAATTTTATCCACAAGTACCGGCCGCTACTCCTGATATCCGGCGGGCTCTGCTGACCGCAATAGCGTCCAAGCATGGGAGAGAAGCCGAAAGGTCCATCGCGAACCTCAATGTTGTCAAATTTACATTCCCAAGAGGACTCGATGGAGTAGTGCTCCTCAAAGTGGAGCTCGATGCACTGCCTGGGGGGCGCTGAAAGACACGGTTGACATCATCACAAACACGCAAACAACAGCAAGTGGCAAATTCAAGTCCAACTTTTGACGTGTTTCATCAACGCATTTCACACTTCCAAGCTTTGACGGTTAGTCAGCGAATCTCCAAAACACCAGAAAGAGAATCCTTACCTTCAAGGATGTAAACACACTCTGTATCTGGGGGGTATTTGTTTGGGTAATTGGGAGAAGTAAAAAGGCCGCCTTCTGGTTCTTTCACCCATGTTCCACACTGACCAGCTGGCTTCACCCCAGAATTGTTTTTCACTGAAACACAAAAGTTGTTTTATTGCGTTCTCTTGAGCTACCCTACGTTTATGAATGATAAAGCCTGGTTGACTTCCAGCTGGGTCAATTTTTTCCCATAGGAAATAATGCACAGTAATCCCTCACCACTTCACACTTCAAATTTGGTCTTCTTCACTCCATCACGGTTTTCCAAAGACATGTTAATTAGTAAACAATTGTGGTTTAGTGGTTGAACACAGCCTATTACATTATATATATTTAAGCAAATTGTATGTATTTTTTGCCGACATTAAGCATTTTCGAGCGTAAAAATGGCTAAATGAAGTAAAATACGAATATAAGGTATTCAGAAGACGCATTCAAAGACATTTTGATGATATGTAGTATTCTAAACTGGTCACTAGGTGTCATGTTACATGGTAATGTTACATTGATGAGACAATAGCCGCCGCAGGAAGTACTGTACAGAACAGGAAATTAAAAAAAAACAAAAACAAAAACAAGAAACTCTGTCTTATTTTCTCTTATTATGTCTACTATACTGGGTAATAAAAGTGTAAAGTTGACTATAAGATTGATTTTATCTCCAGAGGGCTCTAATTATGTTAAAAACCATATTTAGAAGGTTGTAAACAGGTTTTCTATGCTGGACCTATGAAAATATTCCATTTCTAATTATAATATTTCTAATTATAATATTAGTTTTTACATTTTTTTTTACTAAATTAAATATTTTCAAGCATAAAATGGCTAACTGAACTAAAATACAAATAAGGCATTCAGAAGACGCACTCAAAGACGATGTGATATGTAGTATTCAACACCGGTCACTAGGTGTCAGTAATGTTACACTGATGAGACAATAGCCACCTCAGGAAGTACTGTACAGGGAAGTTATAGGAAGTTATAAAAAAAAAAGAACAAAGAGGAACTCCATGTCTTATTTAGCTCTTATTTTCTCTTACTGTGTGCAGTGTATTGTGTAATAGGAGTGTAAAGGTAACTATAGGGGTGCTATTTCATGTCTAGAGGGCTCTAATAATGTTGCAAACCATATTTGGGGGGTCGTAAACAAGTTTTCTATGCTCTAACTACGAAAATAATCCATTCATTCGAAAATAATCTTACTTTGCGGAAATTCACTCATCACGGTTGGGTCTGGAACCAATTAATTACAATAAACGAGGGACGACTGGACATTCCATTGTTGCTTCTATGGTTATAACTACACTTTCCCTCTTTGCCATCACGTGTACCCTTTTGTTCCACTGAACAAAACTCAAGAATTATACCACTGTAAACAGTAGCACCAAAACTAAAGCTAACACAAGAGTGTGTCCTCGCTGGTCCAGTAATATTATACCAGTATAGTTAGTGTTCCGAATTTGATAAAAATTATACTCTCCCATCAAAATACTTGTATGTTTTGTTACTGTTTTTGGTGCTGTTGTTAAATCCGAACATTTGTGGTGGTGTGGGTTTATTACCTGCTGTCTCTTTCTTTGTTGCACCAGACAAGCCAAGTAGGAAAAGACTTGCAACAACTGTAATCAAAAAAAGAGCTTGATAGACCTTTGTTACCTCCATCAATGAAAGCGTGCTGGATGTCATTCAAAATGTAGGATTCCATGAATAGAAGTTTCACCTTAAAGAATGTGATTTTACATTTTCAATGAGGATATTTTACATTTCCATACAGTGCCAATCAAAAATTTGGAGACAATTGCTCATGGTGTTGAATGACAACGTGGATCCAAACTTTTGACTGCTAAATACGTACATACTCAACTACAACTTATATTGTCTATTCCTTTTATTGCATTTAGTTTTTTGCATAAATAAGTAAGAAAGAATGGAATTGCTCAGGATGTCTGCTGTTTACATGACACTGCATGCTGTAAATGCTGTATTAAGTAAGGTATCTTGTGTAGCAAAATGCATAAGAAGAGGGTCCATGCCCATAAAATCTAAAAAAACCCAACCTTTCTCATTTCCTGCTTATATTTGAATGTTCATTAAAACATGTTTAAGCAAGAAATAAATTGCTTACCGTAATGGAAGCTGTGTCCATGTACCATGTCTGTTCCTTTCACAAACGGCTGCAGACTCAACTAATTCCATTTAGATGTGGGAGTACTTAAGGAGAGAAAAAAAGGTGAGTTTTTTGGGGAGGGCAGGGAGGGGGGATTCACCAGAAACCACTCATACCTTTAAAAAAATTCTCCTCAATGCAGTCCTGAAGAAAGACCAACTAATCTCCGGTTTCATACAAGACCAAAAGCAGTTCCAGTAGAAGACACTCGCTTGCTTTCCATCCAAACGTTTCCAAACCGCTGTGGTGCACTGAAAGGATTAATCGTCCCGTCATGAGCCCAGCTCCGATCGCTCCACCTTTGCGAGCTTCTGCTTGGAAAAGAACATAACATCAGGCTGCCTCATTGATGTCCTCTTTGGTCCCCTCATCAGGAGGAGAGGAGGAGAGGCGGGATGGAGAACCGCGCGAGCCTCATCTCATTCGCATCTTCATCCTCTCGCAAGCGCCGTGCGTAAAGATCCTCCCGGAAGGAAAGAAGTTCTGTCCCTGCAAAACAATCCAATAATGTTGCGTGTGTGTGCATCAGGCAGCTGTAGCAAGTGGTGAGACTCTGCAGCCGAAGCGGAGTTCTTGTAGAGCCCCCCCCCCCCTCCTCCTCCTCCTCCCGCTTCTCTCCTCCTCCTCTTCCTCCTTCCAACGCTCCTCATTCAACGCCACAGCGGACCAATGCGCCACAATCCTCAACGCATGCTTTGCAAAAACAGAAGGAAAAAAAAAACTTGTGCACGCGCGGCAACGAGGAAGTGGAGAGGAGTTGAGGCTGAGGAGGTGCACGCGCGCGTGTGCGTGCGCGCAAACTGCGGAAGGCACCCAGAGCTAGCGTATATAGAATGAAGAGGTAAGCAGAAAAAGGAGGCAATGAGGTGAAGAAATTGGAAAAACAAGCGAAAGGAAACAGTCGAGCTTACCCCCCGCCCCCCCACTAAATGAAGTTGTGTATGTCTCGACCAGGGGTCACCGACGTTTGTTCTTGTGAGAGCTACTTTTAGAAAATGTACATGGCCACGAGCTTGTCATTTTTGTAACATTTATTTTCACACCTTATTTCAACCCAAACAAACCAAATCTGCTTGTTGTACCAAAACATTCACACAATGCTGGTATCCACAACTCACATTTTATGTTTCGGAATACATTTCTTTCTAGTGTTCTCACATTATTAACTGAAAACATGAATGAAAAACAGGCTTGCGGGCGCCTCATGTGGTCGTGGGGGGGTTACCTGGTACCCGCGGGCACTGTGTTGGTGGCCCCTGGTCCAGACCATGACGTGTTGCATGTTAATGCAATTTACTTCACTCCACACATTATGGCAACAGTTAAACTTGACGACCAACCCTTAACGGAACAGTGACCCATAACAAGAACCACACATATCTTCCTATGACATTGTCCTTATGCCAGACTGGTGGGGGCCCTTGCCACTCTCCCATACCCGGCCGAGTGTCGCCACCCTCACAGCGACTCAAAAAGTGCCGCTGCAGCCGGGCATTGAGCAGGCGATCTGCGTGCCAACAGGACCCGCTGCCGAGCCGCCCAGCGTCGCTCCAGCCAGCAGGTTCCGACCAGCTTGTTCTGGAGGTTAGAGTATTTGACCCGCACCCAGTCCCCTGCTGACAACGACAGCTCTGTGAGAAACATCAAATCGGTGAGCCTGTGCCCTGCAGCTTGATTGCCAGCAACGCCGTCAGCCCCTGATGATCTGTGCGGATGGTGAAGGCTCTTCTGTAGAGGTACACGTGCCAGCGTTTCCTCATCGTCAATCGAAAAAATGTAGTCAAATACCCATCCGGAACACTTTGTAGCCATTTAACCCTTCATAAACTATCCAAAACTGACATTTAGAAAATAAGAATCCTGACCGGTGGAGTATAATCTAGCAGCTAATCATACCATATCAAGGGCAGGAGGTTTGCATTTCACCTTTCCCAATTACTCCATCCATTTCTATGCCTCTTGTCCTTACTAGGGTCGCAGGGTTATGCTGGAGTCTATCCCAGCTGACTTTGGGTGAGAGGCAGGGTACACGCTGGACTGGTCGCCAGCCAATCGCAGGGCACACACTCATGCATATTTTTGGAATGTGGAGTACCCGGAGAAAAAAAGATGCCCAAACAGAGATCTCCTGACTGCGTGGCCAACATGCTAACCACTAAGCCATGCGGTCCTCCCAATTCCTCCTGGAGGGCGAAATAGAAGCAAGCATAAATGCTGCATCCATTGTATTACTTCTGGGAAGTATCCCAGACCATCCACTGAGTGTGTCGTGGCTCTCACACCTGATGACAAAGCTGATCAAAGGGGGCCGGGGGAGTCAGGAGGGGCTCCAAAAATAGTCTTGGCACCCGGCAGACAATATCCATCTTCAGATATATTCTTGCTGCAGAGACTCTTGCTCCCTATCACTATCTTACCCTCTCTCTGTATGCAAATGTTACTGGTTAGGATTCACAGGACTCTTTGTATCCGCTTAAAATAACACCGTTAAATCAAGCAGCCTCCGGCAACCACCATGGGTTGTTTTCACAACAAATGTTTTCCCCTCTATGGGTTGAAAAAAACCCATGTGTCCACACTAGGCGTGCTAGTCCCCATGAAACACATATTTTTAAACTGCAGGGCAACCAGGTGGTGCTACAACCCTTCAGCCAATCAAAGAACATCATTCGCATAACGTTTACATGAACAACGGCAAAATGAGGCAAACTAGCGTAAAGAAGAGATACTGTGAAGCGGTCCCGCGGATACTAAAGCTACAGGTGGTGCTGTAACAACCAACCATAAGGTCATTTCAGCCTATCAGAAGCCAGAAGGAAGCAATTTTCCAGAAAAGGCACAATGACACTGATAGAACAAGGTGCTATATTTGCACTTATAAAACAAATCCTTATCGTGAATGCAATGTGTTTTAATAGTAGCCTTCCTCGTATTCTGTTAAATTGATTTCTAAACAAGAATAAAAGATGTTATATTACCAGAAGTTACTCCTTATCTGGACATACTTTCTTCTGCAAAAGTGTCTCTGAATTTAACGCAATTGGAGTTCACAGAAAGATCTTTCGGGGGTCACCAAACCCCCAAAACGAACAAAACTGCCCTTTGTTTATATCCCTGTGTCAGTTCAACACGGTCGCCTCTTGAATCAAGTTCACGGATGCCCTTTGTAGTAATGTTTTGTCACAATTCCATCCCATCCTTTGGTGGACTCACAGTGAGCAGGTGTTGTGCTTGCTTTGTGAACACATGAGGGAGTGGGAAATCTCTCAACTATTTTCCACTAATATATTAGGCACCGGCTAATCTGTTGCAAAGACTGATTTAATGGACTTGGGATTTAGTCCTCCCATCCACCAGTATGGTGGAGCCACTTAATTTATCGCTATTGTGTGCAATTAACTTCCATGACGCTTGTTCACTCAACATGTCACAAAGGCACAGCTGAAAAGATGATAGTACAGTCAATAATACAGGTCGTGCCGTTGGTGCAGAAAACACAATACTGCACATTTATGATGGTTGAATTCTTAAGACTATATGGTCAAAAGTATTTGGTCACTTGGCCGTTACACTGAAAGTGATTGCTAATGTCGGGGAATGGGACATCCAGACAGACAATAATACATGACGAGTACTAAACAAGCAAACACAATCAATGCACAGCTAAATTAAATAAAACCTCCTTTTTGCTCTTTGTCCCGATGCAACATTTAAGCTCATGAATGTCACCTCACACCGACAACAGTAGAAAGGATGATCTTGTTACCTGGTTTGCAGCCTTTAATTCGTGACATTTACCGACACCGCAAGCTCAGGATCAACAGGTGGCAGCCACAATGCAGCTGAAACGGTCCTCACTCGTGATGCACAACAGCAGCTTATTCGTGCTGCAACAAGAGGTCACTCTGACCACTGGCTAGTTTGGATTATGAGCTTTTTGATATGCTACATTGGCTGTGTTGAGTGTTTTGGCAGCAGACAGCTCTTTATTCTGCCGCTGCACCTGGAGCCAGTGGACCAAATCAAAACGTTCCCCCCTCAGGCTCCCTTGTTAACAGGAGATTCTGACTAAGTGTGAACATACCAGACAGTAGACCACGACAGTAAGTGTATGAAATAATGGCTCTTGGTTAAAAGTGAGGAGGAAATAACAATTACACAGGAACTGGTAGGGTTTTTGAAAGTAACGGGTGGGTGATATACATGTAGCTTTTTTTTTTTTTAGGGTACCACAGGTGCTGTATGGCTCATGGCGCAACATTAGCTTCCTTGAGTAACGGACTAGTTTGCATGTTCTCCCCGTGCGTGTGTGGGTTTTCTCCAGGTACTCCAGTTGCTTTAAATTCTATGAATTCTATAAATGTGAGTGTGAACATTTGTCTATATGTGTTCTGCGATTGGCTGGCGCCCGAAGTCAGCTGGGATAGGCTCCAGCATACCTGCAATCCTAGTGAGGATCAGTGGCATAGAAGGTGGATGGATTAATAATTATTATTTTATAATTATTAACTGTAATTATTACTATAATATAATTAATGTAATTATATAATGAGAATTTATAACTATTTTCTCAAATATTAATAATAATTAAAATGTATATTTAACATATTTATATTAGTTAATATTTATATAAGTATTAATATATATATTATAATTATTAAAATTACTTATACTAATATTGCTAGTAATATTTTATTAATATCATAATTTGAATATATTATAATATTTTGAATCATATTTAATATTTTTTCCATGTACTTTTTATTTTTTAATTAATTAAATAAAATTATTTATTTATAAAAAAAATTAAATATTTTTAAATTCAAAATTAAAATGAAAGAAATATTTAATTTAAAAGTAATGAAATTATTTAATAGTTTTTAATTAATAGTATTTTTTAAATTCATATAATATCATATTTTATAATATAACACTTACACTTTTAGTGATTATTCTTTGTATGCCATGTATGCAAAAGGCAGCAAGAGCATAAAGAGTTCACCACAGCTTGTCACCAGCTGTTATAAATAAATCTGCCAAAAAGAAGCCAAACCTGTCGCGTTCTTTAACTTGGACATTTTACACCAGCCTGGCACCTGTTCTGGTGCACGTGCATACGTCACGTACAAAACAATACGAACACTGCGGTGTTTGTAAACCGAGAGCATCAAAAAGTTGCACAACTCCACGCAAAGTAAACAATGAAGCCTAAATGAACCAACTGCACCTCTCAGTGGCTAAAATAGGTTTAAAACATGGAACGCCCGCATGTTCAGCTCCATCTTTTGAGCTTTTTATGTTGACTTTCCTTTCGCATCCTCGGTGTTACATCTCATCTGTCAGTTCCATCCAGCAATTCATCTGAGCCCAGGAGGGGCAGCTTGCACTACGTATGACCCAACATGTCTGCTGCATTTCCACACTTGCTTCCTCTGAATGGACACACGTCGTGATGTGTCACTTCACAGGTGTCCTGGATTTGGGCTGACATGCCCTCTGTGATGTGATCCGCGTCTCACGCCCCCGAGTTAAACTGACTGTGTAATTGGCGATTTGACCTCATTAGCCACTTGGCAGGGGGTATAGTGCAGACACTGTGGGATGACACAACATCACTGATGGGGGGGAGTTGGAGTGGCCACTGAGACCCAGTTTTGTTTGGACTGGGGCTGAGAAAGTGCAGCCAGAATCCGAGCGGACACAGATGAAACTCAGCGCCTCCAGCATCCTCCATGAAAGCGTGGCAGAAAGCATTTCAACAACCGCATTTTTTAATATACTGTGTTCAAGCACGGCCGTCGAGCAAAGCGACTGAAAGTGGGATCACTTGTGCTAAAATGCCAGGTGGGCTTTGTAGCCCGGATGACCTTTTTACAGGGGCTGCCATGTTTGAAGATTGGGATTCCTCACCCCGAAAGCATTGCAGCTCGCTTTTCTCTCCATTTGCGATCGGTACATTTCATTCAATTTGACTGCCTTCAAGGATGTTGCTTTGGAAAACGCCACAAGTAAATACGAGGTTTTGAAGAACACGTTTTAGGAATGAGGTTATGATTTCACAGTGCCTGCTGTTTGTAATAACATGACATCCAACATGTGGTCTACAACCACTAGCCTAGCCAGTAAGAAGCTTGAAGAAAGTCATTTCCAGAAAAGACACCGAAAAGAGAACGGGGAATCATACATGATGACTGTAAAGTTAATCATCAAAATTAACTCTCTTGTTCATCCAGCATGCCTTTTTGGGGGAGTGGGTTGAGGGGGGGTAATATCGGAACCCCACGGAAGCACTGATTCTGAGATTCGAACACGCCATGAACAAAACAAAATAACAAACATTGTTTTCCAGTAACGGGTAATTAACTAACTACCCAACCGTGGTAAGTAGGATTCCTTATTTATCAACTGAATATTTTCACAGAGCATAGAAAACCTTCTAAAAATGTTTTTTTTTTTATCACATTATCAGAGCCCTCTAGACATGAAATAACACCCCTATAGTCACCTTTACACTCCTATTACCCAATATAATTCAAACCTGCCATAAAAGTCTGGTGCTTGTGTGTCTCACCGAACATTACTGACACCTAGTGACCAGTGTACACTACTGCATATCACAGCATCTTTGAATGAGTCTTCTGAATGCCTTATATTTGTATTTTAATTCATTTAGCCATTTTTATGCTGGATAATGCTTCATTTGGGCCCCCCAAAAAACACAAAATTTGCTTGAGTGTTCATATTTTTTGACTAATAATAGGCCATATTCAGCCATGAAACAACATGATTTATTCATGAATATATTTTCCAAAAGCCGTGATATAGAAATTTGAGGGATTACTGTACTACTACACAGGAAGCTAAACAGATCGTCAACGCCTTCTCATCTCATGAAACATCTCTTACCGGCACACCACTGCAAAGCTAAATCACAATTATTTGGCATTTTCAATAATTTGCTGAGTGGTTAGCATGTTGGCCACATCAGGAAATCGGGAAGAGCTGGGTTCGAATCTCCGCTTGGGAATCTCTGCGTGGAGTTTGCATGTTTTCTCCGAGTACTCCGCTTTCCTCCCACATTCCAAAAACTCCATGTTAGGTTAATTGGCCTCTCTGAATTGTCCATAGGCATGAATGTGAGTGTGAATGATTGTCTGTATGTGCCCTGCGATTGGCTGCTCTCTTGCCCACAGTCAGCTGGGACAGGCTCCAGCATACCGCTGCAACCCTAATGAGGATAAGCGGCATAGAAAATGGATGGATACTTTCCCTGGCAAGTAATTACATTTATGAGGGAGTAATTAGTAATTAATGAATTGATTAATTCAATTACTTTTTTGGGACTAATGACTTTTTTCAAGTAATTTGTCCAACGCTGTGTATGTATGTAGGCTGCTGTGTGATGTGGCAAAGCGTCTCATCCCCCTCACCACTGTGGGGTTCCGAGCCCCACATTGTGTCACAAATCCACTTTTCTTTGCTTTTAGTGTCTGTAGAGGTTTAGATTTCGTAAGGAAGGGTGTCATCACAGAGGTAAATCACTGAAAAACAGGAAATAAGGTTATGACTGCCAAAGTTATCGGCTTACCTCCCATGCTGCACTAAACAGGTGTTCTGTGGATGAAAGCAGAAACGTGGGAAAATAATGTAGTAGATTGCATAACTGTGACACATTTCACCACATATTTGCAAAAACAGAGCGAGGTGACATATGGATTCATGGCAGGAATGTAAGCCAAATGCTGCAATATGGCATTTCATTCAATAATTCAGCTCCCAGGCGGCTGACATATTGCCTTCACTTGTACCACCAACACTGCTTGCCATGTTTATATTTTTGTCTTTGGCTGCACAACATGTTTGTTCCGCGCTTGATGTAAAAGCTTTGATTACAGCGAAATGAATGCTCGTGTGCCACAAATGGGACGACTCTGTGAGAACATTAGAGCCAATCAATTTGCAGCAGAGGGTGCCGTGTGAAAGAAAGTTGTGCAGAATAAAGTATGTTGCTCTTTTCAAGGTAGTTCATAAAGCAATCAGGTTTCAATTCAATGTAATTTGAGGTATATTGCTAATAGTGCTTTGTCGGTGACTGTGTCGACAAGAACGCAGACACTGATTTTTCTGAATAATTCTCGCATGCCGCCTTCTTTGTCAACTTTACGGCCATCGGGCATGTTGGTGTTATCTCCTCACTGCAGGATCTGCCAGGAACGCTGGGCTAGCAAGGCTGCAGAGGGAAGGAAATGTACTGACGAAGGGAGAAAATGAAGGAGAGGATGGAGGGGGAAGGGTGGAGGAGAGCGGAGAGATGATTAATGATGACTGTAGAGAAGATGGCCAAGGTGGTTAGTGGAATTAACGGAGGCTTAGCCAGCAGTGGGCCGCAGGGAGTAGAAGGCTTTTCACCGCCCCGTACTAACTCATTTTTAACTCAGGGATGTGCGTGCGTGTGTGTGTGTGTGTGCATACTCAAGCACACAGTATATACACGCTGTCCATTTTTCAAAGCTTTCCTTTCATCGCTAGCCGCACCAATTTTCCTTATTTTTCCTTAAAAAAGCATACAAGAAAAAAATATGGTTTGTTATTGCACTTATAAAATGTTTTGTGTTCATTGTGCCATATGATTTTACTAAAATTAGTAATAGTTAAGCAGTATTTCTGCTAAGATACACATTCATGTCACACTGACTTGCTATGATCATCTGCTGTGATTATCTTGTCTCCAAAACAAGTCCTCCACATGCTTATCACCTGATTCAGACAGCCTTGGTGGGCCGGGCATGTGAGTCTGCCCTTCTTCCCCTCTGTCAATCAACCCTCCCCTGGCATATGAAACATTTTCGCTTGAATAGCCAGACATTTTCTCTAAAAGCTGTCTGTTCAGGTTGTATTGATTTGTCTCCTTGAATGCAAGTTTTATTAAATTGTACCGCTCATCAATCTCAAAGCATTTGTCGTGTCTATTTTGAAGCTAGAAGCAGATTTTGCCTTGACAGTAATGTGAAGAGGATAAAGTCCTGTTTTTTTTTTTTGTTTTGTTGTACAGAAAAAGGGTTGAAATGTATATAAAATGGTAATATTACAAGGAAAACTGCCATAATGCTACTACAAAAAAAACAAAAAATCAAAAAAGGTGACTAAGTTGGAATATTACAAGAAAAAAAGTCAATTTTCCAAGAATAATCATTTTTTCAACAAAAAAAGCCGTATTACTGGGAAAAAAAATGGTAATATTACAAGTCAAAGAAGGAAACAAGAATAACGTTTTTTTTCAAGCATGAAATATATTAATCCATCGTTTTTTGCAGTTAATTGGTTCCAGACTGGTCTGCAATAAGTGAATTTCTGCCAAGTCAGATTTTTTATTTATTTATAAATGGAATGTTTTTGTAGTTAGAGCATAAAAAAACCTGTTTACGACATTCTAAATACATTTTTTAAACATTACAGCCCATAGTCACATTTACACTCCTATTACCCAATATAGTAGACATAATTAGAGAAAATAAGACATATACGACATGAATAAGACATAATATAGACTGACATTTTAGCATTGGGAGAGGTCCTTGTTGCTGTTACTTTCTGCGGCTATTGTCTCATCATTGTAACATTACTGACACCTAGTGACCAGTGTAGAAAACTACATGTATTTGAATGACTCTTACTTCATTTAGCCATTTTTATGCTCAAACATTCTGAAATATGCTTTTCCCCCCCTAATAATAGGCTGTATTGCTGATTTATTAATATATTTAAAAAAAAACATGATAGACTGAAGCCGCAAAATTTCAAGCGCAAAGTGGTGAGGGATGGCTGTATTACAAAAGTCGGACTTTTAAAAACTCTTTAAAAAAAGAGGAAGTTAAAATGCCCATAGAAAATTCTGACTTTTAATTTCAGGAACTGCATGGAATGAAAAAAGCAACGTCTGGAAAAGTCCTTATTATGTGTTGTAATAGGTAAAACCAGCACGTAACAGGTGACTAGCTGTGAAGAAAAAATGGCCCAATTATGTGTAATCATCTGTTTGAACAAAAAGAGTATAAAAAAATAAGGTCATGGGCAAAACATGTTGATCAATAAACCTAATGAAATTCTAATAAATGCGCACATGGCAGCAGTAACATCCGCAGTCGAAGTTCGTACTAAAATCATGTGAGTGCTCTTAGAAGTGATGACCTCGGTGAAAAGACTTCTCGCCACGTCTTCAAATCAATTGGAATAATCAACAAATTGGAAGGGACAAACACTCGATGAGGACAGAAATCCCGTTCACCCGCCCATTAGAAAAATCAATGCTTTTAATTTTGCTACGAGACACATATTTCCGCTAATCTAATCCATCTGCTCAGCACTCAAGCAGAACGTATGGGAGACGTGCCCCCCGACAACCCCCACAGTGGCAGAAGCAGACAGCACTGCTGTGTTATGGATATTTGACTGCTTTTCAGAAGAGGCTCTCCAGAAGGAAAAAAAATCCAACATCTTTATGTTGGAGTTGGACTTAATGATAATAAATAGGACCTTCGAACAGCTACTCCTTGGTGCTCAGACCCTCCTCCTGTGAGAAACAGAGACGATGACGGGCAGACTGACATGCCCAGACACCCAAGAATCAGGTGATAAGCATGTGGAGGACTTGTTTTGGAGACAAGAGGCTTCAATAGCAAGGCAGGCAAAAATTGACATTTTCTAAGTGTAATAACCAATCACATTTTCCTAACACACTCTCATAATAAATAACTTGTGCAGGTATTTCGGTGGCATTTCAATCAAAACAGATCATTTCAGTGTCAAGTAGGTTTGAACTACCAAGGCACTTCAAAAGGTCGTTTGTTAATGATTAACTTGACTCGCCTCTCACTGTGTCGGCTCGTTCTATTGACGGCAGCCAACTATGACCCCCAGGGTCCCCCAAGTAGAATCTGTTTGGGTTCGGGATTGACTGGCGCGGTCGATGTGTGATATGTAGGTCAGGGCCCACACCAAAAGGGCGGCCGCAGTCTGAGGCTTCTAATTTAACAGACACTGGCTTACGGAGGAAAATAGCCACTTTGCCGCTAAATTCATTGGCGGCAGGGCTGTGGGCACACGCTGAAAGTGTGACACGTCGTCAGCTGCCACGCACGGCCTGGCATTGCACAGTCACAAGTGTTGGCAGCGTGTGCGAGAGGCCTGTGTGCAAACATACACAAACACCACCAAATGCTACGCAGACATACGTCAGCCACCGAAGGTTTGTGTCAACAATCTGGCAACCATGGCACTGGGGTTTACAACCTGAGTTTTTATTTTAAAATGTAATTTTACATGAGAATCTGGACAAAGGTGTTGCCATGTTTTCTTATGATTGTGAGTTAAATGAAATGAAATGAATCTTTCTCTTAAATGTGATGAATTGAATTGAATCAGTTAGAATAAAAAACTGAAATTAAATTTCATTTAAAATGTTGTTTAATTAAATCAATTAAAATAAAAATAAATTGTATTTAATCAATTAAAATAAAAATAAATTTAATTTAATCATTAAAATAAAAAATAAAAAATAAAATTAAAGTCACAGTTTAGTTTATTTTAATGGAGTGGAAGGGAATTTCTGTTTGTTCATCTTTAACAACTAAGACGCCAGTATAAGACAAACCCAAAAAAAAAAATGCTGTTTTCAATATTTTTTTTGCATTTTGGCAAAACGTCCCACATCTAAATATATTCATAATCTTATGCAGTTTTAGCACAACCATTTTTTTGTTTGTTATTTTTTGACCATACGTTTTCAAATGTGACACAGGGGAGGGTGAAGCAGGTTGAGAAAAATTAACAAAACATATTTTTGCCAAACCTGCAAACTTTAGTTATGTCACAGACACATTTAATTGATTGGCAGAATCTAGGATGAGCAGAAAACACAGCAAAATATGCTCTTGAAAAAGTTTTCTGGGGGTCGAGGAAGAATCCTTAGTGCCTTTCCTTGAAATGCTCTGACAAGAGCAGGGATTTAAATCATTTTCAAAATGAAAAAAAATGCAAAATTTGTCCGATTTTGTGCTCTCCTTTGAGACGCTCATATGAGTAAAAAATGGTGGAGTACCTGGACGCTATGTCTTTGGGAGAAAGTATTGACCAAAAGCATTGCAGAGATCATTTTTGCTCCAGAAGGAGCCTTGCTCGATTTTGGGCTTGAATATGTTTATTCTATTCTCCAGACTCTTGGGCTGTAATCAGCTTGCATAAATCTCTTTGATGATAGCCACTGGAACATCTGCTGGGGCAATGAAACAAATTCGAGGAGGCAATAAAATGTCTGGGCCAACATATGCTAATGGAACTGAGAGCTGCTTGGGGAAAAAAGTTTGGCCCCAAATAATTGGGAGTGTGCGACCATGTCCTTTGTCAATTCAGAGGATGGAGTTGAATGGCGTCACGCTCATTTTGTTACTGCAGTCTCTGATGTGCTGTAGTCTTAGCTCTTTGTTGAATCAGGTCGCTGAGATGAGACGTTTAAGGACATCGTCCCGTATTTAGAAACCAAAGAACGCGCCCCGTTTTAAGATGAAAAGGACGTACTTTGTCCCGTATTAATCCGAGACTCAAAAATAGCTTGGAAAATGTCTTGACAAGGTACTTGATAAGACACTTCCTGATCTGTCACCAATGCGCTGACAGCGCCGTCACACACGAGTATGACAGCACAAAACCCGCCTCATCTCACTGGTTGAGGTGGAAGACAAAAGCGAACAACAAAAAAGCATTGCTGACTAAGACGACAGCCACCAGGCAACGCTAGAGGCAGATATGCTACGGGAAAAAAATAAAAATGATTATTTCACTTTAAATCTTAGCAAATCATTTTATTTTAAAGTAAAATATTTTGATTAAAATAAAAAAATAAATTGAAATGTTAGTTTATTTTTTTTTAATAAAGTAAAATATTACAATGAATTTATTTCAATAAAATAAAATAAGCATTGAGTTAAAATAATCACTTAAAAATTATTGTATTCTATTCTATTCAATTTCACAAACAAAATAACCAGAAAGTTAAGTTTATTAATTTTTTTCATTTTTAAAATAAAATAGCCAGAAAGGTAAAATACCCATTTTAGTTTTTAAAAAAAATTGTCTATTTGTGAAAAAATAAAAACAAAACAAAATGAAATAAATCTTTGAAAATAAACACTTTAAGTCTCTGGTTCAGGTTAATATGGGATGAATGGCAGCATTTTAAGGCAAAAAAGATATGCTACATAGATTAATATATACATACTGTATACTGTATATCGTATATAATATATACATATGCATATACTGTTTTAAGTTAAGCAGGACACATTTCTACCTAAAAAAGATATTTACTTTGTTCACTTCATTTTGCATTAAAGAACTAAATAAACTCCTGAACAACGACTTGTTTCCCATGTATTGCTCCAAAACATGCATGGAATTATATTCAGGCTTTGAGTCAAATGGAATAAAAATCATTTCACGCAAATACAGACTGCCAACAAATAAATAAAGAAAGAAATAATGACCATGCCATTTGGGGGTGAAGGCAATCAAGGTGTCCCTGAGGTTTAATTTTATTTCTTTTTCAAGGCATTGGCAACCCCATTTCCATCAGTGGTGCATTCACTGTATTGGACATGCAGTAGCTTCGCTGTTGCTACAGTGTTTGTGTGTGCGTGTGTGTGTAAGCGTGTGCAAATATTGAGGCAACAAGTGCCAGGACCCGTTGCGAGAAGAGAAGCTCACATGCCATCATGAGTTATTCCAGATGAGGAATGCTGGGAAGGTTCTCTGTGAACCCACCCCCCCCCAACCCCCCCCCAACCCCCCGTGCTGTATTGACGGCTACACTACTGGGTGGCTGGTGGACATTCAAGCCTTGTGGTTGCCAAGGTAACGCTCTTGTATCGACGCCCCACGTTCCCAATCCCATTCTCCATTGGCTGCTAACTAAATTGCATTTTTCAGAGACATTAACGCTGCCGGCTGTTGTTATTTGACCTATACTGTCACTTTTTATCTTCTTACCACATTCGGATGGGCTTCTATTGTTACCTCCACCAGGGAAGTGTTCATCCAGCTTCAGTGTTAAACTACAAGGGTGGAAACTCTTACGTAGTCAAATTGACGTTTTCTGATAAAAGCAAAAGATGATGTTCATACTATCGTCGTCGTTTCTTGTGTGATAAAGAGGAGAAGTGTAATGATAACCAGGGAACCAGAAATGGATCCCAAATGACTTTGGCATCGGAAAGGGTCTGAATGCTCAGTACAGTTTGTGCGACACAATTAATAAAACAGCAATCACCGGAAAACCTTGGTTTTTGTACGCCCCACTTTTCATATGATTCTGTTTTTGTCAAAAATGTTCAAATGTTGGTTTTCGTGCAACATTGCACTGAACTAGTCTGTTTGTTGTGTACTGTATTGTTAGCTCGCCAAACAAAGCACCCGAAGCGTTGCTGACTCACTGTTTGTGCATTTTTTACTGAGTGCGACTGCTCAATAAAAGAAAGTTGTGAGTGCCAGTAATTTGATAAAGAAGGTGAAAAACACGATTGAATTCCATCTCGCCACGATGTACAATAATAAGGTCTATCTATTTATTATTTATAATTACAAGGTGTACAAAATACAAGGTGACATGGCTCAGGTGCTAGATTGGTGGTCTCCCAACCCGATCGTTGCTGGTTCGATCCACAGTCCTTTGTTTAACATATTTTTACATTCCAACATGTCAAACTTCCCCGTTTTTTTTTGTCCACCAACTACTTTCACATTTATCAGCCGCTTCAAACCATTTCGACATCAACATGTTCACCTCATGTGGGCTGTCAGGACGTTACTCAAAATCCCCACGTTTTCCATAATTCAATATTTTCAGTGACATTCTTTCCCACTGAAAATGAATGAATCATTTCAATACAGCCCCCTATTGGTGGAAATTCACTTCACATTTAACATTACATGGAACATTTTGCTTATTCTGTGGACAGTGACATGGCTCCGGTCGTACAGAGATTGGTCCTCTCCCAACCTGGTGGTTGCTGGTTCGATCCCCAGTCAGGGAATCAATTTCAACACATTTTTAGGATATTTCTACATTTCAGTTCAGCCTCAGCTCTCACATGCAGTTTCTACTGAAACTGCTTCATATATTTTTAAAAATATTTTTGGGTGTCCGGAAGGCATTTATAGGATTTAGATGAGGGGTGTCCAAACTTTTTCCACCGAGGGCCGCATACAGAAAAATGTAAAGATGCAGGGACCACTTTTACATTTTTTTTTTAAACCGACCCATGTAGATCTGCAGAAGTTTTTTATATTTAAAGAAGAAAAAAAAAACAGTCTGCACCTCAGCTTTGTGTTCTTGGTAACAAAGCGTATTAGTATGAACTTTTTCTTCCTATATTCCACCTTTTTGCTGTTTTTTTTACAAATATTTTTCATGTAATGACCATTTTTTTCTCATAATATTTATCACAATATTGCAACTTTTTCCCAACCAAATTTATTCTTTTTTGTTTCTCATATTACGACTTTTTTCCTATAATAGTTCAAGTTTATGCTGTGTTTTTCTAAATATTATGAATTTACTGTTTTAATTATTTCATCTTTATTATTTTAAAATGACTGCTCTTTTTTTTTTTTTTTCCATTTTAGCTTTTCTTGTTTCGTCGTATATTTAGGGCCATCAAAACAGTAGGATGCCAGCTAAGCTAATGTTAAATATAATTTATGACTGGAACAAATTGGTTCACTTGACATTCTTTCCTATGTGTTTTTAAACGAAACAACTACGCTTTATATTTGCAACAACAGCAGCGACAAACAACAACTGGGTCAATGCTGAAGAGGGTGCCTCTCAGTCTTACTTGTGTCTAATTAAATCCAATATTATGTGCCTTTGAGTTAAAGGAGCAGTTACAGTTGAAAACAATGGGAAAAACACTTTCCTCCTTTCTCAGAGAGGGATGCATTCTAGCTGAGGAAGTTGTTCCCTGTTCAGCAATGTGTCCCACTGAGTTAGGCGTCTGTGAGCGGTGTGATAATTGATCCATTTTGTGGGTGTTTAAAAAAAAAAAAAAAAACCTGCGGAAGCTTCAGGAAACATCCACAACACCCCAATGCAGAAATAAAAAAAAAACACCACAAGCCACATGCGATGGATCCCATGTGGCTGCAGACGTCCACGTGGACGTCTGAGTTATTTCAAGGGAATGGCCAGCGCAGGTTCATGCAAGACACCTAAAGAATGTGATTTCAAATAAATAAATAAGTTGTATTTTTTTTTTTTTTAAAGACTCATATCTAATGACGGTGACAGCTGCACTAATAGGAAGACTAGCAGGTTTCATACACCACACACCCAGCTCAAATTCAAGCACTTGAAATGCAATTTCATGTAGACCTATCCAGATGAAGTCATTTTAGTACAAAATGGGTTGGTTTAAAAAATAAAAATAAAATGTAAAAGCGGCCAACCGCATCCTTTCATTTTTCAGCGGCTCACGTTGGAAAAAGTTTGGACACCTCTGATGTAAATCCTATTAATCCGTTCCAGACAGCCAAAAATATTCACAAAAAATGCATTACATAGAGAACCAGGTGAAGCAATTTCAGTAGATATTGCGTGTGGACGCTGAACCGAAATGTAGAATGAATATTGAAATATCCTAGAAATGTGTCAAACTCTATTCACCGAATGAAGATCGAACCAGCCACCACCAGGTTGGTAGAGGACCACGCTCCGACCTCAGCCATGCCACCGTGCACAGAATAAGCAGAATGTATATTGTAAATTGCACATTCATTTTTAATGGGAAAAATGTCCCAGAAAATCTTGAATTATGGAAAATGCGGCCCTGAATGTTGGAATTGTTTGAAGCGGTTGAAAAATGTGGGCCTAGTTAGCAGACAAAAGCGGCGGAATTTAAAATGTTGGAATGTAAAAATGGAGAATGATGGTTGAAATGTATGAAATGTTGAAATGTACGTGTACGACACGAGGACTGAGAATCGAACCAACAATCATCAAGTTGGCAAACAAACACTACCACATGAGCGACGTCATCATGTAGAATAAACAGAATGTTACAGTAATAGAAAATGTCAAATGATTTTCCACCAGTCGGGGGCACCATTTATTTTGTGCTTTTGTTGCACAAAATGGCAAAATTTCAAATGCTGTAAAGTGAAAATGCCGACTGAGTGTTGAAGGGTCATTCTCCAGAAACAGGTCCCAAAGGCATTACATGAGAAAAATTTAAGTTGTGACATATTAAGCAGATTAAAACAAAGTAAAGTTGTTCTTAGGTTGTGAAGAAAAAATGGCAAGGAAATACCACATTTTGGTACATTTTATGACAGGAGGGCACTGTTTACAGATACATTTACATAAAAATGTTTAAATTTATTTACTTTTTTTGATGAATGCTTGATTGGAACTATGTATGAGTAAATAAATGAGTTGTTAGTCAAAGGTTTTGAAAAAAAAAAACTGTGTATATATAAATTGAAGGATTACAGCAGGACTGAGGATCGAACCAGCAATCACCAGGTTGGGAAACAACCACTCTACCTCCTGAACCATGTCACCCTGTAGAATACGCAGAATGTTACAGTAATGTAAAATTATTTACAGCACCGGTAGGGGGCGCAAATCAAATTGCCCATTCGTTTTCTATGGGAAAAATGTCACAACAAATATAATAATAATGAGGTGGAATAAGAAGTAGAGGAGTATATTAAATGTGTGTGAATGCATTCTATTGTCAGCATTCACACATTTATTTTAAAATCATTATTGGCGCAGCAGTTTGCGTCCAATAAGGAAAATACATATTATCCTGCCAAGCTAAAAATAACCATGTGTGAATAATGACATTGCACGTAACCGTTTTAAAAGCACGCCATCCATTGACGGGCGGCATACAAATGAGCAGCATTTGTGCTGAAAGCTGGAAATGAGCTCCTTTTCTTTGTGTACACAATTTCAGTGGTCCCAATCTGTTGTAATCAGTACCTACCATTTGAGTTAAGCCAATATTTTCCACAGGTGCCCACAACAGGTTTATTGTATTTTATACAAGGTGACATATGTGCACTGCACCACCGTCTCCAATTTCCACACACATGCCACTTTGCTCGGGGGCTCCTTGCATTGACTCAAACGGAGCCGGTCTGGCTTGTGAGTGCTTAAGCATGTGGAGTCAGAATGCGTATGTGTGGCTGTTCCTCTGCATGCACGAGTCTCAAGGCCACATCATTAGAGTAAGAGGGCTGTAATTAGCGAGCCCATGCATATTAAACAGCAGCCTCCCTCCCTCCAGCAGCTTTGAAAAGCAGCACTCTGCTGTCACTTGCAGCCAATAATCTGCCGCTAATGTCCAGAAGCTTCCATAAGGGTGATTAGCGACCAAAACCAAAAGTCAGGGATTCATTTGGGCCTTTATTTATTTTTTATTGAGCCGTGTGGAATAGTTGGCTATAAGAGCGCCGAGTAATCACGCGGTAAAAAAAAAGTGCTTTCATAGTTCACATTAACAAGCATCTAGGTGACTAAAAATAATAGCATATATAAGAATAATAGTAGTGTGTTCCTGGCATTCAGTAGGAATTTACATTTTAAGCTACCGAGTTAAAACTGGTATTTCAGGACCACGGACAGAGTTGCCTGAGGTACATTAGCTGTGACTCAACTCGCACACTTCCATCCGTACACAAACATGCTTTGTCATTTCCGGGAAGGTAACAGCAGTAATCGACTTAAGGAAGCAGGGGGAAAATTGAAGGGGAAAAAAAAAAAAAAAAAAAGAGTCTGCATCCCAGTCTTGTGTTATCAATGACAAAGCATAAAAAAACTTTTTCTCCTTACATGACTGTTTTTGCTGTTTTTTCCCCCCAAAATATTTCAACTTTCATCTTGTACATTTTTTTCCTCGTAATATCTTCCCAACAAAATAATAAAAAAAACTTTAGTCTTTGTTTAGTTTTTTTCCTCTTAAAATGTCATCTTTATTCTTGTAAAATTACAGCTTTTTTTTTTCCCAATTTTTGCTGTTGATTTGTCATTTTCTTGTTTAATTGCATTTTTAGAATGGCCTTTTAAAAAAGTCAAAAATGGCCTCCGGGCTGCATTTTTAAAATGACAAATGATTGAAATTAAATAATAAAAATAGTATTAAGTTAAGTATTAATACACAAATTCACTTTATTACCAATACGTTTTGACTTCATTAGTTAGTTTTACAATTTGCCTTATTTAATGTCTCCAGTTATTCGAACCTAACTATTTCTATTTATTATGAACAACACATTCCTATTTTATCACACTTATTAAATTTAAATCTTTTTAATCCCCATTTTTCACATTCTTATCACTTCCTTTTGCACAATAATAATAGTATAACCAATATTAGTTATCATTATGCACTAACAGAGGCTCGAGGCCCTCAACATGCTTATCACCTGATTCAAATATCCTTGGGTGTCTGGGCATGCGGGTCTGCGCTTCCTCATCTTTCAGGGGGTCACCCCTCCCCTTTCATATGCTGTTTCCTATATTACCATTTCCGCGTAAATAGTGAGATATTTCTCTTGAAGCCGTCTGTTCAGGATGTATTTATTTGTCTCCTTGCATGCAAGTTTTATTACAGTGTACCTCTCATTATTCTCAAAGAACTAGTCCCGCTTCTCGTCTGTTTTGGAGCTGGCGGCAGATATTTCCTTGACACGGTCATTGTCAAGACTACTTCCCCCCGGCCCCACCTGTAGCTAACAGAGTGACCACATTAAGAGAACGAGCTTTTAGTTTGACACAGTGCAGTTCAACACAACAACTTCAATAATTATCATTATTTGTTAAATAAATACTCAGTGCACTGTCATTTGTGACCGGGGGTGCGTATGGGGGGTGAGTAAATAAAGCAGGAATGAGCGTCTTGACCTTTCTTTTTCAGATATTCATGTCAGACTGTTGACGAGTCCAACCCTTATTTATTGCTTCTCCAAGCCGTGAGTGGAAGTCATATAATCAAACCAAAGTTATTGGGGCCAAAAGATCTCGGGTGTGTGGGGGCTATGGCTGAGTTGGGATTTATGAACGCATGCACTGGCACACTTAACTCAAGCCCGCCCACACACACACACACACACGTGCACTCAAAGCAGCAGCAGAAAATAACCAGTGGAACATGCAAGTCATGTTATTGAAAGACAGGATTGCTTCAATATAAAAGACAATGTAAGAGGGTTTACTCGTATGACATGGTTTGTCCACTTTCAGCTCACTGTTCTAATCCATAAAACATGGCCTGAGCATTGTTTCATGCTGCCTTTTAAGCACAGTTCATGGCAAAATAGATAGTCCAAATCTGTGGCATTTAGAAATGAAGTTGTACCTTTGTTAATCCATGGTAAATACTACAACAGTAATTCTTTGCCACTTTGTGCTTTAAATTTATCTATCATGTTTTTTCAAAAATATATTAAATCATGCTGGTTCGTGGTTGAATACGGCCTATTATTACTCAAAAAACAGAGCACACAAAAAAACTTATCAGTCATCTGAAACGCTAGCGCCGTGGCGTTTGAAAAGTGCAAAAGCTTTGCCAGAGACCTCCGTGGCGTCACACTGGCTGCTTGGAGCATGTGTCCGAATACAGTGCACCTCGCTGGGCCACAGCAGGTGGCTTCCTCCGCTCTAT
This sequence comes from Dunckerocampus dactyliophorus, assembly GCF_027744805.1. Taxonomy (NCBI): domain Eukaryota; kingdom Metazoa; phylum Chordata; class Actinopteri; order Syngnathiformes; family Syngnathidae; genus Dunckerocampus; species Dunckerocampus dactyliophorus. The sequence continues at coordinate 3,406,800 of NC_072839.1, read as the reverse complement.
ACTTTGGTTCTCCTGATACTAGCGATGTGCTCATAGTGATGTCTTGATATTTGATTCAGACCAATCAACAGGTACAGTTAGTCAAATCATAATTTGTTCCAGTCCTTCTTACCTCCAAGTGTGCACAAAGTACAGTTACATCTATATTCAAAAAGTAAATATAAAAAAAAATATCGGTATCATATCGGTCTTGAGAAGCATAAAGTTATTGTTGGTTACGGTTTGAAAAATTCTGCATTTGAAAATTCTGCATTTCTAGTTTTGATGATATGTAGTATTCCAGACTGGTCACTAGGTGTCAGTAATGTAACAAGGAACTCTCCCAATGTGTGAGTCTACATTTTGTCTTATTTTCTCTTATTATGTCTACCGGGTAATATAAGCATAAAGGGGACTATTGGTGTGTTATTTCACATCTAGAGGCCTCTCATGATGTTAAAACCTGTATTTAGAAGGCTGTAAACAGGTGTTCTATGCTCTACCAAAATATTACAACTTTAAATAAGAAATTATACTCTCTGAAAATTCACTTATCACAGTCGAGTCTGGAACCAATGAACTGTGATAAAGGAGGGAGTACTGTACTTCCAGACATTCAAGTCTACAAACCAGTACATTTCCGCCCAAGTAAAGGTTAAAACAGCAAAAAACACCAGAGTAACAAATGCGAACCACCCCTCGCTATCCAAAGCTGGGTGTGGGAAATTTTGATGGTGTCCGAAGTTTGGATCTGACATCTAGATGCATCCGTAAACCAGCTGAAAAACAAAGAAAAGTCCAAAAAACGTACATCTTGGTTTCTCAGATGGAATCATTAAAAGGCAAAGTGGGACTTTGTAGACAGAGATGCAGTCGCGACACAGAGATAATAGTGATCAATGAAGCAGAGGAGTCATTCAACAACTATCGGGGCAGCTATGAAATATGATCTAATATTTATTGCAATCCATCAGAGATTCATTTTTTGTCTTGAAAAAATATTTTCCATAAACCTGTCTTGATATATTTGGGTCAATGCGGTATTAAAAACACATCTAGACAGAAGCAAACCACCAACTGTGGTTTAAATCTTCCTGTGTGCCGTTCTTTATCCCCGCTGATAGAGTTCTTTTGGTCTGCTGCGACCCTTATGATGTTATATCCACCCCCGCGGGGGTATTGTCATTGTGCATTCAAGTGTCACTCGCACACGCAAGCCGAGAAGGCCACGTTGACACCGTGCGCATGACCTTAGCTTTAGTCTGCAGCTCACCTGGTCCCTTAAATCCGACCTCACGCTGATATGGTGAGGCTGGGTGGGAGATTGCTGAGTTGGAAAATGACTTGAAATATCACACGTTGTGATGTATCACATACCTGTATCAACCTATGGTTTTAACTTGAACAGTCATTTTGAGTGCTTGAGAAAGGGGTAAATAAAATGTAGCCATCTTTGACCACATGGTCTTACTGACACAATGCAGTCATCTCTGGTTTATCGCAGTTAATTGGTTCCAGACCCAAGCGTGATAAGTCAAATTCCCTCAGTTACAAATGGAATATTTGCGTAGTTACAGCAGAAGAAACCTTTTTACAACCTTCTAAATACGCTTTTTAACATTATTAGAACCCTCGAGACATGAAATAACACCCCTATAGTCACCTTTACACTCGTATTAGCCACTATAGTAGAATAAGAGAAAATAAGACAAAATATAGACTCACACATGCTAGCATTGGGAGTGTCCCTTGTTTTTTTTTCAACTTCCTGTTCTGTAGAGTACTTCCTGCGGTGGCCAATGTCTCATCAGTGTAGCATTACTGACACCTAGTGACCACTGTAGAATACAACATATCACAGCATCTTTTGAGTCTTATGAATGCCATATATTTCTAGTTAACTTAATTTAGCCATTTTTATGCTTGAAACTGTTTAAGGCAAAAAAAAAGCATAACATTTTCTTCAATTTGCATATATTACATATTTAGTCATCTATTTTTGAAAAACGGTGATAGAGCGAAGACACAAAATCCGGAGCTTGAAGGATTACTTGCGATGGATTATTGTATATTGCACAACACAGCAGCAACAGGACCAATGTTGTAATACCAGTAAGGAGCAATCTGTTCAGCCAGTGTTGATATGGCTGATGAGTTCAACAGTACGCCAAGTGTAGCACACATGACTGTCACATTTTTAAGGCGCATGCAGAGGTAGATAAAGATAAATAAAAGATAAATTTGCTTTTGAAAAAAGAGACTCGGAAGTTAAGTGAATTATACGGTCATCCAAGTTATGTCGATACTGTTTGCACAATATCTGGGGTTTGCTTACAGTCATCAATTACTTGTCATGAATTTTTTTTCCTTTGGCATCCCAGCTCGGTATCAGCATTTTGCAGCACTCCCATGCAATTTGAAGAAATAGCAACTACTACTTGAGGATGCTATTTAAAAGCTGTTGACTGCATGTTATGATGATATTTCACTGTACTTCTGGATAATAGCCTGTATTTAACTCTTGCCCTTGTTGTGAACCCGGCCCGCTATTTTGGGCGTCCCGTGAAAGGTCCAATTGCTTTCTCATCTTGCTCGCTTGGGAGATGAAATGTTTGCGCTTCTCAGCCAAAGTATTGATGCGCCGCTGGTGACATCATTTCATCTCATAAAATGGTCAAAGATGGGAAAACAGATGAAAAGAGGAGTCAGTTTTTTGACATCAACCAAAAAAAATAAAAAATGACCATAGCAATTTACTTTCTCAAAAAGTACAGGCTCACAGTCTCCACAATAACAATGTGACACTTTAATACCAGCAATAATGACTTGAATAGTAGCTCATTAGAATGAACTTTACCCATTTTAATCATTAACTTGGTTGTGTCGTGTAAATATGCAATTTAATACAGATGCTCATGAACCTGTTCTAATTAATCACAGACACTGCAATTACGAAGGCTGCCTTGTCAGCAAGATTAAAAAACAAAAATGCCATGCAGATAGAACAGTGCCACTAGCACAGGTAAGAAGTACCGAGGACTGACTGACTGACAGGCACATCTCTGGCAATCAATATGCTTCTTCGTCCCCTTACACAAAGCATTTTTCCCCTCAAGGCTCCATCTTAGACATAATCTCCCTCTCCTTTTTCTCCCCTGCAAGGTGCAAAACATTTGAATGGCTGCGATGGTTATTGGCTGATGGCAGTGCAAGGCTAAAAGTAGGAGAAGATTCATGGTGACCTCTTTCAAGCCATTTCTGGTGCATTAGTGGGAGCAGCGCGACCATTCCCACGTTATTTATCTTTTTCCACCCCCGGACAATGATGGCCTTACAGCACAAAGGAGCTCCAGGAAGTAGAGCTATCGATGTGGTCAAAGTGATTGTCGGTATGAATGATAATCATGGTGCTTAAAAATAAATAACTAGAGGAAGCAATTTCAGGTAAAATTGCGTGTGAATGCGGAAATGTTGAAGCTGAAATATAGAATGAATACTGAAATATCCCGAAATATGTTGAAATCTATGCACAGGCTGATCGAACCAGCAATCATCAGGTTGCTTCTGAGCATTCACACAATAATACTAATAGTTTGTTGTTCGCACATAAACACTTGAGTGCAGGAGTGTCCAAATGTTTTCTACCGAGGGCCACACACTGAAAAATCCAAAAGGGAAGCAGGGGCCACGCTTACATTTTTACACTTTTTAAACCAACCCGTGTAGATATTCATACTTACAACTTTTCTTTACATTACGTCGGGCTCCTCACTCATCATTCAAGGTGAGCCCAGACACCTCGGACCTTGCGAGCATCTGCTAGGGGTATTCAGAGCAACATACTAGAAACCTGATAAGACGTAATGTCAAGTACATTCCACACATCGAGGGAAAGGCTTCTTGAGACGTCATCTGTACTTCTGTGTAGAAGGTGTCGGACGTTTCGCTCCTCATCCGAAGAGCTTCGTCAGCGAACTAATACGTGCTGGTAGCCTAGGCCTAAATACAGTAAGAGTGGGCGAAATTGGTGTGCCAACACCCTCCTTCTATTGGTTCCTTACACTAAGCCTGGGCGGAGTAGTGGTATAATCCTCTCCTGCTATTAGCACCTCCGATAAAAGGGAAGTGTCGCTCCCTGAGTTGGGTATGAACGACTCTGATACTGGCTCGTTAGCATCTATTGTTCTGGCTTGGCCCTGGCTTCACCTCATTTGCAAGACTAAGAGCTGTGGGTTTTGGTCTCAGTAACCTGCTGAACACAGGGTCCAAATTAAACCTCAAACCACCATTCCGATTCAATGATGGCTTCTGTTGTTTGACAAAAATAGCTTCCTTTACTCCTCTTTCAAACCATCTGTTTTCTTTGGCCAAAATCTTTACCTCGCTGTCCTCAAAAGAGTGATTGGTAGCTTTAAGGTGTAGATGTACTGCTGATTGAGGACCACTCGAATTGTCCCTGCGATGTTGATAAAGGCTTTTTTTGGAGCATTTGCTTAGTTTCCCCAATGTAGTGCTCTTTGCATTCCTCATCTTTACAGTGGATGGAATAGACCACATTGCTCTGTTTTTGGTTTGGAGCCTTGTCTTTAGGATGCACTAATTTTTGTCTCAGGGTATTTACTGGTTTGAAATAGGTAGGAATTTTGTGTTGCTATAAGATCCTCTGGAGTTTTTCGGAGACCCCGGCTACATAAGGGACTACCACTCCTCTCCTTTTTGCTTCTGTGGGCTTTTGGGTTTCTTTCCCTACTCTCTTCTTTTGACATTTGTTAAAAGCCCACCGTGGGTACCCACAGGTTGAGAGTGCTCTCTGGACATGTTGTGTCTCCTTTTTCCTTCCCTCAGCACTAGTTGGTATTTGTTCCGCTCTATGTTGGAGGGTCCCAATAACCCCTAGTTTATGTTGTAGTGGATGGCCTAGGCTACCAGCACTTATTAGTTCGCTGACGAAGCTCTTCAGATGAGGAGCGAAACGTCCGACACCTTCTTCACAGAAGTACAGATGACGTCTCAAGAAGCCTTTCCCTTGATGGACAACTCCTGTACGACTGAGAGCCTACACAGATACATTCCACACAGTGAAAGCGAGGACGCCCAAACTATACGGCATCTTCTTAAAACTCTTTGCAGAGGACTACCTAAAGCCGGGCTTATAGGCTCACTTAAAATCCAAGCTGCTAATCCCCACACCAAAACATCAGCCTTTTGTTATTTTCATGCCCTCTGATTCAACAAAAGCTGGCTTTGCTGTCATCACAGCTCCATGGTAGAGTAAATATGGAGTTGTAGAGTCAAGGGCATGTCTCCTGTTGTAGGATTCATCAATAAACCGTGGGGAAGCTACCATGATGGGTATACAGTATATCCTTTATCACAAAAGGTGCCTAAAACACCCACACGCGTTTCAAATTGAAATAGTAGTTGTTGGTGCAAGACAAGAAAAACGCAGCTCACAACTCACTCAGCTCAAACTCCACCCCCCCGTGAAGCGGCTAAAGCCGCTGCAAATGAAAGAATCTTCTCATGGAACCAGGCAGCGAGCCAAGCACAATGTCTGCTGGCGCTGCCTTGCTTTAAGGATTCTGGGTTGGTTTATTTGCCTTCCTGTCATGTTTGGCGCACCGGAGAGAAAGAGCAACTTCAGTCAAAACCGACTAAAGAGCTCCAATCAACCTTGGACAAAAGATTGTTTGGATTTGGATCGAGATATCAGCCGTGTAGCGGTGAGGTCTTTATTAAAAAGACTATTTTCCTATTCTTGTGCCAGAGCAGAGCCCAACCGTCAAATGAGCAAAACTTGTCAGATTTTCCACTTCACAGCCACCCAATAACTTTGGGTACCTCTGACACGTACCTAACTAGCTACCCGCACACATCGATCGCGCACCAGCAGCTCCTGTGTGCACCCTGAGTGCAGCGATCAGGTTGCCGGAGCACACAGCCTATGTTTAGTTCATTCAATGTCATGAGGACAAGCGAGCATGCAACGCAGCGTCAGCATTATGGAAAGGCAGCGATAAAACCCACGTTCCCCTTGTAGCGCTCATTATTGGCCCAATAAAGACGGTGGCAAAAACGTGTATTTTTTGCAACTTCACTTAGTGTATGTGATGTATGTTTTTGGTAGACATCTCAACTTCCACAAGAGAACCAAAAATACTTTTTGACCCATTACTGGATGGTGCAAGTGTACCTAATGTTATGTCCTGTGAAAGCGTGTCAAGTCTGTCATGTATGGCGTGGTACGGGGGTGTCCAAAATGCGGTCCGGGGATCATTTGCGGTCCACAGCTGTTTTTTTAGTGGCCCACGGCACAGCCTAAAAACATAATTTCAAATAAAATCTCTGAAAATAAAAGAACAGCAAAAATGGAAAAATCGGTGGTAATTTTGAAAGAAAAAAATATTAAGAGAAAAATGTAACTTAAAGACAAGGGTGTCCAAACTGCAGTGCAGGGGCCATTTGCAGCCCCCAGCTGTTTTTTTTTTTTTTTTTTTTTTATTGGCCCAAGGCATATTCTAAAAATATAATTAAAAAAGTAAATCTCTGAAAACAAAACAGCAGCAATAATGAAAAAAACAGTGGTCATTTTATAAGAATAAAGTCCAAATTGCGGTCCGGGGGCCATTTGCGGCCAACAGCAGTTTTTTTTTTTTTTTTTTTTAATTGGCCTAAGGCACATTCTAAAAAACAAACATAAAATGGAAAAAATCAGTGTCCAAACTGCAGCCTGTGACTAGCTTGTTATTGGCCGCCGGCATTGTAGCAATAAAATTAAACACAAAAACCTGAGTAAAAAGGCTCAATGTAAAGATAAAAAGCTAAAATGAAATGAAAAAAAGTGCTGTTTTTGTTTTTTCTAGCTTTTTTACCAAATAAAAAAAAATACAAATATCATCAAAGTGGTACCCAGCATCCTTTGATGTTTTGTGGCTGCAGCTCCCAGCGGAAAAGTTTGGACACCCCTGCTTTAAGAGAATAAAGTCGTAATATTATGAGGAAAAAAGATGCTTGTTATGAGAAACAAACAAAACAACAAATAAAGTTCAAATGTTTTGAAAATTTGGTATAATTCATACTTCATAATTACGAGAATAACATCAAAATATTAAGAGAAAGAAGTTGCATTCTAATGAGAATAAAGTCACTTATGAGGATAAATTCATAATATTATGAGAAAAAATGTCATTTTAGAAGCATAGTTGAAATATTTAAAAAACATCTATTTTTTAAAGTCATAATATTATGAGAAACAAACAAAACAAAATCACAACTTTTGGAAATTTAGGTTACGGAAAAAGTGGCATTATGGGAGTAAGTCAAAATATTCCAAAAAAAAAGGGTTCAAATAAGAGCACAGACGGGAGTGCATATTGTATTAATAATACGCAAAGCTGAGATGAAGTTTTTTTCTTGAAATTAGGTATAACTTCTTACATCTTACAAATTATCAAAGTGGCCTTTGCATCCTTTCATTTTTCACTATGTGGCCCTCGCTGGAAAAATTTGGACACCCCTGGTGTAGTTGGTGAAGCTCATCAATAACTGCTATGTTAAAAGCAAAGACACCACACACTGTGTGGGTTTCTTTTTTGGGGGGACGATGAATAAGCCAATCTGTGGCGGCTCATTTGACATGGGTGGCATGAAAGATGAGTGCAGTCCAACTGTGTGTGATTGCTAATTGCTCCACTGTGGCCGCCTGTCTGCCACCTCGACTGCAACACGCTAATTCATCAGATATCACAGGCGGATCACTCATATCCGAGCCCACCGCTGACAAAAATCCCCTTTCTTGCTGTCTTCAGCCGGCATGCTATGACGTCAAATCTTGAGAAAAAGGTTTGCTCCTGCGTAGTATTGCATTACTACATTTGTTATATGCAAGTATCAAGTATCAGCTGCTGCTGCTTCCTGTGGTAGTAACCTTCCACTTCCTCTCTAAACACCCCATTGCTCGGCTTAATGAGGGAAGGATATGCTCAGTCTCGCAGCAACTGCCTCCTTCCATCCTGGATTCTGAGATAGCGTCTGTTATTAAGCAAATGAGTTGCCGCTTCATGGTTTTGGATATCAGATAGCTGTGATTGAAGGTTAATGAAGGGGCTGCTCAATTGGAAACAAGAAAACCCAGAACGGGTGCCCTTTGACCTGATCCGTTTCAGGCTTGGGGTCTTGACTCGCACATGCGGGAGAACAGGAGAACCTCGGGTTTTAACTCTGGAGTTTAACCTCAAACTTGTTTATTGGAGGACTGAGCAAGTTGGTTGGCGTATTATAACACTCAGGGAGGCTGACGAGGACTAGTTCTCTCAGTTGATTACTTGTCTAATATGGCAATCAGGCGCCACGGTGGCCGAGTGGTTAGCATGTTGGCCACACAGAGAGGAGATCGGGAAGATCTCGGTTCGAATCTCCGTTGGGCATCTCTGTGTGGAGTTTGCATGTTAGGTTGATTGGTGACTCCAAATAAAAGGTTGTTTGTCTATATGTGCCCTTGATTGGCAGGATGTACCCCGCTTCTCATATGAAGTCAGCTGGGATAGGCTCCAGCATACCCCTGCGACCCTAATGAGAATAAGCGGCATAGAGGACGGATGGAAGCCCAGGGGCATTTGTGGCTGCCGGCAGAACTTTCTAAAAATATAATTTAACAACAAAAAAAATAATAATTGAAAAATCAGCAGTAATTTTCCATGAAAAAAGTTGTAATCCAACATGAAAGTCAATCGTACAAAAATAATGCAATATTAAGGAAAAATAACATATCAAGTTGAAATATTAAGGATTTTTTTTTAAGTCTGACTACTATGATAAACAAACAAAATAAGGTTAAAATAAAAAAAAATAGCCGTTATTATTTCACAAATTTAGGATGGTCAGAAAGTTAGATTATAATATAATGCTAATAAAGCCAACATATTATGGGAATAAAGTCGTAATATGACGAGAATAAAATTTACAAAGATTATTTAAGTAAGTTATGTTATCCATCCATCCATCCATTTTCTATACCGCTTCATCCTCATTAGGGTTGCGGGAGTTATGTTATGAGAAACAAACAAAATAATGTTAAAAATTTGGTTGGGAAAAAGCTATGATATTATGGGAATAAAGTCATAATATTACAAGAAGTTGAAATAGAAGAAATTGACAAAACAGTTGTAATTTTACAAGAATAAAGTCAATAGATTAAGAGGAAAAAAGTTGTATTCTTACGAGAAAAAAAGTCCCAATTTTCCGAGAATGAACTTGTAACATTACGAGGAAAAATAATGTGATTTTAGTAGGACAGAGTTGAAAAACATCATACTATTATGACAAAACAAAACAAAACAAAACAAAATAAAGTTGAAAAACAACATTAGGTTATTACGTCATATGTCATAGGATGGGGAAAATGTTATGATAAAATGGGAATAAAGTCTTCATGTTATGAGAAGAAAATTTACGAAGATTAAGAAGAAAGTTGAAACTTTTGGAAAAAAAACCCCCAGCAAAAACGGGAAGAAGATGGAAGTTGATACCAGCAATAAGCTTTTTCACCCGTATCACTAAGCTGACATGCACTTATTCTTGAAATATACAACGTCTAGCATATCTACAGCACATGTGTTGCTTCACAAAATATCATTTTTCACAATGTGGGTCTCGCTGGAAGAAGTTTGGACACCCCTGTTCTCGACCTCCAACTTCCTTTCGTTGATGTTCGAGCCAACATTTCTGAGGGAACGTAGTCGGGGGTCACAGGTAAAACATTCCTTTTCTTTGCTCTGAGAGACGTAATTTTCAGCCAATCTTCAAAACTTTTGTTGCAGAAACCTTTTTGACGAAGACATACTGTACTGGAGTCACCATGTTGGAGTTCTCTAAGGTGAAAAGTCAAACCAGTGCAAGTTTCATTACTGTGAAGTGCAAAGGAAGGACCATGATGCATTGACTCTTTATCGTCAAGGTGTTTGAGGCCAAATCACTAAGTGTTCCTCATATGCACCAGTTCCAGTTATCAACTCATTTTTTACTCTTATTTTCAGTTCTCTTTTTTCGTTTTTTTTCCAAAATGTTGCCTCCGTTTCCGTACAATATTGCACAAACAAACTTGCCCATTTGCCCTGTATGGTATCATTATGCGGAATAGAGTGCCCGAAGCACCCTCCACATTGCTGACTCACTGTCCATGCTTTTTTTAAATACGTATATCGTTTTATTGTGACTGCTAAATAACCTACCAAAGAAAGTTGCCTCGGTTTTCGTGCATTGCAGGTTTCGTTAATTTGTTCCACAAGGTTTGACAAGAACTGAAATATTTGAAAACTGAGACAATTTTTCCAATAGGAAATAATGTAAATCCAAATTAATGCGTTCCAGCCTTTTAAAAAAAACAATAATTACAGATTTACATGCAGAAAACAATTATAAATATTTATATAATATTTTTGTATATATATATGTATAATAAAAATAAATATTTAAAATATTATAAAAAAATACATTTGTAGAGAATAAATATAGAATTACATGCAAAAAAAACCCCAATTGGAAATAATGAGTATAATACAAATTTAAAAAATTGGATTTATTAAAAAATACATTCATAGAGAATTATTATAGATTTACATGCAAAAAACTAAATATAAAAACTAAATATTACTAAAACTAATGTCCAAAATATGATAAATATTTTAATTATACAAATATTCACACAAATATTCACACAAATACATTTATAGAGAATAAGTGTAGTTTTGTCACTCTGTTGATTCTTTATTACTGAATAAGCTAGCTAACAACTATTTTACATTTACTATTACACATTTGTATCCTTTTTTCACTGTTTGAAAAGGATCACGGGGAACCTGTTAAACACAGGACCTTAACATACTATCAACTATCATACTATCTACTGGTGGTGGTGGTATGATTTACTAAGCTCTGCTTCTTCCTACTCTTTCAGACATGTAGAACTGCAAGCACACACGTGATGTACTTTGATGAAACAAGGTACAGGTACTGTACAGCAGTACCTCGTTTTTATTAATGTGTTCCAAAACGTCAACTGAAAATCAAAAGGTATGAAAACTGAGGCAATTTTTTTTCCATCGGAAAAAGATAATTCTAATTCTAGTTTTACAAGTAAAAACTAAAAACTAATTAGAAATGAGGAATGGATAAAACCCATTATTGATGCAGACTTTCCGTTCATCTTGGCAAGATGGAATTCAATCACGTTTCTCACCATCTTCTATCAAAGTGCTGGCCTATGCAGCTTTCTTTGGCCCCATGGTGGGCTATTTAGCAGACGCACTCGGTAAGTCAACAATGCGTAGGGTGCTTTGTTTGGGGACTAATTTTCATGGAATGATACAGCAACATTTTACGAAAACCGAGCAAAATCTGTGTGAAAATGTCTACTGAAAGCCGAGGAGATGACTGTATGATGCCATTTTGGTAGCTCTTGTATTGGATTTCATTGACCTGATGTTCCTAAACAAAAAGTCCAGTGAATGTCGCAGATTTTACAGTAATTTCACTTTCCACGCGGCTGCTAAATGACGTTAATTACGGCTTGTTCCTTGCGCCAGAGGTTGACTAAGAATGGCACGGCTCCTTCCATTCTGTCAAATGTAATCACAATTCCGTGATGATTTTTTTTGTCTCATACCTGATTAAAAGGCCCCATTATTCTATTTCTCAAGCACTGCCGGGTGACTTGATAGACGTGAGGACAGGCGCCCCGCAGCGCCCTCTGAGGTGAACCTATTCATAAGCTGATTAAACGTTCTCCGCTATTCTGAGGCTTGTACGTCTTTCACGCTGTGGGACTTCACTTGAAATACTCCTACATTCCCACTCCAGCCACTGTCTGAGCCGCATCACGCCTCTCTACACTCTTGCTGACGTTTGGGATCTTCTAGCGCGCACAAAGGGATGAAAGGAGCAGCTTTCGTGCGCCATTACTATCAAACAGGAGAGCAAACGTCGCATGTGTTTCTACAAATGATGAAAAACGATGAGACGACCTCCAGTGGCGAGCTAAACTTTTGATCTGGCTCATTAAGCATTCATTATGCCAACTAAGGTCATCCTCTGGAGTAAAACGTCGTCATGTAGCAAATTAGTTGGAAGCTATTTGACGGTGAAAGGGGTTTATAAAGGTCGAGCATCATCACAACTAAAAGTGTCAGCGCAACTACGACCTGTGCACCTTGATCATAAAGCTGCACATAAATAAAACGCGCTGCAGGTAAGGCACAGGTTGTAAAATAAAAAAAAATCCAACCTTGACAGACACTAATAAAAAGGGTAGGTACTATTTTAATAAAATCAGGGCATATTAGGTACTTTTTTTGTTATTTGTTTTTTTAACTACAAAAAAGGCCAGCTTCCCAAAACTCCCAAAAGTGTAAAAATAATGTTACATTAATATTTTTTTGTACCATAAACCAGTACATTTTCTAAACTACTTCAGCTTGATATATACTGTACATTAAATATGAATTACTATCACACTTTATTGGTTATTTTTTTACCCTTTAAATGCCATTATATTTACATAACTACCCATTTTATTATTGAAAATCCATCATCTAACTTCTACCACTTATCCGAAGTTGGGTCGCGGGGGCAGCAGCCTAAGCAGGGAAGCCCTCTCACCGGCCACTTTGTCCGGCTCCTCCCGGCGGCTCCCGAGGCGTTCTCAGGCCTGGGTCTTCCGAGGCCTGCTCCTGGTCGGATGTGCTCTGAACACATCGCCAGTGAGGCGTCTGCGAGGCATCCCGACCAATGGCCGAGCCACCTCATTTGGCTCCTCTCAATGCAAAGGTGCAGCGGTTCTCCTCCAAGTTCTTCCCTGATGACAGTGCTTCACACCTTATCGCTAAGGAAGAACCCAGCCACCCCACGGAGAAAACTCATTTCGGCCGGTTGGTCACTACCCAAAGCTCATTGCCATAGATGAGGATCGGAACATACTGTAATTGAGAGGTTTGCCTTTCGCCTAAGATCCCTCTTCACCACAACGGACCGATGCAGAGTCCACATCACTGCAGATACCGCACAAATTCGCCCATCGATCTCGCGTTCCATCTTTCCCCCACTCGCGAACATGGTGCCGAGGTCCTTAAACTCCTCCACTTGGGGCAGGACCTCATCCTGCCCTAAATGCATTATAATAATATAGTAATGACATTTCAAAGAGTACAGTCGCCCCCCGTAATTCATGCTTCAACTTCACAGCTTCACTCTAGCACCGTCATACACACGTCTCACTCCACGTCTTACTTTTGCATATTGTAGCTCTACTTAAAACCTCATCAAGATCCAAATGTGCAAAATGCAAATTCTAGCAATTTTTCATACATATATATATATATATATATATACACACACATACATATATAACACACACACACATATTGCAGTTTTTGACTATTTTGCGGTTGACTATTATTAGTCAAAAAATATGCATGTTAAGCAAATTTTTTGCCTAAATTAAGCATTTTAAAGCATAAAAATGGCCAAACAAACTAAAATACAAATGATATTGTACAAGTATGTAATTATGATGACTATATAAGCGTGTTATGTTTTGCTATGATTTGTTGTAGCGCTACCCCAGGATGCCAAGACACGTCAGCTGGTGAAGTCAAAAAAAGGTCTTAATTGTTCAAAACTGAGCTGATGAAGAACGGCACGGTTCACCAAGGCTGACACAACAAAATCTAAAAATACAAAAGTCCAAAGCAATGTAGAAGTAGAGAATGGCATAAACTCACCATTGAAATCACTTCCAATAATCCCACGCAAACGTAAATGGTGCAGCACTGTCCCAGTGACAATGCTGGGCTTAAGAAGCCTGCTGCTTGCGAACGAGGAACAGCTGAGACCAGTAGCTGCCTCAGGACAAGGTCAAGAGAACTCAAAACTGTGCCAAACAGGAAATGGATATACAAAAATAAGAGCACAATAAAAAGGAAATGTCAGTGAACAAAAAAAAAACCAAAACCATAAGTCTAACCTGTCATATGGAAGAAGACAGTAAGCATATCAAATCCAACAAATATGTTTGTGAGTCTATTATGTCTTTATGTGTTATTTTCTGTTATTGTGTCTGCTATATTGGGTAATAGGAGTGTAAAGGTGACTATAGGGGTGTTATTTCATGACTGGAGGGCTCTAATAATGTTTAGACCAGGTTTAGAAAGCCGGAAACAGATTTTCATTGCTCTACCTACAAAAATGTTCCATTTATAAAGAATCCTACATTGCAGATATTCACTTCTCCCAGTCAGGCCTGGAACCGATTAACCGGGATAAACAATTACTATTTGGCTCTGAGGTGGGTCAGCGATTGGCAGCAACACTGATTTTGAAGCATTGTTTCCTACACGGTCAGTTTAAAAAGCAAAACACTCAAGGCGCTAATGATGAAAAATGTCTTATTTGATATACCTATGAAATAAAACATCAGTGGGTCGGACATGCACTCATTTCAGTAGCAAGGCACGCTTGCAGAAAACAAAAAGTGTAACATTTTGCTCCAAGCTTTGAATAAGGAAGAATGAGGAGTCCTAATAGAAATATGAAGATAAAGGATTGCATTAGTTTACATTCAGATAAATGCCGGCTCAAAAAGTCATCCTGCACGTAATTTTTCCTCATTAAGAACAAATGTGTCCCGTTTTTGAATCGCTTTGCCACTTCGGCCAATTTAAGGAATAGAGATGACATTTCTATATTGTTGTAAAAATAAACATGTCATGTAACAACACAAATAGTTTGAAAATGAATAAAAAAAACGAAAATGCCTCGGACCTCTTAAGCTAATTAGAGTCAAGCTTAACAAACTGCAACAAGGACTTTGCTCGATGTGATACAGTGGAATAGCTCAGTGCACTGTCAGTCTAATAACTCATTGGGGCCGTCAGTACACACACTCACCTAGCAGAGTTGTGCAACACTTAGATATGACTCACTGGGACACACAATAGATGCATTGTTATCACTCTCACCAGCTTAACTCTGACTTCTACACAAACTTAACTTTCACACAAGCCCACGTTTTCACTTACTAGAGAACTTCTATACATACTGTGTACTTTCATTCTGGCCTCTTTCCTCCATCTTCCTCGTTGATGCCAAGAGTCCAGCGCTGTACCACTAGGGGTGTCACAAGATCTTGCGAGATTAAAACCTGACAAGATTTTGCATTCAGGAAAAAAAACTGTCTCGTGGCCACTACTAGGCCTGGGGCGGTAATAAACTATAAATAAATTAATCATGCAATAAATTAAAATGAACTCGATAATTTTGCCGGACTGAATATATTACCAAGTGCATGCGTGTCGGCTTTCCTCGTCTCTCGCCTCCAAACAGGCAGGAGGAGGGTTCATAGTTCATAGAATGTAACACAGTAGAAATTAAATTAGTAGCAATATATTGTAATAGATTTTTTTATATTGTTAGATTGTACATTTCTTGAAAGTAGTGTTTAAATCTCATCTCATATCGTCGCGTCTTGTGATGTGAGTGTCTGGTGACACCTCTACTGTACATAGTTATTGCTTCTTAGTTATTGCATTCAGTAACTAAAAATATTGCCTATTTATTTTTCGCATGTCTTCAGTCAGGGGTGTCCAAAGTTTGGCCCAGTGCGCCGATTTTATTGGCCTCTGGCACATTTAAAAAATATAATTTAAGTAAAACAAAAAAAACCCCAGCAAAAACTAAAAAATCAGCAGCAAGATTAAAGTCAAAATATTTGAAAAGTCTAATCTATTGGGAAAAAGTCAATCAGTAATATAAGGAAAAATAATGTAATTTTAGTAGCATCAAGTTTAAAGAAATAAAGAAAAAATAACTTTAAGTCATGAGAAACAAAACTAAACGTGATTTTTGGAAAATTTGGTTGAGAATATTTGGTAATTATGTGACACCTCTCGTAACCACATATATCGCTCTTATTTTTTAATACAATTTAAAGGCCTTTGAAAATGTGTGATCAGTGGCTACTTTTCTACCCACACAACCAAAGACTAAAAGAAGAAATAGTCTTTACAACTTCCTGCTTGTCAAACAGTGAACCCAAATTTGCACTCTTGCTTTGCCTTTATTAATATATAAATATAGTATGTATATTTAGAAATATAAATATAGTACGTATCTTGTACTTATATTATACATTTATATACTTTATTTAATATAGTACATATAAAATATAAATCCTATCTCCTTTTTATGTTAGCCCCATTTAAATTGTAGTAGCTCAAAAAGGTTGCTAGTCTTTAAGTGATTTACAAAAAGTTTATAATCAGTTTAGAGCGCCTATATTTGACGGGAAAGTGGTATTAAAAGTTCAGATCTGCGATGCTGCTCTCAGTTTAACTTAAATGACATTTTCTGCATAACCAAACCATAAATAGCCAACTTGAAAGACTATGAGTTGGTCGTACGGAACGTCAGGCATTACGAGGAGCCATCTAATGAGCATCGATTCCATCGGGGATTTAGAGAACTGTTGGTGCTTTCTTTCTGTTATTGCTACAGGAGATCTTGCCGTGCTTGTGCCTCTCGACCGTGCTTTCACATTAGGCTTAAATCATCCGTTTAATTGCAGTAGACATGATTGGAAATGATTCCAGTAATGTGCTTCCAAGCAGGCAGCAAAGCAAAGCAGAGAGAAAATGATGAGTACAAGAACAAGAAGGGGTTTGGTGTGGTGGAGTGTTGGCAGAGGAGGAGGGGGAGAAGGGTGGGGGGGGTCTTTTCACTGGGCCAGCCAAGCAGCAATTGCTGTGCACAGTTGAGCAGTGGAGATAAGCCACAAAGCAGATGCCTGCATATCAAGTGCTTCGCCTTCGTTGCCACATTTCCAATAGCTGACTCACAGCCCTGATTTGCCCACAGGAGACGTGTGCATGTTTGTGACAGTGGACTGTGTGTGTGTGCAGGTAGGATGAGTGTGTGAGAGACAAAAAACAAAGCGTCTTTGAAAGGGGTCACAAAGTGGTTATTACCTGTGACGGGAAGGGTGCAGGCGGCATCGATCATGAGCGGATCAGCAACCGCAGAAGCCGTTTGTGAGATGCTGGGAGAAGACAAGCCAAGGCTTGGACTGCTAACTTGGTGATCAAGTGCTGATGGAGAACAGAAACAGAGCAAATCCTCCTGGAACAGAAGATGATGGCGACACCGAAACACAGGAAGTGAAGCAACTTTTGCAAATGTAAACACGTCTAATACAAGGCCTAAGCGATGTCATGAATTGACATGGAGCAGAGGTGGGATTAAAGTGTGGAAAGCAGAGCATTGCCACATGTGTGCGACTGATGTCGCACCTGCTGAGTAAGCACATGCAAATGCCGGATGGATGCTGTGCGGTTATCGATCTGAGGACGCCACTCCAATCAATTCTTGGTCCAAGGAGTCATTGCAGGATTTGTGCACGATGTCCAGCCTATTTTCCTGCAATTTTTGTACACTTTTTTTCTGGAGGAATTTTCAAGATGGGTATTTTTCTTTTCAAATGTTTACAAGCGTTTGCCAAGTTGTCCAAGTTGTCTGTTGCTTGTTTGAGTCCAATTTCTAATTTGGTTGACGCCTTCTGTCGTAATAGCTTAACAACTCTCGAGGATATTTTTAGTCATTTGTTGAAAATTTCAATTTCAAGCCATTTTGGAGGTGTTGAAATATAGGTAAAAAAAAAAAAAGTTGCTAATCAAAAACTAGTATGACAAAAAATGTCCCATTAGAAACCATCAAAAATAAAATTTTGAGCAGCTAGCTTACCACTGGTGTTCAATTATATATTTTGTATATTTGTCCACCAAATTTCACACCTTCCTGCGATGTCAAGTCAAAAGTTTATACACTTTCTCATACAACAACCTGAAAATGTGTCTCCAAACTTTTGACTGGTAATGTATGTTGGATAATGGTGTATGTTAAAAACAATTAAGAAAAGTGTTAATATACGTATTTTCTTTCTATGAAAACATATCGGTCTTTCCAAAAGGTTAAAATCCTCAAAACAGCCTTCATATTGTGCATTTCAGGCAGTAGTCATTTTAAATACAAGTACTTGATTTAAATGATTAAAACATTCACTTACTCCATTTCCATGCGGCATAGAAAATGGATGGATGGAATCTAAAGGACTTAAAAAAAAATTAAAACCGTTAAAGCAGTTTTTGGGGTATTGATAGTGTTAATTATGGAAAGAAATGTGTCTTTTTATCTCATCAAAAAATGGATTAGACATGAAAAAAAAGAATTAGAAAATTTAATGGAAACTATAAAATTGTTTTCATTAAACTTTTCATTTTGTTTGCATTTCCTCAAGTTTTATTTGTGTTTTAGTTTTCTGTTTGCATTTCAACTTTTCTTGTGGGCGGGTCCAGCTCTGAAAGCTGTTAAGACGCCTTTTTATTAATTTCCCTCCATAGTTAGTGTTTTATTATGAAATGCTAATTGTTTTTGTGTGTTTTGCACTCACATGAATGCATCTGAAACATATCCACAGATGCACTTTATTTATGTATGCATCAGCACATACAGGCCCATTGAAATAAATTATAAGAATATAAAATAATAAAATATTGTGCAAAAGTTGTTGGATTTCAGGATTTCAGTTAAAACTAAGAGCAATTAAATGCTCAGGCCATTTTGTCATCAATTATTTTTACAATTTTTCACATTTTATAAAACACTGAATTTGAGCTTGTTATCTATAATTATCTAAATGGTGAAGAAATTGAGAGATTGATTAATTAGACAGCCAGACAGCATTAGAGAAACTTGTGAATGATGTGTTCCTTGTGAGTGATGTGTTCCATGCTCATTTTTCTGGCTTTAAGGTGCACTGTGAGTAAATGGGTACAGTTAAAAAGGTGCACTGTGAGTAAATGGGTACAGTTCAACGTCTCTTTCTGCCTTTCAAGGTGGAATCCAACATTGTGGCTTGTCCACGATCAGGTGTTGGAAGTCAAGCTTCAAGGGTACAGAAGCACTACAACCCAAGTGACGATCCATTGGATCTCATTATGAAATAAGAGGTGAGTGTCCTCTTAATGGACAAGCAAAGAAGAGTAATAGTCCAATCCCTTTGAATAATACAGGTAATGCCTGTCCAGCAGCGTCGTAGCGTTTGTCATCACTCATAGAAATATGAAGCATGTTCAGCGAAGGAGCAGCTTTGGATTGTTGATGTTGTCCTGAGAGAAAGTAGTTGATTGTTATTGAAAAGGAAAGAGTTTATATTTGAAGGTATAAGTTGTCCCTCGGGGAAGACCCAGGACATGTTAGAGAGATTATGACTAAACCGGGCTGGGAACACCTCAGGAGCCAAGCTGGATGAAGCAGATGGGGAGAGGGAAGTCTGGGCTTCTTGTCTTAGGCTGCAGTCTGCGCAACACAACCCCAGATAAGCAGAAGACTGATGGGTGGATGGATGAAAGACCCAGGAAACAGAGACTATGTCTCTCCTGGCATTTCCTGTCTTAGGCTTCTGCCCTTGCGACCCAACCTCGGATAAGCTGAACCTCGGATCCAACCTCGGATAAGCAGAAGATGATGGATGGATGGATGGATGGATGGATGGATGGTATGTGTTTTTCGCTCCATAATGTTTTTGCAGCAGGACAACACGTCTTCATGGAATGGATGATTATTAGCAGAGGTGATGTATCAGAAGCTCTTTATGACGCAGCATGACGGTTGAGATCATTCCCTACTCCTTGGACCACCTCAACAAAGGCCATTATTGCATCTTGCTCTGCGTTCAACTGATCCTCCAAAGCTTTCAGGCTGTTTTGGTCCTTACAGGCCTCGTGCGTCAAATTGTGGCGCTGGGACGTCTCACCATTCTTTGTCACTAGACAGGAGACTTCATTCTGCAGTTTTGCGATCAGGCAGTTCTTTTCCTGGACGACCCGCCGCATGTGCTGATGGAGACGCTCCATTTCAATTTTGAAGTAGGCAATAATTTCAAAATTGTGCCTCTGCATGCCCTCCAGCTCCATTTGAAACTGGGTGGCCATGTCGTTCATGTGCCACTGCATGCTCTCCCACTGTGTCTGGAACTGGTCGGCGGTCTCCTGCTCCCTAAAGGCCCACCACTGCTGCCACTCTGCGTTTATGGCTGTCACCAAGTTGTTGGAGTCGTCCTCCCAGGCCTTTTTCAGCTGGTCGTACGCTTCCATCCAGGACTTGTTGACAAACACGGTGACCATCTCAGCGTCAGCTACAGCATTTACGAGGAAGGTCACCTCTTCCTCTTTTTCTTTTAGCTTTTTTTCCATCTCCCGTATACTCTCCCTGGTTGGAGCATCTCCCACAGCTTTGGGGTGGCTGTGGTCGCCTCCATTCGCCTGAGCAGAGTTTTCACTAAAGAGCAAGGCACCTTTAAGGCCATTTTCTTGAGGTGTGTTGCAAACGTCCTCTGTGGCCTGTCCCTGATGACATTGCTGAGGCTGGAAGGCAAAGATATATGCAACAGGTTAAACTGCATCTCAGCTTTGTGATATAGGTGAAATAGCATATTCTTTTTAATTATTGCGTTTTAAATTTCCATAACAATATTAATATTTCGATATTCAATATATTAAAATAATATCAATATGAAAATTTTAATTCTTAATATTCATATTTGGACTTTATTCCCTTTATATTATAACGTTTCCCAAATATAATTTTCCAAAAATTACAACTTTAATGTTTTTTTTCCTCATAATATTACAAACTATTACAAATTACTACTTTTCTTTAGTTTTTAATCTCTATGGTACTAAAATGATATTTTTCTTCATAATACTAGTTTATTCTTGTTAAATTGCGACTTTTTTTCTTGTTAGAAAATGTTTTTTTCTCTCAATATATTGACTTTATTCTTTATTCTTGCATAATATTGCCACTTAAAAAAAAGCCTTTAATATTTCAACTTTATGCTACTAAAATGTCATGATTTTTCCTCATATTACGTTATTCTTTTAAAATTACAACTTCTTCTCATGAGATTACAACTTTTTTTTCCATTCTAATAAATTCAACTTTAACACTGTAAGTACATAACTATAAATTATCAATAAGTAAAAAGGAACTCACCAATAGCTCCACATTTTTCAAGTTCTCTGTGTTTGCAGGGCTTATTATTTCCTCCATTGCCGTTTCCCGTCTTTTATCGTTGCAGAAAACTCTTGCAAGTTGACGCACTTTTTTAGCAAATGGTGATGGATGGCATGCTTGTGTTTCGGAGTGCCTTCCCTGTGAAACCTCCTCCTCCTCGCAACTAATAGACATTTCAACTAAAGCTGACGATGGAAGACACTGAAGTCATAAAAGCGCAAAGTCGCAGTCACAAAGGACTAAAGACAGAAAAAGATGAAAGGCGCCATGGCACGTTCCGAATATTTGAACATCCTGTGCTGACACTTCTATGACTCAGCAAATCAAAACCAAGCATTATTATCTTTCAAAAGCACAACAGTACTGTGCATAATGCTGTGTCTGTATTTGTGCGATGCAGTAATTCCTTGTTCATCGCGGATAAATGTGACCGTGACAAGTGAATTTCCATGACGTAGTGTTCCTTATTTATAAATGGAATATTTCTGCAGTTAGAGAATAGAAATATTTGAAAAACCGTGAGAGCAAAGCCACAGAATTCAGTGGCAAGGGATTACTGTATAGTAACATTGAACTATACAGGTACGCAATCCATTCATGAAATATTGTGTACGTGGTGTTTTCATCTACCACACAAAGAACAGGGACACTCATCTTTTCTCCTTATGAAGATTCCAAAGCAGCTTGGGAATTCAAGTATGTCCAAGGAAATGCAGATGACCCCTCTTCCCAAAAACATGAGAAAAATGGAGACATATATGGTTATTTACCACTATCATGCTGAACACCGCTCCCCGAATTCACCCTTTCCCCTCTTGGCCTTTCCTCTCCTTCCTGGAAGCACACAGCAACATTTTGTCTTTCAACTTCCACCAAGTTTTCTTCATCCTATCAGATCATGAGTCGACGGTTCAACGGTGCCGAGCGGTGTCATTTCACAGTGTGACACGGCCTGTGTGAGTGACAGTGGCAGGATTTCGGAGATTAGCTCTCTTTAATGTCTTCACCCTTCATGCAGAGGAGATGCTTGTCAGATGTCTTGCATCCCTTAAAACTTGCATTGTGATATATATTAGTTAAAAATATGTATATAACATTTAAGCAAATGTAACATATTTCTTGTCTAAATTAAGCATTCTCAAGCATAAAAATGGCTAAATGAACTAAAATACAAATATAAGACATTCAGACGATGCATTCCAAGATCTTGTGATATGTAGTATTCCACACTGGTCACTAGGTCTCAGTAATGTTACATTGATGAGACAATAGCCACTGCAGGAAATACTGTACAGAACAGGAAGTAAAAAAAAAAAAAAAGAACAATGAACTCTCCCATTGCTGATGTGTGACTCTATATTATGTCTTATTTTCTCTCATTATGTCTCCTAAATTTGGTAATAGGAGTGTAAAGGTTACTGTTAGTTCATGTCTAGAGAGCGCCGATAATGTTAAAAACTGTAATTAGAAGGTCTTAAACAGGTTTTCTGTGCTCTAACTACCAAAATATTCCATTTGTACAGAAGGAATCCTACTTTATTTACTACTTATTAAAAAGTCTCGAGATGCAAACCAACCAACCCAGGTGGCGCCTCACGATTTGTCCCCGAGCACGTCAGAGCTTTTCATCTGCTTTTTTTTGAAAATGTCATCTACTTACCTTCACTTCCAACCTCTGCCTCACATTGGTTTCCAAGGAAACGCTGCACAGCTACTCACAGCGTCCTCATGTAGACTTCTCATCCACATCCAAATCAAATGAAATCCTGATGAATAGCATTCACTGGAATGATCAGTAGGAATAATATTTGGGCAAGGCAATGGTTAAAATCTTGTAATAATTGCTTATCAGTGATGCAAAGGCCGTGTCTTGATGAACCATGTCAAGGCAGCGAGGTCACATGATTAAACAAGGAGCCTAGTGATCAATACCAGTTGCACCAGGAGGAGAGAACAGATTAATTCTGCAAAGGCTGCTAATGTTTTAAACTGCAAACCCCCTCCCCAGGTGTTCAAGGCTATGGCTTAGTCCGTCAGGCAGCAAAAGTGGCAAATTTGTCAGAATGTTTGTGTGTTTTGTTATCTAAAGTCCTGACGTGCAGGACGACACTGCATTAAACATCTGTCAAATCTAGTACGCCTCCTGAGATAGCGCGGGACTCTTTCGCACATCTGCACACTGTAACGCCTCGGGGGGGATTGGCTGACAGTAATTTTCACACGTTTACCAGTCACGGTAAAAGGTGTCTGCAAAACATTGACATTTTATTCACAAGTGTTCAATTCTCTGCAGACGTATAGAGTCGCATTGTTGTTTCGGGAAACATTTTTATTGCAATTTATCTCCTCTAGGAACCTGGCTATACTTTAGGGTAGTCAGTGTACAGCTTGTATGGCAGTACTATCCATCAGCCGTTACTGTCTAAAACAGTCAGCAACGCAAATGTGTAACAAGATTACTTAATCTTGCCAACAAGCAGGGGTTGCATTCAAAGACACCACGTAACTAAGTTTAATTCACATGTTTTGAGTTAATTTTCTGGGATATCCGAGCATACTACTGTAAATGCAACAAATTGTACTTCCGCATTGAGAGTTGTAAAAGGAGCGATAAGATTATCCACTTATTGTTTTTCTTTGTCTTTCTGTTTATTTAGACCACACATACACACATAATAAAGATGTTACTGTGATGTTCGGAGTGTCCGTGAATGCATCTCGTGGTAGAAGAGTGACAATGAGGAAGTGCCATTCCGGACTAGAGAAGTGTTTGTGATACTGCTGTTCATGTGTTCAGGCAGCCTCTGTGTGACTCTGTGGGGAGCTACAATGTGCCGCCGTCTGTCGTCGTAACAGAGAGGCGTGGCTTGCCATGATGCGTGTGCATTGATTACGCACGTTTACGCACTATTTTTGACAGCCCTAGTGTGCTGCCTTGCTTACCTGTGAGTTGTTTTCCCCATGTGTGGGATGTTGTATGACCTTATTTTACTTTTTTTCCCCCACATTTTTCTGTGCCTTCTATTGCTATCCCCTGGCCTACCTCAGTCTACGCCATTTTTGTGCCTGTTGGCTTTTCCCTGTTGCACTCAATATTAAAGTGTCTCTGCATCTGGGATACACTCCTGATTAGATGTCACAACATCCAAGTTTCATTTTTACAACATTGTCCCTTGAGAAGATCTAATCATGCTTTATGGCCCATTATTGTTTTTACATATATTTGTGCCCAAATGAAGTATTTTAACCAACATAAATGGCAAAAAGTGTAAATATAAGGCATTCATAAGACACATTCAAAGATGCTTTGGTGATAGATAGTATTCTAGACTGGTCACTAGGTGTCAGTGATGCATCAGGCTTGAATGCTGTTATTGCAGGTATGAATGATCTCACAACAGGCACAGCAAGCTCTAACAAGGCTACTGTTGCTAAGATAAAAGTCAAATCTGAACCCCTGACATTACTTCCGGTCCGCCGCCACTAATCTCCCCTAGCACCGGAACACAGTTACAGCAACACACATGAGTATGAGACTTAGTTATGTCTCAAATATCTTATTTTCTCCTATTATGTCTACTATATTGGGTAATGGGAGTGTAAAGGTGACTATCGGGGTGTTATTTCATGTGTAGAGGGCTCTGATGATGTTAAAAACTGCATTTAGAAGGTCGTAAACAGGATTTCGATGCTCTATGAAAATATTACATTTTTAAATAAGAAATCCTACTTTCACATTGGGTTCAGGAACCAATCAACCGCAATAAACAAAGGATTACTGTACTAAATATTGTGTGATAGTGTTTTTATGTTTTTTTTTAATGGTTTCAATACACAGTATGGACAAATATCTAAATAGACACACCCCTTTATTCAATTAGGGAACCAATGATGGATAAACCTGGACCTGTCGCTCTGCCTGACTCTTACAAATTTTGGATGCAACAGTTTTTTCTCTTGTGGCATGACATAAGGCGTGCTTGGATGAGTTTGGTGTGGAACAATTGGACTAGACAGCCCCATCAAACACCTTTTGGGCGCTTTCGTCCAACATCAGGGCCCTCCAATGTGCTTGAGGAACACTACAAAATATGCAGTAAAGCAGCAAAGCTTTAAAAAAGATGACTCCTCAGTACAGTATTTCTTTTTTTCCAAGTCATCTAATCACCAGCAAGCTATCGTGAGGCACGCTCATTATCAGAACTCAGATACAGGTTAGCCTGAAGGTTAAACAAGGAATGAAAAAGAAGTAAAAGAGATTGTATTGTGAGTTTGAAACCAAATGACCTGCGTGTCCTCTGTGTCTTGATGGAACTGCAGTGAAGTACTTAAAAAAAAAAGACATTTATTTACCAACGTAGCAGTTTTTTTTTTTTTTTTTTTGCTTTACTTCCTCAGGGAGATTAACTAAAGGTTCAAGTGTAGGACGCTTGCTAAAGCTATGGAGGAACACTTGAACAGCTGCTTGTCATCCTGCCAGAAACAACCAGCACACAGCAGTTTCTCCTTTACTTTCTACCACCTTTACTTGTGCACTTCATTTTCATATTCATGTCATGTCTTGTCCTCCTGTGTGTGTGTGTGTGTTTTTTAAGAGGCGCCTACGGTTTTGTGGCGATCCAGTGTAAATCTCTGATGAGATCCCATGATCCTCGCTGGCTTCCTTCCCTTGTTAAGACTTATAAGATCAGATGTGAGACTTCCAAACAAATCCCATGAGACATGTTGAAGCTGCTGTTAATCATTTCATGTAAAAACCTCGGCCCGTGTGCCATTTTTTTCGTTACTGACGGCACCAACCAATCACTGATTAGCAGTGAGGGATATATTGTATATTGTGCAATATGTCCTTGGTCCCCACAAAATCACTAGGGTTCTTGCTGTGACCGTCCTGAACCAATCTTCCTTAAAAAAAATGTACAGTAACCCCTCGTTTATCGGGGTTAATTGGTTCCAGACCCGACTGTGATAAGTGAATTTACTTCTAAATCACATATTTTCATAGTTAGAGCATAGAAAGCCTGTTTATGACCTTATAAATACAGTTTTTAACATAATTAGAACCCTCTAGACATGAAATAACACCCCTATAGTCACCTTTACACTTGTATTACCCAATATAATGGACATAATAAGGCATAAATAAGACTTGTACTCGCATGTGTTGTTTTAAATGTGTTCCGGTGCTAAGGGACCTGAGTGGGGGTGGACAAGAAGTAACATCGGGGGTTCAGAGTTGAGTTTTAGCTTGGTGTGCGTTACAGCCACAAGAGTATGAGAGATGACTTCAGTATCGGCAAATGTTAAAGGCGCAGTGGCCTGCAGGGGGTGCCACAAATTGTAAAAATTACTCTCCTTCAATTGAATTATATTCAAACTAGCTAATATTATTCACTTAAAGCAATGTCCATTACTCACAATGATAATAACAAATTAAGTCGCCCCGTGGCCATTTCTTTTGTAAGCATATGTAAATTGTCAATGGAGGGGGGTGTCATATAAAACATTGGGTAGGGCCACTCCTGCTGAACATGCA
This sequence comes from Dunckerocampus dactyliophorus, assembly GCF_027744805.1. Classification (NCBI taxonomy): domain Eukaryota; kingdom Metazoa; phylum Chordata; class Actinopteri; order Syngnathiformes; family Syngnathidae; genus Dunckerocampus; species Dunckerocampus dactyliophorus. Next base: position 3,380,165 of record NC_072839.1, on the reverse strand, counting down.
CACCATTTGTGTTCATGCAGAATTCAAAATCAACAAAGTTCTTGCATTATCACACGGCAAATCTTCTATGAGTTCTGATGGAAGCTGGAGGAAGCGCCTCCAGAACAGCGGCTAAAATAAAATACCTTGAATAAAGTGTATTAATAATTCAACCGTGGAGGAAAGCTGAGTCCCAATCAGCTCCACAATTCAAAGTGAGAAACTTTAAAGGATTCAATTAACGGGTTGCAATGAAGAGGCTTTGTAACGGCGGGAGATAAGGCGCTGCATTTGTAATATTTCGTGTAAAATGACAAAGTGAGCACTGCTGATAGAAGAGGCAGTTTGTCAAGTTTTTGTCATCCTTTCTGTTTTTTTTTCTTCCTGTGCATTCACTGGGAACCAAGGTGCTGACAGAGGAGAATAAATGCTACGCGGATGCCAACTTCAGAGAGGTGATACAAGCCTGGGAAGGAAATGCTTTAAAATAGGGCTCTCAAACTCGCAGCGAGCTTGGCACACAATGTAATGAACAGGGAGGGGTCACTAGACGGAACACTAACTACAATCACGACATGTAACAGGTAAGTAAACACACATAAGGCAACTACTACTACTATGAGGAATAATAAACAACAATTATGTTCACTCTAAACACGTAACTTTAGCAACATTCTACAAAACAAGTACCGCAAAGCATGCTGGGACGTCAGAAGCAATCCCAGCGTTGGGAATGTGACATGGGGCACCACTACCACAAATGGAAACAACAAACAACAACTTACACCACAATAAACACATACTCTTAGTAGCTATGAACAAAAATGTCACAATGCATGCTGGGAAGCCCTCAATGCTACAATACAAACATAGTAGAAACTAAATGCGTAGATTGCAATATACTGTCATATATTTTTTCATTGTACTTTTCTTAAAAGTCATGTTAAAATCTCGCCTTGTCCTGTACACCGATCTCGTGTCTCTCGTGACACCGCTACAATATACTAGTACGGTGTATACAGTATATTGTTAGTGATGCTTTGTGTTTCATGTCCATTCACAGCTCCCCTCCCTCCTAGTAGTGTTTTACATTTTCCCATTTTCGTATTTTCAACAGTGGTCAACGTCTTTTTACACTTGTATGACAGTTAAGAATGTTAAAATTCTCTCTGACCAGTTAAAGGTTTTTTGAAGCAACCAAAGCGGGAAAAGAACACTGAATTAATCGACTGCTGTGTCTGTTTACATATTATTATGCAGAAAACAAACTTTCTCTGCTGATCAATCAAGCGTCCTCAGGTCCCTTGGCGCTACATACTGTACCAGTCAAAGGTTTGGACAAAATTTCTCATTGGACACACTTTCAATGCTGCTCTATACTGCATTTATAATTGGTGCTGTATAAATTCAAGTGATTATTATTATTAGAATGAATATTTCCGTAACATGGATGTAGCTGAACTTCCCATGTGCTGATGTCACGTTGTGCCTTGTTTAGAATGAAGTAACAGCACCCCAATATCAGCAATTAATCAATCCACTGTGTCATTATGCCCACTATTTCCTACCAAAATAACTGTTTCGAACCAGCATCCAGTACATTCTAACCTTCAGGGGGGGAAAAAAAAAGATAGAATATCCAACCGCATACTGTACATTGCATTTGTCTTGACAAAACTTCATGCTGATTATTATTATTTTTTCAGAGTAAGTGTTGCATGTCACGCTAGTTATGAAGTGTTTACTGAATCTTCTTGAAGGGGGCCTGGACAGGTTGGTACACTGTGACCATCCAAGGCTTTGCAAAGTGCCCCCGGGAGCGACTGCATACCATTGATTTCTTTAATCACTTTAAGGTAATTATGCAGGAATACGCTGAATGAGCTCCTGTGGGGTGGAACGCTTTCTGTCGTTAAGACCGCAGCTCCCCCGCGATACCATCCGCGCTCTGCGGGAACATTCTGTTAGAGAAAGCTTCCACTAGACACATTAGAGATGGGCACTGAGGGTTGGGTTTTAATGCAACAGAACAGAGAACCTGCATACATTAGCACAAGCTTTTATATTCTACGTTTTTGCTCCTCTTCAAACCTTATTCTTTCAAGTTTGGAGGCTATTTCAGTGCAGATAGGATACGGTCCAACTGGGATCTAGGGAAGTGATGCCCAACACTTCCAAAGTTGATCTCAATGATATTGAAACATGCAAACTGTATCTACTGTATATTTACCAACAGAGTGAGCATCATTGGAATGTAATACTGGTCATGTGTCCCTCAATGAACCGCGTCTCCCCGGTGCCAGAAGCACACATGCAGCCAAGCAGCTACACATCATCATGGTCAAGGACAAAGGTCCCAATTTATGCAGGCAAGACACAATTACCTCTGTACTCACTAGTGTTGCCAAACGGAGGCCGTCTCTAGTAAATCTATACTGTTATGCAAGATGTACACTGACTATTCTAAAAGCACTGTAAACTGTTAGAAAAAATGACAGCTGACATGTTAGAGGTCCAACTAATAGCAGGGAAATCTGCAAGCAATAATACGTATTATTATCATTATTAATAATTTATATTATCAGGGTTAATACGTATGAAATCATTTTTTACAGCCTGGTCAGATAATAATAATAATAATAATAATAATAATAATAATAATAATAATAATAATAATAAAAATAATAACACATGCACTCATATTTTTATATTAATCATAATGTAAAAAAATGCAAAAATATAAATTATTACAATATTTATATATTTAATATTTTTATACAAAATAATATGTTTCTTTTTATCTTTATTTTAATTTAGTTGCATGTTATTATTAACAACATTATAGAATAGTGTAATGATTACGCAAATATGTAATAATAATAATAATAATAATAATAATAATAATAATAATAATAAAATCAGTAATATTATTAATAGTAATAACAAAAATATATAACACATCAATTATTACATTATTCATCATCATAAAAATATGAACAGTTATATATAAAATGGTAATTTATTATTATTATTAAATAACTTGTGTTAACTCATATTTAATAATTGTAATATTACATAACACATGCAATATTAATAATAATAATAAGAATTAATAATAGTAATGACAATAATAATAATATTGTTTAACATACATTATTCCATTATTAATTGAATGTAAATATTAAGTATACTGTATGTAAATATAAAAGTAATATATAATATAGTCATTTATTTCTATTATTACTTTTATTAAATAATAAGAATATGATGATGAGAATGCTGCATTTCCAACATAAGCGGCTCCACTCAGTAGGCAAAAGGTGATTTAGAAATGAGGCTGCTCCACTCCAACTGTCACAAGAGGCGAGCAGCATCACTTCCACTGACACATCTGAAATTGGTTTCAGACTGCCCGTGTGTACACAAAGGTCCAGGCTGACATTTTGCTGAGCGCACGCCACAAAGAAGGGCAACAAGACGTAAAGGACACACACAAGGAGATGATGAGCGCTGGCGGATAAATAAAACAACAAACTTGGTCTTTTTGAGTTTGAGAGGGAGCAACCAGGAGTTACGTCACATGCTAACATGTGGCAAGTAAGACTGGACACCCAGGATTTACAGCTATGGATCATGATGGTCAAGGACAAAGCTCCCAATTTATGTTTGAGACAACAAGTGAGATGGCATCATTTGCATATGATGCACATCTATTTTGGTAGGACGTACGTGTTTGTGCTTCGTAAGCTTTTCTTGAAGATTTATTTGCTTTTCCTACGTTGGTGTTGACTGGGGCTCCAAATGACCCATGAGAGTCTTGTAGCTTGTCCATTAAAAATCTCCAAAAAATGTGGAATGAAAGTAATGCATAACATGTGAGTGGCAGGAGTGCAAGCCTGGCCTATGCTTACATCGTTGATATGGAAATGTTTTCATGAGGTATACGCATGCACGCACTCAAACAACACCCACAGTCAGGAAAAAAAGCATCCATGCTATTGGTCTAAACTATCGTGAAAGACTGTTATAGATGGTCTAAAGCACAGCTTCTCAACTGGTGGGTCGGGACCCGAAAGAGGGGCATGGATCCATTCTGGATGGGTCGCAGACAGCAAGTCAAAAATGACATTAAAATATGTAATATACAAGTATAAAAAGGTAAAGGATTAATAATAATCACTGAACTAAAAGTGTAAAACAATAAAAATAAAAATCACTTCAATCAAAGTGGGTCATGACTGAATGAGCATTGGAAAATGTGGGTCTGAGGTTGAGACCATTTGAGAATCCCTGGTTTAAACGTTGTATTTTGTACCTAACATTTTATTTAAGAATATTCTTTTTTTCTCAACAAAAATGATGGATCACCTTGCACGCCTAATTACAATTTTAAGACCAGTTGAAAAATTGCAAAAATTATATTTTGCACTGTTGGATCTTAAGGAGGTTTTGAGTAGAGCTCCAAAATGCAAAAAGAAGAAATGGGAGCAGAACAATTTTTATAGATTCTTTTGAGTAAGTGCTGGAAGAAGCCCTTTGTCAGGCGGGCATTGTGAATTGCAACGTTGTCCTGTTACAAAAGCCAGTCATTACCACACAGATGAGCACCTTCAGTCATGTGGGATGCGCCCTGCAACATCTCCATATAGCCGGCTACCGTTTGACGCCCCTGCACAACCTGAAGCTCCATTGTTCCACTGAAGAACCATGACGGCGCCTCCTTCACTGTGCCGTGTGGAAAACATCTCAGGTGGGATCTCCTTGTCATGCCAGGAACGTTGGAAGCCATCAGGACCATCAAGGGAGAATAAAACTTTCTTCCATCTTTAAGTAACCCACGTTTGGTGCTCTCCTGCAAATTCCCCCTTCTCCGGCAGATGCCGTGAAGAAGTTTCAACAGCAATGGCGCGCTGCGAGAGACCTTGCTTATGCAGTTCAACAATCCCGCCGCGTTCAAAGAGTGAAAGCTCTTTTGCCTTTGCCGTCAAGAGCTCATGACAGTGTGGATACCTGACAGAAAATGAGGTTCAATCCACATTTTTGCTTTTAAAGGCTGTGCTCTTCAATTTTTGATCAGCTGATGAACAGCCTGTTTCTTTCATTCCAACAGTGCAATTCTTGCAATTTTTCAACTGGTCTTTAAAGTTGTCATCAGGAGTGTTTTAATAAACCAGTCCAAAGTGTGGCGTGGAGGCCATTTGGCGCCTGCTGCTCGTTTTCTATGAGCCCAAGGAACATAAATGTAAATAAAGAATATAATTCCACCAAAAAATATTAAAAGGAAAAAAAGAAAAAGCTGAAATGTTAATACTTATAACAAATAAATAAACATTTAATCATAAAATGTCAAAAATAGGTCAAACAGGTTTGTGTGCTTGTGTGTGTGTCATTTATATAAATGCAGTAAAAACGGCCCATGCATCTTTTGACTTTTCAGTATTCGGCCCTCGGTGGACAAAGTTTGGACACCCTTGTATTAAACCAACAGACGACGGCAAATAACTTCTCTTCCTGTCACGCTCACACACAACAGGGAACTGGAGGGATGCAGTGCACACCATAGAGACCAGCTTGAAAAAAAAAAAAAAAAAAGAGTTTCAAAAATGTCTCGAAAACAGATCTTGAGAAAGAGATGTGGTATATTTGGATCAATTCGGTAATATCCACGTATACATATTAGCACTTTAGATGTGTTTTGGGTGTAAATGTAAACGCAATAACAGCAGATGTAGCTCACTTAAAAAGCTGCGTAAATAGACCTGTCCAAAAATCAATACAGGCATTAAACACTGCAGCGTTCTATCCAAACACTTTACTTTACAGAGCTCTAGAAAGCGCTTATTTCTTTCCTTGTGAGCAAACAAAACAGGCGGCTTCAGCAAATTGATTGGTTTAGGTTTAACAAACACCAGATTTCGTCCCTTGACACTTTCTGGGAAATTATTTTGTATAGTTGTGTTGAAAACGGCCCCATAAAGACTTGCTCGGTTTACAAAGTCAAAGCTAACAAGGACATTGGCATGTAACAGAAAATAGCGTGTCTTACGCATGTTCTATAGTAGCATCTTCACGAGTCACTGAAGACCCCTGACCGAGTATAGCGTGCTCTGCTGAGGTGGCAAAGGTCACGCAGGGTGGAATGGGTATACGGTGCCCAACGAAAGACAGAAAAATGCACCACTGGCAAAAACGCGGTGACGTTGATGAATGCTGTCCTCTACGTGTTAGCTAAAATGATCTGATGAGACGCAGTGCGCGTTCCGTTTCACAAGGTTGATGTGACGACGGTGGGAGGGACACGCATGAGGATATGGTAGACATGACATTGGAAGCTTTACAGATAACAAAGCCTGGATCATCTTGCAACCAGGCCAACACAGCATCGCTTTTTCACTCTTCCTCACAAGCACAGGACAAAAAAAAAAAAAACACAAAAAGAGCTCAAATTAACCACGTATGTTTTTAAAGAATTAAATAAATATATGATGGCTGTGATTAAAATAAAACACTAAGTACAATTTGCTTGAAGCGTTTCAAAAGGGGTGCTCCCTAGAAGGCGCTTCGCTGCCCTCTTGTGGCCATTTCTCGCCTCTACCGCTACAAAAGTCACTGTCAAAACATATGCAATATCAATCATGTGTTTTTTTCTCTACCGTGTCTGTAATTTACTGTGATGGACGATCAAGCTTCTTTCTCAGTGAGTGATCATGTACGTTTTACAGGGTGACAAATCATCCTTGGCACTTGCAGCAATTACTACCCGTCGTTATTATTCACGTTTGGCTTTTATTTGATTTCCTATGTTCTTCCTGAGACCGCTTTCACAAGCGCAGGACAAACAATTTCTCAAGGAAAGAAGGATTATTTGTCGCACTAATAGCAGAAATGAGTGATTGGGTGGAAATTCAAGTTAAAAAAAAAGGGGGTGGTGATGATATCCATCAACACTGCAAATGGAGACATCCTATTACACACGCTTTCAATGACAAATGTTATTGAAAATAAATAAATTGAAATGAACCAATTAAAAATAAATAAATTCAAATAAGAGCATTAAACAGTGCTAACATATCTGGGGTGCAAAATGACAAAAATGAAATAATGAAAGTGACTGCGCTGCATTCAACACAGTGCAACCCTGAGCACTACATTGAATGAAAGGATGAATGCATGAAAAGCAGCTGCCAAGAGCAGCACATGCGGTGCTTTCAAGGTTTTTGAATAGTTAATACGCAGCTATTGATTTTTGGAAGATGCACGCTGTTTATTTATGAGTCTGAAGCAAAGGCTTGCACACATTTTGTGTTTGGTTCTTGGCAGATGCATCACTATCCCAGTGTCCTTGGTCGCGTGCTTTTCTAATAAAATGAGCATGAAGAGCGGCGGTGTGCAGGAATTGATGTGACGGGAAATCTAAAATATGAAAGGTAGTGTGATGGAAAGGAGCTGAATTGGCAATAGAATTTTTATAGTGTATGGCGTTCCAGATGAATATTCTGATGCAGGACGTGGGCAGTTTCTCACAAAAGTCAATACACCCCAAACACCGACGTTCTCCAGAGACAATACTATAGAAATGAAACTTGAATGCACCTTTTTGAGTAGTCAGTGTGCAGCTCGTAGAGCAGAATAGATTGATAATCCACCGAAAATGACTGACCACATAGCCAATATTGTCTCAATAGCTGGAAATGCAACAGGCTAGACTTGTCATGTTCTGAGGACAGTTAATCTATAATCTATACTGCTATACAAGCTGCACACGGCTACTCTCGCTACTCCAGGGGTGTCCAAACTTTTTCCAGCTGCGGGGGCCACAAAGTGAAAAATGAAAGGACGCAAGGGCCACTTTGATGTTTTGTAAAGCAACACATGTATAGTACGACGTTGTATGCAACGCCGCTCTTTGCGACGCTCTTCGCTCTTTCTTCCCCATTTTTGCTGGCTTTTTTTTAAACTTTCCAAATATTTGAACTTTCTTCTCAAATAACCTTTGTAAATTTTTGTCTCTTAATATTATGACTTTATTCCCATCATGTTTTGACTTTATTCCTGTAACATAATCTTTTCCACAACCTAATTTTGTTTTTTCTTTAGTTTCTCATAATATTACGACTTTTTAAAACATCTTTTGAAAAGTCTTTTTTCTTTCATATTTCCTCTTTATGCTACTAAAATGTAAATGTAAATTATTTTTGTCATATTATTATGAGTTTACTGTTGTAAAACTGTTTTTTCCATTTCTGCTGTTTTTTGTTTTTAAAATTTCCACCTGATTCAGTTTGCCTTTTTTTCAATTTTCTTCTTGTAATTCTGACTTTATTCTCATATTACAAGTTTATTCTCATAAAATTGCAACTTTTTTTACTGTATTCTTTTAATATTGTGACTTTATTCTGGTGATATTACAGATGCCTTTTTCCATTTCTGCTGTTTTTTTTTTTTCTTTTTCAACGGTTTAAGTGACCTAAAGTTAGATTTTTGCAGAAAATCCACTAAAATGGTGGCTGCTATGTTGAGTATTCTTTCCTGAAGTACTTACTGACTTTGCCAGTGGTCACATAGACTGCCAGGTTGACAATGAATAATTGCTTTTGCTGCTCTACCTGCACAATGTTCATCATGACTTGACCGTCGAGGTCCTGATAGTGAATGACGAACTGCTCGGCGGCGTAGAAAAGCGAACACGGCCTCTCCTGGTACTTCATGGAGACTGGAGAGCTGATACACCAAAAGGGTTTGTTGAACTCGTCAAGAAGCGTGAGAGTCATGAAACAGCGGCCCTGAAGAAAAGTAGAAATAAGCTACATGTTCAGGTTCAAGTCAACTCAAAAACCCCTGCACAAGATGTGTGTGGCACCTGTGCAAACTTCTTTTACGTATTTTTCTACAAATATATAACTGATTGAGAAGGATGGCAAGATACATTTTTTTCAGCTTTGCTGGAGGGTTTTGCACACGAGTGAAGATCTAGTAAGACTCAACACCAGTGGTCCCCAGTAGGTGGTATGAGGTACGTGGCCATTTGGCCCCACCCAACGTCACATAAATAATGTACATTATTCAGTCTAACTCAGGGGTGTCCAAACTTTGACAACCGAGGGCCGAATACTGAAAAGTCAAAGGATGCAGGGGTCATTTTGACATGGATGTACAATCGACCCTCGTTTATCGACGTTAATTGGTTCCAGACCCGACTGCGATAAGTGCATTGCGTACGCGTTAATTAGGCAACAAAAAAAAGTAATTAATTAAATAAATGAGGTAACACACTATTTTTGACAGCCCTACTATTTACCAATAATGCAGTGGGGAAGCTGATGTGTTTACTTTGTAACAAAGTAAAAGCTATTTTGAACAAGTATACATTTTAATTGAGGGCCCCTGCTCTAGTCTAGACCTTAGACTGTAAATCATCAAGGTGGACCTCCATCAAGCCTTTTTGACCTACCATATAATTCATAGTGAATGTCTTTCTGGCATCTTGTATTTGTAGCAGTGGACATGCAAGTGTTACAGCAGGTAGTAAGTGGTACCTTGACTTCACCCTGCAGGGCCTCACATCTCCAGGGCAGAGCGACATCGCCTGACAGAGACGTGTGCTGCGAAAAGGAGGTCTCATCAATAGCAGTAAGCTTGACAAGGCCATCGCGGATCTGATCTGGAGGGAGATGTTTTGCATCAGATACATTTGTAGCTGCGATGATTCCGATATAAGCTCATATTTTAAGACGTATCAAGACACATGTACTACCTCTCCGGCAAAATAGCTGCAAGAAACTTCCCGACATGAGCTCACATTGACTGCTGTGGAGAACTATGTGAAGCTGGTAACCATGGAGACCATAATCAGGGTCAATGTCATCAAATGGGGCTTTGGCCACCGGCTCCATGTAGGGGCTTTTGAAAGGCAATGAAGAAAAAATAAGGAAAAAGACGTGATCTTACATGTGACCAGTAGAGGGTGCTATGTGCACACTATGTTGATTTAGTAGACATGCTACAAGGACTGTAATGACACCTCTTACATTCTCTTTAACAAGCCATTGGATCACATCTAAATACAAAATACATTCTGACCTGTGCCTTTAAATTACAGATTGAAACGTATTGTCTTCTCAAAACCTTATCCAAACACAATGCCGAGCTGTAGCAGATGCTGATGACAAAAGGGGAAAAAAAATGTCAGAATGTTGACAATATAACAAGCACCGCTGTAGCGGAAGTGCTTGTGACACATCAGCAAGCAGTGCATCAGAGATAGGTCACCTCGGGAATGAGTGCTGTCACTTCAATCTGCCGCTGACACACTTTATGCCGCTTAAACGCGTGAATAAGAGGTACATCCTACCAAACAGAGGACCCCTGGGTGCTTCTTTCCAGTAGGCAATGGAAGTGGAGGGTGAATATGACAAAAGCGATGCTACGCTGGTCCTGCCAACAAAGACATGAAGTCACTTTCTCGACAGGAATTATTGAAAAGATTGCCTTAAATCACGGGTGTACAAAGTGTGGCCCGGGGGCCATTTGCGGCCAAGCAGCTGTTTTTATTGGCCAGTGGCACATTGAAAAAATATAATTTAACCAAAAACAAAACAACAAAATGTAAAAATCTGCAGTAATTTTACAAAATTTTAGTAATTTCTGCAGTCACAGCCTGGAGATCGGGATGACCTGGGTTCAATTCTCCCTTGGGCATTTTCTGTGTGGAGTTTGCATGTTCTCCCCGTGTGTGCGTGGGTTTTCTCCGGGTACTCCGATTCCTCCCACATTCCAAAAACATGCATGTTAGGTTAATTGGTGACTCTAAATTGTCCATAGGTATGAATGTGAGTGTGAATGGTTGTTTGTCTATATGTGCCCTGCCATTGGCTGGCGACCAGTCCAGGGTGTACCCCGCCTGTCGCCCGAAGTCAGCTGGGACAGGCTCCGGCATGCCCCCGTGACCCTAATGAGGAGAAGCGGTATAGAAAATGGATGGATGGATAGTAATTTCCAAATAATTTAATAATAACAATTAAGTCAAAATATTAAGACAAAAAAGTTGCAATCTAACGAGAAGAGGTAATTTTATGAGAGTAACAACGTATTATTATGAGGAAACATTTAAATATTGAAAAAAAACCATAATTTTTTAAATATATGGATATATTCATATAGATGAAATATTAAATAAAAATACATTTTTGTTTTAAAGTTGTAATATTATGAAAACAAATAAAACAACAAATAAATTTGTCATTTTAGGAAAAATTTGGTTGGGGAAAAAGTCATAGTATTTTCGGAATAAAGTCAAAATATTACGAGAAGAAAAATTACATTGATTATTTAAGAAAAAGTTTAAATATCTGGAAATTAAGAAAAAAACAAACAGCAAAAATGGGGGGAAAAAGAGCAAAGACCGAAGTTCATATTAATAATTTTCTCCTTTTTCACCTAAGTGTATATAATAAAGCTGAGATGCAGTGTTTCTTTTAAATATATAAAACTTTGCATCCTTTAATTTTTCACTATGTGGCCCTCACTGGAAAAACTTTTGACACCCCTGCCTGAAAGTAACACATTTGATTTCTTCTCTGCACATTCGTTGCTCTAAGCTTTGTCAGATGGACGGTTACAGGTTATATTGTGACATGTTTTTGCTGTGGCTTCAACATTTTTATATGCAGACATGGTCAAAAGTGTTGGTACCCGTCTGCGAAAGAAAGAAAAACCCACAATGGCCACTGAAATAACTTTAAACTGACAAAAAAGTAAATATTTAAAGAAAATATATTGGAATCTGCCGAAATGCATATTGACACACTACAAAGCTTCTGGGAGACAAATCTGGAACTATGTTTACGGACGCAAAAATGAAGCAAACAGAGAAAAGAACACCATACCTGCTGTGAAACATGGAGGAAACTCGGTTATGTTCTAAAGTTGCTTTGCTGCATCCGACAAAGGGTGTGCAGCATAAAAGGAAACCAAAAGATTGTCACGGCATTCTGGAACCAAATGTGTTGCCCAGTGTCAGAAAGCTTGATCTCAGTTGCAGGTCATGGGTCCTCCAAAAGGACAATGACCAAAAACACACAAGAATGATGAAGAACCAAACACTGGAGTATTCTGAAGTTGTCTGGGGAAGGCAGTCATTGTGGGTTTTTCCATCTTTGGCGTGAAGGTACCAACAATTTCCACCACGTGTTTGCAGTATGTTTGATAATTACCTTCCAAAGCCCCATGACTATGTGAGGCTTTAGTAGCTTCAGTTCAATCACATGGTCCTGACCATAGTCTTGCATGCTTTTGGTTGCACTCTCCATGTCTATCACCTCCATGAGGGACCTCCAGCCTGGTCTGACACAACAAAGAAAAACAATACATCAAATGAGCTGGAGCTGGCTGGGGACGGATGATGACTGTCTTACGCCTTTAGTCCGGGGCAGTCGAGGGCTACTCTCCTGACGCCGTGGAGCTGAAGGGTAGAAATGTGATGGTAGTCTTGCCAGAGGTTTCCATTCCAGCACAGCACCACGGAGGTCTCAAAGAACTGGAACCAGCTGAGATCATACGCGGCTTCATTCCTTGATTTGTCGGTGACCGTGAGCTCCCAGGTAATGCCTCTGGGGTGCAAAAACAACATGCATGAATAAACAATGCCATGAGAGACGTGGCTTTTGGTCACACTGACAAGAAAAGTGTGCAATTTCAAGAATAAAGTTCTAGTAGTACGATGATTTAGTTGAAATGTTAATAGGTAAATGTCACATCTCCCACACAGATACAAACCCAACAGTCAGAGATCTGTAGAAACATAATAGTACCATAAGAATATGTGTTAAAAACAGTTCTTGTTGACACTGGAACAAAGCTAACAAAGGAGGTGATTTCAGCATGTGTCGTTATTTTTCAGGAAGATTGATGTGACAAAACAAATTTAAATCCCTCAGCAGTTCTCGCTCATCTTAAAGCAAGTACACATTTATGCTGATGAATTCATGGATTTATTGTAACTTTCTTCGTATTTTGACCGTAATGTCTGCACTCACTACTTCGCACTTCAAATTTGACGGCTTAACTCGTTCACAATTTTTCCTAAATATAATCATCATTGTTCTGTGGTTGTACAGAATATGGCTTTGATCGCCGTAAAAACAGGCGTTTATTGCAGCTTTGAGTGATCTCACAACGGGCACAACAATCCCTAACTTGGGCTTTTGTTGCGGCCATAACCCACACCAATAACTTACTGCTTCTCAAGACGGATATGATACCGATGACCGATATTATCTACTTCTTAAAATTAAGATTTAACTGTAGTTTGTGCACGCCTAGAGTTAAGATGGACTGGAACAAATTAGGATTTGACCAACTGTACCTGTTGATTTGCCCTACTCCAATATCATGACATTACTACTACCACATCACTACTATCAGGAGAACCAGAGTATAGAGCGGAGGGACCAACCTGCTCTGGCCCAGCAAAGTGCACTGTATTCGGGCACCCGCTCCGAGCAGCCAGTGTGCCGCCACGGAGGCCTCTGGCAAACCTTTTGCACGTTGCGGCACAAATAGCCCCAGGTGCCTTGGCTTTGCTGGCGCTTCAGGTGGCTGGTAAGGTTTTTTTTGTGCTCGATGGGTTTTTGTTCCCCTCATTGCGGCACATTTCGTACACCTAGCATGCAAAATGTCTTTCTCTTAAGGTGAATGTTTGTTTACACGTGAGCTCAGGGGAAGTGATGACAGGCCGTTAACGTCACAGGCAGGAGAAAAAAGGAGAGCTTGATTTGCTCACCCGCACAGTACTGGTAATCTCGCCTCAATGGTGCTTTTTTAAATGATCGGTTATCTGAGCTATTTTTTATGTTATCAGATTTATCGTTATGACATCGTAACGCCCTCATATCGCAATATAAATATCATGCACCCCTTTTGACAAAACAAATTGAAGTTTAAGCAGGTACACGTTTATGCTGATAAATTCATGAATTTATTGTAACTTTTGTCTTTTTTTTTGCAGTGTGGTCTAATAATCATTTGTAATTTTGCAATAAAAGCAGGTTCATGCAGATTGCAATCAAAACAATAGATGTGTAAATTAACAGACCGGTTATTTTGTTGGCTTTATTACACTTTAAACTCGCCCAACTAGAGTTTAATGGCGATTCCGTTTGCTTTATCAGCAGGCGAGGGACTTTAGTGAAGCTGCTAATGGATTTAAAATGCAATAATGACATAAATCTGCAGCTGCTCTGGCGGATTTCTTGATCTAATTCAGTCTAAACTGGGATTCAGGACTGTCCCTATTGTGATTCAGCATGAGGTGCCATCCAGTATCAATTAAAGGGAGGAACAAAAGCAAAAACTGGAGCAGCCCAAGAGAACTAAGGCGACCTGGGGGATTTGGCCCGCCATTGTCTGTGTATGTGATGTCTTGTGAAATGATTATTAGCAAGGTAAATCGCATGCGCCTGAGTGTCTTGAACAGACAAACCCCCACGGGATAGTGTCTGAGTTGGCGGGGAAGGAGGAGAAAGTGTGTGTTTTGTAGATGAGAGGTCGGATGGGGCGTGGGTAAGTAATTTATTTCAACAATTCACACAGCCTCTGCAAGGAACACAATTATTTCTACTCCCCCTTCTTCACCAAAGCGATGGCCATGGAACTCAAAATGGAGTGTCGCACAGTGTCTAATCAGAGGTTATAAAAACCCTGCAGAAAGTAGCAGGAAGGCAGTGGGGGAGCCCCACCTCCCATCTTGGACGCTGGCATCCCCCTGAGCAGATGTTGCGAGACCTCTTTTTTCACCTTTAATAAGACTGTGTCATTAAATGTGATATATATATATATAATAAAAAAAAACGCTTTGTGTTTGCTTGCCGGCAGCTTTAACTGGCTTGTGGCTCTCACTTGTTAGTAAGGTTAGAGCCCTGAAGTTCTACTGTGCACACAGTAAGTACGTAAGAGTTCCCATGATGCTTTGGTCAAACAGAATAAGGTTGGAAAATAACACAACTTTGCAGCAATCACAGACTGGCAGAATGGAAAAGCACTGAACTACCTCAAACATCTTGTGCTGGATAACATTTAAAATCAATAGTGACTTCAACATAGCTATAAATGCATCATTTAATAATAGATGACACACCTGTCAACATTTGCATTTGAAAATATGGTATATTTTCACAAACATTTGGGAAATAATATTTTTTTTCAAAGGGGATAGCTGGCATTACCATCATCACTGGGAGTGCTTCCGGCTTCCCAGCATGCTTTGCAACATTTGTTGTGTAAAAAGTCTCTTCTGTTGTTGTTGCTTAATTTATTGGTATATATGTTTCTTATGTTCTTATTCTTCCTTGTGTTTTCTTTCTTTTCTTGGGAGAATGAACAGAATAAGAATTTCATTGCATAGTATAACTGCCTGTTTTACTATGCATATGACAATAAAACTCTTGTATCTTGAATCTTGAAAAGTTGCTATTATTCCTCCTCTCTTGTGGTGTAAGTTGTTGTTCCTTGTTTCCTGTAGTGGTGGTGGCCAACCTGTGTGCTGGGAGCTGGAGTGCTTTCGACTTCCCAGCATGCTTTGCGGCACTTGTTGTGTAAAACGTTGAAGTGTAGTTGTTGTTTATTATTACCCATAGTAGTATTAATTGGCCTTGGTGTTTTTACTTACCTGTTCTATGTTGTGTTGTTCATTTTTGTGATTGTAGTCAGTGTTCTGTTGCGTAAACCCTGATTTAAGCAAGCTAAAGTGCCTCGGGCCAGCTCTCCAGATATTTGCGAGCTGCATTTACACTAAATGTTGATGTCAGGTAAATTTATAAGTTTACGTTCATTACAGTTATAAAACAGGAAAAATACGGGAAACTTCAAACGAGAGGGCGCTAGGAAGAGCATGCTTCAGAGGAAAATTATACAAAAAAGGTACTTGAATACTATGAACTAATAAGCAATAATTGAACAAATTGTGCACAATTGATCGCTTTTTATCTTACCGGAGCATCTGAACTGTGCGACTAGGCAACCCCGTGTGACGGCTGATGACTCCGAGGTGTGTCTTCCACTTCCTCCTGGCCCACGCGTCCCGAGTCTTGAAGTAATGCAACTTCCAGTAGCCTTCGGACCGAGCCTGAGCCTCCAGCGTGGTGGTCTCCAGCATCTTCCCGACCATGCTGATAGACTTCTTGTTCAACAGCCTCTTGTAGATATTCCTCCACAGAGCTCTGCATTAATGTCAAAGGTAGTGAGAGAAATGACAGAACCAGCAAATATTTCACCTCATCTTCTCAAGGGACAATACTACAGAAATGAAATTAGAAACAACTTAACAGTAGTCAGTGTACAACACAAGTGAGTCCACGTCTGGGGACGTGCTTGGTCACTCATCACCTTCAGCTTCCTCAACAACAGCTGCTATTTTGGAGGTGTGTTTGCATTCCGTTTGCAACTTTTTACAAAACAAGTGCCGCAAGGCATGCTGGGAAGCGGAAAGCACGGGCAGCTATGCTGTGTAAAAGGAACATTGGATCCTCCCATCCATCCATCGTCTATGCTGCTTATCCTTACTAGGGTCACGGGTATGCTGGAGTCTATCCCAGCTGACTTCAGGTGAGAGGTGGGGTACACCCTGGACTGGTCGCCAGCCAATCGCAGGGCACATATAGACAAACAACCACTCACATTCATACCTATGAACAATTTAGTCTCCAATTAACCCAACATGCATGTTTTTGGAATGTGGGAGGAAACCGGAGTAACCTGAATAAGCCCACGGACGCACGTAGAGAACATGCAAACTACACACAGAGATGCCCAACGGAGAGTCGAACAAGATTGGATCAGTTATCTTCTTTTTTTTTTTTACGCTTGAAACACTTTTTTGTGGAATATTTGATGCAGCCCAGACTCAAACCTCCAGTGGCCTCCAGGTAAGTTGAGTTTGAAAACCCTGATCTGATCATCTGATCATGTCCAAGTACCTATCACCATTTGGCCCATATACTGTACAGTGGAACAAGTTATTTTGTATTTCCATTGTTTTCTATGGGAAAAGCTGTTGCCAAATTGGAGCAAATCAGACCATGACGAGCATCTAAATTTTTTTGGGCACAATCGCAACCAACTGTTAATCCCCACTCGGTATGTGCATTATGAGAGACATATTTACTGTCTTTTTGTTTTGGTTTCCGCCTTGAGCATCTAAATGTTCAACTGATGCCAAGAAAACAGCTGGCTTCAGTGCATCAAAATTTATAAAGTAGCAGCAATGAGCAATGAAATTATGATTTGACAGAAGCTGCAGACCGGAATCCTAATTATCTTCTTTGACCGCGGCTTTTTGCTTGGCAGGCATGTACGATTGCATTTGAATCCGTAAATCCTTTTCAGAGTAGATTTGCAATATCGATGTCTTTAACGCACCGTGTGTGAATGTGTAATAATACCCACTCATCACTGGCGAGTTGATAGAAGGTCTTACTGACGTGACCAATGCAGACAAGTGTGCCGGCATCCAGGTAGGACAGGATTTTATTCAGGATCTCTGATGGAAGTCTACACAAAAGATAATATTGGGCATCAGAAGCAGGAGAAAATGATTATTTTGGTATATTCTGCCAAAATTATGTCACTGGCAGTGTTACCTGAATGTAAAATATTGTAAATAGACAGCAAATCATCAATAAAAGAAATATCACGTGTACTGTACACTACATTATACTGCAATAATACAAAAGCTATGTACTTGGTACATGAAGCTGTGGCAAAAGCTAGTTTGGAAGAGGAAAATAAAGGTGGAAATAAGCAAACGTGTTACCTTTCCATAAAATTTTGCGGGGATAATCGAGAGAGTTTGTTACCTCCTTGAGACGTCTTTTCTTTTACTGCTAACATTGTCAGTACGCGTTGACACAGTGGATTTTATGCTAGCAAGGACGGAGCTGGTTATATCGACTTTTAAAACTCAAGTATGTCGGGAACTGTCATTAAAGCTGTCGGTGAGCGTCTGTTATATACTTCGACATGGAATGAACTTCCTAAACTAACGGTTGGGTTGACATTACCGGCGTCCGGTCGCCGTAGCAACCCCCGTGGACAATTCTCATTTAAGTAGCATTAGCTCAATACGCTTCCGGCGACTGGAGCGTTCACTTTCGTCTTCAAAATAAAAGGCGACTAACAAACTGTAAATGAACAATTGAAGAAGTTAAAATACTTTATATAAAAGCTAAATTGTGATATAGGTTGGAAAACATAGTAATATGAACTTCAGCCTTTGCCCCCCCCACCCCTATTTTTGCTGTTAATATTTAAACTTTTTTCTGAAATAATCTAAATGATTTTTTTCGCAATATTATGACTCTGTTCCCATGTTACTGTACAACTTTTCCACCAAACTAATTTTCCAAAAATTCCAACTTTTTTTTTTGTTTCTCATAATCTTACAACTTTTAAAAATAACATTTTTTTTCTTGAATATTTCAACTCTATGCTATTAAAATTACATTATTGGTCCTCATAATATTAAAAGTTAATTCTCTTGTGACTTATTTTCCCATTAGAATACAACTTTTTTCTCTTAATATTTTGATTTTATTCTCCTAAAATGACAGCTGTTTTTTTCATTTCTGCTGTTTTTTCCAAACAATTCAAACTTTCTTCTTGTAAATTTTCTTCCCATAATTATGACTTTATTTCCATAATATTTTCACTTCATTCTCATAACGGAACTTTTCCAAAAATTACAACCTAATTCATTGTTTTGTTTTTTTCTGATATTATGCCCTCCAAAAAGAAATGTCTTTTTAATATTTCAACTTTATGCTTCTAAAATGATTATTATTTTTATTTTCTCTGATACTATTACAGCAATATTCCTTGAAAATTACAACTTTTTTGTTAGAGTACAACTTTTTTCTCTTACTGCAGATTAATTTTATTTTTTTAAAGTTTTCTTGTTAAGAGTGTGCAGTGGGCCAAAAAATGCCCCCCGGGTGTGCTATGGACACTCCTGCACAACACAAAAGCCACTGACAAAGGCAATATTGATATTTTGATTAGTGAGAATGCGTGACTCACTGATTTTGAGTGTCACATGATCAACAGAGACAATTTGAATTTTGAAGACCTGGCCCTGGAGGAAGCAGTCACACTGATCTCATTAAGAAGCTCACACGTCTTAGTGATGTCAGCCACAATACACAATCAGCCCTCGTGTCACTCAAAGGTTTCTTTCAGGGCAGAATGGCAATCTGGGCTAATTGAAAACGTGAATATGGAGTCATTCATATCTGCACTCAGACAGATGGACGGGGAGGACAGATGGATGGAGATGGGTGTGCCAGCATTGAAGTGAATGCGCCGTTTAAAATGAATGTCGCTTGTTTATGCATGATGTTTTGATTGCATGTATTTAACACACGCCAGACAATGTGTGCCGACTACCAGAGGGAGCAATGAGTCATCGATCACGTTTGACCTCTGTGCGGACTCGCAGGATTGCACTATGAGAAATAATTTGCAGTGAAACACACAAAAGCCAATCAGGATGAAGCTGAGTCATTTCCCACACAAAAAGCAGATGGCTCACATTAAGACCCGTCACATCATCGACCTCCCCGTTCCTGGAAGCCAGCAGGCACTGCTGGCTGTCAGGGAAAATAAGCATAACGCCGTCTTGGGTCTGGCCAATCAGCTTTCCTGAAGGACGTGCGGCCTCTTTTAGGGCAATGGCAGCCCCTGGTATGTTAATGCCATGTAGGCCACATCCCGTTTGCTTGCATGTCCCCCTGCACTTGACATTTGATGTTTCCCCGTCGCTACGTGTCCTTCCTGAGGTCAGTTGTGGCTCTCGGATACCTGATGTCACTCTTCCGCATGGTTTGGCAGTCGGCTCTGACAGTGCAATGTTTGTCAAATCGGGTTGAGAAAGGAGGAAGGATCAGTGTGATTAAGCCTTGAAATATTTGCTTTTCTTTCAGGCCAAGCTTACGCAGGAACACCGTGCACAATGTTTACCTGTATCAAGACACCCCTAAATAACCTTCAAGTGCAATGAGTAGTTCTGTTCTTTTCCCTCTGTCCATTTGCACGCACTAAAGAACCAAACCCATTGATTTAAGCTCCATCTCTTTCCATTGTAATGACACATTAAGATTTCCTTTTTTCCTCCATTGATGCCTGAAAATGGCTCAGACGTTACTCCATATTGGTCTTCATCTGGTATGTGCTGTTCTATAAATATTCAAGTAGTCCTCGCCACTCTGCAGCTCCATGCTTACCTGAGCCCCTTTGAGTCAAGGTATACATGGAACGCGATGATACCCGAAATCATACAAAAACACACAAAACAGAGAAATTACACGGTGTCCTCGTCTTCTGTACATTGCACTGTATTGCCGTCTATGCTTTATGGATGCAGCTCAATCTCTTTAGATTTTTTGAACATCTATTGTTGCTATTCCTATATTATTACCCTTGCAAAGGTGGACATTTTGTTAGATTGTAACTACTCCTGAAAGTTTGCACGCAAAAGACTGAAAATTGGTCAAAACATGTACCCCCACTGTGCTTCCTGTGTAATTATTGTTGGTGGCGCTGTTATAAAACCACAGCCTTTTAGCACCATAAATTGTAATGACTCCGCATTTCTCACACAATGCATTTCTCAATGCACTATCTACATAAAACCTGCAGTAACTTTAGGGTGTTCTGCTGTCTCGCCACAAAATTTGGTACACACCTGCAGGGGACTTACACACACTTAAAATTTGAGAAAAATTCGAGGAAAAGGCTTCTTGAGACGTCATCTGTACTTCTGTGTAGAAGGTGTCGGACGTTTCGCTCCTCATCCGAAGAGCTTCGTCAGCAAACTAATAAGTGCTGGTAGCTTAGGCCTTAAATACAGTAAGAGTGGGCGGAATTGGTGTGCCAACACCCTCCTCCTATTGGTTCGTTACACTAAGCCTGGGCGGAGCAGTGGTATAATCCTATCCTGTTATTCACACCTACGATAAAAGGGAAGTGTCGCTCCCTGAATTGGGTATGAACGACTCTGATACTGGCTTGTTAGCATCTATTGTTCTGGCTCGGCCCTGCCTTCACCTCATTTGCAAGACTAAGAGCTGTGGGTTTTGGTCTCAGTAACCTGCTGAACACAGGGTCCAAATTAAACCTCAAACCACCATTCCGGTTCAATGATGGGTTCTGTTGTTTGACAAAAATAGCTTCCTTTACTCCTCTTTCAAACCATCTGTTTTCTTTGGCCAAAATCTTTACCTCGCTGTCCTGAAAAGAGTGATTGGTAGCTTTCAGGTGTAGATGTACTGCTGATTGAGGACCACTAGCATTGTCCCTGCGATGTTGATAAAGCCTTTTTTGGAGCATTTGCTTAGTTTCCCCAATGTAGTGCTCTTTGCATTCCTCATCTTTACAGTGGATGGAATAGACCACATTGCTCTGTTTCTGGTTTGGAGCCTTGTCTTTAGGATGCACTAATTTTTGTCTCAGGGTATTTACTGGTTTGAAATAGGTAGGAATTTTGTGTTGCCATAAGATCCTCTGGAGTTTTTCGGAGACCCCCGCTACATAAGGGACTACCACTCCTCTCCTTTTTGCTTCTGTGGGCTTTTGGGTTTCTTTCCCTACTCTCTTCTTTTGACATTTGTTAAAAGCCCACCGTGGGTACCCACAGGTTGAGAGCGCTCTCTGGACATGTTGTGTCTCCTTTTTCTTTCCCTCAGCACTAGTTGGTATTTGTTCCGCTCTATGTTGGAGGGTCCTAATAACCCCTAGTTTATGTTGTAGTGGATGGTTTGATTCAAAAAGCAGGTATTGGTCAGTGTGTGTGGCCTTTCTAAAGACCTCTGTAAGTAGCTGTCTGTCCTTTCCTATAATTACCTTGCAGTCTAAGAAGGCTAGTTGGTTTTCTTTAGTGTCCTCGCGAGTAAATTTGATATTGGTGTCCACCGCATTGATGTGATCTGTGAAAGACAGAATTTCTTGTTTTTTGATTATGACAAAGGTGTCATCCACGTATCTAAACCAGTGCCTTGGTTTTGTCCCTGAGAAGGATGTGAGAGCCTGTTTCTCCATCTCTTCCATGTACAGATTCGCCACTATGGGTGAGACTGGTGAGCCCATAGCACAACCATGAATTTGTCTGTAGAATTTCCCTCTAAACTGAAAATATGTGGTGTTAAGGCAAATTTCCAGTAATTGGCAGATGTGGTCAGCACTAAGTTTTGTTCTCCGATGCAGAGTTGAGTCCTCGAGCAGTCTCTTCCTCACCACCGAGACTGCTGCTGAGGTGGGGACAGATGTGAAAAGTGAAGTCACATCATAAGACACCAAAGTTTCCTCTGGCTCCAATCTGAGGTCTTTGATGCTCGCCACAAACCCTTTTGTGTTCTCTATATGATGATCAGTGTTGCCTACCAAAGGGGATAAGACTGTTTTTACATATTTCGCTACATTGTACGTGGTAGAGTCAATGCTACAGACAATGGGTCTGAGGGGAAACCCTTCCTTGTGGATTTTTGGAAGGCCATAGATACATGGTGTAGCCTCCCCAGGGTATAACCTATGATACATCTGTCTGTCAATTAGTTCTTCCTTCTCTAACTTTTGGAGACAGTGTATGATTTCTTTCTTATACCTACTGGATGGGTCCCTTTTAAGTTGCTCATATGTGTTGGCATCACTAATTAGACTTGTTATTTTTTCTTCGTAGTCCAATGTGTTGAGAACCACTGTGCATCTGCCCTTATCAGCTGGTAAGATGGTGATGCTCTCATCTTTCTGCAGAGCCGCTAATGCTTTCCTCTCCCCTAACGTGATATTGGACGGTGGTGGTTTGGCACTACTGAGAAGGGCCGATATTCTCAGACGAAGGTCCCCTGCCTCTGTTCTAGAAAGGTTATTGTTCCTGATGGCCGATTCAGCTGCTGTGATATAGTCTACTGTGGGTATCGTTTTAGGAGTCACTGAGAAGTTGAGACCCTTGGTTAATACTGCCTTCTCTGTCTCCGAGAGGCTTCTGTCTGACAGATTTTTGATCCAATTTTCTTTAGTATTGGTCTGATTCCCCCCATCCTTAGTGTTTACGACAAGCTGTGGTCGATTTTCCAATAGAAGTTTCTGGAATTTTCCCTTATGCCTTTCTTTGGTTTTGCTATGGTGCTTCATATAACCTGATTTGGTAAATTCACAAACCTCCTGATAGGTTTCGTGCGTAAGCTTGGTTTGCAATCTCTGATAGAAGGTTTCTACTTCAGACTGTTTATTTTTTATCTCTATGTTAAGTCTCCTAATTCTCAAATTCTGTATTTTTCTGATGTAGTTTTGTTGCATTTTCCTTGCCAAGTGTCCTTGCTCAAGGGACGCTTGCCTCATGCATTTGGGGATTAACCTACTCTGCCTGCATCTAAGATTAAATCTGAGGTGGTTCCTTAAATCTGCTAATTTAAGAGTGGACTTTTCTAAGCTACGTACCAGCAGAAGGATGTCTCTCCCAAAGTTGGTCGCAATGCGTCTGTGTAGGCTCTCAGTCGTACAGGAGTTGTCCATCGAGGAAAAGGCTTCTTGAGACGTCATCTGTACTTCTGTGTAGAAGGTGTCGGACGTTTCGCTCCTCATCCGAAGAGCTTCGTCAGCAAACTAATAAGTGCTGGTAGCTTAGGCCTTAAATACAGTAAGAGTGGGCGGAATTGGTGTGCCAACACCCTCCTCCTATTGGTTCGTTACACTAAGCCTGGGCGGAGCAGTGGTATAATCCTATCCTGTTATTCACACCTACGATAAAAGGGAAGTGTCGCTCCCTGAATTGGGTATGAACGACTCTGATACTGGCTTGTTAGCATCTATTGTTCTGGCTCGGCCCTGCCTTCACCTCATTTGCAAGACTAAGAGCTGTGGGTTTTGGTCTCAGTAACCTGCTGAACACAGGGTCCAAATTAAACCTCAAACCACCATTCCGGTTCAATGATGGGTTCTGTTGTTTGACAAAAATAGCTTCCTTTACTCCTCTTTCAAACCATCTGTTTTCTTTGGCCAAAATCTTTACCTCGCTGTCCTGAAAAGAGTGATTGGTAGCTTTCAGGTGTAGATGTACTGCTGATTGAGGACCACTAGCATTGTCCCTGCGATGTTGATAAAGCCTTTTTTGGAGCATTTGCTTAGTTTCCCCAATGTAGTGCTCTTTGCATTCCTCATCTTTACAGTGGATGGAATAGACCACATTGCTCTGTTTCTGGTTTGGAGCCTTGTCTTTAGGATGCACTAATTTTTGTCTCAGGGTATTTACTGGTTTGAAATAGGTAGGAATTTTGTGTTGCCATAAGATCCTCTGGAGTTTTTCGGAGACCCCCGCTACATAAGGGACTACCACTCCTCTCCTTTTTGCTTCTGTGGGCTTTTGGGTTTCTTTCCCTACTCTCTTCTTTTGACATTTGTTAAAAGCCCACCGTGGGTACCCACAGGTTGAGAGCGCTCTCTGGACATGTTGTGTCTCCTTTTTCTTTCCCTCAGCACTAGTTGGTATTTGTTCCGCTCTATGTTGGAGGGTCCTAATAACCCCTAGTTTATGTTGTAGTGGATGGTTTGATTCAAAAAGCAGGTATTGGTCAGTGTGTGTGGCCTTTCTAAAGACCTCTGTAAGTAGCTGTCTGTCCTTTCCTATAATTACCTTGCAGTCTAAGAAGGCTAGTTGGTTTTCTTTAGTGTCCTCGCGAGTAAATTTGATATTGGTGTCCACCGCATTGATGTGATCTGTGAAAGACAGAATTTCTTGTTTTTTGATTATGACAAAGGTGTCATCCACGTATCTAAACCAGTGCCTTGGTTTTGTCCCTGAGAAGGATGTGAGAGCCTGTTTCTCCATCTCTTCCATGTACAGATTCGCCACTATGGGTGAGACTGGTGAGCCCATAGCACAACCATGAATTTGTCTGTAGAATTTCCCTCTAAACTGAAAATATGTGGTGTTAAGGCAAATTTCCAGTAATTGGCAGATGTGGTCAGCACTAAGTTTTGTTCTCCGATGCAGAGTTGAGTCCTCGAGCAGTCTCTTCCTCACCACCGAGACTGCTGCTGAGGTGGGGACAGATGTGAAAAGTGAAGTCACATCATAAGACACCAAAGTTTCCTCTGGCTCCAATCTGAGGTCTTTGATGCTCGCCACAAACCCTTTTGTGTTCTCTATATGATGATCAGTGTTGCCTACCAAAGGGGATAAGACTGTTTTTACATATTTCGCTACATTGTACGTGGTAGAGTCAATGCTACAGACAATGGGTCTGAGGGGAAACCCTTCCTTGTGGATTTTTGGAAGGCCATAGATACATGGTGTAGCCTCCCCAGGGTATAACCTATGATACATCTGTCTGTCAATTAGTTCTTCCTTCTCTAACTTTTGGAGACAGTGTATGATTTCTTTCTTATACCTACTGGATGGGTCCCTTTTAAGTTGCTCATATGTGTTGGCATCACTAATTGAGAAAAATTGGTTGCAAAACATGGCTGCCATCAAGAAAAACATCTTGGACTTATCAAGTCATTTCTCCTAGGTCACTGACCATTTGCATAAGCAGTTCTTGGGCACCGTGAGGTGTCAGGGGAGAACGGGGGACTATACTATATACTATACTAAACCATATACTCTTATCATGGTTAATTGGTGCCAGACCTGACTGTGATAAGTGAATTTCCACAAAGTCAAACTGCTTATTTATAAATAGAATATTTTCACAGTTTATGCATAGAAAACCTGTTTACAACCTTCTAAATACGTGTTTTAACATTGTTAGAGCCCTCTAGACATGAAATAACACCGCCATAGTCACCGTTACACTCCTATTACATAATAAAGTAGACATAATAAAAGAAAATAAGCCAAGACTCATGCTCATGGGAGCTGAGTGGGGGCGCAAACAGGAAGTGACTTCAGGGGGTTCAGAGTTGAGTTTTAGCTTGGCGTGGGTTACGGCCGCAACGGTACCCCATGTTAGAGATTCTTGTACCTGTGCTTGTACCTGTAATAAAAGCCTGTTGTTCCGGCAATCAAGTCTGGTGCTTGTGTGTCTCATCCAACATTACAGTAACATTACTGCCACCTAATGAGCAGTGTAGAATACTACATACCATCACATCACAATGTTTAAATGAGTCTTCTGAATACCTCATTTATTATTATTATTATTATTTTTGCTTAAAAATGCTTGATTTAAAAAATAGGTAAAAACATTGAAAAATAAAAAAATAAGTACAATCTGCTGAAATATGCATATATTTGATTACTGATAGGCCATATTCAACCACAAAACAGCATGATTTGTTATATTTTGGAAAAACCGTGATAGAGTGAAATGGTGAAATTGGAAGCACAAAGTGGCAAGGAAGTACAACAAGTCTGAGCCCTTTCAAAGGTAATTGTGCTTAGTTTCACGCTGTCAGATGATTTAATTGAACAATGTGCTGTGCAATGCAGTGCAAACAAACACACAATAATAAACACATGCGGTGATATTGTTATATAAATAACAACTAAACTGATAAAAAAAAGACGCATTGATGGTGCACTGCATTCCCACAGTACTGTAACTACAAAAATAGCAAACACGCCGTTAACTTGATCAATATTGAGCATTATTGTCTTTGTAAAGGAGAAGAACCATGTGGACAGGTAAAAGCTACCACTGGGTGGCGCAAAAGCATTTCTATTTGGCGCTTTGAGTGCCTGGAGTGTCAAATTGTTAACATATACGCGTACATGAGTGCTGAATGTGCCGTACATCTGCAAGGTTATTCCGTGCACGCCACCCTTCGTTTTTGGATGCATCAGAAGCAGACATGAGAAAGCAGAAGCAGCAGTAGCTGTGTATAAATGACACACACACACACACATACACACACACACTGTCTCCCTTGTTTAAACAAAAACAAACACATAAACTCCTTCGGTCGAAGTGTGTGCTCCTAATTGCGAGGAGTTACACAAAGAATGGGCGTGGATTATCCATCGAAAGAGAGCCCAGAGACCTTGGCTTTTTTTTTTTTGGACAAGCATCTGAGCGCTCAGCTCAGTCGGTGAGCGGCAGAGGAGGAACCAGCAGCATGGAGTGCGCAGGTAGGTCACAAACTACATTTACAAGCTCAATAAAGTAATTATTATACTCCAGTTATGTGAAAATGGCTCCGATTTCATAAAAACAGTAGTTTGCGTATTTTACGCACGGATAACACGCGTGAATTGAATACGTAGCTGGTGAAAATGATGACAAAATGACTTTTCCCTAAAATAAAACATTTGCTTTGAATTCTCAGGGTGTGCAGCAATCTTTGTGTGAATCCTTCCCCCCAAAAGCCCCAACTAAAGGCGCACAGGAAGGAGGGGAGCCGGCAAGTCAGAGGGTTGTTTAAGAGTGAGATATAGGGAGAGAGGGAGGAGAGCAGGGTAGGAAAGTCTGGACCAGGTGATTGAGTGCTAACAAACCTCCAAGGGGGCTGCCGGGTTCGAACACAGGATCAGCGACCATGGTGCCAGCGCGCTGCCCGGGACTGGCCCTCCTGCTCCTCCTCCTCCTCCTCCTGGGGTGCGCCGTGGTTGTGTGCCTCGGCCAGAACGACACGGAGCCCATCGTGCTGGAGGGGAAGTGTCTCGTCGTGTGTGATTCGAACCCTTCCTCGGACGGAGCGGTCACGTCCTCACTCGGCATCTCGGTGCGCTCTGCCGGGGCAAAGGTGGCTTTTTCGGCCGTGCGTGGCACCAACCACGAGCCGTCGGAGATGAGCAACACCTCCATGACCATCTACTTTGACCAGGTGGGCGGAAAAAAGCACAGGGGAACTAATTTATCCTTAAGGTGCCTTGCCTGTTTTTAAATGCTGTGCGTAAAACCAATCCCTTAACGCGTAATTTTGCACGTGCAATATGTCGAAAAAAGACTTGTTTAATGTTCTTTTTATTAATTCGAAGCAGATGCAGCTACATTATAACGATAACGTTGCTAATATCGTGCGTAAATGGCGTTTTGTTTTTATGGATGCATGCGCAACCACAAATCAACCCTTTTATGCGTCCGTTTAGCTTGTTCACAGTGCTGCTCCACTGATTTAATGTTGGACTTAACCCGAACCTTAAGAAGCAGCCCCCTTGACAAGACCTCTACTTATTTCAAGTTGTGCGTAATGTTTTTTTTTTTCAGATCCAGGGCTAAGAAAATCAGCAATTTTAGTGCTGTACATATTTAAACATGTTTAAAAATGATGTTCCACTGATGAACTGTCAGTATTCAGCCACCTTAAGAAGATTTAGCAGTTAATGAAGTGCGTAATGGGTGTTTCTGTATCCTGCACAAGCAAAAATCCACCATTTTAAGGGAGGGTGTACATGATTTAAGGTGACTTTATATTAACTACGAGAAACAGACACTTTAGGAAGATGAAACTGGTTTCCTTTTAATTGTGGTTGGATTTTTTTTGTTGTTTCCTATTGGGTGCTTCTACCACGTAACCAATTTGGAACCAAACCAAACTCTGACGCACAGCCTGAAGCATTTGGCACAGGCACCAAAGACAGCCTCATAGTATATTCTATGACTGTAAAAATGTGAATAAAATGCTTGGATTTGCAGGTTTTAGTCAACATCGGCAACCATTTCGACCTGAAGGCGAGTGTTTTCCAGGCTCCGAGGAGGGGGATTTATAGTTTCAGCTTCCACGTAGTGAAGGTCTACAACAGACAAACCATTCAGGTGAGCACCTGTTATCCGTCCGTGGAATTTCACTTGTAAAAGACGAAAAAAAACCAAAAAAAAACATCCTCACGTTCTGCAGGTAAACCTGATGCAGAACGACTACCCAGTGATATCAGCCTTTGCCGGGGATCAGGACGTCACACGGGAGGCGGCCAGTAATGGAGTACTGCTGATGGTGGAGCGGGAGGACCGCGTTTACCTGAAGCTGGAGCGAGGCACCCTCATGGGCGGATGGAAATACTCCACCTTCTCAGGCTTTCTGGTCTTTCCTCTATAATCTGACCCGGGATGGGACTCTGCTTGGATCAACAACAACATGCAATTTATTTTCAACAAGAACAGCCAAGGAAGCCGACGAATATCCTGATGATTCACACGCCCCAACCTCCCTCCTCCTCCTCCTCTTCCTCCTCACATTCGTCTATCTAGTCTAATATGAACCTTGGAGATTCAAAAATTCATCAACTTTTACGCAGGCAGGACGTCGTGGTGGTGTGTTGGGGATTTTTTTTCTGGCTTGGGAAACCAAAAGGGACAAAAACAACAAAGGAGAGGACATGAAGTGGAAGAAGCGACGAGTGTGTTATGCTCTATTTTAAGTTTTGTATAGCCTTAACGAATATATGGTTTCCGTCCAAGTGAAGTATATGGAATTATTGGACAACCAGAGAAAGAAGTGCTTTTTTTTTTTGCTCGAATGGATGTTTTTGTGCCGTCAATCGTTTTACGTTTGGATGCTGAAAATAAGCCAAATCAGGGCTACAAGAAGAGTTATTTATAAAAAGAAGAAGCCGCCGGAAACGACGTGACTTAGAGAGCCCTTTTCCTGAAAAAAATGAAGAATGAATCTATCATTTATAAAGTACATATTCACATTTAGTGTGTGTTCGACATTGCGGAATCTGCTTATAGCTTTTGATTGATTTCAATGTTCAGTGACGTTGCTCACCAAATGTACAATGTGGAAACAATAGAAGAATCCCTATATATGTCCCGCTTAATAAAATATATTGTATTGTATAGACTAAGCGCATAGTTTTTATTGAAAAGGAGCTGGAAACGTGGAAGAGGTCGTGTCATGTCAATGAGGCCTGGTGGTCGCTGTCCGTGGTGCTGAAACCACACAGGCTCAAATTACAGTCCTGTTGTAGATTTGGTTTCAATGGAAGGATACAAGATGATGAAAGGGAATTTGGTCGTTGCTTAATGGCAGCTACCGTGTTGCCCTTTGAAGTATCAACAGCAAAGCTGCAACAATGAATCAGTGATTAATCAATTATGCACTTCATCGACAACCATTTTTGGATTCGAGTAATCGTTGCTAGATTTAAAAATGTACATATCCTCTGATTTCAGCCTCTCAAATGTGAATATTTTTTTATTTCCTTAGTCATCCATAAAAACAGACCTGCTATCTTTGTGTTTTAGGAAAAATGAGATATTCGCACACATCAGTTTGAACTTTGGAAAACAATTCCAATCATTGTTGTCTCTTTTCTGATATGTTGCGGACAAAACCATGAACTGCTTGTGTTTGGTCCATAATGATTTGGCCATTTTGTGCAGAGGTGTCCAAAGTGCGGCCCGGGGGCCATTTCAGGCCCACAAATGTTTTTTTATTGGCCCGCGGTACATTCTAAAAATGTAATTTAACAAAAAAAAAAAAAACAATAACAGCAAAAATTAAAAAATCAGCAGTCATTTTACTATAAAGTAAAAATTTTAAAGAAAAAAGTTATAATTTAACAAGAAAAAGTTTTTTTTTATTTTACAAGAATAACATCGTAGTATTATGAGAAAAAATAATCATTTTGGCAGGATAAAGTTGAATTTTTTTTTAAGTCGTAATATTCTGAAAAACAAAACAACAAATACTGTTAAGTTGTAATTTTCTTCGCAAATTAGTTTGTGGAAAAAGTTGTGTGACGAGCATTAAGTGAAAATATTAAGAAAAAAATATCATCTTGATTTCATATTGATTTGTTCTGTTTAGGGCAGGGGTGTCCAAAGTGCAGCCTGAGGGCCATTTCCGGCCCTTGGCACATTGTAAAAATATAATTTAACAAGAAAATAAAACATTTTAGTAGCATAGGGTTGAAATATTAAAGAAAACATGTTTTTTTTAAGTTGCAATATTATGAAAACAAAACAATAAAGTCAAAATATTATGAAAATAATGTCATGATATTACGAGAAGATTATTAAAATATATGAAGATCATTTAAGAAAACAGTTGAAATACTTGGAAAAGTATTTAAAAAAACAGAAAAAATCAGGACAAATACGAGCAAAGAGCGAAGTTGATAGTAATCATAGGATTTTTCATATCTACATTTTACAAAACATGAAACTGGCCCTTGCATCCTATGATTTTTCACGATGTGGTCCCTTGGCGGAAAGAGTTTGGACACCCCTGGTTTAGGGCCTAACCGACTACTCGATTAATCGAAACAACAAGCTTCAGATTAATTGACTAAGAAAATAATCGTTAATTGCAGCCCTAATCAACAGGATATCATTTTAGTTCCACAGCACACACAAAGAGAAAACTGATGTAAATGCAGCCTAAAAGCTAAAAATAAAAGCAGTTACAGTTTTATGGAAGGTTTAATCGGCAGACATTTAGCTTGGTGTGAATGAATGGGACAGAATTACCTTAACTGACACACCCACACACATATCCAGTATACGTAATACGGCTTGCCAGGATAATGTCAACGTTTAATAAATATCAGGTATCGACTCTGTGCCCTTGCTCTGGGGAGACTCCAGGTGAAATTCTCCTGACATTATGAAACGTGTTTGAGGCAGTCATTCAGAGGATGTGAACACAAATAGGAAGTTGCAATGTTGTTGGTCATTGATCTGTTAATCTCTTCTTAATGTGAGCCCTTTGGGTCAAAAAGGACACCATCATTCATCTTATGGAGTGGTAATCTTATTAGTCTCTGACCTTTTTAGTGTTGTGATTACACTTAAACCCATTTTATGCCCAGGATTTAGTCAGGGAATAAACACCGACGCTCCGACCCGAGACTCACCTCATGTCAGTGTAATATTATCGCTGGCAAAGAAAACTGTGTACAGTAATCCCTCGTTTATTACTATTACTATTATTTATTCCGCGAAGTAGGATTTCTTATTCATAAATCAAATATAATGTAATATTTTGGTAGTTAGAGCATAGGAAACCTGTTTACCACCTTCTAAATACGGTTTTAAACATTATTAGAGCCCTCTAGACATGAAATAACATGCCTTCGAATTTGGTGACTTCACTCTATCAACTATTTTTTCAAAATATATGAATTAATAAATCAAGCAGCTTCACTGAATATGGCCTATTTTTCCAATAATGTTAAATAATGTTAATATGCGTATTGAAGCAAATTTTATGTATTTTTTTTTGCCTAAATGAAGCATTCTCAAGCATAAAAATTGCTAAATGAAGTAAAATACAAATATAAGGCATTCAGAAGACACATTCAAAAATGTTGCGATGATATGTATTCTACATTGGTCACTAGGTGTCAGCAATGTTAGCACCAGCACCAGACTTGAGCACCACAGGAACGACAGGCTTTTATTGCAGGTTTGAGAATGATAAAACTAAACTCTGAACACTGACGTCACTTCCTGTCCACCCCTCCACTAAAGTCCCCCAGCACATTTACAGCAACACAAACAAGCATGAGTGTTATTTATGTCTTAGATGGCTTATTTGTCATATTATGTGTACTATATTGGGTAACAGGAGTGTCAAGGTGACTATAAAGGTGTTATTTAATGTCTATAGGGCATATAATAATGTTTTAAAAAAACGTATTTATAAGGTCCTAAACAGGTTTTTTTATGCTCTAACTACAAAAATATCAAATTTATAATTAAGAAATCCTATTTATTTCTAAGGAATTATGATAAACAACCACTCATATTACTCAATATAGAAGACATAATAAGACAAAATAAGACATGTAAGACATAAAATAGACTCACATGTGTTAGCATTGGGAGAGTTCCTTGTTGTTAGTTTTTTTAAGTTCCTGTTCTGTACAGCACTTCCTGTGGTGGCTGTTGTCTCATTAATGTAACATTACTGACATCAAGTGACCAGTGTAGAATACTACATCACGTCTTTGAATGCATCTTCTGAGTGCCTTATATTTGTATTTACATTCATTTAGCCATTTTTATGCTTGAAAATGCCACTTTTAGGCAAAAAAAATACACATATTTATGACTAATAGGCCATATTCAACCACAAAACAGCGTTGATTTATTAATCATGCATTTTTGAGAAACCGTGACAGTGTGAAGTGGCGAGGGATTACTGTATAGTGGGTACGTAAAGTGAACACAGCAGGTTTTTCTGATGTAAACCAATGACTGGCATGGTGACACCTGGGGGTGGTAGTGTCATGCTTTTAAGTTGGGGCTTTAGAACTTAAAAACAATTCCAAATTGCGACTCTGTTTGACCCGATATCTAAAAAATTCCACATTTCAGCAACAAAAGAAAGGCCTAGCAAGAACCCAGACCTAAATCCAATTGGGGTGGCCTGAAGGGATCCGCTTTTTTTTTTTGCTTTTTGGAGCTCTTCTGTATGGAAGAGAGGGGACAATATTGCCAAATCCTCATTTTAATTCCCTCCCAAAAGATTTGTATCGGCTGTAGGTCACATGTTCACTTTCTATTCTCCATTGTACTGTATGAAATATCATCAATGTCATTTTCAGCTTGTATCAGGCTTTAACGCATCACTAATCTGCTACCTTTGACGCTTATCCTACACAGGGACGTTAACACTCAGTTAGTCACCTGCTCAAGCATGGAATACCATGCTTGAGCAGGTGACTAACTGAGTTTTAGAAACGCTTAATAAAAATGCAAGCATCCATATGGTTGGGTAAAATTCAAAAGGTTACGGTCATTTAGGTGAAGAATGACAGCTTGGAGGGACGCAAAAATGATAAATGAAGAAATGTGAGCATCTGTCGCCACCTTGTTTTCATTTAAAAAGACTTCTCGATATTTTTCTATCAACCCCCACCACCCCCTACATAAAAATTGTATAAAGCGAAGAGAGAAGTGAGAACAAAAGATCTGCTGACGCCTGAAAGAGGCAGAGTTTACTAAATTGGCCTTTTAAAGTGTTAACTGCGCAAATACCGGGAAAAAAACCCAATAGTTCATTCAATTATTGGGAACTTTTCAGCACTGATTTACCGTACTTTGCATCCATACATGGGGGGTTATTAAAGGTACTGTAATGGCTATTGCTTCTTGTAAAAGGTTTTCAAACTGTATTAACAAATAAGAGCAATATATTGGACTCTTATCCAGAGTCGAGAATAAAAGTGTCCAGAGTCTACAGGGCCCTCTCGAAAATGAAAGTTACATTTGCGTAGAAGTGAGAGTTAAGCTTGTGTGAGTAAGAATAATGCATCTATTGTGCGTCTCCCTGTAGTTTTCCATCAGTCATGTGTAAGTGTTGTGCAACTCTGATTGTGCTATGTGAGTGTGTGTGTCAAGAAGGCCTTCTCTGAGAAGCTATTCGACCAGGGGTGCCCAAACCTTTTCTAGCAAGAGCCAGCAAGGATGCAATTGAGCTACTTTGATATTTTGTAAAGCAACAACTTTCAAGAAAAAACTGCATCTCAGCTTTGGTTGTCGGTGAAAAAGTGCATTATTAGTGTGCGCTTTGGTTTTTGCTCTTTTTTCCCCATTGTTTAAGGGTTTTTTTTTCCAAATATTTCAACATTTCTTCTTAAATCATCTTTGTAAATTTCCTTTTTGTAATATGACAATTCCCATAATATTAGACTTTATTCCTATAACCATATAACTCCCATATAACTTTTTCCCCCAACCTGATTTTCCCAAAATTACAACTTTACTTTTTTCTCAAAATATTAAGACTTAAAAAACAAATATATATATATATATATATATATATATATATATATATGCTACAAAGCTACTAAGTTTATTCTCGTAAAATTGCACGTTTTTTCTTGTGAGAATGACTTTTTTCTTTCAATATTTCAACTTTATGCCCTATGCCGTTATTTTTCCTCGTAATATTACTATAATTATTCTTGTAAAAAATGACAACCTTTTCTTGTTTTTTCTCGTTACATTTTCACTTTATTCCTGTAAAATTACTGCAGATTTTTCCATTTTTGCTGCTAGCTTGTTGTTTTTTTTTGAAAAAAGGTTTTTCTGTTAAATAATATTTTCAGAATGTGCTGCGGGCCACAAAAAAAACAACGGTAAACGGCCCCCGGGCCGCACTTTGGACCCCCTTGTATTAGACTGAATCTCTCATAGTAATAATGATAATATCTAACATTACAGAAAGGGTTAAGATGCAGGACTTTGTCTTCCCCAATGGTGTAGCAATTACGCCCCAGTGCCATTATTAGGGTTTATAATAGGCAGGCTGAATTGTACTTTTTATTTCCATTTGCAATGAATGCAGAGTCATCCGCATTATCTGCATGATACACTCATTCTTTAAGTATAGGGTGACTTTTCACTGAAGCCCAGATGGCGTTTTATTCTTTGCAGGCTGTGCAAAGATAATTATAAAATTGTAGAAGTCTGTTAAAAAGCATGGGCTTTTTTAAAACTATTTTTAAAGGGTGTTATTTGTCCATGCTAGGTCTCTTCAAAGACCTCATGAACTCCCCCCCACCTCCTCCCCTTTGAGGACTGGTGCTTTAAAGTGCTGTGTGGCTGTAGGACACGATGGAAGAAGAAGAAGAAGATCACAGACTAAAGCTGCGGTGCTTGATGCATTTGAATGTAAATGACGTAATGGACTCATCAGACGAATGTCATCGCTCAAGCAGGATGCCACTTAGTCATTAGTGAGCTTGTTTTAGTGTGTAAACACCCACGCAGTCTGCAAGTGTGCGCATCCCCCCACCACCCCCCCGCCCGGCCGTGCGTACGAGTGGGTGCACGGCACGCTCATCGCGCCTGGCGCACACGGCTATTAGCACATCTGAAAACAAAACAACACTGAAGTGCTTGAGAGGCGAAGAGTTGCGTCGTCTGAACATCAAGACGGCTTTAATTGACACGCGCTGCTGCTCCTCTTAGCCGTCTTGAAACACTAAACATTTAATTAAGGACGCTGCCTCACCAGAGGAAGGATAGTTGGCAGGTAAAGTGTCATCTGTTTGTAAAAATGTTTCACAGGAAGAGGAGGGTTTCTCAGATGACTGCCGTCTTTACAAAACTTTCTTCTTTGTGTGTCAATGAGGACCTACCACACTGGCAAGATGCTTTAGTGGGGTTATACGTGTTGGGCAACATTTGTTTGGAGCTGCTTAGCAGGATTGTGCCGAAACTACTGACGCAAAAAAACCAAACATTTGTTCTCTTAACTGTTTATTGAGGTTCATTGCTTCCGAACCGTCTGCCGTGATTAGTGAATTAGTGAAGTGGTGTTCCTTATTTATAAATGGAATAATTTCATAGCTACAACATCAAAAAACCTGCTTACAACCCTCTAAATAATTTTTTAAACATTATTAGAGCCGTCTAGACATGAAATAACACCCCTATAGTCACCTTTACACTTGTATTACCCAAAATAGTAGACATAATAACAGAAAAAAAGACATACATAAGACTGTAAATGTGTTCTGGGACTAGGGCAGCCGAGTGTGGGGGCGCACAGGAAGTGACGTTGGGGGTTCAGCGTAGAGTTTTATCTTGGGGTGGGTTACGACTGCAACAGTAGCAACTGTGGCATTAAGGATTATTCTGCCCATAGTGAGACCATTCAAACCTGCAATAAAAGCCTGTTGATCAAGTCTGGTGGGCGGGGCGGACGCTAACTGAGGTTCCACTGTATTTCCTATGGTAAAAATGTAGTCTAATAATAAAGTGCAGTCTATTAACCATTAGACGGCATCTGCGAGAGAAGGGTTTTAAGAACAAAAAATGTCTTCAAAGGCCTCATCTCCTTCTACACCACAAAATTGTCCGTTTGCAATTTGCAAGAGAGCACCAAACATGGGACATTGAAAGGTGGAAAAAAGGTTTACTCTCTGATGAGGAAAAAATGGAACCTTGACGGTTCTGATGGCTTCCAACGTTACTGACATGACAAGAAGATCCCACCTGAGATGTTTTCTACCCGGCAGAGTGGAGGAGGTGCCATCATGATCCTTCAATGGAACAATGGCGCTTCAGGTTGTGTAGGGGTGTCAAACGGTAGCTGGCTATGTGGAGATGACTGAAGGCCCTCGTCTGTGTGGTAATGACTGCCTTTTTCAACAGGACAACGCTGCAATTTACAATGCCCGTCTGACAAGGACTTCTTCCAGAGGAATAAACTCACTCTTTTGGACCATCCTGCGTGTTCCCCTGACATAAATCCAATTGAGAACATTTGGGGATGGATGGCAAGTGAAGTGCATAAAAATGGACATCAGCTCCAGACAGTGGAGGGCCTCCGTGAAGCCATCTTCACCACCTGGAGCAACAGTCCCACTAGCGTCCTGGAAACGCTGGCATCAAGCATGCCCAAACCCTTTTTTCAGATGATTAACAAGAATGGTGCAGATACTCATTAGTGAATTCTTTTTTGAACATTTTACTTCTATTTTAGGAGGGATTTGGGGCTTTTTTAGCAATGGCCTTAAACTTTTAATGCTTGTTTACAATAAACTGCTTTGTCAAAAATGTTTTGTCTTACTCCCATTTCTTATTTTTGTATTTGGAAGCTCTACTTAGAACCTCCTTAAGATCCAACAGTTCTTGCAATTTTTCAACCAGTCTTACCATTTTGATAAGCAGTGTATAAAGTAACAATCCGAATGTTCATCTCCATCACAGTCTGGTCATATTTAGGTGAAGTTCTCATCGAAATGACCCTTTTGCTTAGCTGACCTTGCCATTTCTAGTCAAGTGTGTGTGTTTTTTTTAATGAACGGCAGCCAGTTGGGTGTAAAAAGACATTTCTCTTGCTCTACAGTGACAAGCTGCACCCTTCACAGCCAGCATCCAGGAAGCAAAGGTCACGCAAAGATGCCAAAGCTGTTGACACACACTAAGCCCTTTTAAAAGACACGTGGCTGACACATATCGAATGCCAACCTGTGGTTTAGTAGGAGGGGAAGCGATGTTAAGCACTATGCCTTGCTCTATTATTACTAAGTGTGAAAAATAGTTGCAATATATACTGTACATCACAGATTCAACCTTGATTGGATAATCACCTCTAAATGCTCATCTCACTGGTTAGTCAGCTGGAGAAAAAGTATTGTGTAAGTGAGAGTATATATTTCAATGAACACCTTATACAAATTGCAGTATTTCCTGTTGATTGCAGATGAGCTGTCTAGTATATTTAAAAAAAAAAAAACCTTTAGAAAAGGTGTCAGTTGCCCAGATTCATTTTCTCCGGCTGCTGGTCTGTGCAATGGCTGAATTGCCTCAAGTGCGATTGTGCACAAGAATAAGCCTTTCACAGCATTATTTTTATTCCAGCTACTCCCAGGCAAAGCTACAGGCACTTCCTTTTGGGGCGAGAATGATGCTGAGGGGGGCCCACTCAGCCGACGATCTAAGTTAAAAGGAAAAGGCATAGTGAATGTCATGATTTATCGGCCCACTTTTATCATTTTTAAAAGCCATTTTCAGGGTGTTTCCTTCCAAATGAGCTCTGCTAATTTCATGGGCTGGAGTAATGGAGGCATTTTGTCTGGGGAGTAAGGAGGCAGAACCTGCAGGAGACATCAAATCTGCAAAGTAAAGCCTAAAGGGGTCATTTATTGCTCCTGTGCTGTTATGAAGCGGAATTCAATTTTTAGCCACAAGCTGACTGATGTGATGTTTTTTTGTTTTTTTTTTAACTGAAGCTGAAGTCAAGCCAATTAATGTATCATCCTTCTTTATATCGTATAGTGTTCATTCATTGAATTATTCAAGGTACCAGGCATCTATCATAACTTCTTAAATGATTAAAGAACAGTTTTTATGTGTTCCCCCCACAAAAATAATAATGCGGCTTAATTAGAATGATATAAATTTGTTTCCAAACACCCCAGATTTGGTTTCCGACAAATTTTGGCTGAGTTTTTGTACACCGTCTAGGTTACTGTACAACATTGCACATAACAAACTACAGTCGGCCCAATTGGTTCCACACCCCAACGTAGTAAGTGAATGTCCGCCAAGTAGGATTCCTTATTTAAAAATGCAATATTTTCATAGTTAGAGCATAGAAAACCTGTTTATCACCTTCTAAATATGTTTTTTAACATTAGAGCCCTCTAGACATGAAATAACACTCCTATAGTCACCTTTACACTTGCATTACCTTATATAGTAGACATAATAACAGAAAATAAGCCATCTTAGTCGTAAATGAGATAAGATAGGCTCACATGTTAGCAGTGACACCATACTTCCTGGTAATGTAACATTACTGACACCTAGAGACCAGTGTAGAATACGACTATACTGTTGCTGTCTGTAGTTGTGGAGAGACTCATGATGGACTTCAATCGCTTTATTAACCAGCAGAGAACCCATGCAGTGAACATTCACACAGGAGCTGCTGTCAGCCACTCTCTACACTGCTAACCTGCTGCGAGCGCTCAGCTAACAGGCAACTCTACTACCTGACATCACACACACGTCACACAAGTCACAGATATTATATTTAACTTCACATCATGTCTTTTGAATACCTTATACTTGTATTGTTATTCATTTAGCCATTTTTATGCTTGAAAATGCTGAATTTAGGCCATAAATACATACAATTTGCTTAAATATTAATTTTTAAAACTAATAATAGACCATATTCAACCACAAAACAGCGATCGTGTATTAATTGATTTTTGAAAAAAAGCAAGTGAGAGCGCGATGTTTGAACCACGATGTCGTCAGTTAGCCCTGTACTGCATCATTCCGAGGAATCGGACTTGCGCGTTCAGCGAAAGTAGCTCTCTTTTAAAGCAGCTGTATCGCCGTGGTAACTTAGGCTAAACTCGTAGCCTGGTCGAAACCAGGTTATGTCCAGGCTTTCAGCTTAAAATCAACTCTGAAAGTGCCACTGTTTCACTGTTTAACTCATTCGGAGATGGCGTCACCATTTATTCAGAACCTACGAGGTTTCCGAGGGCACATGGATTTTTTTTTTTTAAAGAGCATTCCCTGATGAAATTATCCATCTATAAGTGAGATAGATTTTCAGCCGTGGGAATACGGTAGATATGCTCACGCGAGCTCCAGATATAAAATGCAATATAAATGTCGAGTCTTTGCGTGAGTACTGATCCTGTTAGGCTTCTCATATTACAATATTTGCTGGAGGAATAAACACGCCGAGGCATCAATGACGGTGTTGCTTTTAGCAGTCATAATCTTTTGGGAACTCCCATAACGCCCCATAATAATTACGTACTCATTTTTTGTAAAATACACTTGCTGGGATCGCTTTACCTTTCAGCGGAAGTTGAATAATATGACATCAAACCCCCCCTTTCATGTGAACGCCCACTTAGCACGAAGCCGAAAACCAGACAAAGTAAGTTGATAACCGCCGTCGCGGGACCAATTAAGTCTGATTGCGGATGTGAGGTTTTGTCGAATTGCATCTTGAGCACAAAGCCTGGGTTTGTGGAGCCACTTTCGCCGTATACTCCCTAAAACCGGTTCTAAGTATGCTGATAGAGTCTCAGTACTTTTCCATGTGTCATCTGAATGCTGTCAACTAGTGCAACACTAGTTGTGCTATGTGAGTGGCCGTGTCATGAAAGCATTGCTATGGGAAGCTATTCGACTGAATCTAAAAGTGAAATAGTAATATCGAACACTGCCATGAAAAGAAAACATTGAGGTAATACATACTGTATCCTGTGGCAGGTAAAAAAGCCATTCCCTAACTTTCTTGAGAAATTTCCCATATTTTCAAACGTAAATGCCGACAGGTATGGCCGCAGGCCAATAAAAAACGAGCTGCAGGCTGCAAATTGCCCCGAGGCCACACTTTGGACACCCCTAGCTGATTGTTGGTCGCCATGGTAACAACTGAGCCGCTATTCTCCACATGACAGGCGTCAAACTTCTCCAGTACATACTGTATTGTTGCGCTGCTTTGTTCATTTAGCTCAGGGGTGTCCACTTTTTCCAGCGAGGGTCACATAGTGAAAAATGAAAGGATGCAACTTTGCCACTTTGTTATTTTGTAAAGCAACACATTTAGATCTGCTGAGAAGTTAAATATATTTCAAGAAAAAAATGTATCTCAACTTTGTCATATAGGAAAAAAATTGCATTATCCGTTTGCTTTTTTCCCCAATTTTTTTTATTTTCCAAATATTTTTACTTTCTTCCTAAATAATCTTCATAAATTTTCTTCTCGTAATCGTATGCCTTTAATATTAGAACTTTTTCCTCAACCTAATGTTCCAAAAATTCCAACTTTATTTTGTTTTATTTTGTTTGTAATAATATTCCGACTTAAAA
The DNA here is from genome assembly GCF_027744805.1 of Dunckerocampus dactyliophorus. Classification (NCBI taxonomy): domain Eukaryota; kingdom Metazoa; phylum Chordata; class Actinopteri; order Syngnathiformes; family Syngnathidae; genus Dunckerocampus; species Dunckerocampus dactyliophorus. The sequence goes on along the minus strand of NC_072839.1, from coordinate 3,338,949 downwards.
AAATAAAAATTTCTTCTTTAATATTTCAACTCAACATGCTCCTGAAATCACATTATTTTTCCTCATAATATTACAAGTTTCTTCTCGTAAAATTGACTTTTAATATTTTAATATTAATATTTTGATTTAATTCTCATATTACAACTTTTTCCCCAACCTAATTTTCCAAAAATTACAACTTTATTTTGTTTTGTTTCTCATAAAATTACAACTTTGAAAAAAATCATATTTTTTTTATATTCCAACTGTATGGTACATTCAAGTAAATTCAAGTTAAATATACGGCTTTTTCTCATTAGAATAAGTTTTTCTAGTTGGACTTGTAAAATTCTTGTAAAATTCCAGCTGTTTTTTCCATTTTTGCTTTTTTTATTCAAACTATTTCAACATTCTTCTGGTAAATTTTCTTTGTGTAATTATGACGTTATTCCCATAATATGACTATTTCCCCAGACTGATTTTCCAAAAATTACAACTTTATTTTGTTTTGTTCATTTCTCATACGATTATGACTTTTTGCTTTAATATTTCAACTTTAACAATGTAACTTTTATCATTTTAGTATTTGTAATATTACAACATTATTGCCGTAAAATTATGACTTTTTAAAATTCTTAATATTTTTCCTTTATTCTTGTAAAATTACTGCTGATTTCAGTTTTTGCTGCTGTTTTTTTTTTTTTTTTTTTTTTTTTAGTTTTCTTATTAAATTATAATTATAGAAGATTTTGCAGGCCAATAACAAAAAAAAAAACACACCTGGGGGACGCAAATAGCCCCCGGGATGCACTTTAGACACCCCTGATTTTGCTTCTCTTTAGCCGAATCTCATCTCATATTTTATTTTGCCACTTTTACCATTCCCGAGGTGGTCCGGCCACCCTGCTCATTCATGCCGGCATGGAAAAAGACAGCGACGCAAACAAAGAAAGCCCAGCAAGGACAGCATGTGGCAGTGGTTTGTTAATAATACATTTGTTTGCCAAACAAATAAATAGACACAGACAAACATCAGTCACCGAACCGCTTCTGTGAACAGGCCCATCCCCTGTGTTAGACAAAGTCTGTTTATTCTTTCTGCCACAGCTTGCAATATCCATACAGAAACACACAATTCCCTCAAGGAAATGCAATTCCTTCCAAGCCCCGCACCCCCACTTCTCCCGCGCCGCTCCACCACCACCACCACCACCAGCGCGTAGACGATGCAAGGCAACAGAGGTTCATATGCACAACTCCTTGATGTGATGGATCCAGAACGTCATGTGCCTGTGCATCGGATTCAGCCACCGGAGGCCCGAGAGAGACAAGCGTGGACGTGGCTGAGGCCCAGCCGGCTTTAACGACATTCATTAGGATTGGGACACAAGACTGCGTGCATGACCAACGCATGCACAGTGCAACATGCAGCATCTGGTTATGGTCATGTGAATCCATCATTTGGAAGGAATACAACAACGCTGGGTTTATTTCAGCCCTGGCCCTGCGACGGGAAACACAACATCGCCAGCCACAGTGTGGGGAAATAAACAACATTATCTATTGAACATAACTCAATATGGGGGGAAGAAAATGTGCAGTTGTGTAAGCGGATCAATCAAAAGTTATGTTACAAACAATGCTGTTCCAACATAAAAATAAACCTCTTAAATCTATTTTGTATTTTGGAACCTCTAGGTGATATGATCGTTTTCAACAATACACAGTAGACTTATGTAGAAAGGTGGAGTCGATATTGATTTATCGTCACGACCAAAGCAGTCTTTCTTTAAAAGGTGTTTTGGGCTTGAGTTGTCACCACATTATTGGAAATGGCGCAGCTTATTTTGAGACAAAACAGGGGGTGAAAACCTTGATCTACACTTGCACAATCTCATGTCAAACATCAAAAACCCAAGATAATCATGCTTGGTTTTGAGGGAGAGGCAATAATGTAACATGAATCGAATGCGTATTACTGTTTATAAGTTCTTATTTGAAGATAAGTTAGGTATTGTATATTTCATTATTTTAGTATTTTACCTTACCTAATTTGTCTAAAAAGTTATAAATGGAATATTTTCGTAGTTAAAGCATAGAAAACCTGTTTACTACCTTCTAAATACAGTTTTTAACATTATTAGAAGCCTCTAAACATGAAATAACACCCCCATAGTCACCTTTATACTTGTACTTGTATTACCCAATCATGCTTCAAATTTCGTGGCTTCAGTCTATCACGGCTTTTCAAAACTATGTTAATTCATAAATTATGCTGTGTTGTGGTAAATATGATCAGCTGGTAAAAAAAAGCATATTTATCCATATCCATATCTATATCCATATTTATTGCATGCCTTTTCAAGGATAAAAGTGGCAAAATGAAGTAAAACGCAAATATAAGGCATTCAGAAGACGCATTCCAAGATGTTGTGTGGTATTCTACACTGGTCACTAGGTGTCAGTAATGTTACGATAATGTTCAGTGAGACACACAAGCACCAGACTTGATTTTTTGTACAATCTCCTCTTGAAACACGTTTGGTAACAGCAATGGTGGTGGTCTTCTTTACTGTTTTTGGTTTAAAAAAATGTCATTTGGAGCTAGTTGCATTCAGTTCCTTGTAACACCTTGTTCTTCTGAAATAAGCGTTAAGCCAACAAGTCATTAAAAACAGCAAGGTAATGATTTAATTGCTTGCTGAATGGGGGTCTTGTCAGGTAAGTTGAAATCTACTCCTACAAGTGAAGTTCTGTTTTAAGCTCTACGTTTTTTTCCCGACAGAAATCTACGGCAACGAATGGGCCCTAAAATGCCTCTTCATCCAACGCTGCATTTTAATAAAGACACCTTCATGTTTATTATTCACCCACACCTTGCTTTGGACACATTGTCTCACACACTGTATATTTTAGACAATAGGCAATGAGGCATAAAAGGTTTTCGGATCTCGTTAACACATGCAAGTTCCATTTATTGGCACGTTGGAGAGCGTCACCTACAGTGCTTCAGCTTCTCTGCGCCCAAAGGAGCTAGGACTGGGATGGCTTTATTAACGAGATTTCACAGCAAGGGGTTGGTGCCATATTCTTTTTATGGCACATTGAGTTCATGTCATTCTTTAGCCACCGTCTCCCACAATTAAAAATGCCAGTATGGATTGAACGCACGTCGCTGCAGGTTAAATCAATGTATCTACGGAAAAGGCGCTAAAAGCCTGAGCATATGTCAGGCTCATCTCATCATAAACATCTGGACCGAATGGCTCGATGAGCAACTCAGCGCCTCAGGCATCACACGGAACCTTGAGGAACGCCACGGGCATGTTTTGAGGGCGAGGAGAGTAGTAGCCTTTCAGTGGGCGAGGCTCTGCCTACGCATCACTAGAGTGAGCTGAGATACAGTATTCATTTCACTGTCAATAATCACCTTCATCCCCCTCTCCGTCTGACTGAGGAGGGAAGATACAGTAAGGAAGGTCATTTTTGCTGCATGGAATGGAACTCACGCATTGATTGCTTCGACAAAGGCCGAAGAATCTTAATTTGGATAAGAACCTAATTACAGAGGAACGTCAGGAAGGTCGTAGAATCCATGAAATGACCAAAATTGCCTCTAAAATCGAAGAAAAGGTGCTTTCAAACATGTTTAAGGGGCTCCTTTTCTTCTACGTGATTATTCTTTCCCTGAGTTGTGTTGCTCCATGCTATGTTATATGTTACGTTATATGTTACATGTTATGTTGTGCTATGCTGTTGTGCTATGCTAAATTGTTTTGTTATGTTATGTGTTATGCTATGCTATGTTATGTTATACTATGGTACGTTATGCAATGTTATGTTGTGCTATGTTATATTGTTTTATGTTATGCTATGTTATGTTGTTATGTTATGCTATGCTATGTTATGCAGTATGTTGTGTTATGCTATGGTATGTTATGTTATATTGTTATGTTATACTATGGTACGTGATGCGATGTTACATGATTTTATGTGATGCTGTTATGTTATAATGTGATGGTATGTTATGTTATATTGTTATGTCATATTGTTATGAGATGTAGACATGTTATGTTGTGCCATGTTGTGTTACACACTACTGTGTTACGCTATGCTATGTCATATTGTTATGTCACGCTATGTTATGCAATGTTATGTTGTGCTATGTTATATTGTTTTATGTTATGCTATGTTATGTGTTATGTTATATCATTATGTTATGCTATGTTATCCCATGTTACGTTATGCTATGTTGTGTTGTTATACTGTTTTGTTATGTTATGCTATGTTATATCATTATGTTATGCTATGTTATCCCATGTTATGTTATGCTATGTTGTGTGTTATGTTATACCATTATGTTGTGTTATGTTACATGTTATATCATTATGCTATGTAATGTTATGCCGTGATATGTTTTGTTATGCTATGTTGTTTTATGTTATGTTAATGTATGTCATGTGTTGTGTTATATTGTTTTGTTATGTTACATTGTTATATTGCGTGATATGTTCTATGTTGTTATAGTGTTTTGTTATGTTATGCTACATTGTGTTATGCTATGCTATGCTGCACTATATTATGTTACGCTCTGTAGCAACGCGTAGCATTACGTTACACTATGCTATGTTCCGCTATTAAACAATTGAGCTGAGATGTTGACGAAGGATAAGGGACAAATCCTGTTCAACAAGAGTCTTGTTTCAATGTCAACATGTGAATACGCCTCAAACAGGACTTGCGACATGAACAAGAGTGACAGTCTGAGCTTTTAGACAGCCAGTCTAGAAACACTTGGGGTTCATGAAGAAATGAAAGCAGTGACATCATGCATAAAAAGTAAAACGTCAGAGACCTTTATTTTTACCCTAACTGAGCGTTATTATTTTGCATTATATTATTTCCGAGGTATTTGTATGTCAAATACAAACTTGAAACAGAATTATTTAGGAGCATTTACAACTACATGGCACATCAGCACCATGACGCTTAGAACGGCCGTTTAGTTGTGACGCTACTGTGCTGCTGGTGCGCATGCTGAAATTTGCCCAATCACAGTCCTGCTCCCCATCCATCCTGCCCCGGTTCCGGCATAGTCCCCATCTGCTTTGACAATGTGTTTTGAGGGAAATCAGTTGTTTTTTCCACTGTCTCATCCGAGCTCTGCGCCCTTGTGTGTGAGTTTTTTTTGTGTTTTTGCTTGAAGTCATGTCTGCGACTGCGACTCAGACACTTCACATGAAACGCGGGGATGATCACAGCCTCTCCACCATGGCTACCCGAGCATCACAGCCATACAGTGATCGCCCACCCAGGGGAGTGGGTGCGATACCGTGCCTGAGTATTATTGGAATGGAAAACTAAAACACTTGCTTGATGTCTTTAAAACAATTACTCCAACTTTTAGGAGGCTCTCTTCATTTTAAAAATCTTGAAACATACATGAAGTAGAATTCCTTATTTATAAATTGGATTTTTATAGTTCGAGTATAGAAAACCTGTTTAAGATGTTCTAGAGCAACCCGAATAGTCACCCTTACACTCCTATTACCAAAAATGGTTCACATAATAAGACAGAATAAGACATATAAATCATAAATAAGGCACAATATACACTCACACACACATACCCAAAAATGTATTTCATTTAATATGCTTACTATGCTTATATAGTAATAATACTTGCGCACTTGTGCCACTCTGCAATCTTTTTTTTGTCGACAAGCCTGTACACCTCTCTTATGTTAAGCAATAACAACAACAATAACAATGTCTTTGCGTTAGTCTTACATTGTGTTGGAACGGATGTACCTTAGCCTTCTTCATGAGTCCTCAGATCGCTGTGTTTTGCTTTTTCTTTGGCTTTTTACGGCCTCAGCCTCAACATGAGGTGAGAGAAAAGTCTAAATATGTAATTTAAGAAGAAAACTACAAAAATATACAACAGCAAAAATGGAAAAATCAGCAGTAATTTTACAGTAATGGAGTCAAAATGTATTTTGAAAAAAGTTGTAATCGAAAGAGAAAAAGTGGTAATTTAGCAAGAATATTGCAATACTATAAAGAAAAATAACATCATTTTATTAGCATAAAGTGGAAATATTTAAGAAAGAATTTTTTAAAGTCATAATATGAGAAACAAATATATTTAAAATAATAAAATTGTCATTTTTGGAAGGTTAGGTTGTGGGAAAAGTTACACAAAAAAAGTAAAAATATGAAGAAACAAAAAAGGTGCAGAAAAAAAGTAAATATTTTATGAAAATCAACACGTAAAAGTATGAGGAAAAATAACATCATTTTCTTAGCACAGAGTTGAAATAATAAAGAAAAAATGCTTTCTTTTTTTGAAGTTGTAATATTATGAGAAATAAACAAAATAAAGTTGTAATTTTGGGGAAATTAGGTTGGGGGGAAGCTATAATATGGGAATGAAGTCAAAGGAAAATTTACAAAGATTATTGAAGAAGAAATATTTTGGAAAAAAAACAGCAAGTTGAATGAAAAAATGGAAAAAAAGCAAAGAATGAAGTTGATAATAATATGTTTTTTTCACCTATGTCACAAAGCATAACTACATGCGTTGCTTTACAAATATCAAAGTGGCAAAGTTGCACCCTTTCATTCACCATGTGGCCCTACGTTCCGGTTAGTGTCGGACCTTCCGGAACGGATTAACGATGCTCATCAAGGATCCGCTTTTGACCCTTTCTATTCCAATTATTACATATTTGACAAATATATTCATATTTTGGACAAATCAGAGGTCGACCAGCTTTGAGTGGGTCCCCTGTATGGCATATACAGAACGTGCTTTAAAGGAAAACTGCACTTTCGGGGGGAATTTTGCCCATCATCCACAATCTTAATGTGAGGCATGAACATGTCTTTCTCTTTTCTGTGCGTTCTAAAGATATAAAAACAGATAAAAAAAGAGGCAGCTAAGAATGCCGCCTATAAAACGCTCCATTTACATAATGTGACCTACATATTAACCAAGCTACAGCGACATTATTACAGTATTGTGATTAACATTGTTACGCTGAAGAACAACGTAAGTGGCGTAGTGACACCTCGCCACACCACACTGGTAAGCTACTAGCCGACTAGCAGCTAGCTTTATCACACACTCGCGCTCACAGTGCCCCAGGCCACTAGCGAAAGGTAACGCTACATATTGGAGCTGCCGCCACTGCTGGCGTGTTTTTGAGTTTGGAGACGTTAACGCTAGGTGGAGTGTTCATTTCTATGTTGCCATGTGAAATCAATGCACCCGGGAAGGAAGTTCCACTAAAGGACCAAAATACTATAAGCATTACATGTTATCATGAATGTGACTGTTACTACATGCTCACAGCACGGATATAAAACCTGTTACGTGCATTCGTTAGCTGCCTCTTTTCAGCCGTTTTTATATCTTTAGAACGCACATGTTCACGTCTTCCATAAGCATTGCGGATGATGGATAAAATTCCCCCCCAAAAAGTGCAGTTTTCCTTTAAAGGGTAATATTTGTTCAGGAACCACACCTTGGAAAAACGGTGAAGGGGAAGGTAAGGTGAGTTATTGTTAAAATTGCGCTGGCAGCAGACTTTTCTCCACATCTGTGGGTGTCAGTGTTGAAAGAATAAACACAGTTAAGAGAGTCGGCGAGGAACCCACGAAGGGGGGGAGGGTACGACGGACGCACATCTCACTGTGACGAGCATCACAAACTCTGTTTGTGTCAACACCTGCCAATTCATCTTCACATGGTAAACTGTCAGCGACGTGGTGAGACTCTACCCTACCCAGGCAGCCAAGCCAGGAAGCAGAAGAGAAAATGTCTTCTTTTTTTGCTCTTCCTGCTCAGGCATTGTGATTATTCTTTTGTGTCCCGTCTCCCTACTCCCTGACTTTTATACTGCAAAGTTTTTCAGGTTGTTTTCAAAAGCAAGAGGTAGTGTGCTTTTTCTACTCCCAAAGTGCATTCCCAGCCCAAATCACGTCTTCTGTTTTTGCATCTCCCAGCTGATGCTCATGCCCCCCCCACCTATGCTTACACAAATATTACATTTCTCGCTAGGTTTTAAGGGAGTAGCATCCCTGTGTACAGGGGGAGGACACAGCCGACTTCTGTACCAGGGACAGGGCTATGACACCCCCCCTCCGACCCCCCAGCCCTTGAGTCACTGGTAGGCTCCTTTAAAAGATGCATATGCGGGAGAACAGAGGGATGATGAACCTTAAAAAACACATCCTACATCAAACAACCCGCTTGGTTTGCGGCGAATACCTCAGATTCTTCGAGCTGAGAAAATCTGCTCGGTTAGCAGTGGGCAGGGGGGGGGAGGAAAAAGAAAAAAAAAGAATAAAAAGAGTGCTTGATCCATCCTCGACAGCGTGGGCTGCAGTTAATCCTTGCCGCAGACTATACAAGCATCCTCTTACATCCAGATAAGTCGGCAAAATAGCAAGATATTCAAAGGAGGGTGGACCTTCCCTGCCCGTGTCCCTCCTTCACGTCTTTAAGCCGTTTCAATAAAGTACCAACGAAGAAGAACTCCTCGGAACCTTCCCCCAACTGCTCCTGATATCCCTGGCTCCACAATGTGTCTAATTCCATTCATGCTTCTTGTGTGTACTGGATGTACAACAATCCCCACCAGTGAATCAAAACGCCAGATTATCCGAGCATTCAAACCGATCAAACGGTCTCAATTGGCTTTCAGGAGATCTAAACTTCAAATTGCGCGGGGGGGGGGGATAAGCCGTGGGATATTTTGAGGTACGCGAGAGCTATGAGAAAGTAAGTCAAGGAGGTTTTTGGGTCACGCGAGTGTGAAACGCCGCTGCATCGATCGGCGCATGATTTACGGCAAGGGTGTCCAAACTTTTTCACGCCCTCGAGAGCCACATGGTGAAAAAGGAAAAGATGCAACTTTGCCAATTTGATATTTTGTACGAAGAAGTTGTATACATTTCGAGAAAAAAACACATCACAGCTTTGTGACTTACAGCAGGTGAAAAAGCACATTAAAATGCAGCACAATATGAATAAAATATCATAACATACAAAGACAGGTGAGGTATTGTAGGGAATGAATGAAGTCCTGTAGCGTTCACTGTGGGAACAGAACTGGAGGATAACAGTATTATCATGATCAAGTCGTTGTTCCTTGCTCTTTTTCCCCCCATTTTTGAGGGTGTTTTTTTTTTTTGAATGTTTCATATATTTCAACTTTCTTGTAAAACAATCTTCATACATTTTTTTGTAATATTACTTTTTTTCCATAATATTTTGACTTTATTCCCAACTTTTTTTCCACTATTTAAAAAAAAAATTATGACTTTAGCTTGTTTAATCAATTTTTTCACGATGTCAAGACTTAAAAACAAACACTGTTTTTCTTTAATATTTCAACTCTTTTTCCTCAAAATATTCCAAGTTTATTCTTGTAAAATGTTGATTTTTGATCTTGTTAGAACACAACTTTTTCTCTTAATATTTTGATCTTCTTGCAAAATTACAGCTGTTTTTTCCACTTCTGTTTTTGTTTTTTTTCCAACTGTTTCAAATTTCGTCTTTGTAAATTTTCTTCTCGTAATTATGACTTTAATCCCAAGGATATTTTGACTTTATTCCCATAAAATTATGTTTTTCCCAACCTAATTTCTCAAAAATTACAAATTTATTTTGTTTTGTTTATTTCGCATAATGTTACGACCCTTGCTACTAAAATGACTCAGCTATTATTTTATCTCATAATATTAGGACATTATTCTTGTAAAATGGCAACTTTTCAATAATAACAATATTAGGCTGCACATTTTTTCATATTTTGGCTTTATTCTCACAAAATGACAGCTGTTTTTTTTTTATTTTTTGGGGGGCAACTATTTCAACTTTCTACTTGTAAATGTTCTTCTTGTATTTATGGCTTTATTCCCATAATATTTTGGCTTAATCATCTTTTTTCCCCAAAAATCCAACTTTGTTGATTTGTTTCTCATATTATACATTTAAAAAATTGTGTTTTTCTTTAATATTTCAACTTTATGCAAGTAAAATGTTATTCTAAAAAAAATTACAACTTTTTTCTCTTAATATTTTGACTTTATTCTTGTAAAATTACCGCTGATTTTTCCATTTTTGCTGTTGTGTTATAGTTTTAGCATGAAAAAACAGGCGTGGGCCACACTTTGCACAGCCCTGCTTTAGGGCGATGTGGCTACAGTATGTGTGCTGTCATTCAGCAGGACAAGAAGGGTATTATGGATACATGCTGTATACACGAACTACAGTATTTCATATTTAAGAAGTGACACTGAGACAGCAACAGCTGGATTGCGGCACAATTCAATAATTCTGACACAAACGGCGGACTTGTTTTGAAAACGATGCTCACCACCAACACTGAACGGCAGCCATCTTGGCCCATCAGCCTCAATGGTCATGGTTCATTACAGCATGTGTCGAAAGAATCGGGCTTTAAACCTGCCCTGTTTCTTGCTTGAAATTCCAAAAAGGGACAGCTTTGGTTTGACAGGAGCCAAGCCGACACCGTCCCATCTCTTTCTGCTTCCCCCGACCCCCTCCCCCCCGTTCGCTTAATCTCTCTAAGTGATAGGCCGTGGCACGGGGTTTTCTCTTCCTAAGACAGGCGCATCATTAGGGGAGCTGAGGAGTGCAGTTCCTGCCCCCGGGGGAGGGCTGACAGTCCATCACAGCCCTGAGGCTTCACTTCCTTTGGACTTTACCATATCAAAGGTGGTGCTATGAAATTTGAATAGAATTGGGTGAAATATTGTTCTTCAAAGCATTTTCAGGTGAACATGATTAGAGAGAAGCGGGGAAGGGTTTTTGCCGTTGTGCTGAAGCAGGGGTGTCCAAATTTTTTCCATGAAAAATAAAAGGATGCCAGGGCCATTTTGCTATTTTATAAGTATTCTAAGACGTTAAACTATATATATATATATATATATATATATCATGAAAAAAAAATGCATCACAGCTTTGTGAAATAGGTGAAAAAGCCAGTTATTGGTATCAACTCTTTTTTCCCCCATTTAAAAAAATATATTTTCCAAATATATCAACTTTTCCCTTAAATAATCTTTGGAAATTTCCTTTTAGTATTATGACTTTATTCCCAACTTGTTTTCTCTTCATATTTTCGCTTTATTATTGTAAAATTACAGCTGTTTATTTTTCATTTCTGCATTTTTTTTTCCAGCGATTAAAACTTTTTGTGAAAATGTGAACATTATGCTACTAAAATTAAATTACAACTTGTTCCTATTAATATTTGGACTTTATTCTTGTAAAATTGCTGCAGATTTTTCAATTTTTGCTGGGTTAAAAAAAATATTATTAAATTATATATTTTTAGAATGTGCCACAGGCCAATTAAAAAACAGTCGCGGGCCGCCAAGGGCCACCGGGTCGCACTTTGGACACCCGTGGTTTATCATCAACAATCACAGAATTTCCTTGCCATCGTTTTGTACAACTTGAGACACGGCAATGCTCAACAGGACAGAAGAAATGAAGGACGACGTGAGGTCGTTATACAAGTCATTGCAAGTATATTGCGTCATTCCTCACGTATGCAAGCAGGCTGGAGTCAAACACGGGACAATGTTTAGCCCTTGGCGCTACACGTACAGTACACTAGCCAAAGTAAGCAGAAATTAGCATCCCCGTTGGTATGAATAGTTTAAGAAGGATATATAGATTGCATAGACAGTACATTTGCTTGCAAATGTATTCGACACACCTGAATAAAAACCGGTGCAGCTATCCGGTTTTAAAATAAATCCTCCCTTCATGAATGTGTTTGAATCCAGGTGTTGCGAGTGGAAGCAGGCCGCATGGTAATTTAGCATGACATGCGCCCGTATGCAGACATATGGCTACGCTATGCCATTTTCATATTTTAAAACATGATTCAGTGGAGTAGTTGGGATTAAAGGACCTCCCCCAGTGCCATCCATTTTGGCTGCACAACAGAAAAACGTGCAACCTGGGTGGTGGTGTGCCTGCCTATCCCCATGGGAGTCTTTGTCAATGCTAATTAGCCAACCGCCAACATTGAACGCGGCTTCCGGAATGCAGAGCTCCGGTTTTCTTTTTGAAGCCGTCCAAACTGCGGAAGGTACTTCTTGCACTTTGCACGGTAGCGGTCGTGGGAGTTCATTCATTAGCCGCGGGTTGCAGAAAAATGCTCTTAATGGTAATTTACGATGCTGTGTTGTACGTATGGAGCACCTATTAGGAGTGCTCATATAGCTGCCAAAAGCGACACGGAGATGAAGATTCATTTCATGATAGAGTAAGTGGCTGTGGCTTAATGTGTTGTGGTTCTTTCTGTGGCATGGTCCGCCTCCTATTGTCTCGCCTCTCATATTAACATGCACTTACATTCCCTTTGTTCTCTCAAGTGCTCATTAAAGAATTCAGTGCCTTCTGATGTCTATAGTTTACATAATTAGAACCCAAGAGGGTTCCACGTGTGCAGTAAAGTTCTCCATTTGTTTTATTTGGCATGAGAGGGGCAATTTGTTTAATTTCTCTGGAGTTTAACCTTGCTGACTGTGATGGAAAAGCACCTGCAAATCCTGCAAGCTGTCAGATCACCTGTGACGAGAAAACACTGGCTGTGCGTACTTGTCCGTGGGATATTATGTATAAATCGTGGCGGCTTCGTACCGCAATTAATAATATGGAGGAGTCGGGCCGTGGTGTTAAAAGAAAATGAGAAAAGAAATGAGGACAAAAATGCATCCATTTCAGTTTCCTCCTGGCAAATTGGAGTCAGGGTGCGATTATTATTTTATGCCACCCCAATCGATCAAATGTATCCCATGCACACAAAATTCAAAACCTTTTGCTTGAAGGACTGTGTCAATTACTTGGACAAAAATGCAGATTTTGCATTAAAACACATCCTAGCAACTTGTCATTCCTTTCATATTTCTATGGTTTTTATTCCAACACACGAGAATATTGCATTTTATCATTTGGGTTCTTAAAGTACAGCCAAACCTAAAGTAAGGTTGCACAGTTCGGAATTGGACTATAATTCGACTGCAAAATGCAAACAAAGTCGCACAACCTTTCAGTTCCAACTCATGTCATCGTGTGACACTCAAGTGTTAAAAACTGCGGGAATGCTTAACCCCTTAGAATTCCGGGATATTTTTTGCCTAAAAACAGCCAAAAAAGTCATGCATAAAGTAAACGTAAAGCTGTCATTGAACCATTTGGAGTAGAGACATGGCTTTAGGCTATTTTGAAAGCTAACAAGCTGAATGTTTCTCCTTGGCAGCCAGAGTTTGTCTTAGTAGTACTGAGGCTGAGGAAAGGGAGTTTGAATACTCTGAAAAGAATATATTTTTTTAGGTTCGCCTTTGTTTTTTTCAGACAACCTTAAACCTAACTGCTTGGGAGGTATGTACGGGAAAACCCAACGGGACCACGAATTGAGTTCTGACCTAACGCCATTTCAAATTTGACAGTGATAGTACAAAAATGACGTATTTGACATAGGTATTTGTAAAGCTAGCATCAGGCCTTCCAAAGGCATTCCATTTGGAGACCCGAGTGAGATGTCAGTCAAAATTTTAGAGCTGTTTCATTTGCACAGTGTGGCTAATGCATTGATGCTAACTGAATTTACCATCAATCACGTGTGGAAGACGGTGAAAGTCTGCAGTGATGGTCATTGTGTCTTTACGGACGGCTTTGTGTGGACTATTTACATTTACCTGATCATTGCCAACGTAACTGGAGCTTATCTGTTGAACTTCAGTGTGCATTTGGGAAAACTGTGACGCTTTGAAAGTGAAAGTGAAAGTGTTCACAAAGTCTGCAGTTATAATTGTGTCCTTCAATGGTGTACACTAATTCCTCGTTTATCGAGCTTAATTAGTTCTAGACCCGGCTGCGATAAGTGACTTGAAGTAGGATTCCTTATTTATCGATGGAATATTTTCATAGTTGCAGCATTGAAAACTTGTTTACAACCTTCCAAGTATGGTTTTAAACATTAGAAAGCCCTCTAGACATGACATAGCACCCCTATAGTCACCCTTACACTCCTATTACCCAATATAGTAGACATAAGAGAAAATAAGACATTTAAGGCAAAAATATGACATATGTTTGTGTGTCTTGCTATAAATGTGTTCCCGAGAGAACCTGAAAGAGTGACAAGCAGGAAGTGACGTCAGTGGTTCAGAATTGATTGCCAGCTTTATGTAGGTAACGGCCCATGCTTTTATTAGGAATTTTTATTCGGATTATTGTGCCTGTTGTGAGATCATTCAAACGTGCAATGAAAGCCTGTTTTTCCGAATGAAGTCTGAGCCCCGCGTGTCTCACCGAACATTACAGTCACATTACTGACACCTGGTGACCAGTACAGAATACTACATATCATCACAACGTCTTTGAATGCAACGTACAATGGCGTTATATTTGTATTGGCGTCATTTAGCCATTTTTTGTGGTAGAAAATGCTTAATTTAAACAAATACATAAAAGCATTAAATATGCTTTTTTATACTAACAATAGGCCTATTCAACCACGGCACAACATGATTTATTAATATATTTTGGAGAAATCATGGCTGAGTGAAACCGTGACATTTTCCAATGATGTATAACACGCCTTGGTACCCAAATAAGTGGCGCTGCAACACGCCATAACTCACCAGATGTTGTAATTAATTTAATAAGTGCCTGCTTTTGTGTTGGAAAAAAAATGACCCACCAATGTGTTTAGGTCCTCCCACTCCGACAAACCCACAGAATAGTGTCATAACCAGGTTTGACAGTAGAAATGCAAATAAAAAAAAGGCACACCACACTGAAGTGCGCAGCTTGTTAGTTCTGAATGACTGCATGCAAATGTTAAAAATAAAGCTTGAGCTCAACCCTCCTCTCCAAATGGTCTTGCCACAGGAATGAAAGAAAAAACATTTGGCAATGTTTGCCATGTGACTGTTGGTGCCAAAGTGAGGGACAAGGACAGAAAATGTAATCAAAGTCATGCCCCCCCTTGGGCATCTTGTCACGTTATTTTTCTGCCATCATTTCCTTCCAAAGACCCACAACGCACGAGACCTCTGAGCCCATCCTTGTCTTGCAGCTGTATGAGGCCAAGGGTGAAGTCAATGTACACTATTCTCTCCGTGTTTATGCATGGTCCCGCAATTTGTAGTTTTTGTCGTGGGGGGGTCTGGAGGGCAGAGAGTGTGAGGTGTGTTGTGGTGGGGTTGGCGTTTCAAAGTGAGTGGCCCGCCAAGGAAAACAATAAAGCAGGAATGACAGGAACAGATGGCCCTCTTTATTGTCTGCTGAAATGCAAACACTGGATATCTTTGCTTGGTGGCTTATATATTTATTTTCTCCCTCCTGTGCCTTTCCCTGCTAATAGCGCCCGCGCTTGGCACTCGCCCACCTTTAAAAGGGACCATTGGGGAGGTTACGACCACCTGGATACCTTTCAATTCACCCCTCCTTGTCCCAGCAGGAGACGCTGCAAGCAACAGTGGCATTGTCAGAGTGCGATAACAACAATTTTGACATTGTGCAACTCTGTTTCCTTGTTTTTTGAATTAATCGTGTCTTCATGCAAGGCAAAATGGAGTGCCACTTGGCTGAAACCAGCAGGGGTGCTGTAGAGAGTGACACCAACTATTTGTAAAATGGGTTTAAAAAGGCTTACAGTAAACATCTCAAAATAAAGCCTGGAGCCGTGGCTTGAACAAACACGGCTCTTTAGCATTAAAGCTACAGACACACAAAACAGAGTGTTCACTTCCTAAAATTACTTTTAAATTGTCTAAATTCCAGCATCAAGGATAGATTTTTGGCATTTAGGGTGACCAACCGTCCTATTTTCTTAGGACATGTCCTGGTTTCATGTCATGTTTTTTTAATAAGTGCTGAATCTGTCCTGACTGTCACTGTTTTTCACTGCACAACGGCGGTTCAAATTCCAAAGTTCTTGCGCATTTTCCTGAAAATACTGCTTGCATTCCAAACCATGGAATCATTTTCATGCTGGTTTTTGAACGTTCTTCCTTT
Source organism: Dunckerocampus dactyliophorus (assembly GCF_027744805.1). Classification (NCBI taxonomy): domain Eukaryota; kingdom Metazoa; phylum Chordata; class Actinopteri; order Syngnathiformes; family Syngnathidae; genus Dunckerocampus; species Dunckerocampus dactyliophorus. Next base: position 3,322,895 of record NC_072839.1, on the reverse strand, counting down.
GGAATTTGTGTTGTTGGTATAAACTGAAAGTAACACTACATGCATAGATTCCTTATGCATATTGTCACGTTCTTTTGCTGTCTTTCTGCTCCCCCTGGTGGAGTGATGAGCCACACCTGTTGCCACCTGGCAATAAGTCATGTTCCTTAAGTATTTTTTCAGCCTTCTTTACTGACTTTGGATCAACATTTGCAATAAAAGTGTTGTAACACATCCATTAGTTCCAGTTCTCCATGTCGCTAAGGCTGCCATTGTTCACTCGCGATAAAGGAAGTTAACAAGCAAAATAGTTGACCAGCATCATGGTTTCTCACCTAATTGACTCACCAGAAAACACTGCCCCTGGCACTTCGGCAGAGAATTGCACGGCACACGCTCAATTACGACTTTAAGGGACAAACATTTAGTAGACGTTATTAGACATTGCATCCATCCATCCGTCACCAGCCCATTCCAGGAACACACACAGGGACCTACACCTTTAAATGTCTCTTTAACCCAGTGGTTCAATTCTTTTCTGTCATGCCCCCACTGGGGGACAGAAATGTTTTGCCCCCCCGATTTGAAATACTATTGAGAAACTGAAAGTGAAACAGCGAAACGCAACAAAAGGGAGAGCTGTGAGGCGGATTCAAGAGTAAAATTGCATGCCAAGTACAACAAATTCATACATGTTGGCAGGTCTGCGCTAACATTGAAAGCCCTCCCTGCCTCTCACACCCCCCTGAGAGTTCACTGCGCCCGCCCCACTATTTGAGAAGCACTGATTTAACCTAACCTGCATCATTGCTCCTGTGGGAGAAAGTTGGCGCAGTCAAGCGGTCAGGCAAACAAACAGCTTTGGAGGAAAGTCTTGCCTTGGCTAATAAGTCAGTGAAGAATCAGAAGACATCAATTGTGGGCGAAACACACTCATAGCAGCATTTCTGCATTGTGTCAATACAGGTAACATAGTAGCGTAATGAAAGGAAAGGCTGCTTTCATTTGGATTAGAGAGATTATGAGTTCAAGATCTTCATGACGAAGCCTTTAAAGACACCTTGCACCCTCATCTGCGTCTTCTGAACCTGACGCTCCTTCCCGAACATCCGCTCATCTTACACATGACAAGCTAACATCCTTTCACCCCACCTATGTCTCGCTCCTCTTTTCCCTCTTCCTCTTATCTTCAGCAAACCGTCTCCCTTCTTATCTCGCATGCCCACTGCTCGTCTCTATTTCCTACTGAGCACAAGCCTCCTTTGACTCTACCGCCATGCTCCGCGTTCCCTCCATGCCGATAATAAAACTGCGGCCGCCCCACTTTTTCTTTTTTTTTTTTTTGCCAGGTTCATTGCTCCTCTGCCTGATAATTCCCCTGTATTAACTGGCTGGAGTTATTACCCGTTATATGAGATGTCTATGTTGAGAGCGCTTTATGAGATCCTGGTCCCTGTGGATAAGATGATGGAGCTGGTGAGTGCTGTCATCCCCCAGTCGTATAATGGCATCAGCTGGGAAATACAATGCCATGGATTATTGATAGAGCCATATCTGCACTTTTGCTGACAAATTCCTGCCTCGTCTTGAAGGGGGCCACATAATCCTGAAGAATACCTCCGCTAATATGGCCGCCCCCGTATAGTAACACCTCTGCTCTCTTTGGGCCGCTTTGCTATTTCTCCTCCCCCCCGTGACAAATGAGCCAGAATTCCCAACAATCCATCTGAAAGGGGGGTAAGATTTATTCCCACAATAGTCTATCCTCCCATCATCTCATATGAAAGTATTACTCGATAGAGATGATTGTCTTGTCTCTGTGACTCCCAAGACTTCGGGAAAAAATGGCTGCATTTCATGTCAGGATGCAAGCGTGAGCGAATGAGAACATGCAGTGGTTGAAGACATATCATAAAAACTGCCCCCAAGTAAAATCTGATAAAAGATGAAAACTGGAGGAGCCAATGGAAAGAGGTAGTGTATTGATAAGAGCATTGGAGTTCGTACTTCGCAGCTCTAACATCTTACACAAGCTGTTTGACTTTCTGACCCATTTGTTTTAGAGCAGCATTTGAACAGGAAGAGTCTGATCCCCAGACCAGTCCACGGTGGAGTCTGCAAGTCACCCTTCGTCAACTGTGCTGTGATATAGACTCCATCCCCTGGATAGGTGGATCTTAGGATCGAGGCTCTGCTAGTTTGTGTCTACGTAGTTGGGCGCTCCCACTCAACTCACCAACCATGCATTCATTGATTGCTTTGGTCCACAGAAAAAGGCTTTGCCAAACGGTTGTTGGAAGCGTAGAATTACTCAACATGTCCTGGTAGAACCAGCCAACTATCCAACCAGTGATTTATTTATGTATTTGTTGGACCAGGGGTGTCCAAAGTGCGGCCTGGGGACTATTTGGCCCCCAGCACATTCTATTTTTTTTTCTTTTTTAAACCCAACAGCAGCAAAAATGGAAAAATCAGCATTGCATTGCAAAAATATTAAGGAAAAATGTCATATTCTAACAAGAAGAGTTAAAATTTAATGAGAATACACTTGTAATATTATGAAAAAAAAAATGAAAAAAAAATTATTTTTAACTTTAAAGTCGTAATATGAAAAAAAAAATGAAGTAGTTTTTGGAAAATGACATTGCGGAAAAATTCATATTATTATGGGAATACAGTCATAATGTTATTGGAATAAAGTCATAATTACAAGAAGAAAATTTACAAAAACGGAGAAAAACGGCAGAAATGAAAAACAACAAGAATTAAGTAAAAATATTAGGAGAAAAAAATCGTATTAAGGGGGGAAAAAAAGTTGTCATTTTATGAGAGTAATCTTGTAATATTAGGAGAAAAAAATGAAAGTATGTTTAGTAGCACAGAGTTGAAAGGTCAAAGAAAAATAATTTAAAAAGCTGTAATATTATGGGAAACAAAACAAAATCATGCAATTTTTGGAAAATTAGGTTGAGGAAAAGTTCAAATATTATAGGAATAAAGTCAAATATTACAAAAAGAAAATTAAGATTATTTAAGAAAAATGTTTTGAAAAAAAAAACAGCAAAATGGGGGGGAAAAAAAAGAACAAAGACCGAACTTGATACTAAGAGGCTTTTTGACCTATACTGTGTCACAGAGCTGAGATGCAGTTTTTTCTTGAAATATACATAACTTCTTAGCATATCTACATGTGTTGCTTTATAAAATATCAACGTGGCCTTTGCATCCTTTCATTTTTAAGTATGTGGCCTTTGGTGGAAAGGTTTGGACACTCCTGAGTTTGACTTTTGTATATACAGTATACTGTAGTGTATGTCTCCATAATAGCAATTTTACCACTCATAAGTGCAGGAGAAACTAAACAACCTCGCACCCTCTATAAATAGAGTCTTGTGATTCTCCTGGCTCTCATTACGCTCCTCCTTCCCCTGTGTTGATCTGTCTGATGCGTAGTGGCGGGACTGCGGCTCAACATCGTTTAGTCAGCGTGAGGACCCCACACTGTGCTTGCCTTGATTTTTTTTTTTCTTGCACGCAAAACTCAGACTTGTGGGAGAACCGAGACAATAACTGATCAAATGCGAGCCGTTAAGTGCCGAGGGACGCCGTGGCTCTTATCAAAGAGGCTTTTCCGTGGTTGCTGCTGCTCCGAAAAATATAGTGGGACTTTCAGCAGACTGGTGCCCAACTACTGACCACATTCCGCATGTTTATTTAAGAAATGTTATGCAGATGACCAAACAAGTTGCCCTGATGTTCTTCTCGAGACACAGTAGCCATGTCATTTTCAGAAGAATATGAAATTACGATCACATTGCGGGAAATCAAAGTCTTGTTCTGCTGCAGTCCTCTGGGCAACATTGTGCAGTACTGCTTTGGAAACGCGCCTAATTGGTATGTGTGGGCCAAACTCTGCCCACCGCCTGAAACTATCTGGCTACATGTTCACAACAATTGGATTTGGAGTAGCTGGCCTAGATTATTTGTGTTGTGCATCTTGGGCCTGTGTTTGTAGCACCAATTGGCAAAGCTAATCCCAGTCTGCCCTGTGTCTATCATATTAGAATGCACACTTGTAATTGCTGTAGTAGTCAATGGTGTCATCTGTGTGTTTTTTTTTAATAGAGGGTGGCTGTGGTTATGGGACGTACATGGGAGGATTTGAGTCGGACAATTAGCGAGCGCTTCCATCTGACAGACCATATTTCTGCCTCTCAGCTCTGTGTATGGCCTGGCAGGGCACCAGAACTCAAGAGAAAAAAAAGGCAGAACACTGAGTCACCTATAATTTGCTTTCCTACAGTCTGAATGTGAAAGAGACACATGGCAGCTGAGTGATTCATGTAGTCCAAGCAGCAAGTCAGCCTCCAGAGTGATGATTGGTTCTGGCACAGGCCGCGACTACACTAAGCAAGTGAAGCATGCGGCTTCCATAGTCAAGACCTGTGATGTTGTCTCCTTTATGCTCAAGAAGGTTTTAAGGTAGTGAAGAATCAGTGAGGGGAATATCTCTTCTGCATTTGTAAGCAGTTTGCAGTCTCAGCCTAACTCGTTCGAATGTAACCTCATCATCCTTAGTATTCCAACTAATCTTATTAATCTACCATTGCCTAACTTTACACAACTTTAGTCCAAACTCCCTTGACTTTAGCCAATACTTACTTGTCTTCAACCAAACCTCACCTGACCGAAGCGTAACCTTACACATCCTTAGACTATGCCACTCTTTAGCGGAAACTTACAGGTCTTCAGCCAATCTCAGTAGCCCACAGCTGAACCTTATTTGTCCTCAGACTAACCTTCCTCTTCTTCAGTAAAAAAAAAAAAAAAAAAAAAAAAAACACACATATGAAGTAACCCTTTTTATGTTCATCCCAACCTTCCGTTGCCCTCAGCCCAACCATACTTCATCCGTCCTCAGACTAATCTAACTCTTCTTCAACCTAACCCTTGCCCAACCTCACTTGCCTTAAGATTAACTTTACTCATGTTTGGCCCAACCTAAACTTGCCCTAAACCCAGCCAACCTTACGCTACTCTTCCTCAGACAAACATTACCTGCCCTTAGTCCAACTGCACATGTCCTCAGACGAGCCTTCTGCAGCCCAACCTTACTCACCTTCAGTCAAACCTTACTCTCCTTCAGTCAAACCTTACTCTCCTTCAGTCAAACCTTACACATCCTCAGCCCAACCTTACTCTCCTTCAGTCAAACCTTACTCATCCTCAGCCCAACCTTACTCACCTTCAGTCAAACCTTACTCATCCTCAGCCCAACCTTACTCTCCTTTGAACCTCGCTCACTGCGTTTGGCCCAACCTGAACTTGCCCTAATCTCAGCCTCAGTCACTTTATTCTTCCTCAGATTATTCATCCTTAGGCCACCTATACTAATCTTTAGCCCAACTTTACTTGTCCTCAGACTAACCTTACCTTTCTTCAGCCTTACCCTTGCCCACCCAACCTCACTCGCCTTAAGAGTAGCCTTACTCATGTTTGGTCCAACCAAAACTTGTCTTTAGCCCAGAATCAGCCACCTTCATCTTCCTCAGACTAATATTATCTTAGCCCAACTGTACTGGCCTTCAGCCCAACTTTACTTGTCCTCAGAAGAACCTAACTCTTCTTCAGTGTAACCCTTGCCCGCCCAACCTCACTCGCCTTAGGAGTAGCCTTACTCATGTTTGGCCCAACCTAAACTTGTCTCTGTCACCTTTCGGTGACCTTATTTTTCCTCCGACTAACATTACTCGCCCGTAGCCAAAATGTACTGGCCTTTGGCCCAACTTTACTTGACCTCAGACTAGCCTTCTGCGATCCTAAACCGTACACAATAGTCACCTGACTCATCTTCAGCCTAACCTTACAACTCTGAAGCTCAACTCCACTTGTACTCGGGCTGACATTCTTCTTCAGTCTGACACCAACACATCCTTGGCCCAACCTTATTCAACTTCAGTCACCTGCAGCCTAAACTTACTTCCATCCTTTCCAACCCTTCCCCGTCTTCAGTCTGATATCACTCGTCTCTAGCCGAGTCTCACTCTAAGGAGGACAAGTTGAGTGAGTGCTCCCAGCATGCATCTCACCTCTCACCCGAGGATATAAAACAATTTGGCGAGCTTATTAACTGACATTGTGTTGTTCAGCAAAACCCTAAGTATTGCAGATAATGTGCACTGTGCTCACCTACAACGTGGAGGTCTGCAGATATAGCTTGCGCTAGTAAGTTTCTGCCTCCCAAACGCACCGCGGTGCAATATCGGGGAGAGGGAGAATGTGATTACAAACAGTAAGTTATTGCCTCGGGCACAATTAAAACTTTGCAGACGCACATCCGTGATTGCAAACTGAATCAGGAGCAGTGTGGCTGGGCCGTGTTGCTTGTTAATTGGTTAATTACAGAGCAGCAAGGCTTGCGGTAGAAGAATTAGCCTGGAAATGTGCTCTACATTTTCTGTCAGTCCCGCGTGTAAACCAGACACTGAGGCAGACCCTCGTCTAAAAATAAGCTCATCAGCAATTTGGAGCTGTGTGGGCTGTCGCTCATCATGATGGAAGAGCCTTCACAAACGGATGCTTCACTCTCACTCACTACAACCTTACAAACAAACACTACGTTGCCATAGAAGCATTGATGTGCTGCATTTGGAGCCCCCCAAAAATGTCAGCATCTGCACAATTAGGTAAAGAAAAATACCAAAATTAATAGTTGTGCACTTTTTTGAAGTGAGGGGCTGAAAGTGCATCTTGTTGTTGGAAGGTTGCCCTTTGCAAGCTGGGAAATAAATAACCTTGGACTGGCCCAAGGACTGTGAAGTGCACAGCAGCAGTGACTTAACACCATGACTTACAGGTGCTTTGCTTCATCTCACATGCTGATGACATCTAAAATATGGGGAAAAAACAGCCCACGGCTCAGATTGGCCACAAGGACAACCTGCACACACACACACGCTTCTTACCTCTGGAGAAAATGTTGCTGTTTCTTAGTCAATGCCCTCAGTGCCACAAATCCTACAGGTCTTACTCAGAGCCAATGTTCACTGTTGAATGAGTAAATCAGAAGTGTTTTCTGACTGCAACTGCGTTTGGCTCTGATTAAAGCAAAGCCACAGGCTAAAAGCTGTCCACATGTCTTTATGAGCATGCTTTTCTGACCTTTCTGTTCAGCGAGTCTTCTTAGGACTTAGGACGTGACACAATATGACATGTTGCCAGGTCAGTAAACATGGTGTTGGTGCAGATGAAGCAGTAGGGAGGAGAAAACAAATTGAAGTGCAAGTCTTTTTTTCTGTCTATTTGGAAGGTTGTTGCAATTTAAGCTGAAAGCACTGATGGTTTGTATATTGGTAGGATAAACAATATAAAAAATATATGACACCAGCTGCATCAAGGCAGCTCGTTTTTGGTTTTTTGCTGTATGTAAAAAGAACAACATGTGCGTGTGTCCACTTGTCACTGTCTCATTACAACAAATTAGCAAACGCTCATGACTAATCAAGTTATTTAGTTATTTGCGTAGCTTTATTCTCAAGTATCATGATTGTAGTGTGAGCCTGCTGTTGAATCTGAGGCTAATGGAGCATGGTGACTGAAAACAAGTCCCCACTGATCATGTCGCTGTGTTCATTTGGAATATACCGAGGTCCTTACCATTGTAAAAGTCCAGTTGCAGTGAAAATGTATTTGAACCTTCCTTTTTCCAGGGTGGAACAATTACACAATGTGCATCTTCAAACTGGATTTTCTCTAATTTACACAAATGACATACATACACCTCCATTTTTGTAGTCATCAAAGGTTTATTTGACAACTCTTTTGGGACAAATTGTTCAAATTTAATAAAATAATGAGTGTGCAGTAAAATTCGGACTCTGTAAGTTACAGAAAAGCCAAACTACATATAATTTAATTTAAAAATAAACAAACAGCACCTCTGATGGTTGCAACTAAATAGTGCACTTCATTTTGCTTTCAATGCAAGATGCTATAAGAGTCAGCAAGCAAAAATTACACGGTCAACAAAATTGACCCAAATATAGGATGACCCTGAATATAAGACAAATCTTTTTCAAGACCTATTTTTGTAAAAAATAAATAAAATACAATGACCAATAAATATGTTTGAAATATGTTTACAAAAAATATATATTGATTTATTTTGCATATATTTTACATATTTTTCCCCAATATAAAGATGCTCAACAGCTTATTCTGCTTCATTACCTACAGTATCATAAAAAAAAAAACAACTCAGACCTGCCAACTTTGAGGAAAATTTGAGTTTCAACTTTTTCACATTATTTATACTTTTGTTCTAGTTTTCCCATTTTTGTGGTATTTTTTGTTGAACTGTATTTCTACAATGTGCCACCGGCCAATAAAATACGAGCCACGGGCCATAAATGACCCCCAGGCCCACTTTGGACACCCCTCCTTTTCTAGCTCTTTGTCAGGGTTGAGCTACTACAACTCTTGTAGATTATCTCGCTTGTGAGCTTCCTTCCTCGTGAGCAAACAATGGTAATTAGAGAGCAAATGGGCGTGTTAATTACAGCTGGAACTCATCGATGTCTTAGAAGCCATCTTAATTGCAAATGTTGACCACAATCGGGAGGAGGAGGAGAGAATAAGGCGTTCGTGGACGTAGGCTGTATACACACAGGAAGTAATGTTCTCCAAGCCGACCAATTACAGTGTAGCGTACGTTGGTACCTTGACACGAGGCATATCAGAGTCTAAACTCCGAAACTGGTGCAATGAAACAAAATGTTTACCTGGAGAGCAGCAAAGCGTACAAGCGTATTCAGAGGTTATAATGTGTGACGAGTACAAAAAATGATTACCGCCTTTTGGGGGGTCCCATAACCCCTTAAAACAGGTCTGCTAAACTTGCCCAACGTCTGAGCCATTTATTGTCTTATATTCGGGTGAGTCTGGTCTATCTCTGGTTAGTCGACGAGCTGGTTTGTTAGTTGGTTTCAACAAACGTGTTGGAATGGTAGGAGCGGGGCTAGGCCGTTGGTTGGGGTGTCTGACTTCTGACTTAGGTCAAAAAATGATAATAGAAAGGGAAAATGAAATTCCCTGTCAATCTCACTTTGCTGCTTAAATAATACAAGTCTAGACGAGATACGGGATACGAAAGATACTTGAAAAGAGCCTTCAAAGTTGTAGGATTTAGTGTTATCTTAAGCATAAGTGATAAGTTCTGTTTTCGGACCTTCGCCACCCACTAAACACCAAGCAAATCCAGCAACAGCGACGGCAATCTTCATCTTGCGATCACACAACCCACACAGCGTGCCGTCATCAGATAAAAGTAGTCATTTATTCTGGCACTTGCTCACGCTGGCACCAATAGGCTTGCATCATCGGCAGTAGGAAGTGCTGCCTTGAAGCTAATATCCTGTAGATTGATGGGATATTTGCTGCATTTCTGTCTTTGTCTGCAGTCTTCCCCTAACAATGCCAAGAGTATTCAAAGGGGAGATTTGTTGCTCTGGTATTGTTTGGCATCCAAGAACTCAGGAGGGGTGCACTGACTGCATATCATTTTGTGCTTTGGGGGGACTGAGTTCAGAGTGCCAGGGGTGAAGTTGAGGCAGAGGTGGTGTACAGACAGGCAATGGGCTTAACAAGCACATGACAGATGGCGACGCATCACAAAAAAACTGCAAAGAAAAGGTAACACAAGCACATCAGAGGAAACGAATGGCACATAATCCCCCTGGTGAAAAGTTGCTGTGCAGCAAAGTTCTCTCTATCTCACAAACCATCTTCAAATATCTCAGGGATAGTGCTAAATTTAAATTTTACTGACGAAAAGAAGTGATAACCTCATGAATAATTATTCAGGGATAGAGTGGACACCAATGCTGCTTTAAATGCTGCTTCAACAACTAATAGTAGTATTTGTATGCAGCTCCGACACGTCCCATTATTTATTCCACAGCACACACCTGAGCAGAATATGGCCCGCCCCAAATTATTTTTTTGAACCTTTAACGGGATAGTTTCTTGACATGAAGTTGTATGACATCCTTTACGTTCTTTGACGTCGTATTAATGCGCGCAATCGCTCATTGTCCATTGTTGTGTATGTGATGAAGTTGGCTGCGCTGTGGAACACATACGTAAACAAGATGGCTGCTCGCGGTGCATGAATCTTCATCACATGGACGAAGTAGCTGGGGAAAAGGGAAAGGGAAGCCTGCTTAGTCTGCCGCCCCCGCAAAACAACCTCGAATAAGCAGAAGATGATGGATGGATGGATGGCATTAAATAGGCCCAATTTTTTTTAACCCAATGTGGCCCATGACTCAAAATATGGCAGACGCATGTGTGTTTTTGGTGTCACTGGACTAAATCACATCCGTGTGCATTTGTGTGTGTGAATATTCATGCGCATGCATGTGTTGAACGCAAGCTTATTTTGATTTGAATCTATGCAAAACCTGAAGGATTACTGCGCCTCACATGTTTTGCATGTATGGACTATACTGTGGCAGGCCATACAGTATTGATATTTGCATACTTGAAATTAGCGGCATGCAGTGAACCCGGACTTAATTGATTATTTTTACATATTGAATGTTGTACATTCATGGAGTCAGGACGCTATAGGTTGGCAAGTAACCTCCCTCTCTCACACACACACTGATGGTTGGAGATAAATAAATGAACATGCGTGGTCCCTCTCCACCCATAAAATATAACCCACAACCCTTCCCCAGGTTGTTGTGATTTGGAAACAGCTGTTGTTGTGCTGGATTCGCCCGTCTCTTCCAGATCACGTTCCCCCCTTTGCGTTTCCCCCGGGACGCTCTGGTAATATTTTTTTGCCGGCACGGGTTTGGTGCCGAGAAGAGGAAGAAACCTTGTCAAGTTCTCTGTCAGCGCTTTAAAGCCCTAGGAGATACTTTGAATAATGGAGCACCTGTACCCGACTATCAGCGCGCATACGGCATCTGCATGCACTCTTCATTGCATGCATGTGCATCTGTTGTGCAGCGTCTTGTTCCGTCTCAACAATATACGTTGGAAAAAGGCCAAACAACGTTCAAAAGGCGTGCTTATCCGAGTATTGTGATCGTATTTGAGCTGCATATTTAGAAGGGCTGACACACTCATTAGTTTGCGATTAAACTCTCATCAAGCCACAATTTGCAGATATATATATGTGCTCTGGCGTCTTCAGGGATTCAGCACATCTATGAATTATCCATTTGCAGCTACAGTATGTGAGTTTTCTCCCCACCGCCACCGCCGCCACTACAGCTCCCATGTGGTGGGGGAAAAAAAACATCTGCATGCCTCCAAATCACCTGCAATGCCTCCAAAATATATTTCTTTTGATCGCTATTTTAATTATAACCTTTTCAGACTCCCACATTGGTTGCAATATCTGAGCAGGCTGCCAAATAATTTCCGTCAAAGTGAGAATTTGGATCTGGTATGTTGCTGCTGAGGTGTGGAAGCGTTGCAATGTTTTATTTTATTTTTTTTAAATAAAAACGCACTCATCCAAAACAGGTTTGCCTGATTTGCATGCTGTTCGCTACCGTGTTTATCCATAATGTACAAATGCTAATTCCATTGCAGCTTAGCAAATCGTCAGCTGCTAAAAAAGTACACTCATATTAATCTCAATGTGCCATAAAAACGGTTTTAATAGCGTCAACATTTCTGAAAGGATTTGAAGTCACCCAAGAACAGGGGGAGGTGATCAACCATGGACGCCGAACGGTGCTCTCCTTTACCAGCATTGAATTCCGCCTTAATTTTGTAAAGCAAATGCAGTCTGAAAGCAGAACAAGCTCTAATGCTAATGCAAAATGTTACCTTCAAAATTTTATGACGGTGAAACCACTGGAGTAAATTCCTTCTATTTCTCTCAATTCTTAAGTTTGTCTCTTGGGTTCTGTGGGCTTCATGTATTTTCCTGCATTCCAAACACTAAAATGCACTCAAATATTTGACTTTTAATCACAAGACACTCAAACTTAATGTTATTTGTTTTAGGTCGGCGTTTACAGCCCTGATCAAACGTTAATTATACACTCTACGTGGGTAGAATGGATTGTCTACGTATCTGTTTGGCCTTGGAATAGCTAAAAATGTTACTAATTCATCCAAAAATACACAGTAGGAGTTCTGGGACATAAACAGACCCCTTCCCGACTGCTATTATACAGCGTGTAAAATACAGTAGATAGGAAGAAGATGAGCTATAAGTTGATAGGTAGACCGCTCGCTTGGTAGCTACGAAGCAAACAAACTTTCAGTTGTGAACACATTATTTTACAGCAAATCACATTCTCAATGAGTATCATTATCGTTACCACATTTAGGTGTCACTGTTAGAAATAAAGTTAATTCTATTCTCAGAACTGTTCAGCTAAAGCAATGGTTCTCAGTTATTTTCTGTCATGCCCCACCCCCCAGGGGACAGAAATGTTTTTGCGCCCCTTCGATTTGAAATACTATTGAGAGACTGATGTCTATTTATCTGTACTGTACAAACGGAACTCAAAACTAAAACCAGGAAAATGCAACAAAATGGAGAGCAGTGAAGCATACAAGCGAATTCAAGAGTCATATTGCATGCTGAGTAAGATAAATGTGTACATGTTGGCAGGTCTGAACTAACACTGAAAGTCCTCCCTGCCTCTCATGCCCCCCTGACAATTCACCAAGGTCCCCCCGGGGGGGCTCGCCCCACTATTTGAGAGGCACTGGGCTAGAGCAAAGATGGCCGACAACCAGCTAGCAGTTACAGTGGCAACGTTTTTGTGTGTGTGTTTGGTGGATAAGAAACACGTCGACGTTATACATTTAATCATGTACTTACTCTTGGTGTTGGAAGACTTTGACCCAGTCAGCTAACAACTTCCAAGCAGGCCTGAGGAAAGAAACATTGATTTTCTACCAAACATTCTCCAGACATTAGCCATCCAGGGTCATCAATAATATCCAAAAAGTACATCTTTTCACTTTCTTTGGCTCTTTTTAATGTGTTCTTATTCGGCTTTCAAAAGTTTTTGAGCTTACACAGGTGTCTTCTTCATTTATTTCACCACTTCCTGTTTTTGTCTTTCATTTCGTTGTCCTTTATTTCACACTGCAACTTTTTTTTTTTTTTTTACATGGATAGATAAGTGTCCGATTTTGTCGACATCAAATTTGAGAGCCAAAGTGGTCATTTCTATGAAAAATCGGTCATTTTATGTTGAAGTGTTGTATATTTTCACCTCATTAACGTCGCTAAGCAGCATGAAAAACGACTGCAGCAACCTAATCACTGTCTACACAGTGACTTCCTGTTCAGTGCAAAGTAAGCTTCAAATAAAAAACCTGGATTTTGCCGCAGCAACTAACAAAATTATTACAAAACATTACATTTTTTTTGGTCGATTTTTAGCCGCTGGAAGCAAGATTTGTGCATGTGCGAAAGCTATTCTCGACATTGCAGGCAAGGCAAATAACAAAATTACTGCAGCAGCTCTGTTAGATTAGCTGAAACTTTATAAATATATATTAAACTTAAATATCTAATAACGTTTATAGTTTTGAAAGAAAAACAAATAAAAATATTGAATAAAACATCTTGACTGCCACTGTGTGCTGAATACACTGCAGCTTTCTTTTTTGTTTTTTTTTTAATAGCCTGCCCGTCACGTGCTCATCAATCACCGAGCAAGAGCGACCCGCTCCATCTCGCCACACTGGCGCGCTAACCGAGTTACGAGCCTCCGGAACTTACTTGGACTTTTCAAATGTGATAAGAAGTAATCACATTGCTCCTCACAGATGTGAATCGATGACATTAATTACGCCAACTTATTATACGCCGCAAATGTCTTTTAGTTCAGCGTTGTTTGTGAAACGGATGATTCGATAGGGGTGATGGCGACGGTTTCGCCAGGCGGGGGGCTGAAAAGTGAGGTAATTGGCAACTAGGTCACTTGGCGACCCAGAAAGAAGTTTAGTATGCATTTACCAAAACATTAGGTGCGCTTGCAAACTCTACTGAGATCCATTCAGTCCATCAAGTTTTGCAATATGAGGATTATTGTGCAGGCTGCACAATATATGTATAAACGCAATTCCTTAGGAAGGAGTTCAAATTTTAGAAACAGCTCTCAGTCTGATGCAGTATAGTTCTACACTACAGCAAATATCAGAAATTGAGAAAAAAAAAAAAGTAGTAAATAATGTGACTTTTTCCCCCCAACCAAATTGAAAGATAATGACAAAAATGAAAAATGTGGTCTTAAATGTAATGAAAGAAAACTACATTATACAGGTATTTCATTGTGTATAAATATTTTTTTCTATAAATACAAGGATTCAGATTTTTTTTAAATTGTAATAATTAAAAATACATAAATAACAAAATCTATTTTTAAATATCGTGCAGTAATGAGTGCTCTATAAAGGCTTAAAAAGAGAAATATAACATAATAAAATATATATTATTTATGATACATACTGTATATTATTTATAATTTTTAAAAAACAATAATGGAAGCAAAGGGGTCAGCCTGCAGGCCACACTTTGCAACTGCACATCTGTTTTTCAATCCAGACAGAGTCTAAAAAGAGTGACTGGCCAAATGATCGTATCCCATATCCTTCATTGGTACAACCTGAAGTAACTGCTATTCACTCACCTGAATTGAGATTTACCATTTTTTCCAGAGTGTAAATCGCACTTACTGCCATAGTTTGGCTGGTCCTGCGACTTATATGTCATAATATATTCAGTGTATAAGTGAACATGAGCTACATTTAAGTAAAATTGGGGTTGTGGTGTTTTTTTTTGCGACACCTAGTGGCCGGAATAATTAATCGAGTCGATCTTATGACACAGTTGGGCACACAAAGTGAATGTTATAGAGCAGTGGTTCCCAAACCTTTCAGTGTGGCATACGCCTTCATACATTTGACTTGAAGCCATGTACCCCTACTGCTGCACACTTAAAAAACACAAACCATTTTTACATTTCATTATATTGAACTTCATTACATTAAACATGATTCATCGGTTAATCCATTTTATAGTAGGTAATTCTGGTTAAAAAATGTGTATTGTGCAGGGTCATATTTTGATAAATGAGAACTGATAAATAGATCAAATGTAAATTTCTCTTTGAGATGAATAAAGTTTCTAAGTATTCGTACTACATACTGTATGTTTGATTTCAGCCGGATGTTAGGACTCTTTGAATGGGCTGAACTTGAGCTTCACTTTTGTCCACTTGCAATCGCTATGATTTTAAATCTGCATATTAATTTGATACCAAATTGAAAGGGAAAGTTGAACAAACATGATAAAGCAGTATCCAAACTACAAAAAACAAGCAGCGATAAAACCTCATTTTCAGGGGAATCTCCACTCTCCCACCCTGACGAGTACATACTTTGACAGGTTTTCACAGTGCGGGTGTTGGAACACCAACATAAGTTAAACCTTCAAGATTGAACACTCTTAATACACAAACGTGCTTACTTATTCATATAACTCACACAGAGCAATGAAGAACTTCATGCCGTGTCTCCTTCCTTCATTCTGCTATGACAGTGCGCTCTGTGCTATGAGGCATTCAGGTTCACTCGTAATTGTGAGTGTTAGGCGAAAATGTTTTTTTCCATTTTTATTCACGTATCCCCAATGACAATTGGAGTACCCCTACACCACTTTGGAGCATACAGATACTTTTTGTTATGCAATACTTTAAAATGCTTCTGCCTTGAGGACTACCGTAAATTCCATATTATTCAGCGCACTTCAATATAAGTCGCAACCACAAAATTCAAAAGACAAAAAAAAATTGGCCACATAAAGGCGGCACTTGTCTTTAAGCCGTGGGTGTCCACGTTGTCCACATGGGATATTTACACAGAAAGACACTATAAATAAACCCTGCAAACCTACCTGCACTCGATGTTCCAAGCGTCACTCGTTAGCTCCGGTGATGAGACATGAGACTCTTTTTTTGCAACAGAGTTTAACAGCTGCCGCGGTCCAAGCAGAAGCTGTAGTAATTCTATACTTAAGATTTGCCAGATCAAAACACGATCGCTGCATAAGACTTCAAAACGTGATATTAGCGTCTACTTCCTGAAACTGCACTCGAAGCATCATGGGAACTGTAGTTCTTTTAGCCGCATCATTGTTTAAGCCGCAGGTTTCAAAATGTGTGCAAAAAGTAGCGTCTTATAGTCCAGAATTTACAGTATGTTTCTGTAAGTAATGTGCAACTATATGATACCTGTGTGGACTGAGAAATGTGGTATTTAAGACTGGAGTGTTTTTTAATTAGGACACCAATTATGTCTGGCTTGGAGACTGTAGCTGCTGCAACCGCCACTCACTAAATACACACATGATTTTCAGTTGATTTTAAGTCATTTCTGAAAACAAAAATGAAGTTTTGGTGTTAAAATACGGCTATTTGATGCGTTACTACACACCTGGATGCAACCAGGTGTCATGTCACGTATTATTGTCACGTGTCGTCTTTTGGAACATTTTGACATTTATTAAACAGGTATATTGTTATTGTATCCGTATTCTTGACTTATTTCAGCTTGTGTAGCTTTAGTTTGTCTCCTTGTTGGTCTTAACATTACCCCCTCCCTCTGCCTTCATCTTCTTCTCTTGGGAATTCTGATGATGGCGTCATTATGAATGCGACTTATAGTCCAGTGCGACTTAAATATGTTTTTTTTCCCTGTTCATGACGCATTTTTTGACTGATGCAACAACTCCAGAACGACTTATAGGTCGGGAAAATGCAATACTTCTTTTTAGAAGCCTGGATTTGTCATTAAAAATGAACACTGCAAGTGATATATTTTCCGTACGGGGACGAATGCGAAGGCCCGAGGTGACAGCGCCGCGAACCAAGACAGAGCGCTTCCCCTCACAGACAAGCGGCATTAGCACAGCCACTGAGGTGCGACTAAACCTCATAATTGTTTGGGCTTTCCTTTCTAATTCACTCCTGAGTCAAGAAATGACACTCGCTCTTAAGACGTTACATATGAAGTATCGAGCGGCTTGGCTTGTTTTAAGCATTGCGACATCGCTGGTAATGCTCGCCTGAGGCGGGAGGGCACTGTGTCGCTGCCATTTATCCTGCTTAAAATTGCAATAACACAAGTCACTTCCGCGTGGCGCTCTTCAATTAGCTCGTCAATACAAAGGGGATTTTCCTTCATTTAGCTGTTCAAGTAGTGTTTTTCTTCATGGGGGAAATCTATTATTTCATTTTAAGCCCCACGCTGCTGCTAAACTTCCACTAAATGAATTCAATTTCCATGTACGTTTAGAGGAATAAAGACACTTTGGGATTGCACTGATGGCAGCATGATAAAAGGTTAATTGGTTGCGCGGTTTGCTGTTTTTCCTCCAAATTAATGTTTGGTAAAGGCTCGTTATATTACTGACACTATCTACTCACAATCTGCTTAATATAAAAAAACACCTGTTTCGTTAACCCCTAATTTGTGCTCATATTGCTTGTTTGCGTCCTATCAAATCCCAAATAACTTCTAAATAACCTTGCACCAGTTTGTATGACGTCAACACACCTCACAAAAGCACAGGTTGAGCATCAAATTGGGACTGTATTTTTGAGTGTTAAGTTTGCTTTTTAAGTTTTTTGGCTGTTTTAAAATGTATTGAAAAAGGTGGCCAGCATATAACATCACAGGAGATGTCAGCATTTGCCGCGAAAGCCTCAAACCTCATGAATTCATTCTCTGTTGGCTTCAAGAAGAAGGGCCAGCCTCAACAACGGCTGTTAAACCACACATGAAAAATTATATTTCCCACAAATTGGTAGCAATCCTAGCTTTATTTTAAGATGTGTAGTGAAGGCTCTCTTTTTTTTGGGTGGGCATATACAGTACGTGGGGCGGGCTCATGTAAGTAGGGGCAGGTCGTGTACATGATGGAGGTTTTTCCTTCATGATGATCTCTCAAAAGTGCCGCAAACAAGTGAGGATGACAGATTTTTCTCACATGTTCATAAACAGGCGTTAGGGACATACTGTATATTACTGTTATAACATCATTAGAAAGTCAATTTTGCAGAATGGGGGAAATTTATGAATGACAGTTATTTTTGACAACTGACAACTTGACAACTTATTTTTACACTTGTGACATTTCTGGAATGCTACAATGCTAATACAGTAATAATTCGCCACTTCAAGCTTTGAATTTTGCAGCTTCACTCCATTATGTTTTTCAAAAATATATCACTTGGTGTTTCACTGTGAAATATGGCCTATTAGTCCAAAAATATGCATATTT
The DNA here is from genome assembly GCF_027744805.1 of Dunckerocampus dactyliophorus. Classification (NCBI taxonomy): domain Eukaryota; kingdom Metazoa; phylum Chordata; class Actinopteri; order Syngnathiformes; family Syngnathidae; genus Dunckerocampus; species Dunckerocampus dactyliophorus. Next base: position 3,304,585 of record NC_072839.1, on the reverse strand, counting down.
AAGCAAATTTAACGCTTTTTTAAACCTAAATTAAGCTTTTTCCAACCTAAAAATGGCTAAATGGAGCAAAATACAAATGTAAGGCATTCAGAAGACGCATTAAAAGACATTGTGATGAGATGTAATATTCTGCACTGCTCACTAGGTGTCAGTAATGCTACTGTAATGTTCCGTGAGACACACAAGCACCAGACTTGAGGCTTTTGCTGAAGCTTTGAATGATCTCCCAACAGGCGCAACGATCGCTAACTTGGGCTACGGTTGGGGCCGTAACGCACGCCAAGCTAATACTGAACTCTTAACCGCCCCACATCACTTCCTGTCCAGCCCCCACTGAGCTCCCCTAGCACACATTTGCAGCAACATTTACGTTTTATATGTCTTATTTTCTCTTATGTCGACTATATTGGGTAATATGGATGTAACGGTGACTATAGGGGTGTTATTTCATGTCTAGAGGGCTCTAATCATGTTTAAAAAAACATATTTAGAAGGTCATAAACAGGTTTTCCATGCTGTAAGTATGAAAATATTCCATTTAGAATCCTAATTGCTTAAATTTATTTATCTTATCTTAACTTACTTATCAATTTATTTATGGAACCAATTAACCACAATAAATTGGATTATATCTTTTTTCATAATTTTTTATGGCATAAACTTGAACGGATTGCGTTCGACTTGAGAGGTTCCACTGTAGGCTCACAAGAAGCTTGTGACTCCAAATTCAGGAGCCTGCTGGCAGGGGTGACGAGTGGCCGGCTCGAGAGGTTCCGAGCCACTGAAGAAGACGTGCGGACAATGATGGCAGCGAGCAAGAGTGGCAGCTGCGTGCTGGATGAGTGTCAGGCCCGGCACTTGCCGCATCTGGTGGTATTAATAAAAGCGGGCTAAGATGAGCTGTGGGACGCTGGTGACTCAACATGTGCGGCGTGCACTGATGGGCAAGTGCAAATGAAATTAATGGGTAAGGGAAATCAAGTGAGCGAGCCAGAAATCAAATTACCAATCCAAGCCTCAAACAAATGAGTTGGGTGCCAAAGTTGTAATTGATAGCGGTGCAAGATCGCACGATTGGATCAGACAATATGATCCAACACGCGTCGCCTCTGATGCGATTTGCAGCTGTGTTATCCTAATTAAATATTAATGATGTGTGGATGATGGCGTCCCCTGCGGTACAGGACGAGACAAAAACACACAGCGCCATCGGACCACAAGCTTCAAGTGGAACTGAGTCATGTGAGACAATAAGACATTGAAGTCTGGCAGCTCTTCAAGTCGCATTTATTTACTTGGAATTTCCACTAAAGGCTTATTCTCCATGGTTCCGCTTTTAATACACGCCTGCCCTCCCACCGTTTGGAGCCTTTTTTTTTAATTTAATGAGCTGTGATGCTTTTAATAAAACATAATGATCAGCTAAAAAAAATTGGTTTGAAATCAAACACTCCACTGTGGCTCAGCAAAACGCGTATCTCAAGGCGCACCCACCCTGCCTGCTGCATAACACATGAGATGTTTTATTTTTTTTTTCCTCCGAGTACCCTCCCTTTAAGACATCAAGCCTTTCCTCCAAATTTCCCAGCATATACAAGATGGTTCTTTATGGAAAATATTTTACCAGAAGCTATCAGATTCATAAAACATGGCATACAATGGGAACACCAATTGTCCCATATTGCATTCAATGCCCGCCCCTGATCACAAGTCATTTGAGGGCATTAATAATTAACACACTGTTGCAATGACATGAAATAGTCTCTTATTTTTCTTGTACCTACTCACATTATTAGCGCATTGTTATAAAATAGCATTGAAATTCAAAGTGTGGAAGCAAATAAAGTCTGTCTTTGTTTTCCCTTTATGAGCCACTCATGCTAATAATGGAATATTTGAGAAGTTCATCCTAATTAAAGAGTGCATGCAGCACTGCACATCACCCCATCCCTCTGAGTAAAGTCTGCTCATGAAACGATGCCGTTTTTGTTCCTCAAATACATCGTTTGCTGTTTTTTGGAGAGATTCACTGTTGGACTCACCAATTAATCATTAAGTAGGCCTACTAGTCAGTATTTTCATATGCAAAAAAACAGTCATAATATGAACTAGCTTAAGAAATTTCAGTAAAAATTGCATGTGAATTATGAAATTCTGAGGCTGAACTGAAATATAGATTGAATGTTAAAATACTGTCGTCCTTCGCGGTTTTAATTTTGCAGCTTCACTCTATCATGGTTTTTCAAAATATATTAAGTATTGTTTTTTTTGCCGATATGCCGATATTGGCCAACTCAATTTCCGATTCCGATATCAACTGATACCGACACCAATATGTGTAACATCACATACTTGTTATGAAACTAATGGATACAGCATCAGCAATTAACTTCTGGACGGGGCTGTAAACATCTCGTGTAAGCAAACTACTGTGTGTGCCTGCCGCTATTTCCGCATTTTTTTTTTACATTCCATAGACGTTTTTTACCCCATAGACGCATGAATGAATGAATAGTGCGTGGGAATACAGTGTTTTCCACAAAGTCTGCAAATTATGCTCTCAAAGCGATGTTATAAATCATGCAGTCTATGGGCCAAATACTACCGAAGGGATTTCTATTCCCTGGGATTTGGTTTGCAGTACATGAATGAGGCATCTTCTAATGTTACACTGATGAGCCAATAGCAACTGTAGGAAGTACGCTGGCCAGAAAAAAAAACACTTTGAATGTTTACGTGTTATGTCTTATTTATGTCTAATATGTCTTATTTTCTGTTATGTTTATTATATTGGGTAATAGGAGTGTAAATGTTACTATAGGGGTGTTATTTCATGTCTAAATGGCTCTAATAACCTTTTACCAATTACAATGATTGTTCTGTCAGGTTTGTTATTTTTTTTTGTTTTTTGTTTATAAAAAAAGTTTATAAAAAATAAATAATAAAATAATAATAAATAATAATAAAAAGTAATAATAAAAGTTTTGTTCTTTATTCATATTTATTTTAAGCATTTATTATGTGTATATATATATATATATATAATTTTTTTTTTCTTTGGGAGGGGTGTCTTACTGTTATCTATTATGTATTATCCTGACTATCACAGAAAACATGACATGGAATGCAGAAAGTGAACTACATGTACTGTACTAGATGTAGAATGGATGGGGGGTAGGATTAAATAAGCTTTGCTTCTTCCTACTCCTTTTGGACATGTGGAACTGTGAAAAAATGACTCATGAGATGTATTCAATGGGAACATTTATGTTCAAATAAACTAAACCAAACTATAAGACATTGGTGTGGATATATATTTTTTGTTCCACTTTTTACACTTTATGGCCATTAGCCCATGCCCCAAAGTTAGTACAGTCCCATATACCTGCGTAACTTGTAGGGCACGGGTGGGGAAACTGTATCACGCGCACACGCGCGCACACACACACACACACACTATTTTACACCAATAATTACAACAGTCCACCAAGTTCATTTTTCTTCAATATTTCAACTCTATGCTACTAAAATTCTGTTATTTTTCCTCATAATATTACATGTTTTTGTCATAAGTCTTTTATCTCATTACAATACAAACTTTTTTGTCTTCATATTTTGACTTTATTCAATTTCTGCTGTTTTTTCTTTTCTTTTTTTACATTTTCCAATTATTTTCAACTTCTTTTGAAAATTATTCTTCCCATAAGAAATAATTTACATCTACAACAGGGACTCACTCACACTCACAAGACCTTTTCACTACACCAACCAACAGTTAATGGGAAGTTTCCTGATCACTGGGAACGCCTCAAACCCGCAAGCTTATGAGGAAGAGAAACTCAGTTTCACTTTAGAGACTATTTGAACCTCGCTAGGGATGTAAATCTCTTTGTGATAGACAATTCGATGCGCATCCAGATACACAAGTTGCCATACGATTCAAAAACGATATATTTTAAAAACAGAACGATTCCATGTGTGCTACATACAGTGTAGAAACAATACCATTCAATGCAATTCTACGGTTACATTTGCTGATGTAGACATTAACCTTACATTATAAAATAAAGAAGCCAGTTCTATAAAAGTGGCATTCTTACTGTATTTTCAAATGTGTAAAAGAGCACATATCCCAAGCATTCTGTAAAGCAGTGTTCCCCAACTCCCTGGCCAACTTTCTGGTGAAAACACTTAAAAAAAATACTTTGTAAATAACTACATCAAATTTTATGTAAATGGCTATCCATTTTGGAAATATGGGCCATTATTTTATTTAAAAAATAATATAGTTAGAAATCCCCCAGTTTTACATGTCCAGTATATGGTGTTTGTTGCAAGCGGCGACTTGTCCCACTTTGTTTGACGGTCCTTCAACGCACTCTCACACCTTATTTGCTAATCTTGTGATACCAGGTGCATGTCTCTCTCTGAACCTTGCCTGGGGGTGCTGACTGGTCTCTCCAGCACTGGCATTGCAATTGTTTGTATCTACTCCTTGTTAATACTTCATCGCAAACTTGACTTGACATTGACAGCTGGTTGACACAGCTGGTAGAAAAAAAGAATCTTGGTGGACTTTGCCCTGCTAAAAGGGCCGGTCGTAACAGCAGTGACTTCATCTTATTTTTCATAATGAATACGCTTACACACGTGACAATGTGGATAAAATGTTCTGTCTTTGACAGGAATTCTTTGTGTTGAAATGCAAACCTTGGCAGAGGTCAATGCTAATTCAGTGTCTTGTACTGAAACGCATGACAAAATTCAAAACCATCTTATTGGATGTCATTAGGTAGAGCAGGTAATTGTGTCCGCCGAGTGAGTTTGTCTTTTCTTTCGCCATCTGCAGCCACTTTTGAAGCGTGTTTACCGCACAGAAGCCTTGCTGGGAACACGAAGGCGCCAATCTGTGACACCGCTGACACCTGGCATGTTGACATTGATGCTAACTTCGTCACCGAACGCCTCCCGCCGCTTTTGCCCTTTCTTACCTTTGCGCGCTTTGGCCGCGGACACAATGACCGCGTGGTCGCTGCAGCCCGCTGGGTTTTACTTTAAATGCGGGCCCAAAAACTGTTAGCAACTTCTGTTCCTGCAGTAAAAACAAAGTTAATATTGTAAAGTTCCTGGATGGAGTGAGGAAGCCATCATTTAGCAGTATGGCAGCGTACATTTATCACTTATTTATGAAACTATTTTTACAGACGCTCCAAAAAAAAGATGAATTTATGGTTTCCATTTTGCGCGGAACCACTTGTCTCACGTTACCTCCCCGCACCAATAATCCCGCCGCTCTTCTTCATCCTCTTCTTATGAGACACTATTTACTTTTTGAACATAATTTGTCACCGGCACAAATGCTTCATTAGCATATCATCCCGCTAACTCTTGCTTTTGTTTTGACAGATAGCTTTCATAAGTCACCCGTTGCAAAAAACAAAAAAAAAACCCTTCAGCGGACGTTTGGGGGTTTTTACTGTCACACGGGCTCCATCTGCTCGCTTTGGTGGGGTTTTATGCTGCGCCATCACTCTACCTCCCACAAGCAATAAACGCTATTTCTACACGCTCGCCCCCCCACCACCTTCCTCCTGTGTACTCACACTTCCTCTGTCTTGCTTTCTTGCAGCAGCGGCGGAGGTCTTTTTAATCATTCTCTTTCATGCTAAGAAATACAATAGGCTGGGAAAGTAGCAGGCAGCGGGTGGTTTGATCTATTAGCAGCGGCACAGCTCATGCCCCCCCACACTCCCACACCCCTCCCGTGACAATGCATTTGCACAAAAAATACTCCAATATGAACGGTAAAGCATAATGCTACGTGCGACTCTTATGTCTTTATTTACAGCAGTGATTTATGAACCTGAGCCCACGCCTCACATTAGGGATAAGTTACAATTGCAGCCCCCCTTCCCAAATCAAAATAAATGGGTCACACAGGGTTCTCATATACCGTCAAATATTTTTTGCGAGATGAAGCAAAGCGCTGCAATATTGACTGGATAATTGAATTGCGTGAAAGCAGCCCTCATTTAAAACAATACGTTTGAGGGATGGGGAAAGTGTCAGGTTATGCTTCACAGTCGGTATTTTACCTCCGTTTGAGATGACTTGGTGAAAGATTTTGCACTGGGACCTTGAAGGTTGCATTTAAAAAACATGAAAAAATTGTAATTAAGTTACGTATAAAACAACCATACAGAGAAGCTGCAAAGCTCTGCTCGGTGAGCATCAACGACAAAAACGCGAGGGTTTTGCTTTTTCTTTGGCTTTTTGTGCTACGCTAATCCCAAAAGGGGGCCGCACGGTGGCCTAGTGGTTAGAATCTTGGCCACACAGTCAGGAGATTGGGAAGATCTGGGTTTGAATCTCAGTTGGGCATCTCTGTGTGTGGAGTTTGCATGTTCACATGTGCGTTAGGTTAACTGGCGAAATTGTCCATTTGTCTATATGTGCCCTGTGATTGGCTGGCGACCAGTCCAGGGTGTACCCCGCCTCTCGCCCAAAGTCAGCTGGCATAGGCTCCAGCATACCCGCAACCCTCGTGAGGCTAAGCGGCATAGAAGATGGATGGATGGACAATCCTAAAAGGGCCAGCAGGGTGAAGTACAGAAAAACAGGACATTGTCAAGTAAGCTGACTCACCATACATGTCATCAAAATGAGGGTCCACGGTTTTATTAGGTTTCTATTACAGTAATCACTTGTTTATTGTGGTTAATTGATTCCAGACCCAACAGTGATGAATGAATATCCGTGAAGTAGGTATCCTTATTTACAAATTGAATATTTTCATAGTTAAAGCATAGAAAACCTGTCCACGACCTTCTGAATATGTTTTTTTAAAACATTAGAGCCCTCTAGACGTGAAATAACACCCCTGTAGTCACCTTTATACTCCTATTACCCAATACAGTAGACATAAGAGAAAATAAGACATAAATAAGACATAATATAAACTCACGTCAGCATTGGTAGAATTCCTTGTTTGTTTTTAACTTACGGTGCATAATTAGAATTAATATTCGTAAAATCAAAAGGAATACTGGACAACCATGTTATCCTACGCCCCCCACCTTCCTCTCTCCTGGTGAGGAGTATACATTTTGATGGCACAGGAAACAAAGAGGGTTTTTAAGTCTGTTGGTTTTGCTCCCAGAGAGAAGCAGCCTGTCGCGGAACAGACTTTTCTGCACGCTGACGACGGCGTGCGGAGGGTGGCTGGCATCATCCATGATGGCTAGTGGTTTGTCCAGAGACCTTCTCTCTGCAACCGTCACTATGGAGTCCAGCTCTGTGCCAATCACAGAACAAGACCTCCCTATCAGTGTGTCCTGCCTGAAGGAGTCCTTGGAGGTGCATGTGGAGGAGCACACTGGCAACAACAGACTGCTAGAACATCTGCAGGAGTTACACGGAGGTGCTTGTTGATACCAACTACCTCTACCTCACATCCCTCGATCAGAGATGGTCGTAGACTTGGTCTGGACTTCCTAAATTCTCCTTTGTTTTAACAGTGTTAAGCTGTAGGTGGTCGGTGTGTCTCCAGATGAAAAACTCCTATACGCTCAGTCGTACACGTAAATAAGCAAACTGCTCTAACAGAGTAAGAAAAATCTTTACAAATTTAATTTTGACCATCATTTAATTATGCTTAGATTACGCAGTTTTTACCACTGGTCATAGAAAGTTGTACAAAGAAAAACAACTTTCAAATATGACGACGCACGCACTGACGTTTTTACTGTCCGTTACATCGCGTGTTCTCTTAAAGCTGTCGAGGCTGGTCCTTCTGGAAGAAGTGTAGCAAAAAAAGCCAAAGAAAAAGTACTCACTGAGCTAAAGTCTCATAAAATGATGCTGATGTCCGGCGTCAGGTCACTTTTATTAAATTCTACAACAATCGATAGACTAATCTACTCATAGGTTAACTAATTAGATGACTGTTTGGATCAGCACCAAATTGTAGCATACGATGTGTGCTTAATTCCTTGAGAAATAAAGGGAAATGTTATAAAAAAAATTTTAAAAAGAAGCAATTCATCCTTTAATTGATCAGTACGAACTAATAGTGTCTTGTTAGAACTGAGTGAAAAGGGAGGGACAACTTGGCTTCAACCCGCAGAGGCGCTGTTGATTCTGGCTCCGTTAGTCAGCAGTCTGAAGGAGGACAGCATCAGCAACAAACTACTGTACATCCACGCAGACCTCCAACAATGGCATTGAAACAGGTGTTAAGAACATTCCCACACAGCCATCCCTCCATAAAGCTGGTTAAGTGTTTTTTGTGGATTCTACCTACGTAACATATGGATATGGAAAGCATCACCTGCTTGGCAGAAGCATCAATCTACATGACAAATAACGCAGCAATAATTAACGCATAATCAGGCCCCAAGCTTACAGAGAACATTTAATTCCAATGAGAAATGACTGAACGATCCTGAACTTCTAATGTTTGTCTCAACAACAAACTTGTATGAAAAAATATATATCTTTTCATTTCTCCTCACCACGATCAATCTCCCAGCTTTTCTAATTTCACTTTTGTCATGTGCACTTTGTTTGACGACGTTTCCAATCCACATGTAGTATGACTACATCAATTTCCCCCACCTCAACCTATGGAATTACTTCTCGTAAGAACGTGCTCGTTTCTGCACTTTATTGGAAAGCCACCGCATGTGAAGATATGGTGGGGCGGGAGAAGAAACACTAGGGTCATTTTGGTTGTTATCAATCACAAAGGTGCTTGCTGGCTGCTCGTGGCCTGACAATTAATGATGGATTAAAAAGGGCCAAAAGCGTTGTTGTCACTTTTGTCATAAAGTTTGTCCTTCTCTGGGAAATCTCTGCACACATGATCACTGAGGGTGTTTTACAGTAGTTATGGAGGAAAAGCAGTCGTGAAATAACGCCATTGTCAAGAACAAAAAAACTGACATCAAGCCGAGAACACACTGCATCAAACTACAGTGGCGATTCAGCATTCACGACACCGCAGACTTCCGTCAGGAGTGAACAATGGCAACTGAAGAGAGAAGGTTCTGGAGCTGAATTTACTGGCAGAGCGATACTATCGAGTAGCAAATGTGGAACGTCCACACCAACTGTAGGCTACAACAGGGTTGCGAGTGCACTGGTTACAGCCAATCAATGTCCATACGCGACACCTTCACGGAAAAACAGCGAAGCAAAACAATGAACGACACATACAAGAACGTAGTCATGCCAACTGACTACATTCATTATGTCTGATCCAGAAGATAAGCCTTCACCGCTGTTTGATCGCCTTGTTTTAAACTATTTCACGCTCGTGTTTTTATGCAACACACCATGCACACTCACATAATTGGAGCAAATCATTTCAACGGCATGCACTATTATTTGCATTCATCTGCCAAACATTATACAAAAAGGTACTGAGGGTTACTGATACAAAACTGACGCAGACTGCCTCTAGGTCACTTGCTAGGTCAATTACTTGCAGTTGTTCGACATTCGCGGGTGATCTCGGATCGTAACCGCCGCAAATAGTGGGGATCTACTCTAATTCTCTTGAGGGAGTAAACCAACAGTCAAAGCACACTAAAACAATACCTCCCTCTTCTCTCCCAGTTTGCACCTCTACAAACTTGTATCACCTTTATTCCCAAGCAGAGCTCTTATTTTTTATACCTCAAAACATAAAATTTTACCACGTTGAAACAGAAGTCTCTTCCTTGTTCACGCAGACGGCACGCTATCTTATAAGGGCTCGCTAAACGCCAAATCTTGCTGTTATTTATGGCGAGAGCAACAACTTTTAATTCAATTCAAGGCCGACATATTTTGCTACATTTTGACCACACAAGCCATGATGCCAACAATAGTTTCTTTGGTTAAAATAATCAATCCAGCTTTAACTAAATAAAACAGCACCATGGCGCAGTTGCACGATGCTTGGTTTAAATATATTACATGCAGCAGAAGCAAGCAGCCATTTTTGAATTTCTTGGAATAGTGGTGCAGTGCCGCAACAAATTCAATAGATGGTGCTGTGGTGAAAAAACTTGCCAATTTTTTTTTTTCTTGACTTGAAAAAACATTCACAAAATTTGGACATACATGCTCATACAATTTACAGCTATTTTTTCAACAGTGAATCAAATACTGAATTAATACTTTTTTTTTAAATTATTTTTCAATTAAGCTATGCCATTAGTTCCTGCCAGCTTTCCTTGTCCTTTCCCTGCTAGATCGTAATGGTTTAATTTTATTTGAACATGATACAAGTTACAATGGAATACATCATATAATTCAATTCACAGCTCCACATGTCCAAAAGGAGTAGGAAGAAGCAAAGGTGCAGTCCTAAATTGCCAACGAAACAGAAGACAGGTGTGGTGGCCCATGCCAAATTCAGCCTAGCAAAAAGCAGTTACCACATTTTTACCAAGTTTTATAACAAATGCCGTTTTGTACATAGTTGTCGGATGAGAAATTATAAGTAAAAAAATACCATTAGACTAGTTGTTTTTGAAATACTATGGCGAACATGTAATCATTTATTTATCCCTACAAACCACCGTATGGGTTGCTGGCACCTACATCGGTCCAACACATATGAATAACTACAGGCTATATAAAAACACTAACACACCTGTAAACCTTAAAAACTAATTTATGAGGAAGTCCCCCCCGCCCCTAAACATCTGTCCGTGCCCCGCTATTTGAGAAGCACCACATTATAAAGTAAAAGTAAATGGCGGGTGCCGCACCATTTATTTCTAAATAAAAACACCACCGATCAGCAGTAATCAGAACAGCTTTTACATTCCAAACCCCTCGCTTTGTTATGTGACATAAAGCTTTAAACGCAATTAAAAAAATAGCACGTCAAAGCAATGCCAAAGCCGTTACGAGAACGACGTGAGCTTGCATGTGAATCAATTAGAGAGCCGCTGTTGTGTTCTCATCACCAGAGTTGCCAGATGGCTATAAATGCTAATTTGCCAGTGTGAGTCGCTGCTAATTGATGGTGTCCCGAGGTTAATGTTTTTACACACATAGCTAGCTGGACAGAGGGCAGCGGCGGCGGTGGGAAAAGGACGAGAGATAGCTTATCTCTCATGAATAATGCGGATGTGACGCCTGTAACAACACAGTTAACACGACACAACATCAGATATGTCCATTCTGTGCATGGCTGCCGAGGTCCCTTTGAGGGATGGGAAGAAGAATAAACACAAGGATAAGGAAGTCGTCTGTGTAATCATATCATCACACGGCAAGCGGCAAGAATAAACCAATGTGTTAACAATGTGCCACTTTTCTGGTGTTATCCAATACACTAAAGCCACCAATTTAAAGGTGTTTATGTGCCAGTGTTTATGTGAACGTGCTTGTGGCGCCAAGACGACGCGGGAAGCCAAGTTTCAGGTTTGCAGCTTCGCTTTAACACTTGGACTCACTTTTGCAGCTCATTATCAAGTCATCCACAGTGAAAGAGGTTCAGACGTGCAACAATTATAAAAGGTACGTTTTGAGAAAAGTCCTCATTTTCACTCTGATGTGTACATACACTATCTCTCCATGTTTATACAGGTATATTCTCCAGCAATGCAGCAATCAATGCTTTCATCTTTCATCGTCAGGAGGACATCTAAAGTCTCAAGTCTCCACAACAGTCGAATGTGTTGATTATGATATATTATCTCGCCTGGAAAAAGAAGGTATTTGGAGATGCCTACTCTGAAATGTATTTGAGTTCAATTATAGGAGTCAACATGTCAACTACCAAGAATTTTGTAGGAATTTGTACAAAATATAAAGCGGTACTTTGTTGCACAAAACTCTCCAAAATAGAGACACTCGTGTTGCCCTGCACTTCATTACGGATATCGGTATCCGTAGCATCTCTTCCCTCAAACTAATGTAGAGTAATGAACACATTATGATGCTTCTACTATAAAACAGACAAATACTGCAATACAAGTTGTAGAAAAAGTGCCAAAGCGCTCCGTGTGAGTTGTGATATTAGATTAGAAGTATTGAAAGGAGACGCCTCACTCCTCTTCACATTACCAGTGCTTGATGTCATGTTCCATATGGTTGGACTTCAGTTTTCACACCATTTCCTGTTTTGTGCTCTTCTCATGAGAATCATGGTCTTTAAGGTCCCCTATTATACAAAATGTAATATACCAACATAATATGTATCCCTGAAGCCTACATATACTATACAACCAAGGCTATTTGAATCAGGCGGTAAGCATGTGGAGGACTTGTGTTGAAGACAAGAAGTCTCAAGCCTGGAGCAGATAATCATAGCAAGTCAGTGTGACATTAACGTGTACTAATTTTTGTCAAATCAAATGGAATATCTATCCATCTACCAAATGGACACAAGACATTTTATAAGCGCAATAAACCATATTTTCCTGACAATCAATATCGGTAATGAAGTGATTGACAATAGCGGATATCGGTAAGAAAGCCACGATCGAGCACTCAACTTTTGATAACTGACATTCAAATTTTCCATCAATCTATTCCAACTTCCCAAATAGGAAGTTTGAAAGACAGTGAACTGAAAGTGCATCTATTCGCTTTTGCTGATGAATCATATGTAGAACATGCATCTGTGTGTTTTACTTCTGTTCTCTTCATTGTTTGCCATGAATGTTTGAATAATCAAGAGCAAATAAGTGCATGGGGGCACGTCTGGGTCACGCAAAGGCCCAGCAGCCAGGTGCACATACTGCTTGGTGGCCCAGATGTCACCTGTCAGCAGTGAGCATCCCTGGCGAGTACACACAAAACCTTCCCAGTGCGATCTACGCCTTCCCTTCATCTCCCATTATGGTGGGTCGTCGGCAAAATAATGGGCCTGTTTTATAGACGAGGACCAGTAATCTAGGACAGGAATTAAACTTTCATCTGCTCAAAAATAGCATTTCAACAACTCTGCTGATTCGTCTCAGCACAACAGTGCCATTTGTAAACTCTGGCATGAATTATTAACGGGGGAGCTTTTTGCATATCGCTTGAAACTCATCGGACAGCCTTTCGTATCTCAGCACTCTGTGGGGCCGCAGCCTCTCAGGTAGTGATGGAGGTGCGGCAATAACACATTTTTATTACCCTTGAATGGAGAAACAAAGTAAGAATAGTGTTAATTTGCGCTTGGGGAGCTCTATAGAATGTACTGCATCATTCAAAAGCATGTTTTTTTGTTTTTTTTAACAATAATAATCTTTGTAGAGCAAAAGTCTCAGGCAACCATGAGATGATGACTTTGTAGCCATGCCAAGATCTCGCCAAGGCAAAACTGTAGAATGTGGTATTTGTTAACTGTTAGCAGGCTACTTCCTGGTTGGACGAGGATGCTGAACTGCAGTGAAAACTACAGTGAAACCTCGGTTTTCCTACGCCCTGGTACTTCCTGAGGTGGCTATTGTTTTCTCAATGTAACATTATGTAACATTACTGACACCTAGTGACCCGTGTCAAATACTACATATCATCACAACATCTTTGCATGAGTCTTCTGAATGCCTTATATTTGTATTTTAGTTTAGCCATAATTATGCTTGAAAACGCCTAATTAAGGCAAAACATAGATTACCACAATCATTCCAGCACATAGAAATAAATACAGGCTATATAAAGGCACTAGCAGACCTGTCAACCTTAAAGAAATGTTATCAGTATAGACCCCCCCACCCCTAAACAAAAAGAATCTACCACAATGAGCTGCTTTGGAAGGAGATGGAGGCAGCCCCACAGGAGACGGAAGGAGCGCTAGCCTGACGACCAGGCTAAAGGCTAGACCGTGATCCCCATTTCATCTGTTCTATTGATCATTGAACATTATCATTCATTAGTGGTGAGTACATACTGTATATATTTAATACTTAAACTGTGTCTAATAAGTGTGTGAGGGATATTTAGGCCATAAACCTGGATTGTGCACAATGGCAATTAAAGAGAAGCTAAATCTCAACTCTGAACCCCTGATGTTACTTTCTGTCTGCTCCCCACTCAGCTCCCCTAGGACCGGAACACATTTACAGCAACACACATGCACACGAGTCTTATGTCTTATTTTCTCTTATTATGTCTACTATATTGGGTAATACTCGTGTAAAGATGACTGTAGGGGTGTTCATTTTTAGGGGGCTCTAATGTTAAAAACCGTGTTCAGAAGGTCATCAACAGGTTTTCTATGCTATGATTACAAAAATATTCAATTTATAAATAAGGAATCCTACTTCATGGAAATCACGGTTATGTCTGGAGCCAATTAACCGCGATAAAGGATTCGTGTAATCACAACAGTCACTTTTATCGCAAATGTTGGTGCGAAATTGAGGAAGGTCAACGTCGGACGTAATTTTTATGGGCGTATCAATTACTCTCTTTTTCACGTTTACACTTTTAAACTCAGAACATAAATCCTTTCATGCAGCAATTCAGCCATGTTGGTGGAGTGCATATAGTAAAGTTAATTATCTTTTTTCTTTGGCTTTTTTATGTCCAAAACAAAATTAAAAAGTGCATTCAGTCATTACAGCGAGGCAGCATAAGGCTCCAGTAAAACAACAGTTTCTGCTGCCTCTGCAGTTCAGTTCGCATTATATCACCTTGTGTACACAAAGTGCCAACAAAGACACGACTGGAACCATATGCCACTCATTTAGTACACTGGCATCAGCGGCTAGGGTATTTATATACAGTATTTGCATGCATGGCATAAACTGAGTGCAGATGTGAAGCGTTGTAGTAGTGCAGTGTGAAAAATCGCATTTTTGCTGTAATATTTTGATTTTTCAGGCTTTGCTCTTGGAAGGATTTTTATGAACCAGCCAATAAAAAAAAAAAAAAAAAAAAAGTTCAGGCAGCCTCACGATTATTGCAAAGGGGCCAAAGCTTAGGTCGTAAAAAAGTTCCCAAATCCATCAAGCACAAGAGAAGAAACTCTCAAATTGGCCTTTTAATTTGGCTTTATTGCTGCTGCACACACAAAATCAGAACATACGAGTGAATACATTAAATCTGCTTGTTCGGATTGAGCTGCAGCAAGAGGTCGCTGACCCAAATTCAATTAAAGATCATATATTTATCTTCCATTTCCCTCCTTTCTGTGTTTTTCTTACACAAAAATAAGCTTGCTGCTATTGATTCAGGTGATTAAAAATTGATTGGCACCATGTTCAGAGTCACCAGCGTCTTGTAGCAGCGAGCCTTTAACGGCAATAAAAGGTGCAACCAAAGGACCATCCCGGGCAAAAAGGGTCCAGTTCACGGAGGAGAAAATAAAGCAATTTATGTGAGGGGAAAAGAAGGTCAAGTTATAGGACTTCCTCCTGCATGGAGCTCCGCAAAGAGCAGCAATATAAGTGTCATGATGGAGCGCGGGCATATTTGACAATATTACAGCGATAGTTCACGCTGATACCGCTTGTAAAGATAGCCGCCGCCCCGCGCTAAATCCAGCCACCTGGAGTCGGTGACCTCCTCCTCGGAGATTATGCTCTCGGGTCGCTGTTGTTTATATTTGCCTGTCAGCAAGTGTAAACTAGAAGGGAGTAGCGTGTGGCGATACAGAGGTGTTCTGACTGCACATGCCCCTCAGGCTTAGGCTTGCTTTAACATTGCAATCTATGCAAGGTCCTAATAACCACTTTAGGAGATTTGCCATAAACATCTCAACATGTTGAATGTGAATCTCCACGCTAATAAATGTGAATGCACGTTACAGCTTCTAACCCAGCAAATGTACTACATTTAATTGGTAACTGAAGTTGAAGCTCTGTGATGAATACAGGATATAAAAATTTTCAAATAAAAATACTATTACAAACTAAATAATATTTAATTCAAATAGTTATGCAGATATAAAAGAAATGGTGAATAAAACTGTTCTAATTCCGTACAATAAAAAACAAGTATGGTGATGTAAAATACAAACATTTAGTAGTTATAATTCAATGTAATGGAAGATAACTATGCACAAATAAAATATATTTACATTATTAATAAAAATAAGCATACCCATATCGAATTATAATTATATTAATATATTATTAATTACATTATAATAAAAATATTTTAATAAAAACATAGGAATATTGAAATAAGTGATAATAAGAATTGGACTACAATCATTTTTCTGGGGTTTTAAATGTACATTTCAGATAATAAATGAGCGAGGTTTTGGTGACACTGATGCTTGGATTCTCATGACAATAAAGACAAAAACCAACATAAACATATTGTCCTGTGAGATGGTAAATACATGCAGTGGTTTCTTGTAAGCGTCATTGGTATGGTAGCGCAGGCGCTCCACTTAGCGCGCGTGTACACTATGTGTTCACCTCCATCTGCTCCAACAGTATGGCCGTATAGCTCGGAGCAAAGGGTCAAGCAGTGTGTGTCGTCGGGAGGTGTCGGGTTATGACAAAGAATCGTTTTGTGGGGGAGGTCAAGACGCGCTCCAGAGAAATAGAAGTCGCCCTCGGTGGTCTCACATGTGACGCTTGTGGTGTGACGGCGCGTCCCTCAAGGTCGAGGCGGCTAATGGTTTGCTGGGGATGCGGCTAATGTTACAATTAACACCAGGCGGCTGCCCCCCCTCAAGGTCAGTCATGTGTTCACTGACCGTTTGAGCATCATATGTTCGGCTGTGTACTGCTTGTCAGTCTGTGTGCTCATTCAGAGAGAAATGAGTAGAATTTTGGAATGGAATTCATGGAATATAATTAGAAAACATCATATTGTGGTCACGTTAATTGTGATGCGGTACAAGATGTATCGTAGTACTTTTTTTGTTGAATTTTACACAATTTTCTGAGAAAGTGCATTATTGCAAAACAGCTCATTTAAAATTCAACATTTTCAGGATTTAAGGCTTTTTTTCAAACTTTATGGTCAAATTTTGCACCAAATCCTATCCCGATTAATTGTAAAAAATTAATCGATAGGAAACAGTCCAGATGCAATGTACATTATTATACCCATTTATTTCTTTTACTCAATTTTGCACAATTTCCTACTAAATTCTCTCTAAAATGCAATGACAGACAACATCCCAGTTCAAATGGCACATATTATTAGTAATCCCTCATTTATCACTGTTCCTGACCCAACCGTGATATGTGAATTTCCGCAAAGCAGGACTCATTTATAGAAGGAATATTTTCTTAGAGCATACATAACTTGTTTACGACCTTCTAAATACGGTTTTTAACCTTAGAGCCCTCTAGATATGAAATAACACCCCTATAGTACACCTTTACGCTCCTATTACCCAATATAGTCGACATAATAAGAGGAAATAAGATATAATAAAGCCTCACAGGTGTTAGCATTGGTATTAGCATTGGAGTACCTTGTTTTTTTTGTTTTTTTTTTTAAACTTCATGTTCTGGACCGTACTTCCTGCAGTGGCTATTGTCTCATCAACATAACATTACTGACACCTAGTGACCAACATAGAATACTCCATATCACAAAGTGTCTTTGACTGCATCTTTTGAATGCCTTATATTAGCATTTTTTGTTTAGTTAGCCATTTTTATACTTGAAAATGTTTCATTTAAGCAAAATTATTATTTTTTTTTAAACTAACAGCCGGCGACAACCACGAAACAGTCACGATCGATTAATATAGAGTCATCCTTTGCCACATCACGCTTCAAATTTTGTAGCTTTAATCTATCAGTTTTTCCAAATATGTTCATTAATAAATCATTGCCGTTATGCACGGCATATTACTAGTTTAAAAAATGCATGTTTAAGCAAATTTCACATATTTTTTGCCTAAATTATGCATTTACAAGCCTAAAAATGACTAAATGAAATAAAATGCAAATACAAGGCTTTGAGAAGACACATTCAAAGATGTGATAATATGTAGTATTCTACACTGGTCACTAGGTGTCAGTAATGATACATTAGCCAGTTAAAAGTTTGAGCTAAAAATGAAACAAGGAAACAAGGAATTCTCTCAATGCTAACTTGTGAATCTAAATTATGCCTTATTCTCTTAGTATGTCTACTATATCGGGTAATAGGAGTCTAAAAGTAACTATAGGGATGTTATTTCATGTCTAGAGGGCTCTAATAATGTTAAAAACCATATTTACAAGTCATAAAAAGGTTTTCTATGCTCTAGGAATTCGACTTGGCGAAAATTCACTTATCACGGCCGTGTCTGCAACCAGTTAACCATGATAAAGAATGACAAAAAAAACGTGATAGAGTGAAGCTGCAAAATTTGAATTGCAAAATGGTGAGGAATGACAGCTTTTTTTATTTATACAAATTATTTCAAAATTATCCTGAAAATGCAATTGCATATAATATTCTAGTCTATATGTATTAGTGCATATTTTTGTCCAATTTTAATAATAATAATCTACAAATTTAACTTGATAATGGATTAATAGACAATCTTGGTAGATGATCTTTTCCAAAATGCAATAGGAGAAAACCTCTCAGTCCCAAGTGTCTGCATGAGGCCCGGGGGGGGCCCTGGAAGAGTGACTCCAGACTCACCAAGCCTTGCATCTTCCTGTGGCATCCTCAGACAGACGGGGTGCGGTGCTAATGAGCTGACCTGTTAGCGTCCACACTCGCAGCTGCGCTCACGGGGCTCACTGGCTAGGGACGCGCTTTTGAGAGGCGGAGAGAGAGAGCGAGAGGGCGCCAGAAAATACAGACGCTCAAGATCGCATCTCCAACTTGTGGGGCTGGCTCATTGTTTGTGCGCACAAAAGAGGTGAGAAGCAGCTGGTTGCAGAGCTATGTGGGCGCTTTGGGCTTCATCTGCATTCTTGGAACTTATAAGTGACCGTTAAAAGATTATTTTAACAGCTAATTTTAAAGCCCACATACGACACGCATGCGTCAGAATCACAACTTTTCCATCCACACTTTAGGAAGCTGCCAGATTGTGTGCGTCTGAAGAGGCTGTTAAAATAGGCCCGTGACATTGGGGAGGGGGGTAGATTTTAAGATACGGTGCACTGGCTACCAGGGGTCTCCACAGACTCTCTCACACACACACACACACACACACACAATGAGCAGGACTGAGAAATCCCTCATCTTGTACCTGGTTCAAGGTCCGCTGCAGGTGATGACAATTGATGGGGAAGATCTCCTGCGAATAGAACGAGTCAAGCAAAGTAGATCAAAACAAGGCCTGCCATACTGCCGCAGCACAGTGGCAAAGCTGGACTTGCCTGGGGCAAGGCAGGTATTTGTGACCCCAAAGTGGGGAAGCAGCATTGCTCCCTACTGTATATACGACATCGGGAGTTATAAGAAATAACTGTCTGAAGCACAGTCAGTCACATCGCTTTGTTCATTCATTCATTCATTCATTCATTCAGAATGTAAATGGAAACATGGATGACCAAAGTCCGGACCACAGGGACCTCAGAGTAGCTCACACCATCCATGAGACTTAAAAGGGTCCCGGACATGATTCAGCAACTTTTCTTCAGTAAGTTATATATTGTTTGTAATTATGTTCTACATTGTTCAATTTTTGAAAGCGAACGGTAAATTTGCAAAACTTACATTTATGCATTTATGGTTCATGGCACCAGCCATGATGAGCTAGCTCTCGCTGTTCAGTCTCATTTCCGTAGTGATGTCATCGGGGTGATACCTGTCAGCTACACAAACATGGCGGCGTATGAGACAGAGGATGTTTACAATGATTATAGTAAATATTTGAGCGAGGTGTCAATAGTTTGAGAAAAAAAGGGAGAGACATTTGCAGATGAAACATTGAACTTGCAGAACATGGACTTAAGCCTTAAGACATGGAGCTAAAGATAGGTCGCCTTCAAAACATAAGTGTAAATTACTCTGGAGTTGCGTATCCTTCAATTATTGTTTTAAATCGTCTTCTTAATGAGCATAAAGGTGTAAAGTGGTCTTTACAGCCTGTCTTATTGTATACTTGGCCAATAACGCTGTCGAAAAACGTTTGCAGAACATGTATAATGCTTTACAGCCTTGTCACAATCATGGAATAGTGTTTAGAAGACATTATGTAAACAAAACATGACTTACTCTGTTCTGTGGTAACTTTGACGTCATTCCTCTTGTCTTTTTTTTCCCTGTGTACCAGCAAAGTAGTATGCTTTTACAAAATGTGTTTATACCGTACCTTCAAGCCAAATGCTTCTTGTGAAGGTGCTCTGTCATAGCAGTCATCAGTGAAATGACACTGCAAAGAAACAACTGCAGGTGGGCGTCCATCTGTCTCTCGTTCTCTGTGCTTGCATTGTCCAATTTTGTCTTAAAACCTTCCTGTTTTGGAAAAAAAAAAACTTATAGCATCACTCGGATACTGTGAACAACCAGCAGCAACACAACATTTTGGCATAACTACTATTTTGATGAAAAATATACACTGAACCACATCGACGATCTACCTCGAGAAGCGTTTTACTCTGCTTTAGCTGAGAGGTATCACCCCGATGACGTCATTTACGGAACTGAGGCTGAACTGCGAGAGCTAGTTTGTCATGGGTGGAGCCATCAACTAGAAATGTAATTTTTGCGAATTTACCCTTTGCTTTCAAAAAAAAAAAATCGAACAATGTAGAACATCATTACAAACAATATATAACATATTTGAGCAAAGTTGATGAATCATGTCATGGACCCTTTCAGACCACCATTCAACTTCTGAATGTAGTATTCCACATTTGTCATTGGGTGGTAATTGTACGGTGAGACCAGCACCAGAATTGATCGCCGGAACAACAGGCTTTTATTATAGGTTTAAATGGTCTCACAACAGGCACTTAACATAATAATAATAATAATAATAATAATAGGTCAAGCCGATATCAGCGCAAATCATACATACTGTACACTACCGGTCAAATGTTTTACAACACTCCGATTTCTGTGGAGGAAAAAAGCGACATTTTTAAGTGTTAAGATGGTCGGTCTCTCTCCCATTAATTCCCCGTTTTCTTGCCATTTTTGGAGCAACAAATGACTTTCTCCAGTACATTGCTGTTCAACTGATGTTCACAAGGGTATAGCACCACAGTGTGTTTTTATGCAACCAGAGGAGGTAGTAAGTGCTCCAGAACTTGGAACACCTGTAGGAATTAGTTGCACCAACTGCCAAGGCTTGATCAACCTCCATTTCTACTTCACAGCTTTCAATTGTTCACCCATTTTGTGGATCTCTGAAACAGGTCGTTTTGTATAATTCTGAAACACATTTTTTGGTTTGACCTTACCTTTTTTTTTTTAAACCTCTGGCACTTCACTACTTACCTTTGTACTATTTCAAGCTATTCATTGGACTTGAACGACTTGAGTTTAAATAAATACCTGGAAAAATTGGGGTGGTTGTAAAACGTTTGACTGGTAGTGTACATTTACACCGTATTTTGTAGTGTAGAATGTTTGAAAAGGCTTGATCAAGTGATATCAAGTGTCAGCAACAGCAGGCATGAGAAAAAGCAGACCCATTGACTTTTTTATACATGTGAGGTACAGTTTCACCCACAATGTCGTGGCAGCTAGGCATAATATAGCGTGGTTCGAGGTGCTGAATGAAGCGTTTAAACCTGACTTTACTCACCACCAACAGGGTGTTGTCATATTTTTTGTTATAACTAATGACTTCTTGTCGTCTCGTGAGAATTTCCCGTGTAACGCTGCTTCAAATGCTTGATGAGTTTGGTCGTATTAAACGTCCCCGGTTCTGTGCTACCACAGAAAATATGTGCGTCTTTAGCGGACTTTAACAAAACATACCCATGGCCGACATTAATACTACTCCATGCTTAATGTTAAAAAATCAATTTTGTTTTTTCTTACCTGATACAAGACCTAGAGCCACAATAACAAACATATTGTCTGTGACGGTGTCAATGACAATGGATTATTATCTTTGTAAAGGCAGTGTTACAAATAAGCCACGTCTTATTAGGTGTGTGTATGACATGGCCATCATTCAAGGACTAAATCATCTTGCCGAACTCCATGGTCCCTGTTTTGTGTGTGTGTGTGTGTGTGACATGCGGGGTATGTTTGCGCTGGTATTTGAGTGGCGGTGAGGAAGCAAGGGTCAGGGCCTGTGAGAGAAGGACCGGGTGAAGGTTGTGTTTGCGGGGGATGTGGAGATGAACCTTTCCCTCAAATTCTGCACACCTTCTCCTACCGTGTGCCATAATTCAGTTTGTCATCAAACAAACTGCTTAATACTATCCCAGAGTGCTTTTCATCCAGGTTTGCATGCGAGGAGACCAAATGATAGTAAGATTAGTACCGCACCGAGGAGGACGACGTTCTCCAGCTGAGAGGAAAATGCTCTTAAATGTACCCTGTGGAGATTCCTTGTGGAAAGTTCTGCACATATTCATAATAATCTCATTGTGTGCACTCGTATTTTTCTTGACTGCTGTCAGCGTAGCTGTGAACTAGAGCCTTGAGTGTTGTAAACAAAACAGGAATCCATTCATAAAATACGATTATTATTCTTTTGCTGCTTCAAACTAAAAAGCACCTTCAAAACGGGTGTTGCATTTAAATGTGCTCGATAAAAACAACTCCTTCCCTCCTATAATAGACGTGTCAGATGAAATCTAATGTGTTGAGTCTTTTTAAACGTGTTTTTATTTCAGCTTAGATCAATACTGTTTGATGGTAAGGATTCCTAAATAAACTTCCCTCGTTAAACTGCGTTTTACTGTGACTGAAATGTTCTTAGGTGGGCTGTTTAAAGTGAAAACCAAGTCAATAAATGGTTGGACAACTCCAATCAGGCTGAAATAAGCTTCCTATTTAACGGCAAAGTCTTCTTGCTATTGTTTCACTTAGTTACTTTCAATGCTATCTTTCCTAAATATAGTACCAAAAACAGTCATATGCATTAGACGGCTAACAATGCTAAATGCTACAGTTGCTCATATGAGCAGCTGCTGAAAAATTGCTAATTGTTAACAATTTTTGGTGTTTGATATATTTATTTCCGTGCAGACCTTGCAACCAATGCACTTAACTTTTGATCTTTAAAAAAACATATTTAAAAGGCTCATACAACTTTATTAAACATTTTTTTTATGTTTTTTGGCATATTTATTCATTTTATTTTACTTTCAATATCATTTATTTTATTGATATTTGTCTTATTCACTGTGTGTTTTTTTGGGGGGGGGTTTAATTGTGAAATGTCTTGCCTTCGAGGTGACCTCGAGTGGTCTAAGGCTACTTAACTTCCACAGTGAAATAAAAAAACATTAAAATTGTTCCTGAACACCTTGGTACCAAAAATAAAATAAAAATATTTTAAATTCAAATTAATTAATAATTAGGGCCGCACGGTGGCTGAGTTGTTAGTATGTTGGCCACACAGTCAGGAGATCGGTAACATTTGGGTTTGAATCTCCGCTTGGGCTTCCCTGTGTGGAGTTTGCATGTTCTCCCAGTGCCTGCGTGGGTTTTCTCCGGTTTCCTCTCGCATCCAAAAACATGCACGTTCGGTTAATTGGTGACTCAAAATTGTCCATAGATGTGAATGGGTGTTTGTCTATGTACAGTCTGTGCCCTGCGATTGGCTGGCGACCAGTCCAGGGTTACCCCGCCTCTCACCCAAAGTCAGCTGGGATAGGCTCCAGCATACCCCCACCCTAGTGAGGATAAGCGGCATAGAAAATTGGTGGATGGATAATTAATGATGTAGTAAAAACGTTTTAACTCAACATTCTAGTTCTTATTGCATTTTTATTTCTATTGTCTTAATTGTATTTAATGTCCATCCTTACCTTTATATTTAAAAAGAAACTTACAGCTGCATGAACATTTTTATTCTTTTACTTTCCATTTGACTAATTTTCACCATTTTTATTTTTGTGTTATTTACTGTCAATTTATTGAGGTTAACTTCTTATCCAGTGTTACTTTTGAAAGTAATTTTTATTACTGTGAAATTGTTTACAGCTGCCTTTTAGATGACGTTGAGTGCTCTGAAATCCACCAATAAATAATTGTATTATTACTTTTTAATATTATTTTTATTATCTTCTGACTTCAAAATAGGAATGCAACTACTTTAACTGCCAAAGTGAACATTGTTCCTGGACGCCTCCTTAGTTTTGTGGCAAAATATTTTTATTTTAATCAAAAATGTATTGAGAACATTTAACAATTCAGAAAAACATTTGTAGTCTTTATTGCATTTCTATTTCTCCAATTGTATGATTGCATTTTTCCATCCTTACCTTAATGATGCATGTAACCCAAGTAACCAAATATGGTTCCTTGCCCGATCAAGGGCAACAACTGAGTACATAGCAGAGAGAGTATTACATGTGGATTTACATGTGTAATCTGTGTCTGTGCAACAATGCAGGCTATTCTTCCCATCATCATCGAGAGACGCTCGGAGGGGGCCACCACTGCAGTGCACTTTTCCGTGCGAGTGTTGCATATACAAGATGTGGAGCGTTTTCATCTCCTTGATGTTCCACAGACGCCATGCGGCAACACACGGAAAAAGGCAGGCAGGGAAGGAGAAGTTGCTTTGGGCCGTAAAAATGACCTAGATAGCAATTTTATTTATCTCTGTGGCTGCATCCAAGAGAATCTGGCTCACTTTATCACTTCATGACGCATCCGTATGGCAACTATGGCGCTTTTGGGCTCGTATTGACTTCCCTCCCTCTAAATTGACGAGAAGAAAGGGAAATGTTTAACAATGAGCCGCAGTATAAGTTAGGTGTTTGCTATTCCGCTCCATTTCCCTCCATGTAATGCAGAGGTTACAGGTGTTAACCGTGGCCAAAAGAACTATTGATTCAGTGGAAAGGCAGTTTGGCGAGCCTTCTTTGACCACAAAGTGGCTGATCAGAATTCCGGGGCTGCTACTTCCGAGAGGTCCTCGCTGGGCGCGGAAGGAGAGGTGACGAAGGAAGACGGTGGTGGAGAGACGGCTGGCAGGGGGCAGAGACATATGACGCGCGGGGGTAAAGAACAGATGGGGGAGATGATGGAGTGCGAGGGAAAAGTGTGGTGGAAAGAGGGGAGAAGGAAGCAAGTGGGAAATGGGAAATGAAGGCCAAAGCGACGTGGGATGCTACAGTCGCACGGCGAATCTCAATCCATCAATAAATGTTGGATTTGGATTTTTAAAAATGTCCCTGCCGAGACGGGCCTTAATGGCCTGTGTGTCATTTTGGGTCCTCCCCTCAAATAGAAGGGAGAGAATGCCCCACGCTGCACAGAAGGATGAGGATCAAGGTCACATGCAAGGTAAGAGTGGCTGTCACGTTGCGCTCCTGTCCTCTGTATTAACATTCATTTGCATCATAGCCTTGCGTTGATTCATTTAGATGAGCCCTGCCACACCGACTGAGCATGCTCAATCACCTGTGAGCGAGAAAATGCACCACGGCTCCCCGTCTCAATCCGCCATTTTTACAACAGATGCTGCGGACACGTTGTCTAAACTCGCGCAGACACAAAGCTCATTAAACTGACAAGCAAACAGCCATTGTGTTGGGTGGAAAAAGAAGGCACAAATGTAGGCACACCCACCGGGGTCTCTGTGGCTCCTCGTACCAGCCGAAATGGGAGTGAATCTCCCCCACCAGGAGGGGGGGCTGCTCCATGAGGGGAGTGAGGAGAGGCAGACATCTGCAATCTGCCAACGCCCCGGGTTAAAGTCTGGCCTTCTCTGCACCCCCATCCCCAATGAGCCGTTTCTAGCCCGAGCGCTAGCAATTTGCTCTCACGGCAAATGAATTTAAAACAACACTGTCTGCAGCAAGGGGTGTCCAAAGTGCGGGCCGGGGGCTATATATATATATAAGCAGCTCGTTTTTTGTTTTGTTTTTTATTGGCCCGCCGCGCATTGTAGAAATAAGTGAACAAAAAAAAACACAAAAATGGGAAAAATACAGCAAAAAGGAACAAATGAAAGACAATAAGGCTGAAATGTTGACACTAACACAAGCTTTGTCGTACAGTCTGTATATACATATACTGTAAATAGATATATACACATATACACATATGTGCATATACATACATATATGCATATAAGACATTTCAGCCTTATTGCTGTGTTTTTTTTTTTGTTCACTTTTATATTTCTACAATGCGCGGCGGGCCAATAAAAAAAAAAAAAAAAAAGAGCTGCTTTCCGCAAATCGTCCCCGGGCCGCACTTTGGAGACCCCGTGCTGCAGACAGTGTTGTGAGAGCAAATTGCTAGAACTCGGGCTAGAAACAGCTCATTGGGGATGAGGGCGCAGATATATATATATATATATATATATATATATATACACACACATATACATATATATATACACACACATATACATATATATATATATATATACATATACATATATATATATATATACATATACATATATATATATATATAAATAAACACACACACACACACACAACATACTATACAATATACTCACTTTTGTTTTTGCTCCCATGAACTCAAACTTTTTCCACGTACACAATAACACCATTCTCAAATATTGCTCACAAATCTGTCTAAATCTGTGATAGTGAGCACTTCTCCTTTGCTGAGATAATCCATCCCACCTCACAGGTGATGCTGATTAGACACCATGATTAGTGCACAGGTGTGCCTTAGACTGCCCACAATAAAAGGCCACTCTGAAATGTGCAGTTTTGTTTTATTGGAGGAGTGGGGGGGGGTTACCGCCAACCCACATGACGCCACACACGCTGTCTTCCATCTGACCTGAATTTTGCCCACTCACGATGACAAACTGGAGTCAGCTCAAGACTCCGATGAGGACGACAAGCATGCAGACGAGCTTCCCTGAAACCGTTTCTGACAGTTTGTGCAGAAATTCTTTAGTTATGCAAACCGATTGTTTCAGCAGCTGGTCTCAGATGATCTTGGAGGTGAACATGCTGGATGTGGAGGTCCTGGGCTGGTGTGGTTACACGTGGTCTTGTGAGGCTGGTTGGATGTACTGCCAATTCTCTGAAACGCCTTTGGAGACGGCTTATGGTAGAGAAATGAACATTCAACACACGAGCAACAGCTCTGGTTGACATTCCTGCTGTCAGAATGCCAATTCACGCTCCCTCAAATCTTGCGACATCTGTGGCATTGTGCTGTGTGATAAAACTGCACATTTCAGAGAGGCCTTTTATTGTGGGCAGTCTAAGGCACACCTGTGCACTTATCATGGTGTCTAATCAGCATCACCTGTGAGGTGGGATGGATTATCTCAAAGGAGAGGTGTTCACTATCAGAGATTTAGACAGATTTGTGAACAATATTTAAGAGAAATGGTGATAGTGTAGGTGGAAAAAGGTTTAGATCTTTGAGTTCATCTCATAAAAAAAAATGGGAGCAAAAACAAGTGTTGCGTTTATTTTGAAAAAAGACAAATGAATTTAAAGACAAAATGTGTTATTATTCGGTATTTGTATCAACATTTCAGCTTTTTTTTACAACGTGCCTTTTTGCTGTATTTGTTTTATTCACTTATTTGTACAATGTTTTATTTTTTATTTTATTTTGAATTTTATTTTTTTGCCATTAAGCCAATTGTCAAAGATGGTCTACTGTACATAACAGGAATATTTCTTACTATGCAGCAGAGCTGGCTGGCCCATTAGGCAATACAGGCAAATGTTCATGGAGGTGTGCCCTTCAGGAGGTACCAAAAAAATTTATGAAAAAAAAAAAATCTGGAAAAAATGCACTCTCACTATTAAGCCTTCATATGGAAAAGCTCTACCCACACAATACCCAATTTATATTACTAGTTGCACACAGTGTAAATGTGTCTTTATTACATATAGTTTGTGTGCAAACCATGCGTCACCCACTCCTGTCCTACAATTTACTGTTCCATGTCTAATGAAAAAGGCCATTACGCGAATAGTACAGTACTATACAGTATGTAGACAGATAACATAAAAGATGCATTCGATGTCCAGTCCATCATATCCAACGTCTTGCTGTGTGCTGTGACCCAGACTGTGCTGGCCCTCTCATGACGTCGGCCATGTTTCAAGGTGTACTGAGCATGTTCGCTTAAGTGAGCCGTGCACTGGAGCGCAGCAAATCAGCACTGCAGGATCTCCCCACAAACTGCTAAGCAGGCAGGCGTTTGAAGAAATGTTACCAGGAAATAGGATACGCGGGTTACGCGGTCACTGGACGAACAGGTGGCTCGCCCGCTGCACCCTTTTCCGGGGAAACAACGGATATCATTTCCTGAGGTGCCGAGCCCGAGGCGGTGCGATCAAAAAGAGGCGGGACTTTGATGTTTTAACCCCTAGCGGTTTCGGGAGAATCGAAACGGCATACCAGATGGTACCTGTTGCGTGCTGGGAGCAGCCAGGCAGTGTTATGGGTCCCACCTGTGGTTTTAATTACAGCGCATGTTGAGGGGCTGCAGTGGAGCGGAAGAGAGAAGCAGGGGTGACCCTCACTCTTGGATGGAGGCAGAAGCATGGACACCGTACCTTTTTTCTGGCCTCTTCAGCATGTTGCTATCCATACATACAGGGAGGGTTTGTTAAGCCACTGTCTCGTCTACCTTGCTCAATTACTTGCGCTCCAGCTGTCTTGTTTTCAGAGCGCCCCATGATGCCATCTACATTCCCCTCACACATCCGTGTATATATATTTATTTCTTTTCTCCTCACGCCCTTGTTTTATTTGCGCATCGCTCTACAAGGTGCTGCAGCTCCTCTGCATGAATGAACTCCAATCAGATTAGAAAGAAAAAAAGAAAAACAAAAAAGAGAGGGAGTAGCTTACTAATTCTGGCCTCTTCCAGCACATAACACCACACATTGGGATCCCTGGGGGTTACCCACTCACCCACCCTTCTCGTTGCCATCACCTCTCTCACCTCATCTTCTAGTGTTCCCTTGACATTTCGGCGCCTTCCGTCATCTAAGACGTCCTGCTGAGTGTTGAGGTGCTTCGGTGTCACAAGAGGGATGCCATAAAGCCTTGGCACCCGCTTAGGTATTCTTAAAAATGAGCTATATGCTCATCGGGACCAACATTAGATACACCCGCGTAATCAAATTGCGGACAAGACTGTACCATTTTTTTGTTTTGAATGGGGGGGGGCATGGTTCCAACGTGACGAGCGGCAAAAAGACGACTGGCTAATTCTGGAGAGCGCAGACATCCAAGAAAGTTGAACCACTTGCAAAAGCAATTAGCGCTTAGAAGTTAACGGGCCACTTCCTGGTAAACCTAGGGTGAAATGAGACTAAAGGTCCGTACCATTTCTGATTCTGGGGCTTGGGGAGACATTTGCATTGCGACTCCAACGACAATGAGAGAAAAGTAAAAAAAAAACTATCATCTATGGAGTCGTGTTTGTGTTCAACGGTTAGTTGGCAAGTTACTTCCTAGTTCTTGGAGAAGAACATTTGGAATAGACTCTTTTGAATTATGGGGTGAAATGAACAGTTCCATCAAGTGGTTTCATTCATCATTCTCAGATGGGTACTGATTTAAGATGTTTATGATTGTGGTTGCAGTTTTTTGTAGTATAGAACTTGGAGATCAATAAAGTATCTATATCTATCTGTCTATCTTATTATATAATCAATACTGTCCGATTAAGAAAGTTAGCATATAATAGTTGTCCGTGGATAACAACAGGGCTACAAAATGCATGTAAAAAAAAAAATGCATTTTACAGAGAGTTCAATAGTCAGAACTATAGAGGCAGAACATAAATATAAAACATATAAAAACAAGTTAACTAATATTATAAGAGTGAGTAAGAAAGATTATTCTCAGAGCATATTAGAGGATAATAAAATAAACAAACATGGAAGATACTAAATAATATAAGTGTGTACTGTGCTGATGTTTGGGGCAACAACTACAAAACATCCATTGTATTCATTAACTATCCTTCAGAAGACAGCAGTATGAATTATCCACAAAGTTGGCTATGAGGAACACACAAGAAACACAAAGTTACTCAAGCTTACTGACATTCTCCAATATCAAACAGCACAAATAATGTTTAAAGCAAAAAATAAACTATTACCCGGAAATATCCAGCAGTTGTTCAAAAATCAGGAAGAGTGTTATAATGTAAGGAAAAAAATTTAACTTTAAAGAATTTCGTGCCACCAGAAAACGTTTTTGTTGATCAGTATGCGGGGTGAGACTTCTGAAGGGATTTGGTGTGGAACTGAACCAATGCACAAATATGAGGCAGGTTAAAAGGATGTATACAAATGTTACGAGGTGATTTATGCGCAAATGTGTTATTTATTTTTGGTTACTATATTTATTTATTTGTGCTCGTATGGTACATTATGTGTGCTACTGTACACGGCTATATAGGATGTGTGTGTATGTATGCATGGGTATATATACACACACTATGTTTTGGAGATGAAAGGAAGTTGATTTGATATTTGCTCAGGGACAAGGGGGTGGGAGTAAAGTTTTACTTCTCACGCCTTTTGGAATATATAATTGATTGTTTCTTTTCATTTGTTCTAATTTATTTACATTATTAATATGTTGAGAGGAAAACTGTGCTTTGTTTTGGGCTTGATTCAAATATTCGAAATAAACATTTCCACCTATCCATCTTTTGCAAGATGTTGTACCTATTACCAGTTACTATGTTCTCATATTGTTATCATTATTGTTATTGTTATCATTTATATTGAATGCTTAATTGCACTGAATACAAAGTGTCAATCTCAACCATCTACATAGGATGCTCTTCTTTCCCTTGGGAGTTTAATGTACGTTTCATCCTTACTTATTTTGTCCTAAGCTTGAGAGGGGGGGGAATAGAGTTTATTCCTCGCTAATGTATTCAGCAAAGATTCTCAGGGAACTGATTTTTTTTCCTTGTGTGTGTTGTTTTTATTCCCGCTTCCCTCCTCGCTGGTTGAGTGTGAGCGTGCGGAGTTGCGTGTCAGATCTGTGGGATGCCTGTAGGCTGCTCCCAAGAGAGGCACGGTGCACTCATCCAACACAAACAGGGTCACAAAACAACGACTCAGCCACTTGTGCTGAGTTGACTTCAAATTAGCCCAAAAACTCTGTGAGATGAGTGTGTCGCAGTCAATCAAGCTGATCTCATGTCAGACAATGACGCAGACGTCAAACATGAACATCATGTAGTTGTTGTGTCCAGTCCAGTACACAATTTTGTGTTGTTGTTTTCAGCCCTGCTTGGGTGATACACTGCAACTTATAAAAAAATAAAAAAAGGCTGGCTGGACCTGTCGAGCATTGCAAAAAGCTGCGATAAGCAGAATCCACAGTCTAATTAAGACTCCAAGAGTAATTTCCGAGAGGAAAGCGGAGGGCCACAGCAGGTGTTCCCATATGCGGACCTTGCTGCTGTGACATGGGAGCCGTGTCAAAGTTCTTTAAAAAGACAACATCGTGCAGATTTGTCGACCCCGGGGAAGCAACACCCACCCCATTCTCGCATAACAAACTTGAGTGAGAATCATCGCTCTTATTAAGAAGATAAAATAACACCGTCACACTTACAACACATAAGGTTATGCGTGCAAGATTTGTGAGTTTTAATTAGATGAACGTCAACTACGGTTGTTATATTTCAAATATTTATAGATTTACAGTAACTTGAACATATTTAATATTTAACATGATATAAAAACATGACATTTAAAATACCTAAAAATGTAAATATCTGAGAAAGGTAAGTCAAATTAATTTAACAAGAGTCGCATGCAAAAGATTATTACAACCATACGGAAAAGAAAAAAAGTCTGAAAAAAATTGGAATTTCTAGAAAAAAGTAGTAAGCGAATTTTATTAATGAAACATGTATAAATCAGTGTATGCAGGAAAAAAAAACTCAAAATGTCAATACAGTCATCCCCCGTTTAGCAGTTAATTGGTTCCAGACCCGTGATAAGTGAATTTCCACAAGTTAGGATTCAGTGTTAACGCAATATTTTTGTAGTTGGAGGACAGATGACTTTCTAAATACGTTTACCATTATTAGAGCCCAGTAGGCAAGAAATAACACCGCTAGAGTGACCTTTACACTCCTATTATTCTTTG